>NC_087550.1:9711769-10911769 GCF_036250125.1 Pseudopipra pipra
TAACCTAATGTACAGATAAGATAATCCTCCACTCTGCTGCACGGTCATCATGTTCCAGATAACCTTCTATATAGGCAAGAATAAAACATTAAGGATGATTTGCAGTAAACCTACTATTAATCCATTCCTTTTCTTTCACAGTCTTGAAGAATAGCTTTGTCTTGGCAAACACTTTTGCTTCTTTCGATATTTTGTTTCATTTGGATTTAGACTGTGTGTTGACTCTGCTGTTCACTCTGGATAATAGCTGTTCTCACTGAATTGGTTGTTTGGTGTCATCCTTTTCTGCACGAGGATTTGTTTGCTCTTTTGGTCTTCCTCTGGGGTCTTACTGATGATACTCCGAAAAGTTTTTATTTTGACGCTATATCCTCCTACCCAGACTTTTAATACAGCTGAGATTGCTCTGTCTCTACTAGTTTCATGCGTGAAAAGAAAATAAAGGAGGAGACAAAATTGCCTCAGTAAGTTTCACTTCCATTCCAGTTCACTGCTGAGTACTATGGCACGCCAACAACGAAGATCAGCAAAGGTCAGCAGCAGCAAGACTTTATGACCAGGGATAGATTTGTATCATTAAGAAAAATTCACACTTTGGGTGAAACTGAGAAGCACTCGAAGATGAGTGGATACAATCTGTACACAGATTATTACACAGTTTAACAAAAGTGCAGCAACAGATTAAGATTTGACTGACAATGAAATCAGTTTTACTTTCTTTCCCCGTAAACAAGCGGTAACTTAAACTATCAAAACAGAAAATGGAGGAGTGAGCTAGTGATTTATGGAAAAGATATTTAGGAAGTCATAAATAATGTGTTTGGAGGCAAAAGGTGAGAAGTGGATCAATTTACAAACTTTGTTGTTAAATACAAGGACTATTCAGAATGAAATGTCACAAACCTAAAGGGAACTTTACTTATTAGTGATTTGACAGTAGAAAACCCTGAAAAGACACAAAATATGTGTTTTTAACCCTACCATAACCTTCATTTCAATATATAGCTAAAAAAAAAGGGAGAAATTAATCAATAGCAGGGAAAAATGCCTAAATATATTAAAGGAAATGCCTTTTACAGATTAATTATTAAATGGAAAGAAAATATAGCCAACCCTGAATTTCTTCTAGGAGTTATTGTAACAAGCTATGGACTTGCTTTGGTATTTCAACATTTATTGTCAGAAATATTTCTCCCCATGTCCAATATACATCCGTGAATGAAAATTATTCCTTGTTGATTTTCTCCAGCTTCCTGGGAAATGATTGATTATGAACTTGAATATAGTGCCATTTCTTTATTCGAAAGCAAATTCTCCTCGAAATCTTTATTTTTTCAGGCTGAACAACCACTATTTTTTCAGTTTTTATTCACAACCGTATGTTTTTAAGCCTATCCTCAGTGGTGGATTTGCTCAGTAGTGAAAGATTATGTTAATCTCTATAGCCTCTGAAATTATTTTAAATCTATTGTGTAGCAACTAATATTTCTTTTCATAGTTACTAATACTGCGTAATACATTGGGAGAGTTTGTGTAATTTAATGGGATTTTACAAGCTAGAAAATCTTCTTTAAGGCTGACATATTAATCTATTTTCTTAAATCTAGGAAGCAGAGGGGTTAAATTTAAAATTCAGTAGAGATGAAAACTCTGAAATGTAATTATACAACTTCAGAATTCCAATTCTGCACATTTCCCAACTTTTGCAATGTTTTAAGCTTCTACAATTTTGGAAAACAGGATTATAATAGTCTTTTCTGCGGGAGGAAACCCACCAAACTGGCTTGTTCTAGGATTTCCTTTTTCTCCAGAGTGTACTATGTATTTTGCAGTCAATGACATAGCAGTGCACAGGTGAAAGTATTATTTCTGCCTTCTACTTTTTGTACAATGTGTAGAATAACAGTAACAAAATGTAAGGAGCACATGCATGGAGAGAGAATGAGGTTTACCAAACCACAGGATGCACAAAGTGCTTAAGTTCTAGACATTTTCATGAACTGAATGTTGATGCCGTGGCAAATATCAATTTTTGCAGTACAAATTCATGTCACTTGGCATTTTTACTGTCTCCCCAAATATTTGAGAAATTGTACATGTACTGGGAAATCTGCTGATTATTTTTCTTTTCATCTTGCTTCACATCTGCTATCTCTTTCCTAAAACATTTTTGAAGTGTGTGATTCCCTCTTGCTTTTTTTACAAGTGCAGATTCAGTATGTGTATAGAAAATACAATATTTTTTAGGCACGGCTATGATTTTTTTGTTATATTGCTGACTTGTGAATTCATACTTTGGAATTTTGTCAGTTATGACTTTGGCTCTGTGCAGTCCTTTCAGCACCTCGTGTGCTTTCTCCTGGAATAGTAAGAAAAAGATCACCTTCTGCAGATGAGATGCAAAGGACATTTACAAGAACCAGCAGATGCCAAATGCCATGCTGCAGGTTGGCAGGCTGCTTCTCTAATCCAGCTTCATTTGCCAGGGCATCACTTGTTCAACTTCTATAGTGAATGCAATAACTTGAACATCACATCACCCAGCCTTTAGTAGTGGCTGCAATATTCCTGCTATAAGTACTTTATTAAGACATTTGGACATACAAAAAAAATCAGTTTCTTTTCTGTATTTGCTTTTCTATGGCTGTCACTGTCATGACTGATTTTGACCCGCTCAAGTTTCTTCTCCTGGTTTGTATTTTGCACAGGAAACACTTCTTTTTTGTTCCTTTTTGGCCAGACATCTGGCTGCAGTTTGTTCGGCAGAGATCCCCGGAGTGCTCTGGACCTTCATCACACCTGCGAATTTCTTTGGTGTAGCCCTCAATTTTGGTCGACTCCTGTAACTTTCCAACACTCAGTGTTTTCCCTGCCCTGCTGGTGTTTGCATTATGCATGTCTGCCCTGCATCCTGTCCGGCCTCGCCCGACCCCTGGCCTGCCGTGTCAGAGTTCTTGCCAAGCTCCATCTGTGTCGCCTCGAAGGAAAGCTGTTGAATTGTGCACCTGCACCTATTTTGAATATCTGAAGCCATTTTGCTGCTCCAGCAAATATTATGGCATAATCTGAGTCCTTTTTTTTTTTTCCTAATAGATGTTATTCTGAAAATGCTGTCCTGTATCATCGAGTACACTGTTGGCAGCTATTTGGTGATGTAGCTTGAGTTTCAGACTTAACTGCAGTAAGCTTTGGCTGATGTAAGCACCACCACTCTCCTGCTCTTACCTGCCTGTTGACATAATTCTGAGCAATCTCAGCTCTGCCTGGTGTTCTGGCAGTGCCTCTGCCATGTTCTCTCCACTGTACAGGTCTCTGGAAGGATGTCACTCTTCACAGTTGTCTGTGGATTGCGACTGAATTATATTTCTTGGCAAATAGCATCCCTTGATATTCAGTTTTTTTCTGGAACATTTGCTTATCTACCTTCTTGTTTTCAGGTAGGAACCTGTTTTCTTTCAATTCCATAGAGATCCATTCATTAATCACTTGTTAATTATCATTGATTAATCAATGATAATTAAGCAGGTCATAACATGCTTTTAAATATTAATCGTTTGCATACATGAATATTTAGTCTATTATTAATAACCAGAGTAGATGAATTATCTGTGGTCTTTCCTGTTAACTCATATAACTTGTACAGTGTCTTTCTCTAAAATATATTCGTAACCTGAAATAATTTATCATTCTCTTTTTAATCCATTCTGTGCCAATTTCTCTTTGAGCATTGATATTTTTGGAGTGAAATTGCTTCCTTTTTTCTTTCCTCCTGTGCTGTTTAACAGTTTTGGTCTGGATTGCCTACCCAGAGCCCAACTCCAGCTGTCCAGCTGTCTCCTTTTCCCCTTTTCCCCTTTTCAACTTCTAGGGAAGGCATGCTGAGAAATATATGTTTGGCTGTTGCTTTTGAAACAATACAGTGTTAACATTTAGACTGTAAACTTTCACAACAAATACACCTTTCTTCTTTTTGCTACCTTGAAGAGTACTTTTGCCACAGAGAACTTCTCAATATAAATTTGCTCTTTCTTTAATGATATTTTCATACTTCAAATCAATAACAATCGATACAGTGCTTTTCCTTCCTCTCTGCACTCTCAGACCTCTTACCTGCAGCAGTGTATGTTCTTTTCCTTTTGAATCTTTTGACCTTCATATTATAATATTGGACCTCAGTGACTGAAAATCATGGTTTATATTTAAAATTATAGAATGTATACTGTTGTGCACCTTCTTGGAACTGTTGAAGCTCTTGGCACACAGCTAGGTCTAGTGAGGATACAGTGACATTTCTGCTTTAGGGAAAAGCATTTATTCTTCCAACACTTTGTCAAACTCTCTAGCTATCACGCTATACATAGAACAATTTAATTTATTCCTGTAGCTTTTTTGTTCCATGTTACTCCTTGAAGCTTGTTCCCCCACTGATGGAACTTCTGCAGCACCTTGTTACTCAGCTTGTAACCTTCCCTTTTGCCCTTTCTGCTTATGTCAGAACCAGTTCCAAGATCCCGGCTTTGATCCTTTCGTTACTGAGACTCCAGGAGAAATCACTGCACAGGATTTGCAACAAATCCCTCTATAATTTGTTTTTGTCTGGTAGGCTTGTGTGATTTATGTACAATGCTGTTCTCTTCCTACTCCTGCTGTCATCACCTGCCTTAATGCATGGCTGTGACGATGGATGCTATTATTAGTCTCATAGGCTTGCATGGTATGGAACCATTACCTTCCCTGTGGAGGAAAGGGAGCTGAATGAATCAAACATATGGGTTTCAGAGGAAGAGGTCTATGAGTCACAGTACTTTATTCTTCTGTCTTTAACTTCTTAGCCCCTCTCCTTCCCTCAGTGCAAACTATCTTAAAAAAATTCTGTGCTGCTTTTCTTCCCAAGTTCTGTGATACAAAACATCTCTTTAAATAGTTCAAACAGTTGCTTCCAAGATTCTTTTTTTGTTAAAAATCAAACTCTCAATCTTAATCCATGTAAGTTACTGTTATCTAAAGATAACAGCTCTAAATAGTATATCAGTTCTGCTGTGTCTGGCTTCTTGTGTGTTTTTTTTCTTTTTAACTGATAAATTCCTTTAGAGTGAACTTCCTTACATGGATGACACTTTTTAATTCTGAAATGATACAAATACAAAATATATTTTATCTAAACATGCTATGTATAATCCTATAGTATAGTATATATAGTATATAGTATATAATACTACATACTATATACTATATACTATATACTATATACTATATACTATATACTATATACTATATACTATATACTATATACTATATACTATATACTATATACTATATACTGTATAATATATGGGGGGAGTCCTCTGCCTGAGACTTAAAAATAGGAATATACCATTCTATTAATAATACTGTAATTCTCATCATATAAGTAGTTTTTATCTTCTGCCTGTTTAATTCTGCATTAGTAAGATCATATTGTACAATAATGTAAGTGACAGTGTCCAGTAAAGAATATATTATTGGCAATTCTTTTACAACTTCTGGAGTTTCTCATATCCAATGCTAATGAAAATTTGTCTCAGTTGTCAGTGTTAAGCCAGATATCTAAAAAGTCAATGGGTCAAACCCCAAAAAACCCCAAACATATTGAAAGGCATTTGAAAAAAAGACAACATGTCTAGGAGATTACATAAAGAATCAGATATTTGCTTTGAGATATTTCAGCATATTTAGATTGGAATTCATTGCAACTGGAAGATTCAGAATATTCAGATAGGAAAGCTAACATAGTCAATTTTAGTTAGTTTGAAGGTGCAAAGAATTTGTTCAGGGCAACTTCTTTTGGAAGACAGTGGTAGGTGTAAGACTGGTTCTTGAATGAGGAAACACACCTCATGTGCAAAGCACATCAATGTAACTCTGTGGGATAATGCCCAATGGACTTGAGTACCGGGGCAGGACAAGCAAATGGGAAGACACACATGGTCATAGCAACAACCCAGAAAGAATAGAGGAGCTCAGGTGTGGGCTGTGAGAGTGGTGGAGAACAAAGCAAAGAGAGCAAACTTAGGGGGGAAAAATTGAGGAGAGTTACTCCTGGAGAGATTAGCTCTGCTTCTTTGGGGAATATGCTAGAGAAAAAAATGGTGGTGTAACATGCTCCAGATTCCACATTTATTGCATTCTAGTAATGGGAGTAGTTGTTCCAATAGACGTAAAGTTTTTTTTTTCTTTTCCATCTTTTTATAGTTCTCTTGATTGGATTGGTTATTTATGTAATACAAAGGTAATTATGAATCATTCTGTTATAACTGGATTACAGATTACCTAAAATGACTCCTTATAGTGCCTACTAATTTTATTATTAGTTTGAATGGATTATTCTTGTACTTGGAGGATGTTGTCTTTAAAGATCTGTAAATTTTGAGATACTCTGCTCTTCAGAGCTGTCTTTCAGAGGATTTTCTGAATAAGGTGTTGGCAGCCACAATTAACTACGTGGTTTCCTCGTTCTGCACTTTGCTTCATATATGCTTTCTCAACTATTTGTTGTTTATCAATTTTCTGTGTATGTGTCTTTTAGTTCTGAGTAAAAATGCATGAGTTTTTTACCAAAAATTCACAAATTACTTGAACTTGATGATGGGAAGCACCATTAGTGAAGTCAAGTACTTTCACCAGCAAAGCACAGCTGTCTAGGATGCCTTCATTTTTCACTAGCATATTTTTAAACCTCCTGAATTTGCTGCAATAAAGTTCCTTGATGTTATGTATTTGTCTTACTTTCCTCTCAATACTTTCATTCTGTAGTGGAAGCAAGACCCCACTTTTCCTAAGGAACAACAATCACTCCTCCATCCTACTTATCTATGAATACCTTCTGGCACCAGAAACCTGAAGCTTAAGAACTTACTTTTGTAATAATAAAACAATGTAACAGAACTAGAGAGTAAACATAATTTTCAATCCAATGTTATTGCCTTTTCCTGAAATCAACTTTGCCAGTGCAACTAATGACTTGGCAAAATAAGGGGATTCCATGAGCCTGCACTTCATTATTATGTATTGAACAGATGTAAAAAGTTCATGGCAACTTAGTTTGCTAAGGTTTATGTCTAGTAGGTATGCTTTTTAAAAAAAAAACTATGTAGCTGAATCCGAGAAACAACAGATTGTTCCTGGCCCTGATGAATACCCACAGGAATGAAGAAGGCAAAAAGGGATCTGTTGCCACCTGTGTGCATGACACCACTTCAGGCTGTTCTTTGTTCTTGTTCCCCTTTGATGTTATGGTTGGTTTGACATATAGGGAAGAGCTCACTAAAATACCAAGGTGTGAGAGTACAAGCACTGGGAACACCTACAGAAACCAGGAAGGCTCAGTGTGTTTTCCCACAAGAAAATGCCATTCTCTACCCCCTCCAGTGCAGGCCAATGCCACAACCTGCCCTTCCACTTTTAATTCTGCATAAGTAATTTTCTGTCCCTCCTGATGTTTGTGCCTTGCGTACGTGTGTTCTGCTCACTGCTGCCCTCAGATTTTGGCTCTGTGGGTGATGATTTGCCACCACAGGCCGCTGTACATTCTGTAAAACACACTGGTACTGATGAAAGGGAAAAAGGGCATCCAGGTGAATTGCCAGAAGCAGCCCTCAGGTTTCATGAGCCTCCTGAAAATAAGATAGGAGAAGAATATACTTTCATCCCTCACTGCAGGTGTATCACAATGTTCCTATACCTGAAACCACCAAGGTTATATTTTTTCAACGTAAGTTTCTTTTTGCCCAAATCTAGCTCTTAATTAGGTGAGTATTGTGGGAATTCTATTAAATAAGAAACACCATTCTTACCAAATTCCGCCATTACATTCCTCCTTACCTAAATGTTGAACCGTTTGAACACAATTGATTTTCATGAAGAGACTCTCCAGTGGGTGAATATCTAAATGCTTAGATAAACTTGAAAATGTATACAAATGTTTATTCCAGTTATGTTTCTACATAGATTTTTCAAGGCAAGAAAACTAGATTGAATTCTATTCTGAGCAGAATTCACAATGGAGAAAAGTTTGTTTCAAACTTAGCTCTGTAACTAAATTGTCCAAACAAACTGCAACTCAAAAACCAGACATTATGATAAATAGAGCAAGGAGAAAGTGTTCTGTCACCTGGAGAATATTTCAAATGTTGATTCCTCAGGAGAGTTTATCTCTGATACTTCTAATATACTGTCAAATATAAAATTTGGTTAAAATTTCGCTTATCTAATTGAAAGATTATTCATCTGTTTTCCCTTCACACTGAAGTAGTACTTTACTGGGATGACTTCAATTCCATTTTTGCAAATTGTTATGTAGGTGGGAAATACTTGCTCAGGTAAGCAATGCTTTTTGATTTAAATGGAAATATCTTGCTTGGCTAAATGACTGCATGGCTAGACCAATTGTTCCTCCATTTCCTTAGTCTTTTATTCTGCCTGCAAATCATCAAACATGCATCTGTTCACTCTGAAATGATTACAGAAAGAAAAAAGTTTCATTCTTCAAACTTGCTGACACAGATTTTATCTGATAGGCCATTCCCTGGTTCAGTGGGATCTCCAAATTTATGAAAATTCAGTATAAAGTCAAGTCCTGAGGATTAAAGTCTTTAGTAAAAGGAAAAAAAAAACCACACCTTGTGGCTCTGTAATAAGGGCTTAATTGGTGTGTGAATGACTTTCTTTTACTTAATCTATGTACCCTGAATTTAAAATATTTTCTGTTTTCCCTCCTGTCCCCTTTCTTAGACTTTCTGGATTGTCTTGGGTGATTGCCAGGGCTGCATAAGTAGTCAGGACAGCAGAAAAATGCTTCAAAGATAAGCCTTAAGCCCTTCAGAACACATTGATGTGAGCAGCAATAAAGAAGGCCTGGTAAGAAGGGGAAAATTACTGAGAAAAAGAAAAGATCTCCTGAAAAATACTGCCAGGGGAAGGTCTGTCAACCTGGATGTTGGAGCCAAGGAAGCAGTTCTGTGATCCAGAAACTTCCTTGAAAAGTGCAGCCGGCATCTTTGGAATACAATGGGGGGAATCTAGAAGCCAGAGGCACCCTGAGGTACCACTGAGAGGTGCAAAAACAAGGGCCTGCAACAAAAACTTATCATCTGAGAAGATGGTAAATAGTCTGCAAAAATCAAATTGCTCTGAAATAACAGAAAACATCATCACCTGTTGGCTGTTACAGGTGCAAAACCAAAATTAGCAGCATCTGCTGGCTGGTCAAAGTCGTACGTCCTACCCCCACTGGCGTTGTAAAAAGGACTTAATTTTTTTCCCAAATGGAGTCTCTCTCTCTGAGAATATCCCAGGCTGCACATAACTTTCCCTAGAAAGGTTGAATTCTTTTCAGGGGCTTTCTGGGAGAGTTTGGACTCTCTCCAAGGATTCCCAGACAACTCCAGGCTCTGTGATGTGGATCATCTCATAAGGGAGGCTCTGTTATCTTACTTTTCCTCCTTTGGGCCCACGTTTAGGGTCAGTTCAGTTTATCATCCCACCTCTGAGACATTCGGATTCCCCTCTGGGATCAGTTCATTCTCCCCTTCAGGATGGTTTGGTCCCTTCTGAAATCTAATTTACTTGATATCAGTTTATCTTTCATAGGTAATATTTATCTTGTATTTTTAATAGATATTCCTATACATGTCTGTATCTATCTCCATATAAGTAATCTATTACATCTGCTGTTATGTTGTTGATAAATTGCTTCACTGATGATAAGTTTATACTGTAATGGTATGTGATGACTGGGCTGTTGCTGTCACTGATTCTTGATATACAATTGATTGCTGTTTTTACTGATTATTCCTATATGTTTGATTGATGTTGTATTATTGCTGGTAATGATTTGTAATAGCTAGAGATATATTTGCTTTGCTAGCACTGATACCAGTGCTACTGGTGATACTTGCCACTGGTGATTTCTGTGGTATTTGTGGCAATCTGTAACAGAGAAATTAGAAGATAAAGCTTCTGTGTCTTGGTTTATTGCAGAATCTTATGAACTCATGGTGATGATCTCTATACCCACAGACTGGGTAACACTTTATGTCATGACAGTTGTGCATGATTCCTCGTTTGTTTATACAATTTTTTTTTTTATTCAGACTCAAATTCATTATTTTTTAAAACCAGATATATTTATTTATTTTTATGCATAAGATTTTTTTTTGGAGGGAAGGGGATTCCTAAAAGCATAATTAATTTATTTTCTCCATTAACAAGGTATTTCCTTTTGGTGCTTTTCTAAGTATGTAAAAGAAATTACAGTGAGTTTATTAATAGCATTATATAACTTAGAGATTACAAAGGGCATTTCTAGACATAGTACTGGGAATGAAATCTAGAGGAGAAACATCTAAGCAACTTTACTTTTCAGAACTTGTGTTGCAAGACTCTAGGGAGATTACATTTCCTTTTCCATTGTACTTGAACTCTGTCACTTTTCACAAGAATTTTTTCATATCTAATGATTTCTTTTGCCCATGAGAGGAAACCAGCAGTAACTGTAAACCTCCTTTTGTGGGTGTAGCTTTTCTTTCTTTGAATTGCTCTAATCTCCACTTTTATGTGAAGGAAAAACGAAATTGCCTGTAAGTCCTCACCAATATCCATGTTAATATTAATACTTATTTTTCAGCCTAGAACTGTAGGACTCACTGTGACTGTGATCTGCTTATTCTACTTAACTCTGATTTGCTCCACTTTCTGGCTTTTTCAATTTTTTTCTGACTGCTGTGGACACACCTTCAGCTATGACCTTCCTGTAATCATTTTCAAATTTTTACTTTAGGCAAATAGCTGAGGAGCTACAAGTAATGAATACTATGACTCTCTGATTTGAAGTAGAGAGGGTATATTACTAGAAACTTGTGAACGATTTTTTCAAATAAGGATGAAATTTAGCACAAAGATATGCCTTTCCATGTATGCTATGTGGTGAGTGAAAACCTCCCACCAAGCAGGTTTTCTGGAAAAGTAATACAAGATTTCTTCAGGGTCAAACAGATAACTTGATGCCAAGTCCTCAATTCCCTTACGCGTTCGAAAGAATTCTCTTCTTTGTGAAGGCCTTTGTGGGGAAGAAAAGACTAGAAATTAAATCAGAAAAGTTCTCAAGATGTATGTTTTCAGAAGCTCCTTTAAAAAAATATACCTGCTGGGTTGGAGAAAAATAGTTAATATTCTAGGATCTCTTATCCTGCTGTCATTTAGTGCCTTGAGAGTGTTATTATTCTTTCGCATATTCTTTATCCCTGTATCTTCTCTGACTTGGATTTACAACATTGAAATGGAAAGCATTTAAAATATGATCTCATGTCAGCTGAAAAGTCTGAAAAGAAGATGGGATCACATCACAGTGATAGTCTAGCAAATCAGGAGGACAATACCTAAGAAAAAAGCATTTTCCAGTGACAATCGTTCCTTTATTTTGAAATATTTTTACCTACTAACATTAACGACCTAAGTGAAAAGTAAAACTTTAAATGCTACCTCATACCTAAGAAATCAGAATTTCAATTTAAAAGATGGAAAATAAGAGGCAATTGTATCTAATTCCTGACATTTAAAAAAACCCCAACCAAACAAATTCAAAGCCAGAGGCAAGCTTCTGCAGATAATCTTGGTTTATTGTCATTGAAGGGCTATGGTAATAATCGTACAAAGGGACAGTTAATTTTTTTTCTATTTATTTGAATCACTTTTTCCTGAAATTAGGTACTGTATTTTGTGAAGGTGGGTATTTCTCTCTACAAGACCTGAGCTGAATGTTCTCTTGAAAAGCACTTGACTAACAGCTGTGGAAAGCATTTAATTACCACATTTCACTCAAATACCCGACATTTTGGGTTCTTTTGTACACGGTTCTGTTTGACTTTGTTCTAAGTGAGTCTCAGGTCTGCTCTGGGGTAACCACCTATATCTCAAGATTTATAGAGTTTCTGTGTATAAGTTTTGATCAACCTGCATTTTGCTAGTGAAGGCAAAGCAGTGCATGATTCTGAAAATAAAGTGCCCTACAGTCTTTGGCTTTATCAAAGAAAAGGCAAATTGGTCACAGATTTTATAAATTTTTTTAGAGAAACAGAGAATTAAAACGGACCACAAAAGAGGTGTTATAAGACTGTCCTGGTTAATACTGTTGTGATTTAATTTTGAGTTAGTTTATTTGAAATGCCATTGTAGTGAGAATCAACAGGATCTAATATTAAAAAATATCTTCCCACAAAGAAGGATGGGTTGACTATTCTGTGTGATTCAGATGCTTTGGATACATGTGGTATACTCTATCAATATAGATTTATTTCTTACATGTATAAGCTTTTTTTTTTTCACCATTTCATTAAACAAGTTCATTCTAATAATAGGCATAGTAGTCTTTCCACATCCATGGATATGGATTCTATCTTTATTTAATCCACACAGCTTTTACAAATAAATCATAACTTCTAAATTAAGAATGGAGTAGTTTAACACTGCTTGTTTATATGCAGGCAGAAATACCCTATCTGTGCTTTATATACATTTTTTAATGTAATGTTGTTTATAAGCCCTGGAGATACCAACGTTAATTTCATCGTTGTTATACTCATGGATAATCTGTTTGTTGACATACAATATTCAGGGGTTTTTTCCCTTATTGAAGCCTGTTGTATAGTTTTGCTATCATTAAAGCGTTTTATCATCTATCCTGCTCATTCAGCTGCAAGGTTCGATTCCTGTCCATCTAGTTTCCTTAATGCCCCATGTCTTTACTTGCCTGAAACTCTTATAATACAACTTCCTATTTTAGTGTAGTGGCATCATCTATTTTTAGCTTAGAAAGATAACAGCTGATCGTGTGTGTGAAGGAACATTTATAGCTTACTTTGGGTTATGGTATAGTGCTTAGAATTTAGGAAAATGAAAGGTCATGGAAGCGCAAAGATAAAGTAAAACAGGAGAATTGTGGGAAATAACATAACATGCAAAAAATATAGGTATTTGTAGCTAAGATTTCTAATGAATTTCCTTTTCTAAGAAGTTAAATAGAATGGACTTAGCTCCTGATTTGTCTTGATCTTCTGCACAAAGAGATATAGGAGAATAAGAAACTTCTTCACCTGACTGTGCAGGGACTAACTTAGCACTGGGCCCTGAGATACAGGAGTAGGTACATGTCAGGGAGTCATTCTTTCTCCCATCTCTAAGAGGATGGACAAGCCAAGTCTCTACCCCTGGAATCTTATAGACCAGAACAGCTGACCTGATGAAGAAGAGAGAGGTCAAGATGAACTGGGATACACAGTGCTGTGAACTGGAGGAAATCCTCTTGTACTGGGATAAAACTATGGCTTATGGATAGTCTTTTCAGAGTCTTTGAGGTCCTCTGGGCTCTGAGTTGCTGACAGCTGATTCCAGAAACAATATTCCCTTCCACACTTTGTCAGGACAAGGCGTTAGTTCATAGTGCCAGTTATTCAAGTAGGTAAAATAGACATTACATCCATGAAATGATCTTTATTTCTAAGAAAGAAATGTAACCAAGCACAGAGGCAGTTGTGTCACCACTACACCTGTTTAATATACAGTGGTCTAGATAAAGTACTTCTGAAATGAAGTACTGCATGGCAAAAATAGGAAAGGTTCAATCAGGTGCTCAACTTACAACGCCAATTTTTCAGAAGCAGAAGGCTGACCTGAGCTTGCAGACATGCACACAGCTGCATCTGTGCACACAGATCTGGTATTTGTACAAGAAACCATTCCATATGTGCATATCTTCTTAAGGAGGCATAGGTCAGTCTGCAAGAATGTGTTCCTTAAAGCCATTTTCCAAAATACGGGTTCTTGCAGAGAATGACATTTTCTAGTATTTTTTTTTCAAGATAAATGTTTGCTTAAGGTCCTTTGCTAAAATAGACTTTAAAAAATTTTGTGGTGGGATTGTCACTGTGCCTCGATTCTGACTTTACTCCAAAACCAAACCAGCAAGTAGTAGGTTGGGAAAATGAACTTTGTTATCTGACGACAGAGAAAAGGAAAATAATTTATACTGGCATTTCTAAACGGGAAAATTTTATTTTTTTTTCACTGTCTTTATGACAAATATATATTTAATCGCATGCCTTGATTCATAACAATCTTTCAGATATCTTTGCTGTCAGGATGTTTTGTGACAGATTATTTCCTACCAGATTTCACCCTTAATTTCAATGGAAATCACTGCTGGCTGTTCTTCTTTTTCTTCCCAGAAAATTATGTCTGCAAAGTACTGAGAGTTTTATACTTGACTAAAGAGGCAAGAGTTTTGCTATGCTATCATCATGATTATTCAGATGACCAGAAATGGTTAACACTAGGGATTGAACAGTTGTCCCAGCTTAGTCCTCGGAGTTCTTAGGTTGAATTTAATGTAAAATCTAAAAGAGCTTTTAGGTAGGAACTCTTAATTATTGGCATCTTTAAGAGATTAGGTTTAAGAGCTTTTGAGCTCACCCTTAACCTATGTAGATATTTTTGGGCCCCTCTGCCTCTGTAGTGCTTCCAATCTGAAAAACACAGTGCTGAAAACCTGAGGGAGATGATGTTGCTGTTTGAATATTTTATCTGCTGATAAAGCTCTTCTGTCTGATATCAGATCATGCTATTTTTATGTAGTACTCTTTTAATGAAAAATAAATGTTATGGTATTTGTGAAAAATATATAAAAATTCCTATTACTTTACCTTTTATCTGTTCAAAATTTCTCTTCCCATTATATCCAAGCTGATCAAGTTAATTAAAAAATGTGTAAGATCCAATACTTTGAATTTCTTTGCTGCCCACTATATCCTAACAAGAGAAATTACTGCATTTTGTATCATAATGGCTCTTGTTATTGTTCAGGTGGTAAAGGACATGCACGAGAATGGCCACGTAACTGTGACTTGTCATTTAACTCTTGAACTAAAATATCATCAACTATAGAGGTTGCATCATACAAAAAAAGCAAAATGGAGTACCAGGAAGGACCTGATACATGGGATGTGTCTTTTACATGACAACAGGCATTTATACTCAGTAGACTTCTTGAGAAAGCACCTTGCAGGTAGAACATGCTGTCTTGGGCTACTGACAACCTTCCTCTTTCCCAGTTATAATAAGTGCTTGGGTTTTTTTTCATGCAGTATTGTGCTGGCTCTCCTCCTGTTAATGCTGCTTAGGGTGCTGGAGGCTTTTTGGCTGCCAGGGCATGCTGCTGGCTCATGTTGAGCCTGATGCCTAGAATTCCCAAATTCTCTTTTTCTATCCTTTTTTACATTTTTAGATGCCATGAGTTGGAGTAAATTCTGTCCAGAGCAGTTTAAGGAGCCTAAAGCTGCACTGTGAAAAGGAATCACTAAAAAAAAAAAAGTAACATGGAGATCAGTATTTCTGTACATCCCATCCTTCCTGGTACTGATTTTTCTGGAGTCATTTCTTTATCTGACACAGAAGACAAAAGACAGCTTTTTATTACCTTGGAGAATGACGATTTTCCTGCCTGCTGGATGGACTGAATTGGGCCACATTCACATGATTTCTGTAAGTTTTGCATTTATTAGGAAATCCCATTTGTGCTGTCTCCTGGCATAAGACAGGGATAGGTCATTTAAGAGCAAGATGCCTAAAAGAATATGCATTGGCAGAAAGAAGGGCAGTTAAAAGCAAAAGGGAAAGTCTCATCACCCTTATGCTTATGGTTGCTTATAGACCCAAAGTTTAAAGTATCTAATAAATGAGGAAAAAGTTCTTAAACCCCAACTAAACAACCGTCCTGCACACCCAAATAAGCAAAACTGTACCTGCCCCAAATAGATACTAAATGAAACCAGTAAAAAGCTTGTGATGCTAGCACAAACTAACTTGATGTAAAACACATAGTTCTTGTGATCAGTGTTGAATTTCCAGCATTTTTGAAGGACAGTAATATCTCGTAATTTCCTTTTTTTTTTCTTTGACTTTTATGTTGATATGTAATAAATGCTCAAGTCTCGTTTAAAAATCAGTTGCTTCCTTTCCTCAGATCTCTCAGAAGCATGACAGCACATATCTATTTCAAATCAAAGTACTGCAAAAAAAAAAAATGACACTCAAGATCCTTCCCACAAGAGACAAATTGTAAATAGAATTGGAGCGTACTCTGAACTGCTTGGAAGAGCAAAACTGGCAGTGAAGTGGGTATTAATTTGCACTACTTTGACCTTGAGGCATCACCCCTGAGAGGCATAAACAGTGAAAAGTAGATGGCCAAAAAAAAAGGCAATATAAGAGTTGGTGAAGTATCGAAGGAAGTTTAGCATATTTTTCTACTAGATGTTTTAAACACTTCCTTTAATAACACTTGAAGAAATATCTAGAAATGTCATCATAGGCTTTCATTGGAATAGTGTCCATTAAAAAAATATTTTATTTTATATTTAGTTTCTAGTTTATTTTTCTGTTTATTATTAGTATTATGATACAAATTATATGTTGTCCTCATTAACTATTTAATGGTTCTCCTAAAAAACACTTCATGGATTCCACATAAAGATCCAAAATCTGAACTAAGTGGTTTTTCACCACCCAGGTTGGTAATTCAACATGAAAGAAGCAAGGTTACATATCCCTTCTCACAGTTTTTTCACAGTTTCAGAGCATTAAGATGCACAGAGAAACACAAAATATATTCTCATGCAAAATTACTTGTCTTAAGCTGACCACTATCTTCACTGAATAAAAATTAATAATTCTACTCTGTGGCTGCTCATTTGTTTATTCTCCCTTAAAACAAAAAGCCAATAGCTAATGAACCACACACTGGATAGAAAAACTGAAGACTGAAATCCCATTTTTTCTGTACTTGGCATAGAAGGATACACATGAAGGACCAAAAGGAAAGATGTTTATCTCTTCATTTATCCATCCATCCTCATGCTACTCCCCTTTCTGCCCTTTTTCTGATATGCTCAAGGAGTTCAATCTTTGTTTTAAGTTACTTATGTCTGAAGGACATAATGAGATTTTTTTAAAACATGCTAGAAATGAGATGGCAGTTTCTCAGTTGTAGTCCATGAAAACTATTATTGCAGATTGATTGTTAACTTTTTTCTCATAAAAGGTTTTATCTCACAGTGTGATCTTCTCCCCCCTTCACAGACTTGAAGTTAAAAATAAACTGAAGTTTGTACAGTTGTTATTTTATTTTCTCTTTGCACAAGACTGTCATTTGGACAAAAATGACTTTTCACTCCTCCTTTCATTTTTTTCCTAAAATTTCATTTTTGCTACTGAATATTTCTGAAGAGTATATATTAATTGTTTGTTTCTTCTTCTTCTACAATATTTCTTCCTTTCAAAACTTTTCTGTCAGCTCTTTTGGAGATATCAAGAAAATGCTGCACACCTACCCACAGATCTTTATGTACTGACAGTTTTTGCTGGTCATTTTGTTTAACAGAGCCTTGGGCTATTCAACCATTTACAATTCTAGCTGAAGGCAGCTTGTGGCATTTTCATCTGCCAGGCAATAATCACTCTTACCTTATTTTGTGCTACATGTTACCCAGGACAAATGTGTTGAATTTGTTAATATGGAAAACCTCCAATGTTATTAGGCCTTTTAAACTGTAAAAAAAAAAAAAAAAGTGAATACAAATAAAACAGTTGTCCAACTATCACACTCAATATTCTTTTGAATTATTTTACGTCAACCTTCACATAGGTATGATCTAGAAAAATATTCCTGGAAAGACTTTCAAGTAGCATCCCTAGACCCATGCTGCCTAGAGAGGATTCTGTCAGCTAGAAGCACAAAACCTGCAATGATTAGGCCTTAGTTCCAAACCAGTAATGAAGGCAACTGATTTTCACAAGTTGGCAGGAGTGCATTAAATACTGCAAAGACAGAAATACATATTAAATCTTCGGTGCCTACAAAAAAGCTTTTATTCCTCCCTTTATGTCATACGGATCTTTTAAGAGATGGTTTGTTTGCAAGCAGATGTCTGTGAGATGTTTTAATTTGCTACAGGCTTCCAGAGGAAAAAGTCTAGAGACAAAAAGGGTAACTTTAGTTGCAGTGATCTGTTCAACGCTGCAACCAGGCCTCGATGGTGTTGGAATGACACATTTATATCTCTGTCTCTGAATGCCTTTTCACTCCACAATAATCTGTTACCATTTCAGATGTTTGAGACCACATGCTCCTTATTTTAGGAGAATGTGGGCATCTGAGTATGATACAGAAGCTTGCAACACACATTGGGCAGCCATGGCACATCTGATGTGTGTTGTTCCTGTTGCATCCATAAGGTCTGTGGAACAGCACGGAACATGCCCCATCTTCAGCTGCTCTGAAAGTTCCAGCTCTTAGTTTGGAATAAATCAGCAACCTGGATACTCTTTTCTGGACAGTTAATATTTATTCCATTAATAGGTAAATCATGTTTTATTATCATTTTCATAGGTTACTCTGTTCACAAATCAGACACTTAGGAGAGATACGTTCAAGGAGATATCAAATAAAAGCTTGATTCAGCAATCAGCACAGTCAATCAGACATTTTCAAGAAGCAGTGAATTTTGCTCTGAAACAACACCCTTCTCTTAATACACTGCTGTAATTGTGCCTGCTGTTACAGACATTTATTTTGCTGGTGTTAAGAACAGTATGTATAATTGAAATTGGACTGTTAGTACTGAAAACGAAACAAAGAAACTTATAAATGAAACAGACGGGAACAGCATCTTGTACCCGTGTTGAGATCTGGTTGGATATGGAAGATATATTTACGTAACTGAGTAGATAATGTTCTGCATCCCACAGTGAGAGCATGAAACAAGCAATTTTACTGACGATTCTACGAGGCTGCATTTGTTCTAAATCCTGTAGATACATAAAATCAGCATAGTAACAAACTTTCATGCAGCCTAATCCTGAATAACAAAAGCAATTACAATGTTCTTACTCTGTATGCTTATGTCATTTGTTTAGTAACAGAGCTGTAGCAACACATTTTGGAGTTTCTCCACAGCGTCTTCTTTACTTTTTGTCCCATATTTAGTGCAACCCTGGTCAGTGAGGTACAGAACATTGAAACTTGTCCTGGTGAGGAGACTGACACACCACAGTTGTACAAATGGTAGTGAACTGTGACAAGAGTCAAGAAAGCCTAATTCCCATTATCACTGATTTACCAACAGTGTTTCTGGTGCTATTATGTCCCTAAATTAATCTATCTGAAAGTAGGCTTCCTTGATAGAGCTCTATGAAACTAGTTTGAAGTATTTGCTCTTCTCCAGAAATGCTCCTGTATTTGAATTAGCGCAATGTAGGAAAGGAACTTTATGTTTCCTGATTCCCTTTTGGACCCGAGCTCTTTGGAAGGTGCCAGCCCCAAGGCTTCCAAATCCTAACTTCATTTGGAGCTACTTGCATAACTCTTTCAAATTCCCCTGGAAATCTTTGTCGAATGAATTCCTTCCATGAAGCTGCCCTTTCAGGATCCAAATTTAAAGTATCAAAAGTGACCTCTTTTCTTTTCCACAAGAGACAATGATACACTTTAAAAATCTGATGACGTTTTTTATTTCATTTTGAAGTATAAAGATGAACATCTCTTTGGAGCACAGGAAAAAAAAAAAAGAGGCCTAAAATTGTTTTCTCCCATGGAAGGTTTGAGTTTTCATAAAAATAGGCTTTTCTGAGATATTTTAATTGTAATTTAATTAAAAGTTTCCCTAATATAATAAGCTTTGCAATTATTTAACAGAAATTAATAATATCATCATTGTCTAGAGCATCTCTCTTATAAAGAGAGACAGCAAAGATTGGGCCTGTTCAGTCTAGAGAGAGAAGACTGAGAGGGGATCTCATCAATACCTCCAAGGCAGGTGCCAAGATGATCGTGCCAGACTCTTCTCAATGGCGCCCAGAAACAGGATGGGGAGCAATGACCATAAACTAAACCACAAGAATTTCCATCTCAGCATAAAGAAGAACTTCTTTACATTGAAGGTGGCAGAGCACTGGAACAGGCTGCCCAGAGAGGTCATGGAGTCTCCCTCTCTGGAGACATTCAAAACCCACCTGGACATGTTGTTGTGTCGCCTGCTCTGGGTGATCCTGCCTTGGCCAGTGGGTTGGACTGGACGATCTCTTCAAAATTGTTATTTGCTTTTCTGAACTTTAAGCACACTCCTCACAGAGAAAAAATAAAAATACTTGTTAAGAAAATGCTCACATTTGTGTAGGGGCAAAAACATGTGTCATCAACCTGGCCACCAAGCAACCCAGTTGCCTTTGTCATCCTGCTCACAGAAACATATTCTTATCTAGTGTCTGGAAATCACCATAGTGGTCACAGTTGTTGGAGCCAAACATTGGTTTTGTATAACTTAATGCTGCCTGTTCTAGTAGTAAAATGTTAAAAGTAATTATGGGAATAATCTTTTCTTTCATTATTATCAAAATAAACATCCAATTACTGTTAATTCTAAGAGCCATCTATCTAAAGCTTTATATATATATATATACTGTTTTTTTACCAGGGGTTTTTCTTCTGTGTTGATCCAGATGCTTTAGATTTTTTAAACACATTCAGACTTCCAGGATGACCTGAAACAGTGCAATGGAATATGGCTCTCACACACAAATATTTCTGAAGAATCCCAATTTCTTTGTCATGAACGGCTGGAGTAGCACCCGTAACAAAATACAGTGGCTTGCTGTACCTTCAGGTTTGTTTCTAATCGTATATTCTGCCTGTAGATTCTCATCTGTGTCCTTAGACTCACTTAAGATGACAAAACTTTGATCTCAGATATCCTTTCTGCCAGAAACATCCTCTGTGGAGTTTTCAAAGTGTGCTTCTTCTTGAAGATTAATGTTTTGTGATATAATTGAAGATCTGCAGGAATCACCTTCTTCCTGTTGGGAAGGATGTACAGTGCTCTTTCATTGTTTCCTAGATCTTTCTTACATTCTCTTATGCCATTTCTGCCAGCTTTATTTTGAGGAGGATTTCTCTGTGTGATGCTCTGTGACTTGTACATGGGACATAAGATGTCAGTTTTCTTAATTACTGTGGTCAGTTTACTTTACATCAGGAAGAATCTGTCTTCACATTTGATTTTCTAATTAAAATTAATACAGCAAATTCAGACCTGCTGTAAATATTGTATATTAATTTCACTGGACATATTAGGCCTGATGATGAACCAGAGTTGTTTTGACTTGACAGAAGGTTAACACAAAAAAAATTCAGAACTCTTTGTATTGCTGCTGTTGGTAAAACTGCTCCGTGCCTAATAAAGAAATGCTCTCATCAATTTGGTGAGAAATTAAGGGTTAAAGAAGCCTGACTTACTATTATACATATAATTTTTACTCTATGACATATGGATCTCAAGTCTAACAGCTAGCTTCACAGTTGGATACTTTTTGTAAAAGCAGCTGAAAATAATTCTTAGTGTAACTGATAAATCTATTTCTGATCAGGCAAACTTAAGCACTGCATTCTTCCTCTCTAGTGGCCAAAATCCACCCTGAGTAGTAATCCTTTCTTTATAAGAGGAGATATCAAATCCTCTCCAACTGTTCTCCATTGAGAGAGAGCTGCAGGCAGCCTCCTGCATCCCATAGATGATACAAGATCTCAAATTCTAATTTCTGAAAGCTTTTGATGAAATGCGTTACTTGGATTTCCCTGCACATCCTTTGGATTGTTCTCTCATCTCTCATTTCTTTTCTTGCACAAATTATGAGTTGTGCATATTTTCTATCATCTAATTAAGAAAATTCTCCTCAAACATTTTCTCTCTTTCTTCTGTAAAATGTCATTACCACTTATGGAACATGGGTTCAGCACAGGAGCTCTAGGTTCTCAAATGGCACATATTTCTGCTGCTGAAAGGATTTCTCACATAGCATGTTCTGGAAATACTTTAGAAGCAATTTGGAACAACAAAGCTTTTTACATCCTTCTGATCTTATTAATTTTTAACAAAAGTAAAAGAAAACATAACTGCTCTTTAATGTCAGGCAGGCAAACAGCCCTGACACTGCAGCCTGGGAAGAATCAACATTGCTTTTCAAAAGGCCTGTATTTTGACTAGTCATTCCAGTTCTCAGAAATCAGAGCAGAGATTCTTGGCACAAATATTTAATATTAAGGTTAAGTTTATGGCCAGGTCCTTTATTCACCTGTGACAAGGAGGAGAAAGACGAACACATCACAAAGAAACATAGATGTGATGCATACAAAGCAGATGTCAGTGAAACTGTGGAGGAAAACATCTTCTGTGCTTGCTATGATGAAAGAAAATAAAAGCCAACTAACCATCATTCTTAAAAATTAAGGTATAATTATCTTTTGTGTGTGTTAAAATATAGCTCTTTTTGTATCACTGCATCACTTCCTAAGTTTATGTGGAAGTTAAGATTTTCTAACATCAAAAGAAAGCACGCTTTTAGATAAAAGTAAAATCAATAAACCCACAAGTCAGAATAAAGAAAAAGTTCTTATCTGTCTTTTTTTTTCCCAGTTCCTTCTCTTATAGGACTTGAAAGTTCAATAATATTTAAAAAAATAATATGAAATTGTGTTATTGTTTTCTAAATAACTGCCAAATATAAAAATCCTGTCTTGTTTTTTCCTAGCAGAGAATTATTACAGCTGCAGCAAATCAAATGTCTCAGGGAATTTAAGTTTTCCTTACTCTACCATGCATAGAAGAAATTTGATTCTTATGCTGACTTTCTAATAATTATACTGATAATGTAACAGCTCACCGAGTTACCTTCATGAATTTCAAGACTCATGTCGTTTTTTAGAGACAGGTAAAGAAAGCTCGTGGTGGATACCTGCTAGGTAGTGAATGCTTTCTGGAAAATTAGAGAAATGAAAGGGAGATTGCGTTGGAACCAGACAAGAACTTGCAGCTGTGGGGGCATCAGTCCTAATTTATGAAAAAGACAAAAAGAATCAAATCATATTTTTTAACGAGGTTAAGCCTTACACTGAGACACTTTCAAAATCAGAGTGCTCCTAATAAACTGGGTTTTTCTGGCCATCAGTGATCTCTGGGAAGGGGTTTCAATCTTCAGTTCCTTTTCTACTGGTGACGGGTAAAGAACATCCTTTTGTAGCTGATTTCATCTGTCACTTCAATCTTCTTCTCCTCCTTTGAAGTCAGAATTATCTAATTCCTCAGTTAAATCAAATGTCAGTTTCTGTTTTTATTTTAAAAGAATTGTATAAGACACACTGCAGATTCAGTGCTTCAGTAGAGTGTTTATTTTTTTGTTTCATTGATTTTGCAGACAGTTTTCTCTTCCCTTCAATGTCCCTTTTCTCTTTGAGATGCCAACTGTGCTGCAGTGTTGGGGTTTTTTTTCACAATGCCAAAATAGTATCTCAGCAAGCTTTAAGATGTGGACTTTATTATAAGAGGGAAATGTCTCTCTGTCATGCATGTGATTTTGGATTGTTTTGTTTTTAGAAGGATAATGCTGCTTGGGGAACGGAGGTCAGACCAAATATATCACATCAAACCTTCAGGTTCCAGAGACAATGCCTTGTCTTTGTCTGACTTTCAGGTTAAAATGGCCTGTTAATTGAGTGCAAAACTGAAATGCCAAATAAAAAAATGCTTCTTCAAGGAGCTATAGACTATGGAGCTGGATTTCTGCAATGAAGATGCAGTATTAACAGAAATATCACTACACAAAACCCCAAACTGCACTTTACTGTGCTTTTTATTACACAATGAACCCTCCCTAATTCTTTGGAACTGTTGTTTCTTGGGTGCTTATCTACGGTGTTTTGTGATTCAGAAATCACTGGATGAATCATTAACTTCACAAAGGCCTTTTTCATGTCACCCTAAGTGCAGGAGTTCTTAATCCACAAACAAAGGAATCATCCTTGGTCTCAAAATTTCCTGAACTAACAACTGAACCTGTGGGGCATGTTGCTAATGAGAAAATCGAACAGAAGCTTCAGAGTTACTGAACTGGGTTGAAAATGTGATTTCAGTCCCTCAAAAACTTCTCCCTCTTTTTGGATATGGACTGGTACACCAATCCAAGAATAACTTTGCTCAGGCCTGTAATTCACAGTAGGATACTCTGAGGAGTGTGTTTGGGACCTAGACAAGTTTGGACAGGCTGTTGCAAATATCCTTGCAGTTTTAAAGGAATGTGGTGGGTTGACCTTGGCTGGACACTGGCTGCCCACCAAAGCCGTTTTATCACTTCCCCTCTTCAGCTGGGGTTGATACTGGAGTGTTTTAATTTTTAAATCATAAGAAACAATAGCAGATCACCCACCTGGTACTGGATATAGATAATTTTCTGAGACTTAAGGAGAGACTAAGTTTTAGTTAAATCCAACTACAAATGTTGTTGTATGAACACCATGAAGCATCTGTCAGTCTCTTGACATTTAACTTACATCTCCATTTTAAATTAGTGACCTTACCAAAGACTTGTATTCAAATCCAAAAAGTCAGTGATAGTCAGCTAATAATCTGGGTCTGTGGTTGGGTATTAGAATGCTGTTAAAGTGGATGAAAGAACCTGACAGGCTGAAAGAGTTGAGGTTGTTCAGCCTGGAGAAGAGAAGGCTCCAGGGAGACCTTATAGCAGCATCCCAGAACCTAAAGGGGGCTGCAAGAGCATTGGAGAGGAAGTTTTTATGAGGGCATGTAGTGACAGGACAAGAGGGAATGGCTTTAAGATGAAGGAGAGTGGGTTTAGGTTAGATCTAAGGAAGAAATTCTTTACTGTGAGGGTAGTGAAGCACTGGAACAGAAGCCCTGGTTTCCCAGTGAAATTGTGGATGCTGCATCCCTGGAAGTGTTGAAGGCCAATTTGGATGGGGCCCTGAGCAACCTGGTCTAGTGGAAGGTGTCCCTGACAATGGCAGGGGAGCTGGAACTAGATGGTCTTTAAGGTCCCTTCTAACTCAAACAGTTCTGACTCCATGATAAATGCTGCCTGTATGATTCCACATACTAGGTATTATGCTGAGATGATTGATACATAAGTTGTCTTTCTTAATATCTAAAAATATTCTTTATGAGAGATGCAAGTGATGAAAGTGAAGTGATATCTTTTTAACAGATGTAACCAGCCCCCAGGTTAAGGCTTCAACTAAGAGTCCTTCTGAGAAGATGTCTTGATCTAAACTAATTTCAAAATTAATAATGTAAGACAGTGAAGTGTCTTCTTCAGTGAGAATAAAATGGTACTTTGCCATAAAACCCCTACAATGTGTTTGCTACACTTCTAGGGCTCTGACTCATGCTGCTAAATTCTTTTTTTTTTTTTTTTTGCGTTTTCAGACCAAGGGAGCATAAGAAAATGGCCTTGCAAAAAGCACAGGTTATAACTCAGGAAGGTGCTGCTACTTTGTGTGCAAGTCCTTAATACTGTGACCTGTTGAATGAGAATTATATTGTTACTTTAATGGGAGAATCATGTAAATGTCTTTTTATATGGAAAGTCTCTTTGTTTTTAGTCGGCTTGTGGAAAGTACTTTTCCCAGAAAAGCTTATCTAACACCCGTGGAGCTAAATTGAAAAATTACTATTGATCTGAATGAGAATGAGATCAGCCCCACGCTGGGAAAAATGACACACACACACACATATATATATACACACATATAATTGTTAATGCAGGAAAGTAATTAGTTCCTCGCTTGATACTTTGATATAAATTTAGCAATTAATCACCAAAAACTAATGATAATTTCTAGAATTCTATTCTATCTTACATTTTAAAGTGATTTCTTAGTTTGTCTGTATGTATCACACACTATCTATTTTTTTTTCATGAAATGAAATAATTCTACAAAATGTTATTTCTCCTTGAGGTACTTTAAGGATTACATTAATCACATTAAGAGTTAAAAATATAAGGAATTGGAAGCCTCATTAAAAGAAGTATTATTGTACTTAGAGTAAAGGCATAGTGTACCACATACAAAAGGACATGTCTTAACCAAATATAAGATGTTGCAAAGGTGACCAGAGGAAGGTACTGGTATGACTTGGAATGTCTCAGTAGTCATGGCCAGTCCAAAACCAGCTGTATCTCTGTATCTCCCTGGTAAACAGCAACCTTCTAATGCAATAAACATTACTGTGCTGATTGAAATTAATTTGTTGAAGAAGCTTTTAATTGTTGGGGAGGTAATCACTTCTAAAGAACATAATCTTCCTGTGTCTAGCTTTCCAAAATGGAATATAATTAGTTACTGTAAGGAAAACTAAACCACAAAAAGTATGGTGAGGTATAAATCATCACTGAATGCAAATGATCTTTTATTTTTGCATGGTGTTTCCTAAGTTTGAGTGTCATTTATGGATTATGTTGGGCCTGGAAAAGGAAAGAGAAAGTCTGTGCAGTAGGAGCTGGAAAATTTCAAGGAACTGTGAGCTCAAAACCATTCCAAGCTTTGTCTAAAACTGAACCTGTCTTTCATGACACCGGTAGTGAGGAAAAAGGCAAGTTTTATGGGATTGTGTAAATTATTTACTTTTATCTAGGGGACAAGAAAACTCATTTGAAACCTCAGCTGAAGAAGAAGCAGAGCACTTTGCAGGAATGAAGTCTTTCTCAGCTGGACTCTGTCACCAGCAAGCTGACTTACAGGAAGCTTTGACATACAGTCTAATCAGATTAACCCAGAGGAAAGATGTCAGCGTCCTAACACTGACAAATTGCAGATATGTGCTGATGAAAGCCACTCACACTTGCTCTTTGCTGATCTTCTTGCTCAGTATGGTACATGACAATGAAGATCAAGAGCAGAGACAAAAATACCCAAATCACAGATTGTGGAGGCATAAAAAGCTATTGTACCTTTCAGCATCTCCTCGTTGTCAACACATCCACCTCTTGAGGTGTGTGAGATGTCTTGAGATATCTATTTTCACCTTAGGTAAGCTGCCAAGTGTACGTAAAATGAACAGTGCAGTCGTGTCCATCTGGACAGCAAGGCACACAGTTTGGAAGGGACTTCTTTAAAAAAACCTCACAAACAAACAACAAAGTGCAAAGAACTCCATGGAGGGATTACACCATCTATTTTGAAGGTTTTCTCCTGACTGTGTGATGGAATTAAATCTTTTTGATGGATTAGATTGGTCTCTGTACACTGATGAAAGTGAAATTGCAGCAAATACCCAGACATATCTTTTTTTAATTGGTAGGTTGCACAGCCTGTGATACAGACAAGGCAGGAGCTCTGTTGACCATCTTTCAGCAAACTAGGAGCTATGTCTGTGCAGTAGGTAACACCAGACCAGTTGCTGCACCAGAGGGCAAGTGACACGACACAACTTACATCCCTTCAGCTCTTTTCCCCTCCTAAAACAGGGTTGTCTTGTATATGCTGCCTACAAAGATCCTGAATACATCCCCCAGGCTTAGCTGCCCAAGTCAAGGTCAATCCTGCTTGCCTGCTGCCTGCTCAAGGGCTGTTAGGTGGCTCCTTGACCCTGAGATTACCTCAGCTGGTTAGAACATGGTGCTAATAACACCAAGTTTGTGGGTTTGATCCCCATATGAACTTAGGACTCAATGATCCTGGTGGGTCCCTTCTACCTCAGAGTATTCTGTGATTCCAACTGTGGTTCAGAGTCTTGTGTGAAAGAGCTGTTGCCCCTCATTTCCTTTGGGGGCTGTACTGAAATCCAGGCCCTCCTTGCTGCTGTGGCACACATGGTGAAATTATAGCCCTTATTTACACATTCAAACCCCACAATTTTCCTAGTTTTACGTCGCAGTTTACGCAAAATATCCTGCTAGAATTTATTTTCCTCAATGTCTCATAAAAATAATGCCAGCAGGTAATTTTCTTAGCAACACGCCATTAAAATAAATATCAGATTTCAGTATAGATTTTATGTTTTTCCTGTTTCAGAGTAATCTGAAAAATGTTCTTGTTTTACTCTGCATATGGAAATTAGATTGAACTTTCTCCTTTACTAACTATGTAAAATATAACTCACAATCTCTTGTAAGCTTTCTAGCTGATATCAATGCCATTGCTTCAAGATATAGAAATTGAAGATAGAGAGGCTTTACATAACATTTTTTTACGTCTATTTTAATACATATAACTTTTCTGTCTTCAACAACTAGTTTCGGTTATGAGGAAATAAACTGTTCTTTCCAAGGTCATATGGTATCCAGAAGAGTCCAGTAATATCACAGGTTTTAAAATATGTTTTTAATTTTTCAGGCATACTTCGGTTGAAGATCTAGCAGCTTGTTTGTTGCTTTACACTGTTTAAAATTTGAATAGTTAATTAGGAGAAAATATCATTCTTGACAACATCTCTGGACGGGACAAGTACCAAAAAACTAGCATACAGTAAAAATAACAAGGGTTTCATTATTGGTAAAATGGCTGCAAAGAAATATATGCTTTTTAGTATTTTTTTCCTATTTGTTTAGGAGCGGGTTTTTTTTGTTTTTATTTTTGGGTTTTTTTTGGTACTGAAGTAATTCTTCAGAAATATTTTTTTACTTCTCATTGATTTCAGTTAAAAAAAAAAAACCCAAACCAAAAGTCAGTGGCCTGGGGAAGTTTTTAAGAAGAGCTAAGACAACGATTAAAGAGGTGGGAAAAAAAGCTTACAATGAAAGAACCAAGAAACATAATTTACATATTTTATGAAACAGAAGTTTAATGGCAATTTCATTAAACAATTTATTCATAGTCATATAACATGTGCCTTGCTTGTTCTCTTCTAGACTTTAAGTAAAGCTGTTGGCATAAATTTATATTTTTATATGAGCAATTTAAAAAATGCCAGAGAACCTTTTCGACCACTGGAATGTCAGCTGACTATGCTATTTGTAGCATGCCCCTACCATGATTCTGGTCCAGTCCACCCAGCATCCTCCTGAGTGATCCCCAGGCACAGCTCAAGCATCACCCTGGACTAGGGAATGTTCTTAAATGACCCTTTGGATGCATCAAGACTGCTGTGGAGGGGGAGAGTCTTTAAAATGTGCTGCAGGGGCTATTCCATTCCAGTTGGCCTTAATGTCAAAGAACAGTTTCAAGGGTTCATAAATTACTAATACTAAAAGTTTGCACTGTCAAGGCCTCAGAACTGAAATGTCTTTACAGGAACTGTCTGTGTTTGACCCTCTTTTGTTTTTACCATACCACTGTACATTCAGACATACCTAGTGATCAGTTAAAAACTGACTTCAGCTAGTAAGTTGTTTAGGTACTAGAATTAGCAACCAGAATTAGTCTTCATTTGGCACCACAAGCAGAAAATTTAGAATGTCAGAATGTATTTTTTTTTTTTTTTTTTAACATTAAAAGTATCTCTTACGGTGCTCCAGAGATGCATCATATTCATCTCTGGATCAGAGCTGAAGAGCCAACAGTCACAAAGTAGAGATCTGGTCTTTCCTTTCAGGTCTTTGAAAATGCACAAAAAAAGTATATTTTGCAATTTTTTTCAGACATTGAATACAATACGTGAATTCTTTGTTCGACGAACTGAGACCGACACAAATCTTCTTTAATTTTTGATTGTTCAAAGGAAATACTGCCATTCTCCTAACATGAATGTGACCAAGTTAGGATTCCACTGTTAATATGGCTAAATGTTAAAGTAATACTGGGATTTTGCCTAAATAGTCAAATAAGATAAGCACTGCATTCCTAGCTTGTCTATAAGGCACACTGCTCAAGGTTGCAAACAGCAGCGTTGCATCTCATGTCTTGATTTAATTAAACATGCACCTACCCTTAGGAACCCTGATTCCATTTAACCCCAGTATATTTTGTGTGATAAAATGACAGCCACCAGAAAAGCACTATAAGGAAAAAAATATATCAATTTTCAATACTGTGTACTAAAAGTGCTACATTTTTTTTAATAAAAATACCTTTTGATTTATAAAAATGATGGTTTAAAGGTATTGAACAGAGAGCGACAGTGTTGAGACAGGGATTCTTGTTTTCCCAAACAGTGTGCTGGGATACCTGTCCCTTGATTTGTGACTGCTTAGGAGTGGTAAGGTAGCAGTTATTTAATTGTATAAAACCAAGTTCTTCAGCTACAATGCTTAAACAGGCCATGTTTAAATTGAAATATTGAAATTGTCGGATAAAACCTGTGGAATCTGGTAAAAGCACAGGAGTTCACTGATGATAAGTGCTCCTGAGCTGCTCTCTCTGCATGCCAAGCTGACACCATGCTGTACAGCTAGGATGAAAAAAGAGTCTCAAAAAATGATTGTAACAGGCTATTTTGGAAGTAACAATATTTCTCTAGAACTAAACTGATGTGATATCATTATTTATTCTGTTTGAACAGAAAAACTGATGGTATCTGCTCATTACTTTGCCAGACTTGATTTATCTCAGCTTTTATCTCTTAGGTGATTATTAGGATGGCTAATATTAATATATATTAAATTATGTATAGTTACACCACACAAGTGGATTTGATAATCAAAATACATGTTGATATTTCACCGACACTTACAAGTGCTATTATCAGAAGGCTTTCGAAATTTGTGAGGTTTGGAAAAAAAAGTTTCATTACTTTTTGAAATGTCAAAATTCGCTCTTTTCCTGAGAGTTCGTGGTTGGCTTTAACAAACATTTAATAGCAACTCGTATTTCTAACAGAAAGTTTTACATGAAAAAAAAATGTTTAATTACTGATTTTAAATACTTGCATTTTTACCATTTGCAGCTCAATAGTCATTCAGGCACCCTTTGATAATTTTATAGTGCACTTTTGACCAAAGATGCTGTATATCTTTGAAATGTTTAAAAAAGAAGCATACACAAGGAGCAAAATGCATATTGTGACACACATGTTAACGGTGTCGCTGTTAACAGCGGCAGGAAATCAATTTTTCTCTCGATGAAAGCGATAGAATAGGCTATGAAAAAAGGTAACAGTGACTCTCCCTCAGGGGATAAATCACAGCTGCGGTGATGTAGACCCTATTAATTTGTCTACAGGAAACTCCTCTTGTTCTGTCACGCTGCGGGGGAGCAGGCGGGTTTTATACGGCTCCCGGAGCAGCCGTGTGTGCATTACGAGGAGCTGCCCCATCGTTAGGGAAGTCAAAGATTCAGATTCATGCTCCAGAGATCTCCACGCGATGCAGATCCCAGAAGGGATGGACCAGGAGGAGGCGGCCACCACCATTAGGAGGGCACAGGGCGGGCAGAGCCCCTGCTCTCCCTCCCCAACCTCCACATCCCTGGGGATGAGGACTGGAATCACAGATATGCACTTCCTCATCTCCTGCTTTGCTCCTAGGGGCTCTGAAAGGGGAAGAGGAGCACGGTCTGTAATCACAGACATGTTTTAGGAGTGAAGGTTAAAGGGCTCAGCCCTGGGCAACCACACTCCTCATCCTCTTCGTGTTCATGAGCAGAAGGACATCTGGGGTACTGCGAGTACTGCCCAAGGAGCCAGGGAAAAGTTCACGAAGGTGCCCATTTAACCTCTGAGCGAAACCGATAGATTTACAATTTGCTTGCTTTGTTCTTATCGTTTCATCCATCAGCATGTGAATTACATCAATTCAGGCTCCTGAGGCCTCATTCTCATTTGTAAGAAGGGCACTTCACATCACTCTGGTAATATAAAGAGGCGTTAAAATGGGAGTAATTTATATTTACATTATTTTTATGGCTCTGTTGCTATTAGAAGGGTGTAAAGAGGCATTACTATCAGGCTCCTTAGGGTCTTTATTTCCAGGGATTACAATTCAGAGCCTAAATGACTGAGGGACTGTAAGTGAGCACATCTAAGAAAGGCATCTGTGTCATAAGGTACCTATTAGAAAGGCCAGGAAAAAGTACTCGTTTAAATCTACTAAGCTCATAACATAGGGACATTAGATCTGCTGGAGCAATGCCGTTGTTAACCTTTTTCACAACACTATATTGAATAAAATGTTGCTATCATCAAAAGGCTGTTTGCCACTCTAGATGATGTAAATAAATTTGAGATAAATGTATTGCCTACTGGAAGTATATTCATTTTATCACAATACCACAGAAATCTCTAAAAAATTGCCAAAGACTTATAATAGACACAAAATTAATGAATTTGGAGACTGAACACTCTTCCTGCTGACGTGGGATGTACAGATGGAATAATGCTGGAAATGCCTATGCTCCTTTTATGTAACTTCTGAATATTTGTACAAATCCAGTATACTTCCAAAAGCTATTTGTATCTAAAAAAAACCAAACATTGATAAAAGTGGCCTAATTGTGCACCTTGTTTTTTGCAAGTAATATCTCAGCATTGAGAATGAATTTCCAGATCTTAACCACTACCAAAATCTGTGAACTCTTCACTTATTTCCATATTGTTGGCAACTTGTCACAGAAAATAAAGAACAAAAATTTTTATGAACACCAAACACTTTTACCTATAACTTTTAGTGTTTGGTGACATAAAAAAAGCATCAGTAAAACAGAATTAGGGAAATAAAGTAAAAGAAAATCCACTTGTTCTTGGAGCTTGTTTCTATCCTTTCCCTCAGTATCTCTGCTATTCATTTTCTCTCAGTATGTTTTACATTTATAGGGCCAAAATTTTCATTGCTTGCAGATAGTCTTTCTCCAGCCTGTTTAGGTTACTTTGCAATTTACTGTCTATTTATGTTTGTCTTCTGTCCTTCCAGCTTCAATGGCATCCATATGATTAAGAAAGAAAGAAACAAGGGGAAAACAAAACAAAACAAAAAGGTAAAACTAGCAAGATACACAGAGGAGCTCAGTGTTCATAGTTTGGTTGAATAAAAATCTCCAAAACAAACACATGGAAAATCCCCTTCTGAAATCCTAAAAATAACTGGACTTTGATTTAGCTTCATGAGCAGTCGCTGAACACTGATAAATCTCCTTTCTCATCAAAAGGCATCCTCATCTTCTGGCTATATTGGTCCATGGATCATACTAATAATTCCTGAACAAAAATTAAACCATGTAAAAAACTCCACCAGTCTGTGCAGTGTCCATGCAACACACCCATGCACCTGTGAAACAGCAACTGAAAAGGTTTTGACACTTTTAAAAAATGTTTGTGGTGACGTATGCACAGTTTTCAGTCATATGGAGGCTAATAAATGTCTGCATTCAAATCACTTTCACAAACCATTTCTGTAACAAATGAAGACTGCTGGGAGAGTATAAAAAGGGACAAGCCAGCCTCTGCTGGTGCTAGGACTGTGAAAACTTGGCTCCTCACAGCTGCCTTTCAGAAGGGATAGCCTGGGTGAGTTATGTTCATTTAGGTTTTTGCAACGTGGGTTATTTACTGTGGCCTGATGACCTCTGTCTGTGGGGCTGTTGTTAGTGGCTCACCTGTGGGAGCCTAAGAGAACTATTCTTTCCTCAGGAAGGAGATAACCATGCTGTGGTCCTAAATGCAATCAGGATTTGGATTTTCTTAGATTCTCTAAGGCTGCTGAAAAGGAGCAAATTCCCTTGAGACTTGGACAGTGGGCTAATCCTCCGGGCCTTGAACCTCTACCTGCCAGGATTAGGAGCAATAAGTAAGCACACAGAGTATGCTGCCGTACTTCAAGAAAAAACAGCTCCATGATGAATTCTTTAATTTTAAACTATCGCAAGAGGTGTTGTCCAGTTCCTGTAAACATCTGTCACTTTTCTACTCATTGGAAACTCTTGATGTAAGAAAACAGTTACAGCAAAAAACTATTCCAGCTTGGCTGAACAATTAATAAACCTGCTCTACTTTTTTCGCTTTCAATCATTATCCTCCAAGGGATTCTTGGACTATTCCACTATTCTCAGATTAAAAATTTAGGACAATAAAGAACTGCAAGTAAAGCTTACGTGCCTCTTGGGAGCAAGTAGCCAGAGATTGTTGTTTCCATCAAATCTCTGCTGACATCAATAGGCAGCTGAATGGTCCTAAAGTAGCAGAAATTGCATTAGTTTTGTTTGTATCGGTGTTTCTTGGATCTCCACAGTCCCAGGCCAACAGCAAGTGAGAGTCTGAGCATCCATCATCCATAGCGGTTCTTACACTGTGTATTCTCAATTTTGGCACAGAGATCTTTCATTTGAGACTGCAGAGACTGGTAAATTCACAACCCAATGCCTGTGATTATTAGTTCAGGCTGATAAACATATTATTCAGATCCCGTTTCAGGCCTGATATTCATGTCAAACTGCAATTCTTCAGACTCATGACTGACAATAAAGCTTCTGAAACTAAGTCCTACTGCCACACTTTGGTTCGTGAAAATTTAGTAGTGGGAATGTGAGAAATAAAAAAAAAAATGTTAGGAGCTATAATTTAGCATGACATGTAACTTGTACATTTTAGGTAGATATGAAAGCATTTTCTGGCAAAGTATAGAAATAAGTACTTGCTCTGCGGTTTTCTAAGTACCTTCAGAAAATTTCTTTTTAGCAAAACATAACTCTGTTTTTACCTGGAATTTCATATTTTATTATATAAATGTACCTATCTACAAGTGTATGTGTATAACTTAATTTATAATTCAATTAACTCAGAAAAAAAAGGTAAGAAAATAAACTTCTATGCTCAGCACTTGTGATGGTTTATTTTACACATGTTGTTCAGCTGCTTGTCATAGCAGGTATCTGTATCAACCAACCAGGAGCTGGATTAGTCCACTGTGTCTTTTCCAAAGTTTTATCATGTTTATTATAAGAATACAGTTTCACATAACGTACCAGAATAACAATTCACTGTTACCTAAAGGAGAAACTTAAATTCTCCTTTTTTTTTCTTTTTCCTTGTGCTGCTGCAGCTTGCTTTGTCCTTTCCATCAGCTGACTTGACTTACTAAATAAGGAGAAAACCTCTTTTTTTTTCACCCTCCACTCCCTGTTTGTTTTATGCCATTTTAGTGAGTTGAACAGACTGGTGGAGCAATCTGGCAAATTCCAGAGCCAGCATAAGGTAAACAATGGGAATGTGCGTGTTTAGAAACAGGGAAAGGATCTCAAATTCTCAGCAGTTTTGAGACTCGATGTTTTTCTGCATCTGGTAAAATTATGTGCCAAGGCTCTTACTCCAGGCATTAGTACAGGTGTCAGGAAAGTAGATTTTGAGCTTGATTGCTAATCTGAATAATTAAGGAAAAAAAACAGTAGAGGTGGAATTGAAGCTTTTTTTGTTTTAAAAATTAAAAATGGGGGAGGGTCGTTCGAAATGATTTTTAATACAACTAAGAATAAAATATTTGATTTTATTTTGGGATTATTTAATATTCTTCAACTTATTTTTAAGTATGAAGTCAAACATAACCCAAATTTTAAAGATTTTCAAAATGAAAATGGAAAGCTATTACATAAAAGGGGAAAAATATTAAAAAATTACTGAAATTTAATTTTTCCCTCACCCTTTTTCTATTTTTGAAAGATGTGAACACAAAATTGCAAATAATTTGGCTCCTGAACACTTTCCATTCTCAGTGATTCATTAACTGATGTAAAAATGTGTGTCCACCTTGTGTCACTACAGTTTGTAATTTTATTATGCACGTTAGCTTAAGCCATGTAGGTCCTTTTGCCAGTATTAGATTTTTGTGGAACCATTTCTTTGAAGTATTGTCCTTTGGCTTTGCAGTAGGCACCCAAAATCTGTCAGGAGAACAGTCATTGGGTCAAAGAGACTTTTGTTATCTCTAAGAAAATTCCTCTCGATTTGTCTGGGGTATAACTTCTGAAAATCATAATTTACATTTGCTCAGGAGAGCATAGTCAGGGGCCTGATAAGATCTTTTTGAGCACTGGATCATCACTGAAGCTGCTCCAGTACCAAAGGCTTTGGTATGTGCCAGATTCAGAGAAAACACTGCCAAACTCCACTAGGTTTCCTCTATAGTCTGTTCATAGCTAAATATTCAGAAAGGGCAGACTGTCCAACCATTATCCAAATATCCCCTTGGTTAAGATGATGGACTTGTGCTAGTCTCATAATTGCAATTAAGGAACTGGGTAGATATGACTATTGCTGTCCTATTTCACTGATAATTAAAGTTAAAACGTGATGAAGCTCTCCATGGCAAAGGCCAGGGAAAGAAGCAGGATTCTGGTATGTCAGGACTTCTCCAAATAATTCCACTGCCTTTCAGCATAAAAATGCCAGATTTTTGCCCTTGACTTTAACTGTGAATGTGACTCACCAACAGTGTTATGTCTTTACAAAGCAGGGCAAATGAAGGCTGCATCGTTATACCTATTTCTAATATTTGTTAGACCACTTGTATTAGACTTATATTTTGTTATTTAAATAACTTATAAAATAAGATTTATTCATCTGCAATTTTTGTGAAGGTGGTGAGGTAACAAATATCCACGTGTAACAATAATGCAAATTTTGACCTGGCAGCGATAATCATCTACAGTATGTTCAATTCAGAGAAGAATATCAAGTTTATATGCTTCTCTGTTAAGACTAATGGAGGTGGGTGATTTTGCATTGCATTTGCTTTTCTTTGAAAATAGAACAGTGGTATTAAAACAAACAAATGAAAACAGACTAAAAAACATATTAAAGCTAGACTTTCTAGCACTCATTTCCTATAAACGGCATTTTCCCCCCCAACTAAATAGTTCTGTTTAAAATGACATCTAGTTCTCTAGGTACATTTCTCTAGATACATTTCAGCTGAAGAGCTTCTGAAGAGTTCCTCAGTCAGAGAATTTCCAGGTTTATGAGTGCTGACATTTAAGACAAGCTCCTTGTTCTGGATAATTAGGCCTCCTTTGCCGGAATTCAAACACCTGGCTCATTTCTCTCTCTGGACCATGATTTGCCCTTCTGTCCTTTGCAAATTTATTCCCCTTGTTGTAACATTTAAAGTAGCTTCAATGTTGTTTTCATGGGGATGGATCCTCAGGTGGTGAAAAGAAGCCTCATTCGATGGATTGCTGGGAGCTACTTTAGTTTTCATCAAGAACTAATCTGATTAAAAGTGTGGGTTTTTTCATTTTCTTGTTTAACCCACATTTCTAGGGAAAATGAGGGTCTGCTGGCTGCTCATCTGAAGCCAAACCAACGTTCTGAAATTTTGACTGGCTCATTTACAATGTGTTCCTTATTTAAAGCTTGCTGATGTATCAGAGCATTGATTGTGACAGTGGTGGTGCAGGTAGATACTGTGGGTCTAAACAAGTTATCTTGTCACTGTCTGGGACTGAATTTAAAAAGGGGGCACCACATATCTTTTTGGGAGGAGGGAAAGTTCAGTCAGAAGGTGGAAAGACAGGAGTGCTTTGGAGGACAGGAGGAAGCACTGCTGGCAATGCTCAAGAAGAATAGTACAATGTACTCTAATGAATGTCAAAAAGCAAAGTTACTCCTGATTCATGCTCAGTCTAAAATATTCCTGTAACATAATTATTTTAACCACTGTGTTATTTCTCTGACAGTGACTGCAAGACAAAGCCTCTAGGAAGAAGGTCAAAAATAGGTGGATGCTTTTTCTTCATTGCAGGTTATTCAGCCACCTGCTCCAGGGATTTGTGGATTTGGTGCTGTATCTGGAGTGCAACAATATTCCCTACACTTCTTGTTCTAGTAACTTGATAGGACATTTGGGGTTTCAGCATTATTTCCAAGTTATGCCTTTTCAAAATTTGTTTATTTAAAAATTTATTTTGCAAGGAAATACTCCTGAACTTCTCCTGAGAATTCCCCTTTTTAAAACTTTATCTGTTACAGTTAGAAATTGCATTTAGCTTAGGGGATAGGCTTGTTTATATTCTTATTACCTTATAAGACTCACCAAATAACAGTCAAGATATCAACAGATTTTCTCTAAAGTTTATTCAAATAATTAACTGATGCATAGCTTTTTTATGACTATGAACTAGTTTCAAGTTAGTATGGCAACATGTCCTTCTTAAAAATATTTAAAATTGCTCTTGAGAAAAGAGCCCTGAAGAATTAAAAAAGTTCCTGTTCTCTGTGCAGATGTACTTGTATCTGCTTTACATACAAAAAATGTCTACTATGTTTACAATGAGTACATAGTAAAGAACTGGTTCTTATTTCTCTTCTCTTTATTTGAGGCTGTTATTTGAATCAAAGTCCACTTGAGGCAGCAAATATCATTATCACACTGTGCAACAGTACACCTTGGTACTATAATTGAGATTAACTTTCAATCACTACAATTTGTGAATCAGTAATTTTGAAAGGTTTCACCGTTTTTTCCACGTGAATGGAATCTACTCTCTGCTCACAGAACGAGGCTTTTCTTTAGGAATATGGACGACAGTTTAGTGGTTCTTTAAAACATTTTAACCGTTGAGGCAGAGTATATCCAGCCAAATATAATTGATGAATGAATTTGCATCTGAGATAAATGTGATCCTTATCCTTGAGGCTTCATAAATAATGTCTTTCTTTGGATTTCAGACTCCAAATGTATTTAAATAGACTTTATACTTAGATAAAAGAGCATTTTTACTAAAGTGGGAATTGTTGATAATGTAGGATCAGGAAATCAGGTGTAAATTGTTATGTCATCTATTGGCCTGGTTCAATCTGAGTAAGTTAATAGTACAGGCTATGGATTTCAGTACTGATTTCAAAGCAAGTAAAGCCAAAGCCTAATGTGAAGGCACAGATTAAAAATGGGGAGATCAGATAGGCAGATATATACTCTACTGATTTACCTAGAATGGGATTTAGGCAGAGTTTAATTTCAGACCTAAGAATGATTCAGTCTTTTTAGTGATGAGCTAGATAGTAGTTAAATCTGCTCCTAAAAAGAGATGTTTGCCTCTCCCCATCCTGCAAGAGGTCTCACCTAGTGCATATCGTCAGAATAAGCATCACATGTATGTAAAGATTAGTTTTTTTTCTCTTCCAGGCAGTGGTCTAATTACCAGTTTATATTTTATTTTTTGTGTGCATGGGAGAGAGGAAGAGGACACTTTCTGTTCTCACCTCCTAAGTTTGTTTGGTTAGCAGCAAAACAGGAAAGACTTACTAGACCAAAGGACATGGAATAAAAAGTAATAAAGCTCTTTTGTGGTGGTGAAAGGTGACGATCTGGAGGAAAATTTATTCTGTTGTTTTCCATATCTTGAATATGGATATGAATATTCCAAATATTCTCCAGTATAAAATGAGCACGGAATGCTACCACTTCCTCCTCCTTTACTCCTTGCAGTAATGCTGCGAGGAGTAAGTCCTTAATATTTATAGAAATTTCTTATAAACCCATATTGCAACAATTGAGTTATAGACCTAAATTGAAGGTCGGCTTCTCCTTGAGGTTTGAAATTAGATGCTTGTGTCTCAGTTGCGTTCCAGTATCTGGGCTGATGAAGAGTAGGGGTGGTAGCATAAAACTTCCTTTTTATTTTCCCTTTTGTTTATTCTTGGACACACTCTGTTATTTTTCAAGCTACTGCTGATCTCATTGGGATCATTTAACCCTCTCCATCCATAAGGTTTTGATGCCTTATCAGGAACAACATGTTCATTCTTTTTTCAGGCCCAAGCAAACCCAGTCTGGCACTGGAGTGCTTTGGATGTGTGAGCAGAGAGCAGTGCAACGCAGCTCAGACATGCTGGCAGGGCTCCTGCAAGCTGAATGGCCATATTGCTAGTCTGGGATTAATTTGCCAGAGGTTTAGTAACTCCAGAAACCCTGCAAGTAGCTGATGGAGACATCACTCGCTGCACTGGAGGGGAGTTTCGAAAACTCGAGTTGCGCCAGATCCAAAACCTTGAGGGTACTTTTAGCAGTCCCCTGAAAGGAAGCTTTCTGCCTCTGTTTCAGTTTCAGAAAATAAAAGAAAAATAATTTGAAGGGAAACTTTCTTTTTTTTTTAAAAAACTAATCTCTTGAGTCAGTTGAAGACTTTTCCTAATAGCTGCTTAGATTTCAAAAAAACTTAAAAATTCCCAATAAATGGGCTCACATAAGTTTCACTTAAAGAACAACCTGGGGAATAATCTGAAGCAATAGCTACTTAAACTAATTTTGAAAAATTAGAGAAATTCCTCATTACTGTAAGTGTACTAAAAGAAAATGTAGGTGGCCAGGAAAGATTAGCCCGACATGTAAAATAATGGAAATATAATTTATGAGGTCTGTAAACAAAATAAAGGATAGCTAGATTATAATAAAGTAAACACAATAGAGAGTGGCTAAATCATAATTATTTTCAGACAGAATGGTTTGAGGTTTTCAACTAAGTGTGAAGGTCTTACTGATAAAAGCAAATGTATTTGATGTGGGATATTTGATTTTCCCAGACATTCAACTTGATACTACATGACATTAGGTTTCAGAAGTTTTCACATATATAATAAGGAACTGATTATTGAATTGGTTAAAGACTTGACAGACATCATGATGTAGTTATTGAGAAGTATGTCTAGAATCATATCTAGTAGGGTTTGAAGAGCTCAGAGCTTTTTTGCTCTGTGACATTTCTATCAGATCCAGATGGCTCTATACAATCCTGCTGATGAAGCCTAGAGGTAATAAAGATCTGTGGGATAAGATATAGCATAAAGCCAGGGAAATCTGAACCACTTGGGTAGAGGATCAAACATAACAAAACATCTTTAATTTAGCCAAATGTAAGGTAATGCCTCTGGGAAAGTTACTAGAAGAGGATGGGACAGTCTGTCTTGGGAACTCCAGCAGTTCACTGATGGATATAAGGATAACCCTGAATAATTGCCTCAATATGAGCTTTCAGTAAGTCTTAATAGTACAGAGCTAAGCAATGAATGGTATTGCTGTAGAAGACAATGGCTCACAATTGCTTCATGTCTAGAGAGTGAAAACATGCATTTTTCCAAGAGCTATTACATGATTCTTCTTTTAGAAGAAAACGGTTTTCCATACGTTTATGGTTGAGTGTTACTCCCATATGTGTGTTCTGAAATCTTCTACCTCTAAGTGGGAAACGTGAGGTAGTTTTAATATGAAATTTGATTATAATTAGCTTCTCAGAATGTGTAAATAAGGGGCAGTCAGAGAAATTTGGTCTCCTGCAGTTCTCCAAACGGTTACAGTTATATTGATGTCATTGTATTAAACAGACAATCATAACAGACACAATAGAGACATAGATGCTACAATATTTTACCAAGAAATTTATGGCAGGAAGGAATCTTTTGCATTAACAAGTTCAAGTCCCTGGATAATGCAGGCAACCATAATATGCAAATTATTTCAGATAACTTACTTAAAAAACCACAATTAAATTCCTGTGCATGCAAGAAAGACCACACATCACAAATTAACAAATACCCCTTTGTTGTAAGATTTGTTTAGTGGTGATCCAGGCTTTATCTGCATAGCTACAAAATGTTTACTCTGGGGTTTCTAGTTCATAAATCCTTCGTTTTATGCAAGCTTAATGACAGCCAGTCTTGCCAAAGCTTACATTTATTATCCATTTTGAAAAATTGGTCATGACAATACTACTTTGTTCTGAGACAGCAAGTTTCCCTTCCTTCATTGTGCATTCTCCTGATTGCAGAAATGGTGGTTTTCAATACTTAATCAACATGGAATTTTCAAGGCTCTATTCTGTAAGGGCAGTCTTTTGACATACTCTTAATGAGGGAGACCTTGTACCTGAGAGGTCCTATGATTTCAGGTTGTTACCTCCAGAACAAAGTGTTAATCATTTAGATAAAAGGTATCAGACCTAAATAATTAACTGTGCTAAGTAGGGAAAATAGCTGCATGATGCCCTTGGAACTCCCCTGTCTTCAAACAATGGTAAAGATGTAGGAGAACATCCAAGGCACTCAAACCTTGAGCGGCTTTTAAAAGTCCCTTTTGCTGGCTTTTCAGGTCACATTCTCCTGATATTTAGTGTACATGTTTAAAGCACTGGTTGTTTTTTATTTGTACCCTTCTTTCTGCTCGGGTTTTCTGCATAATTTCTTTCATGTGCTCGGACAGGCCCTCCTGTGCATGTAGCAGTTCCATCACTAGGATGTTACACCTCTGTTTGGAAAAGTAAAAACACCTGTACTTACACAGTCAGTTGGTGTCAACAAATTCCTTCATTAGTTGTAAATTGGGGATTAATATGACTGGTGTTGAGAATAGTGTCAACATAGTAAAGTAATTTCTGTATTTGTGATACTCTAATTTTTGAGCCCATATAATTGCATTCCTTGGGTTATCTTCTTAACATCCTTCTTTCTCTGGCTTTACTGTTTGTTCTGACTGGCTTTTTTCATCACAATGCTCTTTAAACATCCCTCTGTAATGAGTCTGTACATGTAACTGCAATCAATCCTCTGCTAGATACTCACCAGACTGAGGATCCTTGATGCTATAGGCCAGCAAATAAATCCCCTTTTCCTCTGATGGTACAACACTTGAAGGAAAAAAAAACAAACCAGTAATGGTAAGAACACTAAATCCTACCGATTTCTAAGACCTCTAATTCCCTTTAATTTGTTTGGGACAAATAATTACTTCACCATGTATCTTAAAAGGACTGTTCCATCAGGTAGTATTGACTAGAGTAGCTGTGTGTCTGACTAGGTTGTTTACAGACAGCGCTCTTTAACATGATCATTGTTAAGAAGCAAATTTAGGTTAGGATTTGTGTGTGTGTTATCAGTGTCGTATGTATCTGTTTTGGAAGCTGAGCATGGTCCATGAGGTTTCTCAGACAGATCAGCTTGCTAAGATATCCCTCTTGACTGGAAGAAAAGATGTCTTATTACTTTCAGCACTGAACAGGTTTAGTATAATCAACCCACTTTTAGCAACAATAATTTGTAGGTGTTGTATACCAATAATATCCTTAGATGTAGGCTAAATCCTGTTCTATCCATCTGTTAGACTGCTAATATTTAGGATGGGAAGAGGAGGGAGGGAAAACGTGACATTTTTGTAGGAAAATAAATATAGTTGGAAGAGAGTCCCATCGAATTATGAAAGAAAAGCAGATGTTCCAACGCTGGTGAGTGTCTACATTCTGAAAAAAGAAACCTTGACAGACAGGGCAGAGAAAGATTTTAGCTGATTGCATTTAGTACATGTATCCTTGATGTGGTCCATGAGTTGATCTGATTTATTACATAAGTACACTTGCAAGGAAGCGATGATGGAAAACATGGAAAAGTGCTGATGTAGGACTTGTTCAAAACCAGACCTGCTCTTGTTCAAACAGTACTTTAGCTTTTGCATTGTGCAGATCACAGTGGTTGGATATCGCAGAGATAATTGAGGTTGATAGGGGTAATATTCAAATTGTAATACATATCAAATTATTGTAGAGCTACTTTAACGAAGAATGAGCAACCTGAGAAAGAGAGTGTTGGTTACATTCACACACAGTGCTGCAATTGGTTACTGCAGAAATTGTTTTATGCTGTCTGTCAGCTCTGTTACAGTGCTCATTAGAGATGTTGTGCTGTGTATTCCACTTTTTGGTAAGTCTTTTGCTTGTGAGAAAAACATAATTGTATGACTCCAAAGCAGGATCTTTCTTGCCATCTCACCTTCTTGTCTGCTGTCATTGCATCCCCTTCCCAGCCCTAGAGTGGCAGATTGCTTAGGTGGGAGCCAGCCTGGCACAGGTGGCAGCTTGGAAATTTCACAGTGTTTATCAAAAAGGGAAGAAGAACCATTGATCTCGTCGTATCAGATTCATTAGATAACTTCTTTTTCAGCAAAGTTGGTAAATTCATTCCCATTTTTGTGGATCTTTGCCAAAACAGGCTTACACTGCTATAAAGTTGGCAAATTCCCCCTTCCTTAAACATGTTTGACATTTTTCAAACTGTTATACCACTAACTGGCAGTGAGAGAGAATGCAGTTCTGCTGAGATAGCAGATATGCACATGCGAAGGCCTGCAAGGAATTTGAATTTAAAACAGAAAGTGAAAATAGAATTTCTCTTACTGGAAGGAAATACAATTGTCTTGTTAATTCATTTAGTATGAATTGTGTCCTGATTACTGTTCTAATCAGTCTGCTCCTCTCTTCTGTCCTATAGCACCGTTAACAATTATTGTAGTTGCAGCTGGTGTCTGTGAGTTTATGAAAACATTCTGCCAAATGAAGCTTGCTCACAAGTATTTCCTTGATTTCACCCAAAACCTTTGACCCATCCTAAGTTCAGACAGTATTGCAGAGTGGGTTTTGAACAGATAACATACATTCAATATACAATTTTTGTGTGAGAATTTTAAACAAAATTTTGGGTTAAAAATAATCCTTGTTTAAAAAAAATTTGATAGGATTCCTTGCATTTCCTTGCAGAAATTTTGGTGCAGAACTCTATGGTGTTCAGAAAACTCTATTACAGAGTATAAAGCAGACTAGGTTTCCCTCACTCAGCCTTAAAATAAAGATGATCTTAATCTCCATGTGGTTCTCAGGTCTGTCTTCTACTCTTTTCAAAAGCAGAGCTATGTCAGATGAGCTAGATACTACTCTGAAGGCCTGTCTCCTGTCATTTGTGACAAGCCACTTGTTGGTTTCTCAAAAATCAAGATGTTTTGGATTTTATAATTTCTTAGTAATCAGTAGACTCAAAGAAAGACTGTCTGGAAAAGGGAGCACATTGTTGCTGACACAGTTATCCAATGGATGCTTTTGTAAAAATCTGCCCCAGGCTTTATGACCAGCAAGGACCCTGGAAAGAGCAGAGTTGAAAACACTAAGGAAATTTAGGGGAAGAAAAGACAAGATTGAGAATATGACCATACTATAAAATAGTGTTGCGATCTTCGTGAACGTGTACAAAGGATATAGAAGTTATTCTTCATTTATTAACCTTCCCAGAGTTCCAGTTCGTCGTTCCACTGCCACGAGAACACAACCTAGAAAACCAAACAGTAGTTTTAATATGAAGAAACGCTGAAAAATTCAGAAAGACGAATAAGACCCTGGCTGTACTGAAGTAAATTGTAAATTCCTACTTTCTGAGAAGGGAGGCCAAAAAAAAAAAGAGGAGTTGCCTTTACTTGCAATGATACCAGGAAAAAAGAGCAGGATATCTCTAGAAACTGAGAGTCAAGCTTTTCCTTTCACCAAAATATGAACATGGGATTCATAAACAAGAAGAAACGATTTCAGAGAGGGATAGCTTATGGTTTTGGTTGGTACACTAAGCTAAGCAATAGGAACAGGGAATTAAAACATATGAGGTATTGACAGTGGAAGGAAAAGCACTGATCAGCAAGAAAAAAAAGATAATTTATTTTGTTTTGGATGGTTGAAACCTCTTGCAGTCTCTGAAGGCAGCTGGGTATGATAATAATGCAAGACCACAAGCTTATGCTTTTAAATTGTTTTGCACCTGCTCTTTATTGGACATGCAAGAAAAAGGTTCATTCTGAAGCCATCTCTAAAGTTCTGTGTTTTTATTCCTTCTATGGTTCAAAACATGCATTGTTATAGGAACATCATACTAATAATCCAATGGGTGTTTTCACTTCCTCTCCTCCCTTCTGACCAAGGACCCATAAACCCATGCCTATGTTAAGTTGCTGTAGTTTTTGATATTTATCATATCCTTATTTCACTGACTCAAGCAAGTGTGTATATTTTTCATCTGTCAGTTTGCCACCATAAGTCAGTGCTATAGTGACAACGAGATGTTAGAAAATCATTTGGCTTTCACATTCTACAATTTAAAGCTGTAGATGAACGGAGTAAATCATGTATATCTCCTTTAAAATACTTACAGTAATCTGTTCTTAAAATCAAAACCAAATTCTTGCTCTACCAGAGAGGTACATGAGCACGTGATATTTTGCTTGCCCCAGCAAATTTAAACGTGCGTTTTGTAACTTCTATGCTCTAAAGGTGTATTTTCTCACTTTGCAATGTGCATGCATTCCTCTGTCTAAAAGAGAGGAAAAAGGAGAACAAAAATTCATGTTATAATTAAAGTTCAGTGGTGAACTGATCATGTGTCCTTAACTTATGTCACTGTACTTTTTTCCTCCTCCTGATAATAGCATCAAGACCACAAAAAACCTGAATTTTTCATCACCCACTTTTGCCCAGTTATGACAGAACTTTCATTTTCTCCCCATAAGTAGTTTATTATTATCATTTACTTTACAAATAGCCTCTTCTGTTGTTTGGGCAAGCTGCATTCTCCCCCCATTATTTTCAGAGGAACTTGGAGGAACTTATTCCATGCTTTGAAAAAGCATCTGTTATGTATAACTTGTTTACTGAATAGGGCAAGGGAGGTAGCTCCCAGACTCTAGAAGGTAACCCTCGAGAGTAGTATTCCTGTATTTGGGGATTTTGGTCCATTAATATTGATATTCTTTCCCAGGTGTGGGGAAAATTGTAAAAAAAATTGAGGTTTGCATAGTGTATCAGCTGCAAGGTAACCATGACACTAATTTTTTCACCACAGAAATCACAAATAATGAAATTAGCTAAACAGTTCCTAAATTACCAATTAAATGGCTAATAAATGAATGTAAATGAGTCAGGTATTCAGTCTTTATTTCTGAGTTTTCCATATCCTTCGGTGTGTTGCATTTTCACACTGCATGAATCTGATAACTTCTAGAAGGGGAACTAGGACTGTAGGAAGGAAGAAGCTGGAAGGGGAGCAAAAGAGGGAAATATTTGTCATCTTCCCTAACAATGAAAAGCATCAGAGTCAAGAGGGATACAATACAACAACTTGTTGCTCATGTGAAATCAGTGACAGCTGCTGGACAGGGTAATTGATATTGATAACGCTGTTCCTTGGGAACTTGTTAATAATTTAATGGCTGGATTTTCAGCAAAATTTTTTAATTGCCTACTCCATTCCACTGGGAGATCATTAAAATAGGCATTTTGCAATGGTGAAAGCTAAAATAAAGTTCTAAAAAGCTTGTCCTCTGCCAGAGTAGAAATGGACAGGGTCTAACCCCATCAAAATTAACAAGGACTGAAAGTCAGGGCTACTTATGACCAGGAGGTACCAAAACAGTAGATAAAAACCTCCACTTCCTAAGTGTTACTGAATTATTTCTATTTGGTGTCATAAACATAACAGATTGGATTCCAGAGAAAAAAAGGATCCTGAGTTGTTCTTGTGTCCTTTGACAGCACATTGTAAGGAGCTGATGAAGTTCTCTGTAGCATAACTCCCCTGTACCTTAGAGGGGGTTCTACATTCTAAGTTTGTTTGGCTTCCCTAAAGCCAAAGTTCACTTTAAAATATGCTGTAACTTGGCAGGAATCCAGTGAGCTGAAATTTGAAAGGGCCTTCAGTAACACATGACAAGGCAGTAAGGTAAGATGGGTTGTTAAATCAGAACCATCAGGGCTCCTAATTTTCTTAGAAGTTTAACCTCCCCTGAATCCCTCCCACAATTTTATGAGGTCTTCTTTTAGGCTCCTCCAGTTCCTCAGAGATGTTAGAAACCACTGTAATGTGGTTCTCCTCTGATTATATGAACCTGCTCATCCCAGAGTCCATATTCTGTTCCTTCACCAGGAGTCTAGGATGTAAACTGTTCCCTTTCTGACAGGCAAGCCAGTGCTCTCCATTTCTTGAAATCATAGTCTTTCCTTCCTATCTTCCTTATTTATCCTCACACTCCTTCTGTTCCACAGTGCTTTTTCTGTCTCTCCATGTTTCATCTTTTTTTTTCCCCCCAAATGTCTTGTTATAAAGCATATGCAGTCAGTGGTTTAGGGTCTAGTGTGAAGAAGTATCTTGTTGAACCCTTCCATCCTCACCTTCAACCCCAACTCCTTGATGTGTCCTCACCCAGTATCCTCCTACTTGCAAGAAATGACAGTTTTGTTGAATCTTTGGGAACAAACAAATAGTTCCTCTTCATGTGGCATGCATTTCAATTAATGAGGTTGTTAAACAGTTATTTTAGGTTATGACCAACCAATAGCAAACAAAATAAACCCCAAGTAGCCTGTATAATATAAAATCAAGAATCAGACAGATTTTTTCAAGGGTGAAAATTCAATTCCACAAGAATCTGGTGCTGATGAATGTGAAGCTTTGTCAACACAATACATGTAGACAAACTACATATTTTCTGTTTGTGAAGTTTGCCACGACTCCATGGGCAGAAAAGTGCACCCTCAAATAACCACGTTCAGCCTATGTTTAATTTCTATTTTATTAAAGCAGTTCCGTGGTGAATTTTTTTATGTGGGGCTTTTATGTGGAAAGGTAATGATGGTGGAGGGATAAACATTGCTTCTATTATACTGTCCTAAAAATAAAATAAAAAAAAAAGAAATGAAGAGGGCTTTTTATTTGGTTGGGGGTTTTTGTTTGTTTGTTTATTCTAAAGAGGCTGCCATTGAGCTCTTGAAATATGTGGTGTTTGAAGATCAAATATCTACTCATCTACTTTTCAATGGAAGATTAATTGGAAAATCTACAAAGAACATTCTGGTCATCATTAGATATTTCCTTGACTTTTGCACTGTAAAGATTTTTAAAAAAGAGATTAATTCCTATATTGTAGTGTTCCAAGACACATGTTTTCAATAAATATCCATACAAATATCTGTATATTGTCTGTTAGGTGGATTTAGATTAATTCTTTCCCTTCACTGATTTGTGAAAAGCCTAGTCACTGTGAGAGCAGATACTGAATTTCAGGAAATAAGGAGCAGGCTTCAGAGTCTGCATCACTCCTTTGCCAGGTGGTAGAGCAGCTTGTTGCAGCAGTTAAAAGTCAGAGCCATATGGCTGTGATCCACTGCAACTGCTACAATGGAATGAAAAGTTTGGAAAACAGAAAAAAAAAGATGAATGAATGAGTGAAGAAATAGTCAGTTACTTTGACAAATGTGACAAGGGCTGCTCCGAAAAACAAAATAGTCTCAATCTGTAGGGTTTGATAAGTATCTGCTTTGAAGAGAATAAACATACAGTCTCTTCCAGCTCCAATAAGACATTTAGGCAGATGGACCCTTATGCCTGTGTGACTTATCAGAATTGATGGATATATGAGCTTAGAGGTTTATATGGCCTGATATTCCAGTTTTGGAGGATGGGGATTAACCCAGCGTGGAATGTGTGGAGGATATGGTCAGATTCTGTCCTTGGCAGATGTAATGGTGGATAAGAGAACTGAACAAGCTGATCAACTCATATGTGCTGGCTGGATTTGAGGCAAGTCAGCACAGTTATGCAGATTACACCAAATAAAGGGCTAGCCCAAATCCAGCATTTGTATTAGAATTTCATAGATGGATACAGTTTAATATTAGTATCCTCCTTCTTCCCACCTCCCCAAAGCTTTTACAGTTAATAATTGACAGTAGAGTGTCTCTGCACCATTCTTGCACCACTACAACAGTTTTTTGAAAGTCTTGGAAAATAGCTGAAGAGTATTTTGCTTCTTGGATTTATATTACGAAGGATATAGTCTCCTTGACAAAATGGAAAGTAAGGCTAAAACATTATATAAAGAAAACACTGAAAATTGTCAAAAATACAGACTGACATGATGGTAAATTTTCCCCTGTAAGCACACACTGCATAGTGCTATGCACAGTATCTGCTCTTGTACAAGGCAGAATTTATGACTTCATTATTTTTCCAGAGTTCAAATCTGATAAACCTCTGATGTATTTCCTTTTGGAAGAGTTTATTTATGATTTTACAGAAGAATTTCACTGTAGAAAGACAATTTTAGACATTGAATGCTGCATGTTTGGCTCCAAAACCTAATTTCAAAAAACCTCAGTCTCGCCAAAACTTGCACACTCAAATAAAGTTGAGCCCAGATTTTCAGGTTCCATGCTGGATCTGTAACTGCAGCTAAGGAGCTAGACAATTCTTGCACAATAGTTCATGCCTGCAAGTGTTTTTACCACCAGCAGAGCAGTCATAGGAAATGTTTGTTGATATCCTGGCTGCTTCTGGAAACGCTCAGCCACAGGAGTACGTTATTCCATATGGCTGTGGCCATATTCTTACCTCGAGGATAGGAATCATGCTACACGTTCTTCATTTTTATGAAGTACTCTTTCCAATGCCTTTGGGGAAACCTGGATTAAGATGTTCCAGGATACAGGTATTTTTTACCTAGTGAACAAGATTTGGTCATCTTTAGGCTATTGGAATATTTTCTCCTAAACCGACAGACGTGAAAATGTGTCAGAGAACAGTTTGTGGTATTGCAGAGGTATTGGAAAAAAAAAGCTCATGGCTACGTTTGAAGCAACTGACAAATCTTGTAAGTGAAAATATTCAGCACTGTTGTCTTAAAAATTTACAAGAAGAGGGATTTTTGTATTTTATAGAAATATATTTTGCGAACACCTGGAAGCATCATCAAACATTTCAAGTTCCTGGCTTAGAAAAGTATTGGTCTCCATTGCATTTTATCATAGTTCCACAGTCATACAAAATTTGTAATTTTACATCAAAGTTCCCCAACTCTTGAAGAATTCTCCCTCTTCATAGGAAAAAACCCCCCAAAATCCAAGATGTATAAAATGAAATGGTTCCACCCACATGTGGAAAAGACCAGCATTCCCACATATGCTATTCCTTTTCTACTATGATCCACAAGTGGTAGATTTTTAAGTTTTAATCAAATTTAAGTTTAAATATGGGTAACAAAAAACCCACAAGTAATCCAGAATTACACCAATCATGATTTTTCCAAGGTCATAATCTTGTTAACATTAACTCATTAATATTTTGTTCATTTGACAATTGTAGCTTTAAACCTGTGTTTTATACTTTGGTTCAAAGCTTGTACCACATTAAGTAGGGTGAGAGTTCAGTAATTTTAATTAGAAAAAAATTGAAATCAAACCTATAATCCAAGTATAAAAATGCCGATTCAACAGGTTTCTCAGTTTTGATTTTATGTTTTCATAATGTGATTGCAAGAAAACAGTGTTTTTTATCTATCACAAAAATGCTACAATCAATGTTTTGAAAAATGCATCATGTAGCTATGGGGCCAACATGAGAAAATTTGAATTTTTATGTACAAAGGCGTTGGAAAGGAAATGTGATAATATGCCAATGATACAATCACTATATTGACCCTATTGGAAATCTCAGACACAGGAGTAGTTTTGCTCAAATAACTTAATTAAAATATGAAGGCCTACTTTTTAGAGAAAGGATATCCACTGGAAGGTGTTTGGTGAAACAGGTTATTTGGGATCTAAAATTTGGGGAATATCTAAACCTCTGATCTTGCTAATACCTATCCAGGGACCATGGATCAAAAAGTTTGCACTGAGTTCCCCAGGTACTCTCAGATGATAAAATTATATATGGTACCAAAAGAGAGAAAAATAATTCATTTTATTAATACTTCTTTTTTTTTTTCAAATGCCACCTGCTATCTATTTTATGCTGCTTGCATGTCCAGCATTAACATATTATAATGCAAATGGTACATTTAAATTTTCTATTAGGTATACCAAAAACTTCCTCAGTTTTCTCTCTATTCTTTTAGCAGCTAAGTTCTGCTTCTCCATATAAAGATTAAATGAGAAAGTATACCTTGAAACAGCTTTAATATGCTTTGCTCTAGCAATATTTATCTTGATATTGCTATTATTATGCAATGCTTAATTCTTTTAGTGCAGTGCAACAATTCAGTAGTCAAAAGAAAGGGAAGTGGGATGTGTTATCCTGTTGCTATTGTTAGAGAAATAACATTCATCTTCAACAGATGATGATTGCTGGAATAAATGACCTATGCCTAATGTTTTAATATTGAAGACAGAATAAACTGGTGAAATGTGAAGGGTACCACAATGACACTAGTGTGTTATCCAAAATGTAATTTAAGAGTAAGTTCGTCCACTTAATATTTTATTAAAAATATTTTATGGAATATAAGACAAAGAATATTTACTTTATTCTTAGATTTATACAAGCCTTTTCTCTTTCTCCTGAGGTCAGCTGCCTGATTAAATAAATGTACTTTTATAAAGCAAGGTGGCAGCAAGAAACTTCTGACAGAAAAAAAAAATGGTCTAGGATGCTCATTTTTCATGAGTGCAGCAAAAGATGAGATGCTAACCATGACCACACTGTGCCTTTGCTCCTTCTTTCTACATATTGTTTGTACCTACCCTCATCCAATAGCACTTTTTGTCTCAGTTTGTGTTAAAATCAGTGATTTTGTGAAAACTCATCAGTGATTCGTACTGAAGTATTTTAGCTCAGGTGCTGAAAAAAACCTCATGGTTAATGCAGCTTCCAATAACTCTTTCATCCTGTGTCGGATTTAAATCATATGTGTCTGGGTATGTATTTGTAGAGGGTAGATTGAGTCATCTCCTATGTCCATCTGATGTGTGTAGTCTCTTTTTAAATAAAGTAATTTTTATCTCTGCTGTTTTTGCTGGAAACAGAAGTCTCTGATGGTGTCATTTTCTTTTCCAAGAATGTAGATTTTTCTTTTAACTGTGGATACCAGCCTATAGGAATTGCTTTCCTTGGTATATTTGCCTTTTTAAAAAATAACATAGAAGCAAAAAACATCTAGGAAACATCTTGAGAATAAAATCTCTCTACCTGTGACTGCTAGAGGGGAACTAAGCGGTTTCTAAAATAAAAATCAATAGAAAAGCTGTCAGACACTGGCAACTTATTTACAGGAACAAAAATTATGTCTTTCCAAATTTCCTTAGTCTTAACTTGGTTTATTCAGGCGGACTTTTGCTTTAATCCGTTTTAGGAAAGTTAATCTCCTTTAAAAATTTTTGGTTTTTTGTTAATTGTGTCTTCAGTGAAGGTACCAGTTTTTACACATATCAAGAATTTTCTAAAAATCTGATTTTTTTAATGGCATTTGAAATCTTCCAGGTTTTTTTTTCCCTGCATTTTTATTTTTTTCCCCATGTAGCAAATAGTGTATTATCTACTTTGTCTGTTCTGTAACTGAGCTCTTAAACTGTTTCATTATGTTTCATTCTTACCTGAAACAAATGCATCTGGGATCCCATCTTGAGACTTGGAGGACTAATAGCTCTTAGATGATTCTGAAAATCTTCTTTTAAATTATAAGACCTTGTCTAGACTAGGATTACTGTTATAAATGTGTTTGTTGGCTAATTCTGATGAGTCATTTCATATCAGTTTAGATAAGGGGGTTGTGTGCTTGGTAATATTTTCCTGTTCTTTTTTGTAAGAGTTGTGGGTTTGATCCTCCTATTTTATTTTATTTTATTTTATTTTATTTTATTTTATTTTATTTTATTTTATTTTATTTTATTTTATTTTATTTTATTTTGGTGGTTTTTTTAGTATGTGCAACTATCTATATGAAATATGGCCATATATATAATTCCTACTTGTTCATATGTATCACCTATTCTGCACAAATATATAAACTAGCTGCAAGGGGATGGGTAATCAAATCCCTTGTGTTCCTGTGTGTATGTGTAGAACATAATTAATTGATCTCTGAATAAAAGACCAATAGAATAGGTATTTTGAGGGAAATTTGGCACTTTAATCCTGTTTTAATAGAAAAGAGACCGTGATTAGAGGAGGAACAGTTTTCAGAAGGTTTGGGGAAAAAAATTGTATATAAGTAGACATAGTAAAATTACATAAATATAAATGACAATATTACAAAGTAGAAATCGTAATATTACCAGAATAATTTTGATAGAGTGCAATATGCAATTAACTAAGAGTTCTGCTCTTAGTAATAATGACAATATCTATTTCAAGGGTACAAAAATAATTTTGATGCTATGATAAGAAAAAGCCGTATTTTCAAAATTCTGACTGGGGACTTGGATTCCTAAAGAATTACCAAATTCCAGTTCAACTCGACAAAGAAAGAAAGGAAGACAGGAAGAAGAGAGAATTGACAAATATCTGGACAGAAATCTCTGTGTCTTGACACATAAACACAAGATTAGATACTGTTGTAACAGCATTTGTGCTACACTTTCACAAATAAACATAACAATGTTTGAGCTATCTTTTTGTTTGCATTACATACACTTACCCTTAGACCAGAAGATCTGAACCATAAAATTAGTGACACTAGCAAACGAGGCATGTCTGAGGGGAGGGAAAGTGGACAGGAGGGGGAGAAGTTCAGTGGGGTTACTGAGAAGTAAAATTACTCCTCTTTGTAACTCCTACACGTGGCACAGAACACTGGGAACTGTGTCCTGAGATCATTTCTTGTCTGGTAAGAGCTGGTGGGTATGCAAGAGGCTGGGTGTGACACCTTCAGATCCATTGCATTTTCATTTAGAATATAGCTATTATTATTATTATTATTGACACTCCTGGACCACTATTATCCCTAGAGAACAGTGCTCATAACCTGACAAGCCTGGCTTGACAGAACAGAGCTGTCCTGGTTAGTCTGCCCCAAAGTGCACAGTCCAGGGCACTGAGCCATCCAGGGCACGCCAGCCCTGCCAGCTCTGTGCCACCAGAGGAAATATCAAACTGGTAGAACAAAAGGCCTGGCACGAGGCAGGGAATTTCTCTTTAGGGGACTTCAGAGTCCATTCATTATTACCTGTAGCTTTAACCAAACAGTTTTTCTACAGATCTTTTAAAAGTGACTGAACACACTGTTTCTAATAATCCTGCCTAAGGAGTATACCTGCTGATGACACACAGAGGTGAAGAGCAGACTAATGCTACAAAAGAAATTTAATTTAAAAATTAATTTGAAATTTGAAAGTATAAAGGCTTTCACTGCACTTTCTTCTCATTATTTATTTTGTAGTCAAAGAGAAGTTGCCAGGGAACACTTTGCCAGGATCAAACATGAATCCACTCTGTCTCCTTTTGGAAGCAAACACAAAACCTTGCTGCTGCAAGCACTGTCACTCGTTTCAACCTGCAAATTTCAAGTAATCTTCCTTGCCTTTGCCCACCAAATAAGTTAACTAAATTAAAAAAAAAGGTCTCAAGCAAAAGCCTTCTCTTACATTTAAATGGGGAAAAGCTAGACTGAAATCCAGTGTGTGTTTCAGCAGTTCCTTTTACATGGAAGGCGTCTGGCTACTAGTGACTAAATTTGTATATGCAGAAACTATTAGAATATGAATTCTGAAGTTGCTCATTGCAGTTACATGCAAAAAAAGCAAATTTTCAAAAGTCTGATGTAGGAGTTGGATATCTGTGCTTTTTTTCTGATATAATCATAATTAATTTGTGTACGTGCTGGATGATAACATAATGAAGACATTGACATTGGGAATAATACTCTGGTGGCCAAATTACTTTCAGAATTTTGTCTTGTATAAGCTTGAATTCTGGTCCTTGGAGGTAGCATGCTCTTACAAAGAAAAGCACATATTTTTGCATGTGTCTAACAATATTAACTCCACCCCAGTGTCAGAACAACTTTTCAATGCTCTACAAAGAGGTAGAGTTGACAAAGGAAGAAAGTAAAGTTAGGTCATCCAGGAAATGGACTAATTCAGTCTTGCTTTTATCAGTTTATTTTTGACAGAGATCCTTTCGAAAGTGTCTGAATTCCTCTCTGTTGGATATCTGTCAGAAAAGAAAGGAAGTTATTATAAAACAAATCCCTCAAGCTGAGATGAATCTTTCCTGCTTTTTGATACAGCTGTAATCCTATAATTCTGCACAAACCGGTATTAGGATAGCAATAATGCAAAATACAATATATCCCAGCCGATTTCTTGGAATTTGATAAAGAATGATGACTTCGGATGAGCGATTCTATCACAAGGAACATCTAAGTGTGTTGCAAGATTAACCCAGGAAACAGTGAAAAGTATTACCCAAATGGCACTGGCTTCCACGTCACAGAATGTGCTCATCATTCTCTGCCTGTACCCAAGGCCAAAGACAATGAGCAGAGCCCCTTGCAGTGGCCACTGGTGGTTTTCAGGGGATATTGAGTCAGACAAATTCAGTGGGTACAGGGACACTGCAGTTGTGCAGGTCTCAGTACGTGAGACTTTTCTACCTCAAGATTCAATTTGACAAGTGCTTCACTGAGATTTATTTAGTAATAATTTTCTCTCCTTTGAATGAGTATGCTGTCTCTTCCAGAAGAGCTGGGAGCTACAACCTAACCCAAATTATCTTAATGAAGGAATCTCTCTACCATGCCTATGACTGAACTCTTTAATAAGGAGGAGAAGGCTGAGAATGGGAGATAAGACTGCATACTGGATGAGATGAATCTGAGGGGACCCAGAAGGGTTTCATTACCAGACTCTTTAGCATGTCTTTGCTGCAGTGACAGCTGCTTATAGAGTAAAAGGCAATGAAGTTTTGATTATTGCCAACAAGGAAGTTTGTGCCACCACAGCTATTTTTCCTGTGTTCTCTGAGAGGTTTTGGAGCAGACTGGGAACAGCTATTGCTCTGCTGACATAACCTGAAATTGGAAGCTGTGATTTGCCACGTGTGTGACAAGAGTTAGGTGCACACTGCCTTCTTTCCTCAATCTGTTCCTCTCCTCTCACAGCCTGCTGGAAAGGAACCCTAGGGTGCAACAACATCCAGACCAAGGTGCCAAGCTGGTAACCCTCAAACCACATCTCACCAAGTCTATAATTTAGGAGCAGTTGATAAACTGTGTGGAAAATACTATGACTTTAATCAAGCCTGTGTTCTGTTGGAGCACTAATAAAGAGTATCTGTTGGCCAGATTTGGCTTTTCCTACTTGAATATTACATGTATCTAAAGAAGGTATAAAGAAGCAAACATTTTGATGAAAAGGGGCAAGTGTTGTAGCAATGACTATAAACAGACGTTTGCTTGCTTTCTTTCTTTGTTTAAATAAACTGTATCTTTTCACTGATGCTACAATCAATTTTTACTTCTTCCTTTAAATACCCCTTACTTTTGCATATAGATTTATTTTTCATTCAATATTCAAGCTTTCTTAGTACCTGCATAGTCTGAAATGCCTGCCTCTGTGGAGGAACATAACTGAAAATTGGAGCATTGCTGCATTTTCATTCTAATTGAAAATAAATACATAAAGCTGCCAGTTGTGCTATGTCTTTTGCCTGATGAAAGGTCATTCGTAATCTTTTTTATGGTTAATGGAATGCACCATTGTGATTATACTGAAATCTGAATGCCTTCGGAAAGTTTGAAAACTAAACAATTGCGTGCGAGATAACAGAGAAAAATAATTTCCTTTGAAGAATGACCTTTCAAAAGTGACTAGTCCACATCTTTTCAGTGATGCCAACATGTCAGCTTCACATTGTGTACAAACCCCTCTGTCTCTGCCATATGCAAATATCCTCACTGAAATGGTAAAATAACGCTACATATCGTAATATTTATTTTTTCACAAATGTTCATCAGATAATAGCTTTTAAGCATCTTTGAATACAGAACACTGTAGGGGCTGTCAGCTTAGCCAGTTGATTTTGTTTACAAAATGTCAGCATTTCCTTTTTTTCTGAAAAGGACAGATGATAGTGTCTTCTGAAGAAGGGAACCTCAGACCAGCTCTCAATTTACGCCATCAGCAGTGACCTCTACTGTCTTACTCACATTAACAGCAGTAACAAGAGGGAATTGTCTCATACATGGGAATAGAAAAAAGGTACAAGAATTGAAAGATAATGAGACAAGATTATATAGTATCCATTATAACTTTCTAATAAAAGGTTGTGCTATATTTATTCATGCAATTTCTTCAGAGACCCTCAAATTCAATTTTGAACAAATTACGGTAAAACTGGGGGTGTGCAACCTTAAGGCCTTTCTTTGAGATGAATGATTTATGGTCACTAAAGCTTACAGTTAGCAATGAGAAAAATGGGAAAGAAAAATACTTGAGAAAATATTTATAAATCCTCTTAAAGACTAATCAGATCCTTTCCATTCCATAGCTAATTTTTACAAGGTACTAAATAAATTTTGTTTTCAGAACACAGGCTGCTTTGCAGAATTATTTGCATATGATAAAAAGATAATAGGAAAAAAAAGCATAGATTCCTATTCAGAAAAACATTTCTGTGACTTTTGAGCAAAACAGTTAAGAACACATGCTGTTACTGGACCATTTATGATATTGGAACGTATGTCCACAGTGATGACAAGAATTACATGGCTAGGTCCAATAACCTTATGCCACATTCTGACTATACTTACATCCTTCTAGCTTTCATTTTCTATTTCACCCTATTAATACTATATTTTTTGTCCATCATAGACTCAAGGATACAAATCTCTGTTTTTCAGACTTGCGTGCCCATAAAATGTCATCTAAACAGAGGTAATGCAGCCTCAAAGGATGAAAAATTCATATTGAGCCATTGAAACACAAGCATTGACAAGCTCTACGTACTAAAGTTACTTCATGGATTAAAAGAAAAACCTAAATGCACACACTGCATTGAAATAGTGCTTTTCTGTGAATAATGTTTTATATATTGATGCAATGTATCAGGCATTAGGTGATCGAGGTGTTACAGATTGAACATGCCTTCTGGAACCATACAGTTTTGTGATTCCATGCACTTAAGATTTATATGCAGAGTAATCAGTTTATATCACCCAAATTTTAACCAGTTGCTGGGTGACAGGTGATATGTAGGACTGCTTTTGACTTTAATTATGTCATATAACTTTTTTCATCTGATACATTATGATAATGTAAAACACGGACTTTTTCCATCTCAGCAACATCTCTTCAGTACATGTAATCCTTTCTAAGATTTTTAAATAGAAGCCAAAGGATGCTGTATCACATTTTTCATCCCTATTATGTTTCATAGGGTGATAGGAGAATCCAGCTGCATGCTTTCTTGTTTGAGAAAGGGAAGATTATCTATTTACTTGGATTCCTTTTGTATACCAACTCTTTTTGTCAGCTGCTCCTTCTAGCAGCAGCAGTTCTTTTCCTTTGTTGGTAACACGGAAGCATGAGTCACATTTTAGGGGCATCAGCATTATTTTAATACATTTAATTATATTATATGCATGTCTACCCATTCATATTTTATTTCAATAACTTTCAATCTCCTATCCAAGCCCAAAAGAATAGTTTTCATAATATTTGACTTCCTCTGATTCTAGTCTCAACATCTACAGGGACAAAGGTACATCCTAATAATCTATTATAATTGGTCCCTTTGCACAATTAATAAGTCAAGTCTTATCAATCACTGACTTTCTGTTTGTGTAACAAGTGCTGCAGATACTATACAGAGAAAAATCTTAACTGTCAGAGAAACTCTGAAGCCAAGTAAGAAGAGTGTGTGTGCTGGTTTTGGCTCAGGCAATTTTCTACACAGTGGCTGGTGTGGGGCTGTGTTTTGGACTTGTGCTGGAAACGTTGTCAACTGAGGCGTATTTTGCTTCCTGATGAGCAGGGCTTGCGCAGAGCCAAGGCCTTTTCTGCTTCTCACACCACCACGCCAGTCAGTGGGCTGGGGGGCCACAAGGAATTGGGAGGGGACACAGCCAGGAAAACAGATCCCCACTGATCCCAGGGATGTCCCCTACCATGTGGCACCACGCTCAACATATAAAACTGGAGGAAGAAGAAGGAAGGGGAGGATGTTCAGAGTGATGACATCTGTCTTCCAAAGTCACTGTTAGATGTGATGGTGCACTGCTTTCCTGGAGGTGGCTGAACACCTGTCTCTCCATGGGAAGCAGTGAATTAATTCCTTGTTTTGCTTTCCTTGTGTGTGTGGCTTTTGCTCTCCCTATTAAACTCTCTTTATCTCAACCCACAAGTTTTCTCAGTTTTAGCTTGCTGATTCCCTCTCCTGTGCCACTGGGGTGGAGAAGGGAGTGAGTGGCTGTGTGGGGCTTAGTTGTCAGCTGGGGTTAAACCACAACAATGGCTTGTGATTTGAGATTTTTCCTCGTGACTTTTGAGGTGAGATCCCATTCACAGATCCGTATTTGACAGGGAATTGATTGGGTGAGCCATCAGCTGCTGTACATAATGAAAACAACTGTTAGGGCTTATCAGAAGCAAGAGAGTAGTTTTGGAAGCCTAAGCTACTCGGCTGCTTTGTATGGTAAGTAGTCAGTGAAAGTAGCAGCCATGAATATATCAGAAAACCTCTCACCAGCACAGATCCAGGATGACTGCTTCCAAGGTGAGAGCACATTGGTGGCTCCAGTGTTTCTTGATAAAACACATTCTGAGGGAGGGCACTGAAATGGGATGTAAGACACAGCCATCCTGAGGCACTTGGGACAATCTAGGTTTAAGCTGAATATCAGGCATGTGAAGGAGAGGTGGGCAACTTTATTATTCCCTAGTGGCACTGAGGTGCTCCTCAGCTGGGCAGAGAAAGTGGGGGAACTGTCAGTGTGTCCTGCAGGGGAGACAGGAGGCTCGTTTAAGTTTCCCTCCCTCCTTTTCCACCACTCAGGATGGATGGGCAGGAGAGTTTTATCCACACCAACTACAGACATTATCCTTCCCTTCTAGTCTACTTCCAGGATAACACCTTCAAGAGCCAGCTAAGGCCTTCTCATTTGTTCTCTATTGCTGAACAGCTGGTTGTCAGATGCAGAAGTTGACCTTTCTCAGGAACCCCCTGAGAAAAACCCCATCAAGGTAATAACTAAATAAGTCAAGTGAGGTTTAGAAGAACTGTATAGATCAGGTGAGGAGAATCTTCCACAATGATTGAAAGAGTGGTAGAACTGCAACTGCCTCTTTCAATTCTACCCTTGAGGTTTCATCCGAAGATGATGCATTTCTGAAAGTTGTCACTGATGAAGGTTTTCCAGTTCTGAGAAGACTTTTTTTTTTAATGGCATTTAAAGAAGTGTGACCAGCAGGTAGAGGTAAGTGACTCTGTCCCTCAGCTCTGCTCTCAGGAGTAGTTCACTGAGAGTGCTGTGTCCAGCTCTGGTGTCCTCAGCACAGGAAGCACGTGGACCTGTCACAGTGAGTCCAGAGGAGGCCACGAAGGTGATCAGAGGGCTGGAGCACCTCTCCTATGAGGAAAGGCTGAGAGAATTGGGGCTGTTCATTGTGGAGAAGAGAAGGCTCCTGAGAGACCTTATGTCAGCATTCCAGTACCTGAAGAGGCTACCAGAGAGCTGCAGAGGGACTTTATATAAGGGCATGTAGTGACAGGACAAGGAGGGAATGGCTTTAAAGTGAAGGAGGGCAGGTTTAGTTTAGATCTAAGGAAGAAATTCTTTCCTGTGACGGTGGCGAGGCATTGGAACAAGTTACCCAGCTAAAGCTGTGAAAGTTCCATCCCTGGAAGCATTGAAGGCCAAGTTGGAGAGAGCTCTGAGCAACCTGGTCTAGTGAAAGGTGTCCCTGTCTGTGCCGGGAGGGTTGGAACTGGATGATTTTTAAGGTCCTTTCCAACCCAAGCCATTCTGTGGTTCTGTGACTCTGCAGGCAGGATGGAACTGGATTGTAGCAATTTTAAGGGTTAAATACTTGAGGATAGCTTTTGGGAAGGAGGAGGAACACAAGTGAAACCAAAAGAATTATGCAAAAATCAAATACTCCCATATCCAAATTTTTGGGATTTTTTGTCCTTTTTATTGCCAAGGACACTGGGTAGGACAGACACTTAGGAGTTCTTATCCTGCTGTTTTGTTCTGGAATTCATGATCTTTCCTTGGAGCATCCTAGTAATTATCACAGTATCTATTTGTTCATTTGTCAGATCAGTTAATGAATGAAACATCACTTTCAGTAGACTGACCTGTTTGTTAATAAAATTAAGTTTTAAAAAAAAGGTAATGAATGCTTCACTTAGAAGAACATATTGATTTACATATCTTTTAAATTACTGACTATCTACTGGGTTATGGAAGAAGTGTAAGTATGATAATGTCAAATAAAATATGATTTCTGAACAGATATCACTCTGATTTATATTTGCAGTATCTTTATTTAGAGTGTTGGTTGTTTTTCACATCTGACATGCTTGTTTAATACCCTAATATGGAATCCATTTTGGAATCAACAACAGCAAATTACATAAGATTTCCTTCCTGATGATCTAACCTGACTTTTACCATGTGCATATAGAGGACAAGTTAGTCAAGCAAGATGAAAAAATGTGAGTGCATTTAAAGTGACATAGAAACAGGCAGAAATTGAATCTCTTGACTCCTGTTCTAGCACATTAGAAAATTACCATCTGAATATTTAATACTCTGTGCTTGAGATTTACAGCAACTTGTGGGCTAAACATCTGGAACAATTTATGTTTCAAACTTAGGCTACTGACATAGCAAAGCAATTGCATGTCAGCAATGAATCCCTACCTTGTTTTTAAGGGACAAAATAAGGTGATTTTAATTCTATAATATACAATACATCATTAACCAGGACTGATCATTCAATTCAGAAGGATACAGATTTTTCCAGTGCATTAGAACTAATTTGATCACACAAATAGATAAGCTACATACAGGAGCTAATAATGTGTTTCCTAAAATATTTATGGAGTTAAATTATTCCATAAATTGAACTGTAGTTCACTGAGATAGTTTCATTTTAATATTAATATGGACAAACTATGTCACAGATGCTAAAAATGTTGAACTTCAAACACATTTCTCAATCATTCTGATTTATATAAGTGCTTTTTGGTTTAGGGCATGTTCAGTGAAAGATAAAAGGAAAGGCATCTTGATATATCTTAAGGTGATAGGTGAACAAAGTGAAGGTCTATATAGAAATAGGTCACAAACTCTCACTTGCATATAATAAATATTTTAATTCAGGTTACTGTAAAATGCTGTTTGCAGTAAATTTGCAGAGAAGTAGTTCAGAGTAAAATAGCTTTAAAACAGGAAATCAAAATTATATTTTCTGGCAGAGTTTTATCTGAAAGAAGTGTTTATCATTTTAAATCAAAATGAATTCATTTCTTACAAATCATATAGTGGATGTAAAACCATTCCTCTAACATGTGATCAACCCACACATACTTTAGTTTGTCATTCTTCCCTTTCTTCCTGCAGGTGTTGTTAAAAAAATGCAAAAGCCTTCGCTTGCCAAAATGCATGTGTACTTAGCTATTTACAGCTTTAAATGAGAAAATAAGCCTTCTTAGAATTCTGAAAATGTTGAATTTGTTTCTCCCAGCTGGAGAGTGGGGTTTGCTTCATTTTTACAAATATGTCTGTGTCAGAATGTTCTTGAGCTTTATGCCAGGAAACTGTGCTGCATGTTATGGAGTTCAGAGGAGGGAAAGAGGACTCACTCTGCCTTTGGCAACTGCTACATCCACCTGATGATTAAAATAGACTTGGTGATTTTCTAATATGATTATTCCTGTGAAGCAAAATGTTTGATTAGGCAGTGGATTTTGAGATTTCTTCATGCCTTTTTTTTTTTTTACTATGTGTCTCCAACAGTTGCATATAAAAGGTGACCTTCCCTCTGAAATATTCCTGCATTATACTCCAGGGGTTGTTAAATGAATTCATATTGGTTCAAGACCATCCTACATAGAGAAAATGAGAATTTTTTTTCTATAAATCAAGTATTTGGGCTGTTGTTTTTCTTTTTAGAATGTTGTGTATGTGTCCCAATAAAAATGAGATTCAGAAAATGAGGATATATTAAAGAATCTGTCTGTCTCAGTGTCCACCTTTATTCTCACTGCTTTCCTTTCAATATGCAAATATCTTAATAGGGAGTCATGATGAAAGTCAAAAAATGCATAGTTACAATTAATTACTTTTTCCATCCTCAGTTACTGGCCTTCTTTATCCCACTCTATTCCCATACATATTTGCTATCCTTTATTTTGCATTTTTGAAAAGATCAGTTCTCAGGTCTATGAGACAGGCTTTGCTCTTGAGATATGCATGATCTGACATAATCTCAAGAGGTACACCCTTACCTGTGCTGATATGAGGTAAATAAATTAATGTGGGAAGCTGTGATTTAATCTCTTCAGTGAAAACCATATTGATATAATCCTCTTTCTTTGCTCGTTGTGGCTTTTCTATAGTATAAGAACACTTTAAAATTCTGAATATAAAATCCTGTGAAATACATCGTGTATCTTTTAAGAGCTTTTAAGTAATGATAAATGAATTTAGCGAGCTCACCCCCCCTGCACCAATAGAACTTTAATAACACTATGAATTCACTAATATTAAATACAACGTATGAATAACATTTTAAAATTATTTTCCTTATCGTTTACAAAAAAAATCTAGACATTCTTAAAAAATAATGTTGGCCATTTAGCAACTAAAGACATATCTAGACACAAATATATATAAAGATAGATACTCCTTTCATCAACATTTTTTTTGCTTCTACTAACCCATTTTTTTCATTTAATTTCTCCTGCGATTCCCTCATTTGTGAGTCTCTGCATATAACTGTAAGAACTTAGACAACAGAAGTTGTACATTTTGGTGTTGCAAGAATACAGTTCAACCTGCTGTTTGTGCACCTAAGACGAAATCTAATGTCTACAAAACAGAGGAGGCTCCTGCCATTGGAGAGCTGCAGATGGAAGAGGCAACACACTTCCTGCCACTCCCATAACAATTAACTTTTCACACTTCTCAGGTCGACAGTGCCCTATTACTTCCAAAAAACAGCAGTTTTCAGGTGTCCTTGAAATTTTAACACCCAAACCTGGCATTTGGTTGTCTTTCTCTATGTTGTGACCAATTAGTAAGATTATATATCCCATGCATATTTAGCCATCAAAATGAATTTTATTATATAATTATATTGCTATTTATATCACTGTCATTATAACTATTAAGCTCTCTCCCAAGCTTGTAAATCCTAAAGTTGTCCAATTGGTTATCACCTGATTTCTCTCCGGGTGGAATTATGTGAGACCCTTAGTCAGTCCCACAGCTGACGGCTGCAGGATGAAGGGATTTCCTCCCTCTTTCACAGGGTGTGATTCTACCCCTTTTTAGGCTCTACTCAAGATCATTGCAAAAAGATTGATTGCACCAACCCAGCAGAAAAGCATCCGAAATAGTCTCGTGGAGAGGCCTGATGCATGTTACAGCTAAAGCAAGGTAAACAGAGACAGCATGCAGCAGGGAGCAGTGACAAGGTGTTAGATTGGCTCAAGCTGTCTTGTGTAATTTTGTTTTTTGAAAGTGAAGTGGCACAGCTTTCGTAGCCTGGGTATGAAAAGCAGTGTTAGTTGTGGTCGGTGTTTTTCTTGTTTGAGTTTTGGTGTTGGTCCTTTTTTTTCCCTGAACTGCGTGTTAGTGCTAGTGCTTATCATCCTTGCTGGTTTTGCTGGGATAGAGTTCATTTTCTTCACAGTAGCTAGTATGGAGCTGTGCTTTGGATTTGTGCTGGAAACAGCATGGATAATTCAGGGATGTTTTCGTTACTACTGGGCAGCACTTACACAGAGCCAAAACCTTTTCTGCCTCTCACACCACCCCACCTGGAGGGCACAGGGATTTGGGAGGGGACAGAGCTGGGACGGCTGACCCCAACTGACCCAAGGGATATCCCAGATCATATGGCATTGTGCTCAGTGTGTAGAGCTGGGAGGGGAAGAAGGAAGCAGGGGGAAGGCTCAGAATGATGGTGTTTGTCTTCCCAAGTCACCATTACCCGCGATGGAATCCGGCTCTCCTGGGAACTGCCGAACCCCTGCCTGCCTGTGGGAAGTGGTGAATGAATTCCTTCTTTTGCTTTGTGCTGTCTTTATCTCAACACACAATTTTTCTCATTTTAACTCTCCTGATTCTTTCCCCCAACCCACCAGGGAGGAGTGAGGGTGCAGCTGGGTGGGTCTTCGTTGCTGGCTGGGGTTAATCCATGACATCATCCATTCAGAAAGCTTTGAAACCATTCAGAGACCCTGGAATTTGTTTGAAAAGAGCTACTAAAATATTAATGAGTTGGGTTTTTTTTTTGTTTTGTTTGTTTTTCTTTTTTTTGTTGGTTTTTTTTTTGTTTTGTTTTTTTGTTTGTTTGGTTTTTTTTCTTTTTTTAATAATGTGATTTTACAACTCCCGCTAATACTTAACGTAAGTTGGTGAAGGCTTTGAAAAAGATATGTCTATTCCACTGTAGAATGAATTACTGGTGATTAAAGAGTTGCTGAATATTTTTAAAAATTTTACTAGAAAATTCACTATTTAACCTTTTTGAACAGTGCACATTGATCTATTAGGGAAGACAAAACTCGAGTAATAATGGATTATATACAATTTTTCCCTGCCCAATGTATCCTTGCTTTCAGGAAATCCATGATTTTCAAGCTCCAGCAAAGTGTTCCCAATTCCCTTTCACTCCTAAGAAGCCCATCATGTCCCATTCAAGGCCCTGTTGGTACAAGCATCCTGATGTGACCCTGCTGGACCATATGGTCACAGAAATATTCTCCCCCTCAGCATCTCTCTCCAGGTTGCCTTGCTGTCCATTTAGAAATGCATAAGAATACCTGAGGAATAGCCGTGAACAAAATTAAACTCCCTAATATGGCATCATCACATGATCATTAAAATAGTTTGAGCTGTATACACAACTACAGTTTGTTACTGACAGTCATCACTATGTGTACATATAAAAATTAAATTCTATGTATAGAAAATAATTGCTATTTCAAATTTTTTGTTTCTACATAAATTTATTTTGGAGCAAAAAAAAAATAAATAATTTCAAACCAAATCTTCCATAGGTAGAAATTCCCTTCTTTTCTTCTTCCTCCTTTCCTTCTTCTGCCCTAAAATAACTGTATTGTATTTTAAATATCTTTGAAACTTAATGTTGGTGATTCTTTATGGCCTTTTTTTTAAATGAAATAGATAACAATTTCATTGGAAAAGCCATGCCATGTTTTAGTAATGAATATGGCAAACACTGTCTTTAAAAGGAACATACAGATCTAGATTCAGACTAGATATTGACTTATTTAAATTGTAATATAAGACCATGTACATTTATAAAGCCATTGAGTCCAGACACACACAGGAGTATTACAACTACCACCTGTTTACTTCAGAATCAAAAGTTGCTGTGCAACACGTTTATTCTGCTGTAGGGTTTTTTAATTATTGTTTTGCTATGATTTTGAATTAAACTTTTCACTATAAAGTATTGACAGAAAAGGTGAGTGCATACTTTTTAAAAAAATTGACCAAAGGAGGCTTATGTTTATGATCCTGCAAATATTTATTTCACTATCAGAAAAAACAAGCAAAGAAAAAAATACCCCAAAATCCCCCAAAATGAATAATAAAAGCAGCAAAAAGAAATGGTTTATCTTCCTCCTCATTTTATCTGTGATGAACAGCAGTTACTTGGTCTTACAGCAGTAAAGATCTCTACAAGAATTATTGCTACGAAGTTAGGGCTTAGTTATCCTAAATCATCTGGGATTATTGGCATTAATCAAATTAGTTTCAGCAAAGAGGGCATAATTTCTCTGCTTCCTATAAAGGTCTGCTGAACCTTTATAATTTTCATTTTTCTTTTAATGTTAAAAATCAGCTGGAGTCCCTTTCTTTAGCCATACTACTTGATGCTGGGAAGGATTTTGAGAAAATAGGATAATGTTATTCACTCAGAATCTTTGAACTATTTTTTGTAGGGTACATACTATTGACTGCGTCAGCATCTCTCACACCTCATGCAAAGACTCCGCATGGAACAACAACTCATTCTACAATGAAACATAAGACATGATTGCGTGGAATCGATCTTATTAGCCCCAAAAGCACTACAATACTTTCCTCCACTGAACTGATGTAGAATTCACCCTAATTGATTTCTAAAAATATAAATATATGCTGCTGCCATTTTATTTTATCTTGTTCTAGACACAAAACTCTTCTGACATATCGAGCCTTGCAACCAAGTACCTACATAAAAGGTTAATTGGAAGAAAAACAAAATGTCTGTGCTCTGTTTCAAAATCCAACCTTACTGAAGCTTAGAGAGCATGTTTTTCAAATAGCATATTAGCCCTGAAAGACCTTCTGTATGGAATAACCTCAAACTAGCACACCAAATCTGCCCACAATTTCTTCCTATGTATTAAATTGGAAGCGTATTTAAAGATAAGTGCTTAAGCTTTAAAATATGAGCTTTTGGATACTATTTTTCATTTGGTGTACTGTAATGAATTGTTGCACCAAATTGATGGGAACAAATGTTGCAGTATAGTAACTACTGGTGATGCTTGTCATAGAAGGCTTGTTATCTATGAAAATTGCAGATAGAGTTCTTCGTTCAGTTAAATTGTTATGAGACCAACATCACTCACTTTCTCAGGAGTTACAAGCAACATCTTTCAGCAATTGCACGTCTTCCTTCTGTGGGTAATTTTCTAAATCTGATGGCCAAATTGAACCCTAATGCAAGCTGAATGTCTTCTAGTTTACACCACAATAAATTGAACCATTTCAGCCCATTTTTGAAGACTGTCCTCGGGAACTCTTTCATAATATACAATAACTACATTTGTTGACTTTTCAATTCAATCCTACAGCCCTGATATGCCTGACTCCACTGTGATTCCAGAGGAAATCTGTTGAAGTCAATGGAGATACATGACTTTAAATAGTTGTAGAAGGAAATGCATCATGTGAGTTAGAGTAGACAAGCATGAATCCACTGTCCTCATTTGAATTGCAGCTTAAGCTTGTGCCATTCCCTGAAGTTTCCAGAGGTAGAAGAATGGAGCACTAACTCAGTATCATCCTGTCAAGTATATTTGTATGGTTTTTATTATGTCTGCAATTTAGGTTCAGTATGAAAAAAAAAAATACTGATTTATCAGTTTTATGGCACTGGCACTCTTTCTGTGCTGAAGAAAGTGGAAAAATGGTTTCCTGGCAGTCCAGCTGCTGAATGAGGCTGATATGTATCTACTGGGATTTAAGGGACAATACTTTTGGGATATGAGACCTTTGCTCATCCTAAGGAATAAATCTGAAACCTTTGCAGTTGAAACCTTAGTTTCAATCTGTGTGATGTCATTTAGGTGCAGTTTTAGAGAAATGACATGACAGAAGATGATCGTAGTACCCCATCCCATGATTTCATCAGGCTTTAAAAAAAGCACAGAGAGAGAAGGGAAGATTTTAGTTGGGATATATAATATGTAATCCCAAATACAGAACAGCATTTGTACATAATCAGGAGGCCAACTTGGGCTGGAACAGCATCAGGTTAGGAAACAGTCAGACACATTTTCAGTGCCTCTTTGGCAAGATTACAGTGATAAGACAGATCTAAGGGCAAGGCAGTCTGTGGGTCAGAGACGGAGGCTGGATTGATGGGGAAATGATGGGGTATGGGAAGTCTGCAACACAGATGCAGTGCATTAAATACAATGTATTATATACAGCTGAAGCCAATTTCGAGAGCCACAGCGTGAAAGCTGAGCTCAGGGCAGGGCTGTGGAGTTTGTTAATGTTCAGTAGCTTCTCTTTATAGCACTGTGTTCTTTCCTGAGTCTTGAGCTAAGGTAGCCAAAACCTTAGGAAAAGGGAGGATGCAGTAAAGGTCTTCAGACTGTGTATTTAGATGTTATATCTGTGTTTACAGTAAGAAGGAAAAGGTCATGGCTACAGTGAATTGGCTGCTGTTTTGAGCTACTGTAGCCAGGCTTTTAGAGCCTCTTCTGGTTAAATGTTTGCAAGGATAACTTGGGCTGCTCTGGGAGATTCCTTCCGGATGAAAACTGCTCTGGACTTTTCACTGAGTAAGGCAAGTTGGTGATAACAAAACTAAGAATTCTGTTAAAGCTCATATTCCCACTCACAGAAATATTTTAAATCTTGCTTGTGGATCTTTGTATTCTACTTTTTATACAAAATTCTTAGTCTTTGAATTCTGAGGTATATAAACTTAACATTACTGTTTTAATATCTGTCCCCTATTAGAAGCAGTGCATCTGTTTAGAAGGGGTCAACTTTTGCATTTTAATCACTATAATTTTCAAGGTGTGATAACTTCCTCCTTTATTTTTTCTTCCTACTCACCCATGAACTGCATGAGTTTAGTATTTCTACTGCTGGTTCCTTTAGAATTGGCTGCAAGTTTCGTATTTGAGCTTTTCAAAATGATCATAGTAGCTCTAAAAATGGATTTTGTTCTTTCAAACAAGGAGGATTACACAGCATTAATTTACAAATATCTATTTAGAGAGATCTTACTTTCCTTGGTACTAGATGAGAGGTACAAAAGAGTCTTTCCACTGACACATTTCAGAGTTTTTGATGAGCTTCAACTGACACCATCACCTCAGAAAAAGAATTTCTTTAAAATGTGAAATTGATAATATGGTTGTTAATTTACTGTACTGCAGCTCTACCTAGAAATGCTGACTTTTGCCTAATTTACACTCTCATACTAGTTTCACACTCTTCTGTGAAAGCCAGATAGAATTTTGTGCCAAATTCTTACTATGTTACTTGGGTGAATTATTGTCTGCAAAGTTTACCAAGCATCTACCTTAAGCCTTACACTTCTCTCTTACATTTGATACAAAAAAACCTCTCCAGTTGTTGACTTGACACTGCAGAAATATTTTGGGATTGGATCACAGTGGAGCCTTCAGGATACGTATTATGAAACCTAACATTGCATTTTACCTCAGCTGTTCTGTGTGGGTTATTTTCTCATTTTCTATCACCATGTTCAGCCTCCTCTATCTCAATGCTTCTACCATCCTACGTGGCAAAAATGCTCAGCTTGTTATGGAAAAACTCCTTTTAAATGCTTAGTATACAGACTTTAGCATGATATGATACCAGTCATTTGCACATGAAGGTTATACCAGTAGAAGTGGAACTGTGCTGTCCTTTCTGCTCACGGCACTAACAAAGGATGTTCTGGCAACTCATACTAAACCTAAGTGCTGTAGTTTGTAAAGCATCAGTTTTGTGTGTCAGCATCTATTCTTACTTGTGGCAGCCTGGGAAAGAGTCTGCAATCCACAGCTCCTCTATTCTTGATCCTGTGAAAGAGCATAATAGGTGTGTAAACTCTATTTCTCCACTTGCACAGGTATTCATAACATAACACAGAGTATTCTTATCTGTGAACACACCTTGCTTGCCTTTACTATCAAATGAAGACTTCAAATTCTTTGAAAAGAAGAAAAGCTGGAGGTGAATAGTTAAATCTCTGGGACTGTTACTTTTTGACAAGTGATACAGACAGCCAGGCAGTTTGTTAAGGTTTCTCTGTTAGTTATCAAATGCTGAAACCCAAATTTTAGTCTGTGGTGAAGTACAAGGATGGTGGGTGCCTGAAGATCTCAACCATACATTGATATGTCTCCCTGTCCTGCAGAGCCAGAATTACTGTCCTCTGTCACATGGGCCAAAAAACAGTAGCAAAAAAAGATTCCATGTTACCCTTTGGTGTGGTCATGCTCTCTGTGGTATTTCTAGCTTTGTCTCCTTGCTTTTCGTGGTGATCAAGTGAGATGTCAGAGTGAAGCAGGTTGGAGTGAGAATGTTTATAGTAAAAGAAACGCCCTTGGTTAGCAATATCCATGTTCTTTTCACTGGTGTTGAAGATTTGTGCTTTAATCCAGCAGCAAAGCTCACAGCCTATCCTCACAGCTTATTTTCTCCTTGATCCTTTGGTTAAGTCATAATCCCAATGTGTGGCACTGCGGTCATGAAAATTATGTCACAAACCCAGCATAATGTTTTTGCTGTAGGATGAAGCAGTAAAAGGAAAGGAGCTGAGAGAGGGTGAAATGTTGTCGATTATAGAAATCTTTGATAAATAAAATATTTCTTTGAATTTATGAAATCCTCAATATACAGCGTAGAGACCCTAAAACAGCTGCAATAAAAGTTTGTATATTCCTCTTCCCTACCTTTTTTTTCCCAGTATCAAACACATTTTCTTTTGTTTGGGAAGAGAACACTTGTAAGTAACATAATTACAATAGTCAGTGTGGAGAGGAAAAAAAAGGGTCTAGTATTTTTGCTGGAGGACTGAACTGAGACTTGAGAACTCTGGAATAGTGGATAACAACTTTTCAACCTTGACTTTTAATATATGGTGTTATTTTGGAGTGGGTTCTGTCTCTCCACATGGATTTACAACACATAATACAATGAGTCTCCTTTGCTGAAAGCAGTCAGTAAGTGCTACTACAATATAATACAATCCCACTACATAGTATTTATAACACTACTAATAAGAAGCAGGGCTGAACATGTCTGTGTGCTCAGATCTGCAGAGTTCAAGAGAACAGTAATACTGTTACATCTTTAAAATATCCCTTTCATTTAGTGCTTTCTTTGTAGACACTTGTAAGATGTTTATCACCAGGTTGTCTTTTTAGTATTTAAGTGCTATGTACTTTATGAATGTCAACACAGCCACAGAGAAGGACAGGGATTAATAGATAAAAGGCCCAATTCTGCATTTTTTTAGCACAAATATTGTACATGTTAAATGAATTACATGGAAGTACTTTAAGTTACATTAACTTGAAATCCAAGCAGAGTTTGGGCTATGCTGGTTCTGCAATAAGTTGGCTGTAAACAATACAAGAAATTGTATCAGATGACAGTAGTAGAATGACCACTAGCAGGTTTTGTACTTTGTCAGCTTTCAATTAAAAAAAAACCCTAATTTTATTTCATTGTTTAAACTTCCCAGGAATGATTCTTATTCTCTGATGGTTTAGATGTAGCATGGAACTGAGAGGATAAAATGTTTCGAATGAAAGCATGTCTTCTCTTCTCCTTTGGCAATTGGGATTATCACTAGCTGTAATAAATAAAGTGATTTCTAAATGGAATGTGTCTATGTAATGTATTTTGATGCAGTGTGGGCATTATCTTTTATGATATTCAGTTTTGACTTCAACTGCATATTATCATAATTTGAGACAGGCACGTGTAACTCTGTTGTAACTAAATGAAAATCCAGTCTCCTATTAAGCGAATTTTGCTTCTAACATTCAAGTATTTCTCCTTCAAAACACTGCCTTCAGACCTTGTACACGTAGGGATTTATACAGTAGCAGAAGCAATTTATTTTTATTTTTAATAAATGACCCTTAAGGCACTTTGGACAGTTATAGCAGAATTAGCAGTTTGGTCACATTTGAAGTGTTCCCTCTCAGCAGCAATAACACAACCTTGTTATTTCATTATGAAATAGGATCTAAGTTTCATGTATATCTTGTTAGGCTGCAGTGCAAAAAAAAAATAAATTATCTCATGGGGATGATCTTAGTTCATGTAGTGTGACCTCTGCTATTTTCAAATTGGCTGTGTGGTCCTGCCTTAATGCAGCCACAGCAAAATGGTCCTAAGAACTTTTTGTAATGAAAACCAAATTCTGTGATGCCTCCAGATATTTGTGTGACATGTTCTACAGTGTGTGTGTGTGTAATATGCTGGGTGATCTCAGAGACCCATCAGAGTTGAGAATAATATGTGTGAAACTGCTTAATCTTGTCAAAGTCTGGATTTAAGGTGGCCTCCCTCAACCAGCTTGACTATGTTATGAAGTTGATAAAAATACCTGTATTTCTCCTTTCTCTGGGCCTACAGTGATTGTAAACAAAGGTACGCTTTCATCACTTTAGCCAATGCACCAACAACATAAAAATTTAGTGAGCAGCTTCTAAGGAAGAAGAGATAAAGGTACCTTTTTTGAAAGCATAACAAATGTGGCTTGTATTTGTGTTTAGATATACTCTTTAAAATTCTTTCAGTATGATCATGTGTTTGTCCTAAAAAATAAGTTATTTGATTTTTGGAACAGTTTCAGAGCTAATTTGAGAATTCGTGAGATTATTCAGGGAGGATTGTCAAATAGTGAGAAGTAAATTAATGGTAATGATTAAAAATTAGGAATGGAAATCAGAAGCCAGACAATGTGAGTGTAAATCAAATCTTTAGTTTGTCCAAAGGCTAACAGTTGTTATCATATTTTTCGTGTCAAATTTTCTACAGATAATTATATGGCATGTAAAAAGGGAGGAAAGTACTTCAGAGAATCAAAATTTGGAGTTGACACTGAATTATTGAGGCTAGTCAAGTATAATGAAGGCTGAAAACATTCTGAAGTAAATAATAAGGTTAGATGAATAGGCAGTGGGACAGGTAATGTAATTCATTCCTATCAGGTATAAGGAAATGCTAACTGGAAGGAGTGATTGGAGTTGTTCATACCTCTGGCATCAAAAAGTGAGTGTAGCCACTGAGGAAATAAATCATACTGGTGGTTCACTTTAAACAACTGAATGAAAACAAAACCACACAAACAAGTTCTTTCCTTTCTGTGGTCTGGGTACGTGGTGTCAGAGACATAAACAGGAGGGTGTGAGAGGCACAGCAAGGACCTGGGACCCTCCTCTCCAGCCCTGAGCAGTGACCCAGGGCAGGGACAGTGAGCAGGGTCAGCCACAGCCCAGCCACCTCTGAGTGACATCTCTGGGACAGGCTGGGCTTGGGTCTGGCTCATCAGGGCCCAAGGCTGTGCAGGGTGCACTGGAAGGAATTCCCAGGGCATGGGGATGAGTCCCAGCTCCTCAGTGCCCTTTCCACAAGGTTCTCTCTCCAACCCTTGCCCTGTGCTTTGCCCAGTCTTCCCCCTGAGCCAAGGTTGAGCTGCCCCTGCTCCAGCTGCCAAGGCCAGGGGCAGCAAGGAGGGTCTAGCCTGGTACAGGGATTTCCAGGCATCTTTACAGGCAACAGGGATTTTGGTTAACAAAGAGAGGGAAAATATGTCTTGTTGGTTTTTATTAGTCATTTTGGTTGATTAAAGCAGTTCTCTCTGCTGTAGAAACCAGATCCTTCACCCTATGTTTGGCTACAAGCAGCTTTGGAAAGAAGATGAAATGATTTGAGTAGGACTGAAAAATATTTTCAAATGCTGTGTCGATGCTCTTCTGAAATGTCAAGAGGAGTTTTTGTCCCAAGAAGCTCAGAAGCATGTATCACCTTCATACACAAATCCCAATTTAAATGAAACTTTTCCCATTGATTTTTATGACCCAAAATTTCATTTTTAACAGGAGGTGAAAAGCTGACATGTCTCTGCTTTAAAATAGAGTTTTTTCTCATTTGTGAGAAAAGAGAAAAACCTTTTCTCTCTTCTCTTTTTTCTTAGTTGTGTAGCTCTCTAGTATTTGCATATTGCAATGGGAACTTCCACTTACACAATCTTGGGACAGAGCTTGAACTATGTTGAATTAGCATATAAAAGTTGGAACCTTGCATTGGTGCTGATTTACTGGGAATCTAGCTCCTCAATCATTGAGTTCGTAGCTGGTTTTTGAGCTGAATTAACTTAGTTAAACTTTGGTTTCAGTTTTTAAGAGTTAGTGAAATTGTCCTGCAATGGATTTACTGTACAGCTTTGACAGAAAATATTCATTTTTACATCTTTGCACTGTAAATGCGCAAATTCGTGAAATCAAAACAATAAAGAAATTCAATAATAAAACTCTGTTTCACTTCACATTGGCATTCACGGTCCAAAATAGGTAAAGGTGATAGAAAATCAGGTGACTCACAGTATGATGGTGATGTGCACTTACCTTGGGAGGCATCAAATAGATTTTGATTTCTGGACAGATAATTCATGGCAGTGACTTTTGAAACCATGTCCTCCATTCCCACAGATATGTGCAGGTTGCTCTTTTTCCCAGACCTTGCTGATAGAGCTTTTTTTTTTTTTCTCCCTATAAGAACAGCCATATTGATTTGCTCATGGACTAGAATATACTCCCATTTTTAAATGGCCAGTGTTTCATTTGTGCTGAATGTTCAATATTCAACTTGGAAACATAGAAAGCTGAAAATAATTTTACGTGCTTTAAAGATGGAAATAATAAAGTATGTCAAATAGTATTGGTTAATAAATGCTTATTATCTTGGGCCAGACAACTAATTCCATGTTCAACAGAGTTCATACTTATTTATATGAAAAATATTTCTCTATTAGGAATAAGATTTAGGCACATCAATCTTTTAGGGAAAACTCTGCAGCATCAAAGATATTTTATAGCGAAAAATGATAGACCATTTATAGAGCCATTTCTTAGCTCCTCAAACTCATGTTGACAAGTAGTTTAAATCAGCTGGATTTTTTTAAAGAACAATTAATCTCCCCCAACAATATTTTAGAATTTATTTCAGAGGAGTAGATGCTTTTTATGTTGACTTCAACCTTATACTAGTATTTTGAGTATTGATTTTTTGGTAAATTCAAGGTATGAATTGTACTAATACAAAAGTGACCAAGAACTTAAAAATTCAAAATTGTGTTATTAATTTTTTAATTTCTTCTCCTATTCTACTTCCTCCTGTATTTCATAGCACGCATGGGAACAGAGCAGAGTGACTACTTTCCCAAAAGGTTTTTTTTCCAGACAGATTTGAATAGTTCATCTTACATTTAGTGAGAGAAATAAAATTATTATGGCTGCCTTACAGATTATACTTCTCAAGGTAAGTAATTTCAGGAAATGATTAAAATCTACGTAAAATAATTTTATAACCCCCCTTTTTAATGGCAAATCTGTAAAAAATTTTGTTAGTCTGGAAGTACTTTTTTAAACCATGCAACAAGTTTTGTCTTATTTTAAAGAGATAAGTAGGACACTATATATATTTAGATAATATACATATAATAGTATTACATAGTAGAATTATGGATATTTTTACTCTGTACATTGCATATGCCACTCTTCATCTGGAAACCTGAAATGTCACTCAGTTATTGGGCTTTATTGGTCCAGTTGTACTTTAGTACTTTTCCACTTCAGAGTGGAAAACAGGACTGGACAATGACTACTTTTCATTGAAGAACATCTGTTCTAAATCCGAAATCTACAGAAGTTGCAACTTTAAATGGTACATGTGTTTTTAATCTGACTTGATAAAGCAAAGAATTGTATGTGAACTGGTTATATCATGAGTGTGGTGCTAGTGTGAGTCCCTAAGATGAGGATGCCTATGAATAGACACATAAATTGAGATGAAATCCACATCAGATTTCATTAGTTCTGTTAGCTGTGAAATAATTTATTGTATTTGAAGTCACTTACTTATTGTAATCAAACTGCAAGTCTGATTTATTGCACTTTCTTGCAGTAAGATTTGAGACATCAGAACTCGCTGCATAATTGAGTGAAAAAGGTGACAGGAGAGGTAGAAAAATAAATCCAGTTCTTGCAATTCACGTTGCAGAAAATCTGGAGATAACTGGATATTAATTTACATTGCTCCTTTCCTGGTAGTCCACTTCATTGCCGAAACTGTCTGCTTGGTAACAGAGGATTTAATAAAACATTTAAGCTGAAATGTGCTGATATTCATTTGGTTCCAATTAGATTGAAATTATTACTTTTAATTAATGTGCTTAAAATTAAGTGCCTAGGTAAGGTGTTGCTATTAAAGTTGTAACACTCTGCAAAGAGCTAAATAATCATGCTCAACCCTGAAGGAAAATGTTAAAAATAAAGCAGCATAGTTTGTGCATTCTGTACAGAAAATAAGGAATGAATTATCCCAAACTTTGCTGGTGTTTTGTCAAGCTTTGTCAGATGAAATGTCAGATTCAGAGAGGATGTGGACAGCCATCTGAATATGTACTCTCTAATCAGGCATAGGGAAGAAATGTCAAGGTTCAGACCAGACTCTGAGTCTCCTCCTGTTCATATCACTGAGCACGTATTAGTGGAAGTCATTCCCTTGGTTCAGGTGGCACCATTTGTGTGTTTTTCACTGCTTTCCAAGAGTTTGTAGTTTGGTTTTAAGTACTGAGTGTTAGATCTGCCCATGTGAAATACTTTAATACATGTCTCATCTATCATAACTTGGATTTTAGCTAATTTATCAGTTTTTCCTTAACTGGAATTCTTTTCCCTAATAGTTTCTTCTTGTCCACAGAAATAGTGAGTGCAAATGCAGGTCAAATATTTGTAGGCATATGTATTTTTCTTGTGTTTTATTTCGTAATCATTACAATTAGTGGCCCACTTACAATTTTAACAGTTTGTTGCTCAGCCTGAAGATGATTATTAAGCCAAAGATAAATATTTAAAGTTGTTTTCTTTGTGTTAAATTTTGCTTGCTGTATTTCTAGCAGACAACTGAAGCCTGATAAATGAGAGTAAACTCCAGCCTAATGACTTTGAGAAATTTTTAATGATTAATTTATTCATTTTTTTGTCAAAGTTTTCCAGTCACAAGTGAGAATATATTTTAAGTAGCGTTAAAATGTGTTGCTATAATAGTATTATAGTGGCTGAGAAAAGCAATTTGCAAAGAACAATAAATGCCAAAGATAAAAATTAAGTGCTCTGGTTATCAAAAAAACAAAACACTAACCTAGCAAAGAGTTCATTTAGCACCCTTCCAGATGGCTAGAATTTTCCACAAGAGCACATCTTTTGCAATCACTATTGGAAACATATGTATTTTTTTTCCTCTAATAAAGTTATGTCTCAAATTACTCCTATAGCAACATGCAGCTCTAAACCTTGATCCTACATATTTCTAGCAAGAATATTTGTTCTTGTATGCAGCTAGACTGAAATAAAAATGTGATATAAAAGGAATTGTATAGCCTGATTTGTCACCAAATTGAAAATGAATTGTTGAATGGAACTTGATCCTCTAGCGTCTTTGTGCAATCATTCTGCAAAGTAGCTAATTTGTTAATATGCTAATTTTCTAATTTTCTGTCTTCACATTGGATCCTCTTCGAGAAAGTGTAACCCAAATTTTTGTTCAATAGGGATTCTGTTTCAATGCTCCTGAAATAAAATGAAAAAGTTATCGAAGCTATCACAGCATTTTATGAAGCGTGAGGTAACTCAATTATGGTAGCAAGTGAATTTGAACATCTTTTTGTGTAGAAAAGTACAGGTATATTAAAATTTTTAAGTACTGGATTTCAGAGATATTTGAAGGGGTTTTAATTATTATTTCAATGGTTAATGAAAAATAAAATGTAAAAGAGAAATCCACACAAGGAAAGTCAGTATTCAATGAGAACTATATACTTTCTCTTTATTTCTACTGAATGATTTTCATTTTAATGTGTCTTTCAATAAACAGATACATTGCTTGAAGTTTGATGTTTAGTTTAAACTCTATTGAAACGTTCAGGAAATTCTTTGTTTTGACAGTTTTCCCACAGCAGTCGTGATCATTATTCCATGACACGTGACACTGTTGTATGTTGTCTGTAATTTACTAATTTGCATTTTTTTGCCCTTGAAGCAGTAACCTTTTCAGTATTCAATGGCAAAAATGGCCCCTGGGAACTTTCTGATTAACATGCAAGAACAAAGTGTCAAGGAAAGCAGGAGCTAAGAGCATTGCATCCTGTGATTTGCAGTTTAAAAATGTGTACTAACTTGGGTGTAGCTGTGCATCACATGGGGGACTGCCATAGCTCTGTGAGGAAGAGATGGAAGCTTAATGTCAAGTGAAAAAGTTACGTCAAAGCTTTTAGTAGGAAAGTTGATAGCAAAGATGAAGGAAGGAATATGTTCAGAATAAATTAGTTAATTTTTAATAGCAGCACTTGCTTTATATCAGCTGGGCATATAATATGGAACAGACTGACAGAAAGGAAGAGTGCCTTTATACCCTCAGATGGATGACTTTAGTGGAAAGAATTCTGGCCTTAGATCTTTCCTACTTTTAGAAGTTTTGCTCTTTGTGCCAATTTCCTTCGTTCTGATCAACCAAATTCAGACATCTGTCCCTCAGCACCTCCAGCCAGGGAATTGATCTGAACTGCATTGTCTGTTTATATTGAGTTCAGCATGTTTTGATTTTTCTCCTGTTTTCGTAGTATCATTCTCCCTGTTTCTTTCTGTTTTGATACTAAAGCCTGTTTAAGACAGCCTCTGTCAGAGACATTCAATTGCAAAAACCATGAAAATTCAGTTAATTTCCTAGTCTAGACAATGAAGTTGCAGTTCTTTTCTCTTTGTGTCCTCATTCCATTAACCTTTGCCATAAGGATCTTTACTAATCAATAAGAGTGGAACTATGGAAAGTGCAAGGGAGTTAGAGAACTGTTTCCTGAGTTGTGATGATAGACAGGAGTAAAATTTTGATCCCTCCTTGAAGGAACTTGGCCATGTTAAAGATCTCCCAGATTTTAGGACAGAAGAAATTTTTTTTAATACCCTTTTGTGTGAATGGGAGAATGAAGGGACAGACACTTAAAAAAATATCATGAGGAAAAAAACCCATGAATATCATCAGAAGAAAAATAGCTGAGAGCTCTTAGGCCCCCACAAACTGTTGTAGACACTGTAGTACTGAAGAAGCCAGAGCAGTTCAACAAAAGTTCTTCCCTGCCAGGGAAATAAATACTTCTGTAATACACCATTCCTCCCCCTGAGCTGATATCAAGCACTTAAGGGCATTAACCAACAGCTTTGGTGACACTTTTGATAGGAACGAGCCAGTTGTGTGTGTTGAGTCAAAACAGCCACAGAGATTACATCTTGTGGAAGACATTTTCAAGAGCCAAGTGTCATTGGCCCTTTGTGTCAAAACCATTCTAATCCTCTAAACCAAAAACTTAGTAATGGCATGTATTTTCTTTGATCCAGATATTATTAAAGAGTGAGAAAATAAAATTTTCTTACTAGCATTCAGTGGTTTTCAGCAAATGTTTTCTGTGTAAATGTGTGCATTTATTCCCAGAATACACTTTAAGGCAATTTATTATTTACAAATGAACTCACATCTCAGTAGCATATAGAAGTTGTAGTAGATCTGTATCAAGATATCAATAGAGATGAGTTAGTGGCAAATTGTTCTGGATGGCATATCCATATCTGTCAGTAAAGCAGAAACCAGAGGATGCCTTTTACTCCCCCCCTCCACTATTTTCTGCTTTTTCACTTCTAACTTGCAATAGGCAGGGGCCTGCAATCCAGTAGCTGCACAGATCAGATTCATCTGAGAATGAAAGTGGCCTAGAAACCCCTTACTGTAAACTAGGAGTCAGTGGGACAGTGAAGTTCAGCTTTCCAGTCTGTACCTTCCTATTTTGTTATAAAAATTGGAAAGTGAAAATTCTGAAAGAATGTGTTTATGGAAATGGCAGTAGAAGTCCATAGTAATATGTAGTATTCTATTTTTGCTACTTGTTCCTCTCCTGCTATTTGTTTATAACAGTTAATGAGGACAGAGATAATCTGAAACAAATTATTTTGAATGTGAAACTTAATTTGTGTGTGATTTTACATGATGGTGAAAATTAAATGAGAAGTCCTATGTTTTGGGCAAATAGTTCCAGATAAGAAAATAAATGCATGAAAGGAAAGTCTGTTTTATATAACTTATATTTGTCCCTCTATCATTTTCATACATATATATCAAAGCTTGGGTTACTTCATTTATTCAAACAATAATGTTATCTAGAAGTACATTTACTGCATCAAGTCTCTAAGGCATGACATTCTATGCATCTTTTTGCAACTACACTTTTCTCTAAATTTGAAGGTTTATTGCTTTCTTCCACTTGTGAAAATATTTGGTGAATATTTGGCAAAGGTCAATTCATTAAACTGAAGTTAAACTTTATTGACATTAAAAAAGAATTAGTCTGTCTCCAACCCAGGGAGAAAATGTGTTGTGTACTTAACACTTCAGTTATGTTCCAAAATTTCACTCATAAATATACTTTGAATTAAAAAGAAGCAGTTAATGACAGTGTGTAAATAATACTTCTGCAAGCAGGTAAAAATAAGAGTATGCTGCTGGTTTGTAATCTGTGGACTATGGGGTAGTATAGTAACTGTTATGTTATTTTGCTGAAAATATTTTAATATAGTCTACATGGAAAAGTACATTGGGATTGAATATTTGAGTTTAAAAGCACACTTAAAGGTACAATTGGATTTTTGAACTTTTTTAGGCAGTTCAGAAGAAACTTTCAGCTCTGTGTATATGTTAATGAAAACACATCTTAAAATGATTAAAGTTTTTGGAAAAGTCTCCTAATGCCAGCTGTAATTCTGCCTGAATGATGCAGCTTAGCATCACTAAGGCATTTCCATTTGCCCCTTATTTTTCCATCTTTCTCTGGGAAGATCCCCAGAGCATGTCTCAGCTAGACAGGTTGACACCAGAAATACTGAGCTCTGTTGCATCATGATTCAAATTTATACCACCATTGAACAGAAATATTTCCTTGCTTTTTGATTAATATTGTAATTCCAAACCAGAATTATTGTGCATTTAGTGTATCTGCCTTTGACTGCTGTTCCAGTGTAATCCAGTGTCCAGAGTATATCCCCTGATCTCAGTGTCCTTGCATGAGATGATTCCTTTAGAAAAAATACTTTGAGGTGTCATATGATGTTTGCTGTTTTCTATTTAGAATGTTATCTCCTTTTCCTTTTGCTTATAGTCTGCAAGTAATAAAATATCTAAAACTTTTCAAGTTTTAGGCAAAAAATAGAGTTTTAGAGTTTTGAGTGGAGTTATGCATTGATATAAGCTATAGGTATTTTTATCACAGAAGAAATCAGGGAGAAAGAAAAGCTCTTAAAAACAGTCTTCATACTCTACAGGGAACACTTCCTGCTTCAAGCAGGGATTGTTGACAAAGTGCTAAGAAACATGAGAACCTAGCTAAATGTAGTCTCTTTCTAATAAGTGTTTCTTGTCAAAAAGACTTTCTTTAGGAGTGCAAATTATTTGAAATGAGCAGTTTTAACTTCGTTTTTGAGAGAGTTAAATGGAATTTCTTATTGAGATATTGCAATGAGGAACAGGAAGAGGTTTTGGGTTGGTTTTTTAGTACTTTTCAAGTGATAGAGGTAGAAATCAGAGATGTGAATATGTCCTTCTAGAGCATTTGGCCTAATTCTGAAAAAACCCTTTGCTGATGTCTACCTTGTGTTCTTTCTGAACGTCTCCCTTAAAACTTTTTCTGTGTAAACTCTGGACGCTTTAACCTTTATAACACTCCTTTACTTCTCTCCTAAGTATTTTTCCAATGGATAACTATTGGTCTGGTGCTGTGTTGCTCTGAATTCACAGCTTTATTTTCATTTAAAACTCCTAGAAAGCAGGCTGACATTTCGTTCACTATTCCATTGCCTATTTACATGCCCAGTGAGGCAAGAAATGTATTTGTGCCACTTCTGCAATGACCTCCCCATCTTTCAGCGAGAGAATCCATAGAAATGTAAATATAATGGGCAAAATGAGAATATGTTTTCAGAACCCATAGAACACGGAACAGTCTTTTGTATCCCACCTCAAATCCTGTGTAAGATCAGATGTGCATCACATTTTAGAGAAACGTAGATTCTGACCCACCTACTCTTGAAGAAAACCTCTTGAAACCGCTGGGATGCTGTGCCAAAAATAGAAGTGTTTGTAGCAGCTGTTGGATTGAAGGAGTTGGAGTGCCTGTTGGGAAAAGCATACAACAGTGAGAGAGACAGGGATGGAAACAGCTGAGACGGACAGCGAGAGCAGTCTAAGAGTCTTGGGGTGTGTGAAGAGGCAAAATGGCTGGATACATTAAAAAGGACAGATTATGAGACATCAGTCTGTAGAAATCTGTGCTGTTGAAATTATTAGAACCAATTGCAAAGTGCTTTTTAATATGAACCAGCTGCTCCTCCTTCTCCTATGGCACGACAGGGTTAGATTTCCTCTCAGTCATGTATTCCCATCAATATCTCAATTCTGCTGCACTGCTTTGGGATTTATTTTCTTTTCATAACCTGGCCTTTGATTTCTCTGGTTTATCTCTTTTGCTGTAGTTCCTTCTTTTTTCTTTGTAGGAGTCAACTTTACAGACATTGTTCACCTTATCAGCTACCGTAGGTGATTTAGGGTGTATAATTAGTGAGCTAGGCCCTAAAAAAAGCCTAAGCATATTTATTTTGTAATACATGTTAATCAATCAGTTACAATTTAGGGGTCTTACATGTAGAAAAACTTCTGTGGTGGATACAGTATTAGAAAACCAGATGGCAAAGGAAAAATTGGATATAAAGCAGGTGGACAATGAATGATGTGCAAATTAAATAAGGTTTGAGGGATCTTGTAGTCTGACTGCAAATTTAAAGAAACACTTATTAAGTTAATTTTATAATTTTCGTCCTATATTAATCTAATTTTATTTATTTATTTATTGCAACTTTGCTCATTCAAATAAGTTTTTTTCTTAGCTTGTAGTTTGGAATATTAAAAAGAATTCTGTTTCACTGAAACATCATCACAAAATACACGTCTCTTATGATACAGTTTCATAAAGGACAGACTAGAAGCTTAGAGTCTTCTTGTGCATAAAAACTTACTCTCGTTCTGCTTAAGTAAAAATATCAAGTGTTATTCCATTTTGGTGTTTATCAATGCACACAAGGCATTAGTAAGAAACTCCTCTCAGGAATTTGGCTAACCTCTGTACCTGTAATTTCTCCAAAGAAACACAATTACTACCCAACTTTTCCCTCATAGCTTAAACTTACTCTACATTGACCTGAATAATGCATTATGGCAGATGATAGATTTGTCATGGTGCTTTGTTTACATTACATTTGAAGCTGTTCAACTGTAAAATCAGTTTAAGAAAGAGCGAAGTTGATTTCTTTACATGATTTAGTTGGCTTTTCTTTTTTGAACAGCAAGGTCCATATCGCAACAAATATATTAGTGTCTATTTACGGAGAGGGAAATGGATTAACCACCAAATGAAAATGGACAGCTTGGAATTTTTAAAACAAAAAGCCCAAACAAAAAAACCCCACACCAAAAAACAACACAAAACACTCCCCCCCCCCCCCCTTGAATCTAAATGTCAAAGCTGTTCTCCTGAAAATGGAATCATAGAAAGAGAAATAAAATTTTGGAATGCACTAAAGTGAAAAAAAAATAGCAATAATAAAAACACCCCATATTTATACACACACTGGTGGTCATTTTCAAACTGTCCAAAAATTTCTTTCCTAAACCAGTGTCTCTACAGTCTATTCTTAGAAGCGACCAAAACTTGATTTTTTTTTTTTAGGAATTTTTCTAGATCTGTGTTAATTTCAAATTTTTCTCCTGCCTCTCCTGTGGCATCTCAGTAAGGGTTTCTTAAATGAATAATTATCTTCAGACAAAAGTCAGAGAAGCACTGCAGAATGATTCATCAGTACAGTGAAGCAGCATGCACCAAAGCGCAGTTTCATCGTGAGTGTAAGGCATAGCGTGTGTGTGACATTATTAGGACTTGGGGAGAGCTAAAAAAGAACTATAGATAATTATATCAATAATGAATAAACAGGAAATGCAGCATAAATAGTCATATAATTGTTTGGATTGGAAGGTGCCTTAAAAATTATCTAGTTCCAACTCCCCCCACCGCAGGGCAAGGACACCTTCCAGTAGATTGCTCAGGGCCACATCCAACCTGGGCTTGAACACTTCCAAGGATGGGGAATTCACAACTTCTCTTGGACTATTCAAGCAGAAAGGCTGATAAGAGAAACTGTGTAGTGTACTTTTGATGTGAATGGGATGAGAAAACTTATTGGGTAGGAACAAAGACTCGTTTCTTGTTTCATGGCACAGATGGCCTTTGCTTTGTGAGGTTGGTGCACAACAGCATGTATCAAATATTGCAAAAACTGATAAAAGAGCTAGAAAATTTCTTTTTGGCGTAGCCTGGATTAACCCAAAATCTAGAAAAATCTCCAAGGACATCAGCTTTTATGATATGGTCACAGGTTTTAGTATCCTTCCAGAGCAGCAAGCTGTAGATGTAGCCTTAGCTGGTAGTTATGGTCCACTGTAGCAAATAAACACAGGAAAAAAGCCAAGAGTTTCAATGATTCTTATAACAGAGATTTCTAAATTCTTCATGAACGGCAATTTTTTAACATTTGAACATAACTAGCTCACATAACCATAAAAGTGGCAAGCTTTGAAAAATCTGAATTTATTTAAAGTATGGTGAGATTAAATCCAAAGCCTTGGATCTGAAAGTTGTTCATAAACATGACAACATTAGTGTCTGTGAACCTTATAAGAGCAGGAACAGCTACTACTTCTTCATGAGCATCAACGCTGATGAGTAGATAGCTTTGATTGGTTTTGATTTTTAGTGATCTATTTAGTTGAGTGTTTAGAGTCTGGATTGGCTTTATTGTCTTGAAAGATTACAGACTGCCTTTTCTAGATTAGCATAAGCAGCTAAAATAATTCATTTGACGCACTAGCAGTTTAATTTCATATAAAAAAATCCCTTTTCTTTCAAGATTCCCGAGGAATAAGAGTATAATGTATTTCTCTTAATCCATATTTACTCTGTGTTATTTTTGCAAATTTCCAGTTTTGTGAGATCCATACCGAAAAAGGCAAAATAAATACTTCTACAAAGTCCAAATCAGAAAAGAAATTAAACTACACAGTCATGCAATAGTAAAACATGGGCTTAATATCATTAGTTTTAAGTAGACAGGTCTGCTGACTAACATCCAGTTTTTCTACCTTCACCTCAAGAATTTCATTAAAAGTAGTTTTGCTTGCATCTGTGAGGTTCCATCAAGGCAGGTGGGTAAAAATCAAAGTCTAAGAAAGTACTGATACTCTAGGGTTGGTTAAAATGTATAATAAGAAAAGGTATTAATAAACACATTAAATATTGCATGGGCATAATCAAGCTTATATTCAAGCATTGATATAAAGGGTTAAAGATGAAAGGGACTTGCTTCTCTTCATGGTTGTCTCCAGATGTGTGATGGAGCACTTTCTCAGAGGTGCTGTTTCAGTCTTCTCTTTTTTTTTTTTCCTGGTGAAAAGAGGACTGACAAAGCAGGAGCATCTGCAGCAGGAACAGTGAGAGGGTTTCGTTTTTTTGCAAATTTCCGTCCGGGAGGAAAAGCAGCTGCAGAACTCAATAAGTGAAAACTTTGGGATGAGGGTTGCTGCTCTCCCTGGCTAGCAAGGATCTGATATGAGACATGTAGGCTGAAGAGTTCAGAGCATCAGGATGCACACTGACTTTTCCTACCTTCTTTCCCCAACACGTGTGGCGTGCTATCCCGTTAAAAACCTCATTTCAAGATGAAGAGCCTTGCAGTTTCACTTTACAGAACTTTTCTAGGGGTATATGAAATATTGCTACAATTACAATTGCTACAATTTATCACAGTCTTATTTTTATTTTTGTTTTTCTTTTTAAATATGCCAATATTCTACAGAAAGTGACATCTATACTGACTTTGTCTTGTCAGTACTTCAAACAATGGGGACAGTTGCAGACGGTTTTTTCAAAACCTTTTAATTGTAAACCTGTTAATATTGTTTTAATGGATTATCACAGTTCAGCCTGTGTATAATTTGTCATTATGATATAACCCATCCCACTAATGTTTGCATTTATATAATTTGCTAAATTAATATGCAATCTCAGAGTCAAAATAACTGTTTGCAAAATCAGATTGTTTACATAGATACATTAAAAGAATAGGAAATCTTAAGTAATCTTTATAGTTTTAAGGCCAAAAAAAACAACTTTATGTGCCAAAAATGCCTATCACAGTAAAGAATATGCAGAAGTGTAGACTGGTCTACCAGAATCACAACCCAAAGAGAAACTAGAAGTAGTATGTTGGTATGTATTTGTAACTGAAAGGTCTTGACAAATTCTGGTACATAATTTTGAACTATCCCTTTATATACTTCACTCTGTGAAAAGACATTCATGCTCGAATCTAAGTCTTGGTAAAAGTCAATTTCTTCCAGTTTGTATAATTTTATTAAAACAGAATTGAAATACATTTTGTGCATAATGTAAGGATTAGTAATAGAATTCTTTGCCCTAGAATGTCATGTATGTCAAAGCGCACTTTAAAATTATGAAATTAAGTAATGGAATAAAATACTCTTAAAAGTTCAAACAAGTGGTGAAGATACTCTTTTAGCTCACAAAAATCCCTGTCTCAGGGATTTTTAGACAGAAAAATCCCTGTCTCAGGTGGTTGGGGTGAGAGGCCACCAATATAGGAAAGAGCATTCTGTCCTGGTTTTGTTTTCACTTAAACAATCTTTATTGGTCAAATCATTATTATTAATCATTTCCAGAGATGGCATCCTATACTAAATGGACCTTTAACCTATCCAAGTTCAGCTGCAGATGTCCTCTCTTGGTAGCTCTGCCTAGATATTTCAGCTTGGAATATGGAAACAATTCACTTAATGCAGCCACATTAGGACAAGATACTTCACATTCCCTGGATATTTTGTTAAAGATCATGTATTTCCTTATTTCTACCCTACAGGTGCTAAATGAAATTTTCCATTTTCAGTTAGAAAATAACAGTTGCAGTGGTAAAAGGGACTTGTACTGCTTTTCACCTCCTAAGTTGTCCAACTGAAAGCTCATACTTGAGGCACATGCTTGGTGTGCCTTGTGTTGTTATTAGCAAAACTGAGACCATGGATGACTTTGTAGAATGATGGTGATGTGTTACTATGTGTACTTTCTCAGCTTGTTCCAACAGTAAATCTGTGTATTTCACTCCTGAATATTATGCCATTGTTTGACCTCTAAATGAATTTTCATAATTCTATATCAGTCTTTGGACAGGAGCAAAAAATAAAGATGTTATCAAGTAGGAGACAATCCTACTGTAAGATACTGGAACATGGACATTTTGCTGGTCATAGCACCCAGGGGAATGAGATCCTGTGTGAAGTCTGCTAGTAAGGATTAGTCTTAGCTAGTAAGGATTAGCCTTAGCTAGTAAGGGCTCGCCTGCTAGTAAGCCTGACTAGTTATTTGTTAAAAAGAATAACCAAGAAATCTTGAACTTGCTTTTTTTTTAATTTTTACTCTAATTTTATAAACCAGTTTTAAGTGTTTTTTTAAGTTTTACCCTAATTTTAAAAACCAGTTGAACTGTAACGGTGCATATGAGCTGAGATTTGGGGATTTTCATATATAATGAAAGCCAATGAGGTACATTTAAAAATGTAGTAATTTGGAGAACTTCCTGGATGCATCTGTTATTCAGTTGGGGGAGAAAATGACAGGTAGGCTTTAAAAATCCTTCCAGTTAGGTACAGTGGGTACATAGCATTTCGACTGACATATCTGCGGTATATCCTCCTACAATAAATATGTATATTTTGCAAATATTGCTGTTCATCAACCAGCCCAGTAACAAATACAGGCTTTTGCAGGGAAGAGGTATTTTTGTGACAATTTTAGAAAATGAATGGAATCTTTTTCTGAAATACTCTCATTTACAATTGCTAGAAAATTATATGCATGAGTCACAAAGTTATGATCTGTGGGCCGATTGGAAGAGTTTGATTATTTGATAACTTTATCAGATACTATTAAAATCTTAGAGAACAAAGGCATTAGATAAGGAGAAAAACAGTGATGTTTAAAGGGATTTAGGCCATAGGGAAGGGATTTATACAAGAGAGATTTCCCTCGCTGTAGTGATAGATATGAAACAGCTTGTGTTCACACTGCTCAAGACAAATCCTGTGACAGGCAGGCCTCACCTCCACTTCTTAATCCTAGCTGGCTCAGCACCTGCTCCACAACCCTTTGCAGCTAACTGGGGATGCTCTTGCATGGGATAACATTCACAATATTGGACATTCTCTTCCTCCTCACACTCTGTATTATTAGGATCTCTAACAGAAGTCAGCAGCCTTCCCAAACCTGTTTCATTTGGAGTCCCATGTTTGCATGTTACTCTCTGTTAGTTCCCGACTTGGGTATCATCCTGACCACATGACTGGGTGTCCTGCTTCCTCCTTGGCTCTGGAGACCTTACAAAATGTGAGGAAATCCTGGTTACAAGACCCTGGGACAGGGACATTTTGAAGATAGCCCCTAGGGGGAACGAGGTGGTGTGTGCACCTTTTACATGCAGAGAATCACATTTAAAGCTCTGTGTCAGGATCAGCATCACAAACAAGACTGAGCATATCCTTCTCTTAAGCCCTAATGCCAGCTGGAAAAAGGGTCACTCCTGAGCTTCTGATGCTTGTCAGCCACAGCTTTTCCTGGCTACTGTGAAGTCATTCCACCACATGTGGAATCACAGCAGAGGCCTGAAAAGCTCCACCACACTGCTGGCCCAGAAGCAGACTTCATCAGCAATTTCTCCAGCTACCTCTTGGGGCTTTGGTTGGACAACTGTGGTCATCGATGGGATTTACATTCCCATGTCACATCTCCTATAAAAGAGCTCAAATATCCTAGCTATAAGGATATTAAGGAAGGAGTCAGAGACCATCATGGACGGAATAACTGGCTGCCATGGCTTTGGGTTTGATGGGTGCTTCAAAATCCAGTTTTTTACCATTCTGGCAAATCAAAGATTCTTCTGTGACTGTGTATCAACCATTCTAAACTCTGAGATTGGGGTAGCCACAGAGGTGTACCTGAACCTAAGTTAGTTTTTTATGAGGCTGGTGGGACAGACGAGGTGACAGAAAGTGATACCTTGGTCATCCTGTAGGATGATGTATCATCCAGGGAAAAAGCAGGGAGAGAGTGAAGAAGATGTGAGACAGATGACAGGATTGTGTTTGATTCTTTACCAGAGTGGTGCTCTGTAAAACCAGTAAGCACTGTCTCAGAAAGCTGTATTATGCATTCCTTTATTTCAAAATTCAGTGAATGCCTTTTTCTCTTTTTTCATCTGAGGAGCAGAGTGTCACTGTGAAAGCAGTACTTGTTCTCTGACCTATGCAGAAGGGATGCACTGGCAGCTTATGTTTTTGCAGTGTTTGTGGACGTTTGTCTGTTCTTGATGTTCATAACTGCGAATGGCTGCGATTTATCAGTCTCACTTTGTGTTCTTGGCCAGCAAAAACCTGAGCTGTGATGCAGCTTTTTTGTCATGCAGACCTGTTCTCTGGATGTAGAGTCAGGTAAGCTGGTGATGGGAGGCTGCTGGGTACAGAAGCTGTCGCTCCCTTGTGTAGCCTGTGCCCTGCTTATTTTATCCAGCTCCCTGTCATACTTTGCCTGCCCCCAAACACAACCAGTATCCCCTGCCCTTTTCCTCCTTGCTCTCTGTCCTCAGTCAGACACAAGGAAAGCTCAGAATTTGCCACAGCACCTTTCTAGTGATGGTCCCAAAGGTCCTGCTCTGGCTATGTATGCCAGGCTGCTCTAGACCTCTGGCTGGCTGTCCTCATTGACAAGCTTCTCTTCAGGGAGTTTGGATGTTTGAGTTGACATGGCTGGCAACATGATCCTACCCTGCAGCATCAGCCAACCCAGCAGAGGTTTGATCTTGCCAAAGGTAAGGCTCATGAGGCCTCTTCTCTCCCCACACAAATGGACTCCAGTTTCCAGGTCTCTCCAGGCTTCAGGGATCCCCTCTGTGAGCGTGTGGTTTGCTTCCTTTCTCAGTGACTGAGATGAGCTGAAGTAATGACTGCTGGTTGCAGTACAGTTGTGGGTACAACTGTACAAAGAACACAAGGTCTGTCACCCAGGGAGTGCTGTGGGTGTCTGTGACCACTGTGAATTTCAGAGGACTGTCCCAAAGTGTAATGGTCCTTGACATATTGTCTGCGTGGAGCAAAGCATGAGGTAACCTTGATCTTGGTCGTGTTTCTGTTCAGAAGGAGTTTTTTTCAGAAGGCTTGCTTCAGACAACAGCCCAGGAGCAAACTAGTGTGCATGAGAGTATCAGAGAAGTGGGACCAAAGACTAAAATGAGACATTTGCCAAATTGACAGTGTAGACATGGCTATAATTTAGGGAATTTTGAAACCAATATTTTGTATCTTCTATGAAAAGCACTTGTTGTAATCTTGTGCCTTCTCACACAGTGCGTTTTGCATAACAATAATAGAGATAATTATGATAATTACAATAAAAATTAATAATAGTTGCCCTTTTTTCAGTAGATTTTAAAGTGCTTTTCAACATTGACTAATTAAGTCTAGCAATATCTTGTGAGGTGGGTAGCAGGTGTTTGCTCATCTCTCTGGATCATGTCACCCACCATGGTAGTACAGCTGCTTCTACTTAAGTCTCATTGACTTCTAAATTATCATCATGGTTTTCAGGAGATAATTTTCCCACATTCTCTGCATAGTGTGTCAAAAAGTGGAAGCCCTTTCTTACATGACTCTATTCTGAGAACACTGGAAATCTGCATGGAGAGGACTAGTGGCTAGACCTGTTATGGCTATATCCAGCATGATGGGAATGGGAGGCTGTGCAGGCATATGAACCCACAACTTGCTTGCCAAGTGAAAAGGTGCAGAGTATCTTGGGAACGAGGCATGAAAAGCCCCTAAACTGTCCAAGAAAATAGCTTCCATATAATGTTTAGTCATATGCTCAAATATATCCAGGCTTGCCCCCTAGAAAAAAAAATTAATCCAGGTTCTGATCATGCTAATTACATATACAGGGGAAAAAAAAAAAAAAAAGTCATAGAAAAAAAAATTAAAGTTTTTTTATATCTCTTCTCTCCTTTTCATTTACCCCCTTAAATGTATTTGCACACTCATGGTGCATTTATTTTATTTTCAGATGTTAGCAAAGAGATTATTCATATTGAGGCAAACTAACCGGAGATGAAACCTGTTCCTTCTAATATTCATGGAATAATCCGGACTCTTTGCAGAAAAATAAAGGGTTTTGAAAGGGATGTGAAACGACAGATGCTTGATTCAATTTTTAAAGGGTAAAGTGGAGGATGTAGGGTAAATTTTCTGAACAGTGCACAGAAGAAAACACAAATCCTGTTGTTAGTTTACAAGACATGTGGGTGTTAAGTAATAACAGGATTCCTACACAGAAATTTTTAATATGCTGCTGCACAAACTTACACCCATGCATTCAGTGAGTTTAGACACTGAAAACTGGAATGGGTCACTCAGTTCTTATACACTGTCCAAATCATTATTATCCTTCATTTTCCTAAGTAGCATGCAGCATGTTTTTTAAGAATAGCATCACATAAAAAAACCTGGTTCTAATTCTGGCCCTCAGGAAATTAATGATGATATCTCATGATCTTTGAATATGGGCAGCCTATTTGGGCCCGTGTTATGCAGATCAGGCAAGTATCTTTGCCCAGGAGAGCACTCGTTCATCTCTCAAGTCAGAAAGCACTGAAATCAGATAGTATGTAAAAGAATGCTGCCCTGAACAGGGGAATCTGAGCATTTGTGCCACATTTCTTCTGAACTGAGTGTTTACATGGTCATATGAGAAATCTTTGTTCCTCAGAACTGAAAGTTGTAGGACGAGCAAAGCACAAATCCTCCCATGCAGCAGATAAAAGGAACAAAGGTGCTACTAGAACATCTGAGTAATTTTGAATCACCGTGTTTCCAGAGATTATAGAAGACCAGACAGATAGCTTACATCTAAAATGGAGAAAAAGTATTTTATGATAACTAGTATAAAGACATAAATGATTAAGAAGTGAAAAAAAGGTGTCTCTGACTAGTATTAACAGAATTGTAAGGATTAGAGATTAATAACTGTGACGTAGATGAACTCCAGACATTTATAATTTTATTTTTTTTTAAAATCTTTATAGGTTATATATCTTTACCAAAAACTCCAAAAAGGGTGATTCCCAAGTAATCTCGACAAATATTTGAAATACAGTTTTCAAGTATCTTTACTGTATTTTAAACATATCATAAATTATTTAGCCTACTTAAACCAATATAAAATTTAAAATAAAGTACAACTCTAAAGTTATGTATCTTCTTGCTATGTGTAATGTACTGTTAAAGCCTAATAGAGTGACATATTAAAGTTTAAATTCAACCTGGTTTAGTAGTCTTCTAATACCTATTGGGAGAAAAAGTGACAAGTGTTTTTCTGCTGATTGCAGAATAAACTGCTGATTCTATGGTTGCAGAACCGCAATAATACTGTACATTACTGTATAAGATGTCCACAGTAAATAGCATCTGAAAACCTTCCTTTCCTTCAGCATGGCCCTAGTGGGGTATTCCATTACTCCCCTCTCAGGAATCAGTATTTTAATTTGAAAAAAAGTAACATAAGCAGAGTTGTAACTTGTGTCCTGGGCATCAGGGGAGTTTCTGAATTTACCTTAATTAATCTTACTGAAATTCACTTTGACTTTTGGCAGAGCAGCCAGTTAAAGAGAGAAGGGATGGGATGATATATTTTGCTAGTTCTTGAACTAGAACAGTTCAATTTTAACTCAAGGTATATAATTCAACTAAAAAAAAAAATCCTTTTTATATGCATTCAGATAAATCATTTAGTAGCATAAGGCCTTTCTGGTAGCATCAGTAAAAATATCTAATTTGAGATTCTTTACTTTTTTGAAGTTTTTTCCCTTTCTTTACATTGTTGCTTGCAGAGCACTGGGAGGCTTCTTTCCAGACATAATGTATTTTAGAGTCAATATGACATGTCTTAGATTCTTCCCTTGTAGATAACACCCTTCCCTGTACAATAAATGGCCTGGGCACTGATACATGAAAACATCCCCAATCGGAACAACTCTTAAAGCACTTGCTTAATGTTCTGTATAAGAGTGGATTCAAGCATATGCTTATGAGCTTTCAAAATTCAGGCTTGGTACCTGGCCTAGTACCTGAAAGAATAAAACTCCATGTGTCATTAACCTTCCTATCTTGCTCCCATAAAAAAGAAGATCTAGCTGATCAATTTAAATTGTGGTGACTGGCAAAAGATATAGGATTAGAAATGAAGCCAACTGCAAGTTTAATGATAGAAACCCAATATAAATCAGGCAGGATTTTAGCAGAGTTATGATACATGCTGTCAGAGGAGACTGCAGCAATCATACTTTTAATAGAGGACTGAAATAGGCTTCTTTAGTTAATTCTTATAACCCCTTTAATAAAAGAAGTAGTAGTTGCAATCTCTAATTCTTTAAAAAAAATGTTAGAATGCAGAAAGAGGAATATTGATTTAGAAGGTGGAAATTTTAACATCAGTTATTTTGGTCTGTGAAAATCATATATAGTCTGCCTGAAACAACTGCATAGAGCTGGATTAGACCTGTCTGAGGAAGCTGCTCTAGAATGATTTCAGATGTGATACAGAGCTACAGAGATGGTAGTTCTAGTTTTACTTGCATAAGTTTGTCCAAATCAAATGAAGATGTGTTTAACCTAAGAATTGTAACTCAACCGTTGCACTGTACTTTAAGCTGACATTATATAATATTTATTTTAAGCAAGGCATATTAAAAAAGTCCAAATGTGACATAATTTTATCAGAATTCATAAAGTGCAAAATTGTCATTTGCTAACTATATTGAAAGAAAATGAGTGAACGCCTTTATAGACTAATTAAAACATATAGTTTAGGCTTTTCCCTTTTGCTTTTCTTTTTTAACTAATTTATGAAGAAACTTTAGGAAAGGGAAAATACTTTTTTAAATTTTATTTCTTAATTTCTGATTATAAATAATATGTACAAGGTATGCAGTGTTCTACCTTAAATGGCGTTTTGAATGTTTATTTGCTTCATTCCTTATTCTGTTTCTTTTTCACTGTTCTGATATCCACGTATTTATGAAATCATTGCTTTCTCCATGTTTGCCCAGTGTAAAAGTCCTCTCCATTTCAGTCACATTTTATATAATTTTCCATATTATAGCATATTTTAACTGCCATTGATGGTAACTGTGGCTATGATAGCTGAAGACAGTAGTTGTTTTGCAGCATTCACAACTAGAAGGAGGGTTATCAAAGGAAATACTCAAAGTACATGCCCAATGTTACTTAAACAAAGAATAAATGTGAGGGCAATAGGTGCTAAACTGTTGCTAAGGTAGCATGTAGTGTAACCTAGTAAACAGCTGTGTGTGTAATCCTTTCCCTTCAATCTGAGAGAAGTCAGGAAGCTCAGAGGATCTTAAATTTTTATTTCACCTCCTTTCATACTCCTTATATGTACAAGACTACCCATACCTGCTTTTTAGTTTCAACATGGGCCTATTGTGAACTTCTTTTAAGTTTTCTCACTTCCTTCAGCAACTTGATGTATTTATTCTCACTTTAGAAATCTCTATTTATTTAGGAAGTCTGACTGCAAAATAAAAAGTACACAAACCAGCAAAACCCCCATATTAAAAATTCATATATTGCCTCCATGTTCTTTGTCCTCTAGGCTGCTGTTTCTTTGGAATTGGACTTTTGCTTATCTTACTCTGATAGGGAAAACAATTAGCCAAAGAAAGATTTTTAATAATAATAATTAACCAGATAACACTGCTTTCTTGGTGTTAATGACAGTATTCCCTGATACAGCATTGTTTGGTCATTTTGTTGTTTCTGTTTTCGTAAAAATTAAGGTCTCTATATATTTATTAGATGATTTAATGTGGCAGTCTGTATGATAAAGCCATCTGTTTTTCTGTAATTACCACAATATTAGGTTCAATGACTTGTGCACAGCAAACCCAGGTTTTCTAGAAGGGCTTTTAGACTTGACTGGAAATCATCATGACAGTGAAAATCCACAATTTTGAATAGCAGTTTGTTCTGATGCATAGCTATTTCAACCTCAGTTGTATGTCTTATCTCTTACTTAAATGTGCCTCAGCCTAGGATCCAACCACAGATTCTTGGAGTGACTCTTTACTAGAGTAAAAAGCTTGTGGTTATCCATTACTTTTCCTCAGCAAGTATTTATGACCAGGCACAAGTCTTTCAATATTGTCATCACTTTTTATATTCAGGACTGAGTTTTCTAATGTATATAAGGCCCTTTTTTTCACTTGTCATTTGTGTGACACACACTTCACGTTTTCAATCCCCATTTTAAAACCTGGGCAGGTGCAACTGGACACAGTCTTTCGTTGCCACCTTCACCACCATTATTTATGAAGATAAAATTCTACTCATCATTCAACTGTTTATGCATTTCAAGAATGTATTATATTGTAATATTTGCCCACCATTTTTTTTAGGTAATTTTTTTAAGTTTTAAAATTTTGTTAAACTAGTTAACCCCTTTTCATTCTAACCCATTTTCAAAATACTTGGTTTGCAGAATATAGCATCCAAAACTAAAACTACTCTTCCTTTTTTTTATTTTAAGATTCATAAAAATAATATGCTTTTTTGACTAGGTTCACCATACAAACTAATTCACAGTCCAAAATAAGTGCTGCTAGGTACAATGTATCTGCCATAGAATGATATAGTCCATAAGACTTTAGAAATGTATAATGCTCTTTCACACATATCTCGTATGAATGTTCTGGAAAATCATTTCTCCTAACAGTTATTATAAAAAGATAACAGAGGATTAACTCCATTTCTTCTCCAGCTCTTTTTTTTTGAGTTCAATTCTATTCTCAGATGTGTCTGTGCTTTTAGGCGATGTTACAGAAGTGGAAATGCATTTTACATTTCAGTGGTTTATACTAAAATTAGGTCTAATCCCTACTGCTGTTGCCATTTACTGCACGTAATGAACTTCCATGTGATTGCATGTGGGAAAAACTACGGCAATACACCGAAGAAGAATCAGGGCATCTGCTCTGGAATCAGCCCCAGATGGGTGTGTACGAACCTTGACTGGGTTTTGTGCATTGCTGGAGAGGAAAAGTGTGTTGTATCCAGACTCACATTTCAGCCTTGTTATGACAGATAACAGCTCAACTACCAGAGAGGCAAGTCTCTTCTGAGAAACATCCTTTATGCTACATGGAACATGGAAACCAACAAGCTTTGTACCAGTGTTTGACAATAGACTGAAAGGAACGTCGTGTGGCTTGGGGAGTTTCTGAAAACAAGGGCTAAATGTGTCCTTGGAGTAAGTTTATTTTGTGCTAGACCTTTGTCTTGCAGATCTAAAATGTCTGCATAGAATCAGTGGTTATGGCTGTGCAAATGGGAACAGCACAGCAAGAGCAGCTTCTCTTTTGTGAAGGGGTGGCAGAAAAGGGCTGTTACAGAATTTGCTCACAGTTCTCACCTGTCAGAATCAAACATCTCCTACAGTTCAAACTTTGTGCTTGTCTGCAGCAGTTTTCTGTCATTCCGTATATCCAATTAAAGATATCAACTCCTGTGTCTAATTCCTGGAATTTCCATGCTTTCTAAGTGCACAGGTTCCCCTCACTGTAGCTGTCATCTTTATGATGGTAACTACATCCCAGCATATTTGTATGGAACTGATAAACAAAACTTACACTGCAGAAGAACATACCTTGGAGTGAACACAGTATGAAATTATGACTTTTTATTATAGACCCATCCAATTTTTGTCTATTTTTGATGCCAATTGCAATCAGAGCTGAACAAACATTGTACACAGTTTTATATTTCACAACTTTCACGTTATATTTAATGTACAAATTACAGATAATCAAAATCAGGATTTCTTTTTTCAAATATATTTGCTATTCAAAATGTTGCACTGAATAATATCTGTTGGGTTTTGGTTTTCTTTTGTTTGGTTGGTTGATTTTGTTTTCTTTTAAAATACTCTTTTTATTTTAATGCTGTCATTCAGTCACATTGCCTCTACAGTATTTTGTTTAGAATGGAATATAACACTTAGATTTGGACTTCTGATATAAATAAAAATAAAGGAGTCTTTAATATATACTGCACTATTTCCTTTTAATTTTCTATTGCAGGACATATACGTGCTGTATTATTTTAAAAATCTATCCAAATAAAGTAAACAAAATAAAATAAACTGGGACAATAGAAAGCATATTCAAGAAATTATTAAGGAAAATATATCAGAGAGTCATAAGCTCAACAATGTGTCCTAACTGAATTCTGGTATCATCAAAGACAGACCCTAAAGCCCTTTGGATGTAAGTGTGAGACTTGACTAGTTATAAGCTGCAGCAGTCATTGTCAGCTCAGTGAATGAAAAAAAATTCAGTTTCAGAGGAAAATAATCATTTTATCAGAAAATTTCAACAGCAAAAAAGAACATAATTTTTCTAAGCCTTCAGTAGTTTTAACACAAACATTGAGCTATTCCTTGCTATCATTTAATTCCTCAACTCCTTTTCTTTTTTTTTTTTTTTTATTTTGACTCATATTTATTTCATTTCTCCGATATGGAATATAACTGTTGGAGGAAATGTGAGGCAAAAAGATTCTGCAATCAAATCCAACAAACGAGGTCACGATGTTAATGAAAGAGTTGGTGCAATAGTTTTTCATTTCAGCAAGAAAGCAATGTGTGTCTCTTTTTCTTCCAAGGTAACATATCAAAACACTGGACATGTCTCATGTAATGCCTTCAGTCTAAACAACCCTTCCATGGTTGTCATCCACAATAATTGCAGCAAGGCAGTACTGAAGCAACAGTCAATATAAAGATTCAGATATAACAGAAAAAGTTTGGGCTCCTGAACATGACAGCATATTGCAGTGAATACTTAAGAACTGCTCACATTTTTTAAGAAGAGCTTTATTTTAAAGGAGCTTTTCATGCGAGTGAAAACCAAACCAAAACAAACAAACTTTGGCACATTTGAAAGAGTTTCACATTTTGTAAAGATGATTGTGGACATGAATGCAGGATACGTTCTGTGCACATGTGTTTGATTTAAATGAATTTAAATCTCCCCTTCCTTGCAGCCTGTATAAGTACTTATTCCATTTCATGGTGAGTGTAACACTACAAGTATGATTAAATTTGGTAGCATTTAACACCTGTTTTGCATAAAATAAAAGGTTTTCCAGATGGAAGCGATTGAAAATCAATCTGAAAGGCAAAATGATTAATTATTGGGATTAATTTATGGTGCTGTTTGATGTCACCACCTAAGCTGGTGGCTAACAGCTGCTGCAAGGTGTGATTCTGCTCCTCACTCCTCACCTCTGGCCATGCAATTGTACCCTCCCACTGCTATGACAGCACCAGGCTTCAGGGCCTGCTGTCAGGGTAGTAAACCAGGAGAAAATAATTCATATGTTTTGTTTAATTTTCTTTTCTTTTGAAGTATCTTTGTGTAGATTTTTGGACGATGCACATTCTTGCAGTGGCAGCTGTTTGCTAAATTGGCTAGGAAATGGTGTCCTTGGTGTGGATCAGTAATTGTCTATCTGACTGTATCCAAGTGAATAAGGTGTGTTTGGAACACTTAAAAAAAGCAAGCCCATAAGAGCAATCAAAATGCAAACACAAATGCAGACTGTAAAGCTCTTTTTTCAGTGCTATGAAAACCCTCACTTTGCTGCCAGGTGTGTGTTCCCTCTGCCACGTGCCACAGAGCTTGTCCATGCAAGACATGACTGCTCAACCAACCTTTTCCAAAAGACTTTTCAAAACTTTATATCAAAGACTTCACTCTCACCTAAAGAAACTGGCTAAATAATAAATATTTCGAATTAATCTCCGTACTTGATGCGTGGGTAACTTCAGGCCATTTAGCCCTAAACAAGGCGTAGAATTACTGACTAGTAAAAAGAGATTGGTTCAAAGTGATCCAGGACAATTTTATAGGAATTAAACAATATTTTTATCTAAAACTGAAGATACACCCTCAATTTACTAAAATATTGTGATCATATCAACAGAGGGATTAATTGGAATATTCAAAGGTATTCATAGGAATTCGTTTGGATGCAAAACTCTGGAAAAATTCTCCCCAAGAGGCTATTAAAGAAAACTTAACTTCTTATCCTTCAAAGGCTGTTTTAAATGTTCTGCATTGTGAATATGTCACTGTGACATCAATAAGTGTTAAATTACATGCACGTGAAATTGGGCCTGTATTTCTTAATTAAGAGTCAATGGATGTTTAAGACCTAAGAAACTGCTGCAAAAGATAAAGTAATAAAAAACCACAAATAAAAATAAAAGAAAATGTGGATTGGGTTTTTTGTTATTGTGGTGCATTTTGTGCTTGTTTTTTTTTTTTTTTTTGACATGACACAAGGATGATGGAAAATGGCCCAATATTTAAAATTTGATGTAATTCAATATATTTTACAAGAATTTATATTATATTCTATAATGAATAGAAAATGGGAAAAAAATTTAGATAAGTGAAACTAGACAAAAGGTTGAATACTGTTAGAAGAATCACTGACAAATATAATTGAAATGTTAACTAAAAAAATAGTCATTTTGAGTTGGATACATGCATGAAAAATACCTGACAGCAGTAATACTTTGCTCTACTCATACAAGTTTTCGTATTACAAAAGTAGCTTAGGGCCACTGAGGGAAAAAAAACCAACCCAAACCCACAAACAACAAACAGATAAGCAAATCACTGCATTTAGGTCAGTAAAAATTTCTCCTTGATGTAGGGTGATGGTATAATATAAATCAAAATAAATATATGAGGACATCAGAATGCTTTAAAACATAGCATAGAAAACAACAATTGATGTTATAATTCTATCATGCACTTTTGGCATGTAGGTATGATGTGGTATTAATTTCCAGCTTCTCTACTTCAAAAGTAAAGTTGTTTTAGGGATATATTATTAGAAATCTGGTAAGGCTTCTTTGTGAGAAGAAGGTGAAAATATTTCTACTCAAAGATTATTAAGACAAGTACTGGCATAAAAAATGACTGACAAAAGGTGATTTTTTTCTAGATTGTGTTATTTCAATATGAAATTTAAAAAAAACCCCCAAAACAGTTCAACATTTGTTACTTTATTGCTGATTTTGTCCATTATTTATTATATTTTTGAACAACTCTTTTGCTCCAAAATATTTCCTAAAAATGATTTATCTCTCTCTGTACCTTTTCCGACATAATGCTTTCTATTTGTTGCTGCTTTTATTTTTGAATCTTTATCATAAAATTAAGCTCACTGTATATATTTACCTTAGGTTTTATTTTTTATTTACTTCACGTGTATTTATTCTTAGCCATTTTCAGTACCAATTGTTTTGATTTTGAACTGTCAAGTCTTTATGCAGTGCTTTGTGAAAATATTTTCCCATCTTCTGCTCTTTTGCAACTTTTATTTGCTTGTTTTTAAATAGTCGTTGTCAGTTACGGCTTTAAAGTCACATAAAATACTCCAAGCAGTGATAAGCTTCATTTTAATGTTAAAAGAATGAAATATGGTTTTGAGGCTCATTTTAGTTTTCACACTTAGTGAGTTTCTCATGTTTGTGCTGAGTTACAATACATTAGGACAGAATTTTATGGTGTGATCATCACCACTAGTTGTCAAATGTTTTTCACTTGTCCTGCTGGGGTTATAATAAATGGCTGTGCTCTGTTCTCTTTTGCTTTGCTCCTAATTCAGGTAAAATTTTGGAGATACGGCACTTTAAGCGTAATTTTTCACAATTTAGAAAATGTGAAAAAATTAATTCTGTTACATACCTTTTAAGGACTTGCCTACCACACCAGATACATGTAAGCATTAAGGAAGCAACGATGAGGAAGATTCTTGCTCTGAAAATCTTCTGTATTTTAATTTTTTCTCTTGCTTGTAAGTGATCTCTACAGAGTACCATTATGCATGATTAGCTGTAGTAAACAACTAATAGAATTATACTAACAGTATCAATAGTTCCTAGTATTTTCCTGTGGAGTGGCAAACAGACATTGGGAACTGGGTTGTACATATCTGAAGACAGAAGTGGAAAGCAGGGAGCTCTCCCCAGCTCAGCAGTGGGCATGAGTCACCCTCTTGGAACACTCACCCCACAAAATACTGAGCACCTGGGGAAGCTGCTCTATGAATTCCACTTCTTTTGAAGGAAGAACTAATACTGAACTTGAATCAAGTAACAGCAAAATTACCGCTCCTTGTCTTTCTAAGTCTGTGGGTATTTTGTCATCTTTATTATTGTTATTATTTCAAAGAAAGAAAAATCAAGTTTTGGCAATAATCAGATTTTATGGTATATAGTGCTCTGGAACAATTCTGATAACAAAGCAGTGATACTGCTGGGACAAGTAAATATAATTTGCAATGGTTAGCAGAGAATTGTAACTGGGTTAGGTCTTGATTTGGCTGTTTTGGAGCAGCTCTCCTGGTATTTGTCCCAGACACAATATTCTTTTTTTTAACATTGCTTTATTTTTACCTAGTTTTTGACCAGACTTTTTTTTTTTGTTTTGTTTTTGTTTTATTTCTACAGGTAAAACTACAATGATCCAATTTGGTTGGTAAGGGTAAATACGTAATTTCATTCCTCTAAGCTGTTGTCCTCCCATTTTCGAGGTTATTGCTTTTTCTTCTAAGATGAGATGTAGATATAACTTTTGAAGATGAGATTCTCAAGTGGAGAACATACATATGGTTTGAACACTAGGTTTATTACATCCCTTGAATATTTTGCAGGGAGGTTCTTTAGGTGATTATATGGCACAATAAATATAATCACAATTTTCTGGGGAATTCTGCTATTTCTTATCTCAGTGGGTAGTTTCTTTGGTTCTTCATTTGGGTTTGTTTTTGTTTTATTTTGGGTTTTTTTCTTCTTTTTTTGGTAATATATACTTTGCATCATAGTGAGTACAGTCTGACACCTCTGTAGAAATTTAAGATGAAGAAAACTTGGAAATTGGAACAAACAGGAGAAATGTTTTGAGTAAGACCCGCATGATGGGGTGACCCAGACCCAGTGCAAAGGACAAACTTAATTTTACCATTTTGGAATTAGTAAAGCTTACTCTTTTACTCTATTGAAGGAGCATTCTTTTCAAGGGACCAGGTCCTAGGTCCTCATTCAGCATTAGCTCCACTGGGACATAATATGACAAGTAAAAATAAAAATTTCAACTATGCACTTTACTGATGTGTTGAAAGCAAATTGTACTCAGAAATACTAATGCAGTTAACCAACACAATACCTAATTAGTTCAGCACAAGATATTTTACATTTTCTCATCAGGAAATGGTTAACAAAGCTACAGTGGCAAGCTTTTGTTACAAAAAATCAGCATCCCTGAGAAAAAACCTGCCATCTATAGGATCTTTCTCTGTGAACTGTGGCAATAGAGCACAGCATAATCCTGTTTCTTATGGTGTAGAGTGGCATCTTCTTTTTTATAGAAAGAACTCCTGAAACTCTTCTTTTCACACTATCTGTAGTAGCTGCTAACACAGTGGTCTCTTCCAACAGCAATTCTGCTTCCTGCAAGGTGTATGAGATTCACTGAACCTGTTTGAAGGATTCCTCCTTGAGAGCTGATCAAAAAAATATTGGAGTATTCCTCTTTTGTGCTGCTGCAGAAAAAAATAGGAACATTGAACAGTAAGTTGCAAAGAGGTAACAGATACATTGTCCAATCCATTACAGGTTTTTTTCCAAAGGGTTTTCTCTGACATTACTAACATGCACAATCCTAAAGAACTGAGAAATAGGCAGGGCAAACCTTAACAATAATGTCCTTTAGTCACTCAAAGGATGACTCTTATTCACATTAGATTAATGTTTGCTGTCTCAGGGAACAATCTAATTGAAGACAAGCAAAAGAGCTGTAACGACTTCCAGTAAAAGAAGGAAAAATGAGAGCAATAGGGAACACAAGGAATAAATGCTGGTTTCTTCACCTAACTGCATGTTTCTTTATCAACACAGATATATCATCTTTGAAGGCAATAACACGTTGAGTCAAGTATCAGCTTTGTAAGTAAATTAAATTTAAGAATATTATTCTCTGAAGTCAACGTATCCTGCCTTCTTATGCCTTAGACTACTTAGTGCAAGTAACTCATGGGCTAAAGAGCTTTGTTTAATAGTTGGAGAATTCTCTTCAGTTTATAATGAATAACCTAGAAAGTGTATAGGTGGACTAGTGAGCCATCTGATCAAGTCCATGTAACCAAATAAAGTATTTAGACCAGTTAATTAAAAGAAGTCATTAAAGGTGTATTTTTGCAACAAGTAATTATTGAGTAGAAAATAGTCTTGAAATGTAATTAAGTTCAACTGTTTCTCTCTGTTTACAAAGATTAATTTCTGCCTCCTTGCCAGCACAAAGTAACTTTAAGATTTATAATTTGACACTGTGCTTTAAGACACAATTATCATCTTAAATTTCTGTTCATAACAGAATTTCAATTTTCCATTGAATCTATTATAAGAATAAATGATATCCCATTTCTTTATCTATGCTTTAATAATTTTTGTTTCACCAGTGAATGCTGTAGACCTGATGATCTTGTTACTAGTTAAAAGTAAAATATGAAACTAATTTTTTCAGTATGAACAGAGCTAATGCTCTTTTTTTTTAAATTACTGATGCTGAACATCAAGGGTATTTTAATTTTGTGAACATTGACTTCATGCAATGACAGTACAACTCATGCTTTTTTGCAGTATTTGTAATTTGCTATTGTATAACTTTGTTATGATTCTTAGTAAAATTCTTAGAAATATTTGGGCCAGATTTGGAGGTTATTGGCATTGAGTCCTTTAAATTCTCTTGTTGTGTACAGTGTTAGGGTTATTATATTGGAAGGATATTGGTTTTGCATAAAATTGCACTGTTTTAATCCAGAAGCTTGAAAAGTTTACCTGGTCTGAAAATAACCTTTTGAGACTTAATTTATAAAACAAATTATAAACTATGCATAGTCATTCAGGAAGCCCTTCTTTTTCTTAACAATTTTTAGGTCATTGTCTTCTGTTCCTTTTGCTTTTGGACTGAGCTACTTACACGTTTCTAAATACCTAATTAACTTCATAATTAAGATAAATACTTTATACTCAAATGGCTTATTTAAACTCATAACCAATTGTAATGCAGCCACTGTCCTACATACTGGAATATAAAATGTTTTATTTTTTGCATAGCACTGATATTAAGATAAAATCACAAATTATCTGAATTTACACAAAAAGTGTTTCCAAGTGTACCACTTGAGACATTTATGTTATCTTTGAATATTTAAGTATTTGTAATTTTTTCAGCATTAAGAAACAACAAGAATTTGCAATAACCAAAATATCTTCCAAATATAAAATAATTGCTTAATGTTAAATAAATGGACGTTCTACAATACCTTTATATAAGGTATTCTCTGAAATATAGTGATTCATGTGGATGTTTTTAAGTATTTTTTTTTACTTGAAATAGAGGGGGAAAAAACCCTGTTTTTGCAGTAATGTTTAAGGCTTTCAGTAAAACATTCCCTGAATATTACATTTCTCTGAATTTTTATAATAAAACCTACTTGAATTTCCACAAGTAATTTTACTTGAAATAGAACTACTGAATAAAAATAATAGAAAAAAAAAAGGCAGGATTTTTATAGTTTTGCAAAAAATGACCTCAGTGATATCTCTCTCTCTGTTTTGATAGAGGGCTCTTAGGATTGCATGCTATTATTTATAGCATTTATAATTTTCATTTAAAGATTCCTTGTCAAACATTTATAAAAAATAACATATTGATACTTTTACGTGTATCTCAAAACACACAAAATGTTATACGACATTATAGCACAATACAGGCTAGAAAGTGTCTTTTATTTCCCTTGTAAACACATTGATATAAAGCAAATACAGTTTAATATTTGAAAGGGAGTTTATTTCCCTTTAAAATAATGGGAATCTCCCAGGGTGAAAGAAAGAATGACCCAAAAGTTACTGTAATTAGCTCAATGATTCCTATTAATGAAATAACCCCCCAAAAAGATAAGATTATTATTTTTCCTCAATAGCGATTTTAGAACAGAAAATTGGCTGCAATCACTTCTTAACACTTGGCAAAACCACAACCAAATTGGTAATAACTTTATGTTAAAATGATATTAGGGCTTATTCATGTCAGTTATTAAAGTAATTTCTGGGTAAACTTTGGAGAGGGTATAGTAAGAGAAAATAATATTTTAGATAATTATAGATGGTAAGTTGATTGCAAGTTTAAGGATATTAAGATAAATTTAATTTTAAATGTTTTACCTGCTCGATCATGCGTATGTAAGTGTGAATAGGTCTTGCATCTGCTATACTAGATCATGTTACTGAGGAGTTCATGGTCCTTATATTATTTGTTCTCTGCAGTAAATTTACATAATGGTCTCACCCCAGGAATTGAATTTTCATTTAATTAGGTATAAGTTAAATGTGTGCTACGTAGTTTCTCCAATTGAGACTGGAATGTACTATTCCACTTATTTTACCACCACTGCTTTCATTCAAATGGTTGCTGCTTCTTAAGTAGCACAAAATCTTTGAATCCAAGGGAATGTGACAGAACATGCCTTTTCTTCCTCCATTTGGAGACACACCAATCCAGAGCCATTCCCATGTGAAGAGAGCACTGCCTTGGCAGAGATGTACATTCCCAGTTTATGCAAGGGCATAACAAATGGCTATTTCTTTTACTAAAAATCAACTTCTTTTGTTCCAGGACACAGTAAAATAAAAAAACACTGTAGGCATTCAACAAAGCAATTTTGAAAATAACGCACAAAATATCCATTTTGGATCAAAGCAGGAGTAAACATTAATGCCTCTGGACCTGAACAATGAGTATTAAATGGCAAGATCACCTTCAGGATCTGGAAAGGAAAAGTAGCTGGTTCACAATATCCCAACCTAAAGCCAATTTCATTTTCTGATTTTTATTAGTATACGTACATCTGTTTTGTATGAGATCTGAAACTGCTAGAAAATTATGTTCCTATGAAAATGCATTTCACTTTAGATTTTTCTAAGAGCCACACTGAGCTGAAGCTGCTAAGCTATTTTCTTTTAGCATTTAAAGACAAAATATAGTGAAAGAAATGTGAAAAATAAGTAATTTTCCCTGCTAATATATGTATTTTGTTGCCATTTCTTCCTATACTAATTAAAACAGTTTTAATTACCACATTAAAATACTTTGTAAACTGACATTTTTATAATGATTCATTTAAGTGGTATATATTTTTCTTAATGGATAAGGTCTATTTGTTGAACAGACAGACAAAACTTACATCATCAACAGAGTAATTTCTTGAATATTGAAAAAATGTCTGCAAGACAAAAAAATATTTCTGTCTTTAGATAAAAAAAAGTATATGTCTATTATATATAATAACTAATTAATGTACATCATATACGGTATGAAAATAATATATAATATACATGCCAATAATTTCAACGTATAATAAATAACTATATAATGGTTGGATATTTCAGAAGAATTCCTGAAATCAGGATCCGGGCAGTAAAACTACTATAAAATGGTTTTGAACATGCAGACGGTGATACATTATTTTATTGTTGAATTTATTGATTTTATTGTGGCACACAGTACAAATCTGCCAGCAATAAAATAAAACATGATGACACCAAAATGTATGGAGAGATATTTCACTTCATGCATTATGAAGAAAGTTGTTGAACTGATAGCAATGAACTATCTACAGAGAAGTAATGGCTTGTTAGTTCATACTTACTTGACCTGTGTGATTTCAGCTCCAGAAACACCCCAAGTATTTCAAGTATCATTATTCAGGTCAGCTTTAGCAGGAGACACTCCCATTCTTATGGGAAATATTTTTTTTTTTTGGTAGTTAGTGAAAAGAGAACCTCAGGATTTTATTTCCTACACTGTAAATATCCCAACTCAAATGTTAAACCAAAAATGTACAGTCACTGAAACACTTCAAACTATGATGACAGTGCATGTTTCTAATGTCTGTTCCTAGAGCCAGTTCAAATTGTGGAGAGATTCATGATCTGGGAGCTGCTAAACCACTGGCCTTTTCCCCAGCTGACCAATAAGGAAGCTGGATATGTTGCAGGTAGGGAATAATTTCTATTTCTCATGTCCAGTGAGAGATGCAATGTGTGGATATCTCTGACAATGACCAAGGCAGGAGACGATTTTACCACTAAGAAAAATCTGGGACGATTTGGCCACTGTCAAGGGGATAGTTTTTTAATTTTTTTTTTTAATGCTTAACTCTAGAATAAGATTTCTAAAGTTTCATAGTGATGATTTCTTGATGTAGCTAGCCCTTTAGATAAAAACAAAGTTTTGCCTATGGAATCCTCTCTCCTTCAGTATCACAGTTTTTCAGTCTAATAGTCAAATCTCAGTCCTACCTTTTCATGCGGATTGTTAAGCTCTGACAAATGGCTGAGTACCTGATATGAAAGTCAATTTTTGCTGGAAGATTTATATTTTAAAGAAAGAAGGTGAAAAAAAAGTAATGAGTTCAGCAGAAGAACTTAACTTTTTGTGTCAAATTCCCGAAACACACAGGCAGTGTGGGGTTTCTATTTACAGGGCACGTATATGTTTCATGAAGAGACTGAAAATATTTTTCTATGTGTTGTATTGTTTAAACACAGCCCTGGAGTTTCAAAAAGGACCTGGAGATACATTCCTCCTTCAGGAAATGTTGCTGCATGATAACAATCATGATACAAAGATGGTGCTGCACAGCTATGCTATCATGAAATAGAAAGAAAAGGGGAATTAAATGGCGAAAAGACAAACATAAATCCCATTTATACACTTCCCCATTCCTCCCTCTCCTCCCAGAGGGTGCAGTCATACCTTCCTGTGCACTCCTGGAGACTACAATCCCTTGAATTTCTTATGCCATCCTCAACCTCTTCCGTGTTGCCCTGGAGGAGTCAGCACGGAGCAGTGTTTTAAACAGTGCTTTAAACTAACATCCCTCACACAGCTCCACATTTCTTCCTGCCTTCCAAGTAAGCTGTCATTTACTTTCTGTCACACGTTATTTGTGTTAAATCCATGTTCTTAGTTGCTGCATTTAATGTACCAAGGCCCTTTCGTGCATCTGGATTGATACACTCCAAAGCGGAAATTGAGTGTTTCGGGCTGTAATCTGTAAGGCAGCACAAGTTAAACTCTTCTCTCTCTGCACGAGGTGTAAAGATAGAACCTCAGAAATAGCTGAGCCTGGGGAATCAGATGCCCAGCTGAGACAGACTGCTGTCTCACACTCAGGCATCGGGAGAATCAACGGCGCTGCATTTCCGGCACGAGATTCCCCCGAGGGATCGGATGCTGTAGGTGTACTCGGAGCATGTAAGACACACCATGACAAGGGCACAGCTCGCACAGAACAGCATGGCAGCTGTCATGTTTCTTGAAAAACATGGCTAGAATACTACATGATACGTGTTTCCGACCCTTTCCCTTCATCCTTAATACCGGTGGGATGTCTGGAGGCTTTTCCGTTCTTTTCCTGAAGGTTTGCTCGCTTAAATCTCTTGCCACAGCCTATGCTAATCACCAGGTTACTGACAAGCTTTGCACGTGGGAATACACTTTCTTGAAACTGCTTCACTTTGCAGAAAATTATTTAGAGATTCAGAGATAAAATGATAGGGAAAAGGAAAGAAAGACTGGATAAGGAGCACTGGAAGTGGGGTGAGGAGCAGGAACTGATTTTTGGGGCAGCCTCTGAGAACATGCACATCTTGGGTGAGGGCAGCAGGGAAGCACCATCCTGCTGGAGCTCTGCATTCCGGAGCACTGCAGAGTCAAAAGTACTTTTTTGTTTTTCTAGTTCTTGGGTGGTTGAACCCCTAAGGATGGTTGGACACAGTGTCTCTTTGGACACAGGTCAGGATTTAGTCAGTGATCTTGATAATAGGTATGGAGACAGTAGCTGCAAACTATAATTATAGGTACTAGTCCCCATAAGTCCTGCTACAAAATTAATGTCTTGAGCTAAGGCCTAGATGTTTTCCCTGTGCATAAACATGCAAGACTTGATTCACTAAAGTACTTTTACTTTGGTTTAAAGTGAGGAGTTTTATACAATATAGAAAGGTACCAATAAAAGACATTTTTAGTATGTCTTTAGACGTGTGGTATGGCACAATAGTTGCATTTCCTTTCGGAGTGTACACATCACTTTGCATTTCCAGTGATTTCTCTAACATATGAAACACATAATTTGGTACTATGCATCAAAAGTACTGAAGAATGAATATTGTGAATTTTATGTTAGCAAAAAGTACACAAATAACCACTGCTTCAAAAGTTAGATCTGCCTTACCACACTTCATATATTCTCAGCCCCCTAATAAGTATTCTACAAAAAGAACAGTTGGTTTCTTTCACAATTTTTTTCTTTTTATAGGCAAATGACATTTAATGAATGCAAAGCTGCTCTTGTGGAAAAATATTAGTACTGATGAAATGTGAGTAAGTGAGGGTTTCTCACATTCAGGATGGAATTTCTGCTTATAATGTGAGAGAAGCAGAGACAGAACTGAGTTTGGGACAGTGACTTAGTCCTTGAAAGGTCAGGTGGACATTGTACTGCCCAGGCTGCTAGAACAGAACTAGCTGAATTCTTTTTCTATGGCCTGTACAACTTACTAAGGAAATATTGTTTGATCTGGACTAATTCCAAAGAATAATTAGTATTCACTGTTACAAGATTTGGCAAAACAAAAGACAAATTCTTCATTCTAATTCAAAACTGGAACTGAACCCCTATTTCATACATGTCAGGTGGTTTTCATAACATGTGTAAGGTTACTGTGCAAATTTTTTCCCTTCTAATTTGACATTTTGGGTTGGTATCTTTAGTCCAAAAAATTTTTTTTTTTATTATTTTGTAGCTTCAATGTTATACATTTATGAAAGTTAAGCATTGACTTTGCTCCCAGTGAGACAGGAAGTGGACTGAAGAAAGGTTTTCCACCTCACCAATAAACATTTTATACTTCTTTGTTACTGTAGAGTGGGCAATGCATCTCTCCATCCCCGCAATATTTAAGTAAAAGTGTCACAAGTTTCTCATATTTGTGTTACAAGAAAAAAAAAATCTGAAATTTTGAGTAAGTTAATAGACTGGGAGATCTATTGCCCTCCTGTCTCTCTATTTTTTTTCTTTCTTTATATACACATATTTATTTAAGCTATATTCTGTTTTCTGATGTTACAATTCTAGCGATACTTGTTGTAATTCAATTAGGAAACGACAACTAGCGAGTTAACTTTTTTAGCTCAGCATATGTGGGTATGCACAAACTCATGCATAAACATAAACCAAACTACCCAGTGGAAAGAAAAAAAAAAAAAAAAGGCTGATACCTTTTTTTAGAGCCCGAGCGAAAAATAGCAACCAATGAGAAGCGAAGGCTGCACCATCCTAATTGCTGAGAGAACGACTTATTTGTCCATGCCACCCAAGAAGGCAGAAAGCTGAGGAGTGGGCAGATATCTTAGTAACAAAAGATAACTTTACAGTACATCAACTCTGAGGGTTTAATGCACTGGTATTAAAGCATGAGTGTGTGGAGGCGTGTGCAGTGACAGGCAGAGAGCTGCGTCTGTTATGCAAGTGGAAAGGAGCCAAGCACAGAAGATGGGGATTAATTTTTTTTTCCTGCCATTGGCCTCAAACTCTCAGTTTACTTGCTTATAAAAGCAAATTTTCAATTAAGTTAACAACTACTGCTTGCCCAGTAGCTGGAGGATACACTGAAACAATGTCAATGACCTTACTAATTGTATTGGTTTTGAACTTGTAAAGGGTGCTTTTGCCTCACTCACCTTCATCCTGACTTCCACAGCAAGGATGTCCTTCCTCCTCTGTCATTTTGATTGGATTAGTTGTGAGAGCTTTTACATCCCTTCGCCTTTTTAACATATCATCTACTTTATTTTGATTCTAATTTAAAGGCTCCTTAAGACACTTTCTTCTCTTCCTACAAAGTTGACTTCCATTTTCTGAGAAATCACTCTTTGCTGCCAATTGGTAAATAATACTGATGCCATTCCCTGTGAAGTCTCTGGGCAAGTAATTTCCTGGTATTTTTCATGATGCCCCACAGGTGTGGCAGACTATCTTCATAAACATCAGAAAACTCCTCAGAAGTCTCCTTTGCCACGTTAGCTACCAAAAGCTCAACAAAAGCTGCATGTGAGTAGCTGCATAACTGTGTGGTTCACTCAGCTGCATTTTGGTGATGGAAGGATTTGTTAGAGACCTGTGTTGAGGTTGGTTTTGGCTTTGATCAGGCATCATCTGCCTTCTCAATCTTTTTCCACTGTACCTTTGACACATTATTGTTTTTCTTTGACTCTCTAGGTTGTCCATCTTCCCATTTTTGTTGCTTACTAGAAAAAAAAAGGATTAAATCAAACTAAACATCAGCTTGTTACACCAACCTTTGCAACACGCAAAAATCTTTTCTTGTCAGAAGTGATGAAAAGTATTCAGTACTTCAAGGTCAAATGTTGCAAAAGAAATGTCAAAGACTTTTGAAAAGGTTTGAAAGAGCTGCAATTCATTAAGTTTCTCAAAGAGAAGATTAGGGAAGAGAGAATAACCTGTCTGACTACCAAATGGAAAGAGAAGTAGGCCAACCAGAATTAGGTGCAATAGGAACACAGTAAAAATGACAAATACTTTAAACAATATATTGTTGTTGAATCAAAACCCGGGATGAAAACAGCTGTTCTGAGAATGATATGTTGGAATATAAGCTACAAATGGGCTATGGAGGAGAAAGCAGTAGTGTCTACAACTGTAATACCTCCAGCAGCAGCTATTTCTCATTTCCTTTCCTCTACCCCCCAATAGTGTCAGCAGCAGGAATAACACCTTTGGGAATTTCCCATCGGCCAATGGAGAAATTATTTCACTTATTGTTTCCTATGTTTGGGATTCCATTGGTAAGTGATGGATAACCTCAAAAACTGGACATTTTCTTTATACCCAGTTGGTTACTGGGAAAAGCTTTCAATCATAAGACTAGTTAAAGTCATAGCACTAGTTCTGAAAGTACAGTACAGGCAGACATCAAAGGTAAAAGAAAAATAAAAAGGTTTATTAGGAGCATTCTTAAAAAGGAAAAATAGAGGTAGAAGAAAGGAAGTAGTAAGTTTGTACAAGAACTTTATTGTTTTCAATTTTCTTGCAGTGTGGATAACTGGATTAGCATTTGAGCCCTGAAAAAAACCCCCACATATTTAGCAGTCCCAGTTTGGAATAACTGTTTAGGGATCCTAAAGATGACAAACTTCTATCTGTTTTTCCTAAAGGGATAAAAATATTTTTGGAGTAACACAACAAACATAAGTTTACAATAGGTTCTTGAAATTTGTTCACATTTTGAAATTTCTTCCTTATGTGTTACACCTGGAAAAAGAGTTAAAAAATATTGCAACTATAAGCTTGGGTGTCTTTTTTTAGCAAATCTATTAACTGATCTTTTCAGAAACATTATGTGACCCTATAAACCTACCCTTGTGTAGTATTAGACCAAAAGAGCTACAAAAAGTCTGCTATGAGAAAACCTGAAAGCCTGAATGTCTTAGGACATCACAACAGCCTATGCACCTGTTTTTTTCACAAGCCAACAGATTTTATATATTATATACATTATTTATGTATAATATATATATTTTTGTGTATAATATAAATAAATATAAGTGTATATCATAGTTTGTAAACCATATATAAGGTATATAAATAATATAAATGCACACAAACGTGTACTTTACCTTCATATAAACAACTCTAGCCTCAGATGTATAAACTCTAAAAATGATAGTCTTTGCTAAAAAGAAGAAAGCAGGAAGAAAAGGCAGTGGGATAGGAAGGAAGCTGAGACATGACATTTTTTATCTTTGGAGTCTGAAGCTCCCTTTGTCCTGAGGTTAATTTTTCACACCTGTGTGCGATTCATTGAGAGTATGAGATGCTTCAATTTATAACAAACTCAGAGATGACAACTTGCAGCTGCTCCTTTAGATAGGCAGTGACACAAAAAGTAGAGGCCTTGGAAATTGTGAAGAATTTGAATGTTTCTTGATTTTAAACTGGTAGGTGTTCAGAACTGTTATCTAATCATTAATTTGGATGATAATGCCTTAGTAGTGCATGAATCTGATGAAAAAGAAGATGATCCTTTCCCTCCAATCACAGCTAGATCTGTTTTATCTGTATTACTTAAACAGGTTTGTTTTGATGATGATTTCTGTAATTGTTTGTGGAAAGAATTAGAAATTAGGTTCTGTTTTTCTTTTTCCTTTTTTTTTTTGTCAGTTCAAGTAATAAATGACCTTTTCATTTTTTTCTAAATTTCAACTTTTATGTAAAATTTCCTCAAACCGATATGTTTATTTTTGTTGCTAAATACTCTTCTCACTCCTTAAAGTTTTTATCACTTCATAGTTGTCAAAGCCTGTCAGAAAACAGCTTATATGGTTTTTTTTCCCCTCCTTTTCTTATTTTTGGGTGTTAAAAGTAGTTTTCTATTCATAATGAGCAAATGTGTTAAAAGTCCTGTCAACTTTTCTGACAGATGTGAAAATCTTAGTGATTTCTGGCATGGATCTATTTTTTGCCACTGAAGGGATTAATTTACTCATTTATTCTCCCTTCCTTAGGGAGCAAGCTGATATGAGAGACAGGAGGAGTAGAAAACCTACCAGAAATTAAGAAATGTGTAAATATATACTATCCTTCCCTCAAGAGTTAAAAGAAAAAAATGCAAATAGTCTAATTGCTGACATTGCCAATCTAAACTGAGCATTTATAAAACTCCTTGATTTTTGGTATGGTGCAAAGGCTTTTTACTAAGTTTAAGTCTTGGGTAAGAGATTCAGCTGGTTTCAGGCTCTGTATTGAGAAATGTTGAATATTGTGAAGATCTTTACCAATTTAAAAATGTTATTATGGCCCATTTTAAACCCAGTTTAAACCCAGTTTAAAGGAAGGTGTAACAGTGAGTCTGAAATCTCTAAATATCTGAGAAAGGGATTGTTTAACAATTCTTCAAGAAGAGGAGAAGCAATCATCCAGAAAGTCTTTTGAGAAGCTATGAAGGGATTTTCCATGGACAGGACAGATCTATTAAAAGAGGTGTCTACTTGAAATTCTCACGAAATATTGCAAGCCAAAATTGAGTTTGCCCACCTAATTAAAATTTGCTTTTCTGATTCACATGGACTTTGGATACAGTTTTTCAGTGGTAATCTCCTTCTTCCAGCATCCCCTTCCCTCTGCAAAATCCTCAGTTCACTTATTGAGCTGGCTGGGCAATCTTGGCTAAATTTTATCTTTTGTTTGTTCTCTGGTTTAGCCCGTGGTGCCCATGCAGCAGTCATTATGCAAGAAGGGTTTTGTTTAAAATTGTCTGTGTTTAAATAAAAACTAGGCAAAGAAAATAAAGCTTTACAACTTGGCCAATAATAACTGTTTCCTTACCATGTGTCTGGTTGTACTTTGCCATACTCAGAAATGAGCAGGTTCCTTGGAGAGACAGAAAAATTCCTGCAGGATGTCAAAGCAAAGAATGGTTTCTCCATTTTTTAATTTTTTTTTTTTTTTTCCTGTAGCGAGTGTGACTTGGGTTAGAATGTTTCTTTCTTATCTTCTGAGCATAATTGTCATATCATGGAGAACAGGAAAGAGGGTGCCTCCCTCCTTTCCTTGTGAAATCATGCATTTTGGCTTGCTGGAGCTGTAAGGGGAAAAAGACCCATTATAATTTGTGTCCACTTGTCTCTTTTCATCTCGACAAGTCTCTTACTGACTCCAGTTACCTACAGATTCTGTTCTTTGCCAGTTCATGCTGACAAATTAGAAAAAAAGTCTGTGAATACTAAAACCACTTGATTCCAAGTAGCACAAAGCAGATCTGTTGGGGGAGTTGCACTCAACGACAATTCTATATACATTTCAGGAATTTTGCTTCGAACTGTCTGTAGTCAGGACTGTGGGCTGAGAGACCATTAGCACTGGGAACATATTTGATGTGTTCCTGGAGCACATATTCAAATTTATTTTTGTCTGAAAGGAATCCAGTTTGTTTACTTCCAGGCCTCCCCATGGAGTGACACAGGCACAGGATGTGGCTGACTGGGAGAGATGCTTCAGAAACACTGTCTTGTGTGGATGGATGATGCAGTGCAAACTACAGTCTTCCTTTCCATTGCTTTAAACTGCAGTGTCTGTTTCTCCAGTATGGAAACACTTCCCACTAAGTTTACGAGAAAAATGAGCAGACAGTGAATTATTTAACACATGCAAAAGGACTTGGTTTCTTTTCTGAGAAACTGCCAAACTGGTTTGAATTATGTTTTCCAAAAATCCACAGTCTGAAGCTGACACTGGCATAAGCAGTTTCAGCCCATATGGTTGAGTTTGGTGAAGTTAATGACAGATGAATCGGTGTAATACTGGAATGATGAGCTGTTTTATAGACACTTCTCTGTATCTCTGCTGGCTAAAATACCAGGGAAAGGTGATTTTTTGGAGTTGGGTGGTTTACAGATAGTGAGCATATGCAGAGTCCACATAACGGGGTCTGTACTGTGGTTACTTCAGGTATAATCAACCACAAAATAATAAATAACAAAACCCATCGGAAATCATAAATTTTGTTAGAGTCATACAATCAGGTTGGAAATTAAGGTTGGAAAAGACCTCTAAGACCATTAAGTCCAACACTTAATCCAGCACTAAACAATGTACCCAAGTGCCACATCCACAGGCCTTTTGAACGTTTATTGTTCATACTTGAGAATAAAGTAGCCTTAGTTCTAGGCAATGTCAGTGCACAAATTTTTCAGCAGCACAAAGGACACTGTACAGCATCAGAGGTGGCAATATCAGGCAAAAAAAAATGAACAGATTTTGGAGATAAAACTAATTCCTCAGGCCACCTGGACTGATGTATAATAATAGGTTACGGGGGACAGCACTGCCACAATTGAAACTTTATGGTTTTACAAATAAAATGGATCTCATCCAACAGACCAACATCATTCACAAATACTGCATGCATAAAAAATTTAGGGAAAAGGTTTAAAAAAGGAAAAAATGTAGTGACTTACAATGATGTGCCTCCCAGCAGTGTGAATGTCTTTATACTGCAGTACAATAGAAAAGGGACTGCCTGGCTATCAAGCATGTGAGGGGTTTAGCACTTCACTGGAATGCCCAGAGGTTTTATCTGTATGGCAGCAAGAACTTAAAAGTTCAGGTATTTGCTAATTTATCCTATTTTGAAACACTGATTAGTACAATTAATCTGCCTTTGTGTTTGGAGGCTATAGGAAATTGTTGTTTTGATGGCAAAGGTCTAACAACAGAAAAATGAAAGTACCAAAGGCCTTGTAGAATACATATTTGTGAGAAGTGAAAACATTTTAATTAACAGTTAAGTGTATTGCCTTTGAAATATATACATCTGTTCATTATTTATATGAATATATAAATGCAGATACATTTACTTGCATTTCTGGACTATCTTCCATGTTGGGATTTCAGTACTTCACTATAGTTTAACAGTAAAGCATTAATGTAAGTAACAGCATGTTATTTGTGTGTTTATTTCAGCAATACCTAGAGATATCTTGCTATCACTCAAGACACACCTTTGCTCCTTCAAGGGAGGCAAACCTGTTAAGCTGTCTGTCATCCATAACACCATTTACCTAAGTTATGTCAAATTCTTGATCAAACTCAGCACCCCTGAAACAGCAGTTGTGGTGCTTCACTTAAAAACTATCAGGAGAGAAAGTAGGACAACTGTCGTGTCAGAAAAAGAATGCTTTCTTTACCTTCCTCTTCTAAAACACAGATGATCACAAACCATTACTTCTACTAGATAAAATAGACCTTGAAGCTCAGAACCTGAACCAAAGATGGCTCATATCTCTGTGGTATTTAATATTATTCAGAAAGGAAATCTTAGTCTTCATCAATATTATGGTGCAGTTTTTTCTTCAAGGTATCATTTTCAGTGATCCCTGTCGATATCACTCTAGAAAGCCTAAAGTTAGACCACTCTGAATCTGGTTTTAAAATGCAAAAGCAGAACCCTCTCTAAGCAAAGTGTCACAGTCTCTTCAGCTTGACTTCTTTCAGCAGTGTTTCCAATGGGTTTTTTCTGCATTTCAATTTTGCCTGAATGTACATTTACTCTTCAGAAGCAAGGCAAGACAAAGAAATGCAAATGTGTCATGTTTTTATTTGTATTGTCAGGAAAGGATAACAGATACATGAAGGCCATCTCTGACGCTCAAGTTTTGCATTCAAGGTTATTGTTTCTTAGTGTAGCTCTGCAACTAAACAAGGGAACAGACTGTGCATTCTGAACACAATTAATTTACATTTAAATACTCCATTTATCAAAATATTTTTGCTTATAAAAATTCACGTTTTGTACCAAGGATTGTAAATCCAGTTTGCTGTATCTCTCAGACAATATATGGTTATTTATTATAGAAGATACTTGTCTACAATTCAAGTTTTGAAAAGTTATTGCCATTGTTCCCTTTTGCAAGAAGGAAAAAGTCCGTATGTTTTAATGTTACTGCACGTTCTGCATTTGTCCACAACATTACAGAGAAATGAGAACAATTGGCTACATATAAACACTTTGCAATTTCAAACATCAGTATATGTTAGTCATGTAAAATGTGTATTTTCTTCAATCTAATCAGAGACTCGGCACCATACCTTAGTAGCTGTGGGCCTTTCTTGGTAGTCTGAATGTCCTGCTTAATGTACCATAGCAAAATTCTGATTTCTAATTTTTAGTCTTTATTTTTCATTCGTGACTTTATCAAGAACTTGAAGAAACGCCAGTTTTGAAAAGGTAGGGATTGGCACATGATTTCTTTATGACTTTTAATGAAACTACATGTGAGAGGGTGGATGTCTTCCCTGAGATCCAGTAGTGTAGGTGTCTTAATCGGTCACATGTACCTGGAGCCCACAGTAAACCAGTGCAATTGAAGAGACATTTTGAGTAAAGAGTGATTTCTGGAATTAGACCTTTAAAAAGTGGTTTAGGAAAACACATATTGTGAGACTTGCAGCTTATCAGACTTTGTTTCTTTGCTCTAATCTTCACTGGCTTAAGAAAAACTGAGGAAGTGATAGCTCTTTAAAATAGAAGATGTGGCCTATGCTCATATAATTTTAGAGTTTTGTTTGATTAGCGAGTATAAGTTTGCTCAACATATTAATACTGTGGACAAACTCATAGGAATTAGTGACCTAAAGCCCATTTCCCCTTACAATTGGAGTGACGAGAGTTCTCTGTGTCATCTATTGCAACTGTTATATGGAAGACTAGAAGATGGGTTTACAGTGGGTTTTAAACATGACAAACCTAAGGCCGTCAAGGAAACTAAGAAGTTTTTACAACCTGAAACTCTGCTCTGGTAGGATGAAATATCGAGCTGTTAGCTAACTCTTAAATCAGTCTAGTGGATGTGGAGAGGCATGTGATGGGCTCTGTATGCAACCAGTGGATCTTTCAAACTGATTTATGGCCTTTAAACATTAGAGCTTCATTGGATTTTACTTTGTTCCTTTCTTTTCCTCTCTCTTTTTTTCTCCCTCCTTTTATTTTGTCAAGTGTTTAATGTATCTGCATCGTTCATAAATGCTGTGTGAAGAATGCAGGAGAATTCCCTCCCCACACTCCAACCTTTTTTGTGTGTGAAAGTAGGCTTTTGTTTTTCTATTTTTTTCTTCTATGTTTATTTACCAAAGTGTTGGAAAATGGGTGAACTTCTGTAAAGTAATTTCACTTTAGAGTAAAACATACATTCAACTTAGAAGAGGCTATATTGTCAAAAACTGCCTAATGCCTTCTATCCTTATCTGTGATATTTCATTTTTAAACACATCTGCAGACTCAGTCTGGAATAACTGATGTTTCCAGAGAGTGAAACAATGTGAAGTCTTAAGTTTCCAACATTTTTTTCTTAAATTAAATATCCATCTCACCCCCATATTTTTGTTTTGTTTTTTTTTTTTCTCTGCTATTCCCCCCTCAAACCATGCTTGGTTGGCCTAGAGGTACAAAACGTTCAGAAATCAGGTTTTTTTAAAGTTCCAAATAACAGTTTCAAGACTTATTCTGGTAGTAATATCAAATGAATATATAAATGTGTAATTTCAGTTTCCTATATTTATTGACATTTTGGAACACACGGAAGAGATGAAAAGTTAAAATCAGATTTTGAAATGTTATATATCCTAGAGAGGCTTAATAAACCTAATATAACATTAATAAATCTAATATAACATTTGTATTAACCCTTTCATTTTCTATATTACTCTGACTTCAACTTCTAAGAAATACTTTGAGAGGATATTAGTCACCTGCATAGCAAAACTTGCATGGAATATATGAAGAGTAATGCATTGGGAGATAGAACAACGTCTCTTTACATAAAAATGCAAAGCACTAGAGATGGCTGATACGTGGGGCAGGAATAAAGAAGGTGAAATAAAAATAGTTGTAGGAACAACTTAGAGCCCAGTGGATACTGTGCTTACTTTGGCTGCTTTGTTTAAGTCCTTGTGAATCGAGGGAAACACTTTGGGTTCATACTTGATGCACCACCAAGCTGAGAAATAATTCTGTCAGATGAGAAGTTTTTCCTTGTTCGTATTTACCGGTTGAGAAACTATTTTTTTATGGTTTTTTTGTCTATGAACAGATTACCTGTTGAATTTGTTAAACTTATGGAAGATCCTGGCTAAAAGATCTTTTGGTTCTTTTCTGGTTCGTTTGTCACGTATTTTGCTCTAATTCATAGAATTTAACTAAGAAATGAAACATGAACTTTGGATAAGGAAATCTCTGATCTAGAGCTAGAGTCGTTGCTCATACCTGACATCATTAAACATAAAGAACACTTATAATTGGTAATGAAAACATCAGGTATATGCCATAATTCACTATACATATTTCATAAAATCAACTTGCAAACATTAATTTCTTTCTTCATTAAGGCATAGATTTGGACTACTTTGCCTTAAAAATCTGTTTATGATAATAGAAATTAGAGACAAGTGCACAAATGCTTACATTATAAATAAATTATTTTCTAATTAGAACTTCCCCACAGGGACTTAATGTGCCAAAGTTATGCATTTTATCATAACACATTTAATGTATTTATCCCAAATTTTGTGAATACAGAAAAATTCTCTGATTGCAGATGTCCCAGTATAGCATATTAACACTCATTAAGATGTCCTAGAGGTTTCTTTGAATCAATTCTGAACAAGGTACTGCACTGCCAGATGTAGATATTGTCCTAAAATAGTTATGAAGAATTTATCCAAGTATGTGTCAAACACACAGAAGGTTGTCTTGGACAGATAACTTGTCAAATAATATTTATTTTGAGTTTGTGTCTGAGTTCATGATTTAGCTGCATGTTTAGATATGATGTGTAATATAGATGTCTCTTTAATTTTTTTTTTCTATTCAGTTTGTCTACTTAATACTTCCTATTCAGTTTCTTTTGAGGCAGAAGTATTTACATATTTATAAATCAGAGGGGGGGGGGAAAATCACCACTATTTATGCGTGATACTCATGCCCCCAGTGTCTGGTTTTGGAGTTGATGTGCATTGGTAAGAGTATGACACGTGTTCTGTATGTGAAATTCAATCTGTCTACCATGTCCCAATCCTAATTTTCATAAACTTTCATATGTTACTGAGCTCTTCAAGTCTTTTACTTATTGAAAACAAAGATAATAGTGAATGCTCTTTTTTTCTGATCAGTACTCTTTTACTAGTTTGACCTGGCATGTTTAATAAAGACTGGTTGAGGATTGGTGGTTTCCTGACAGCAGTTGATACTTATTCTCCTGATCATTCCTTTTGACATGCATTTGAGTAGCCAGTCCCCTTGGTACATGGGCTATATCAGTTTATAGGCTGTCCCCATTCTACCTGGCTATTTAAAAATTCATTGTCAATCAGCTCAACCTCTATGAGAAATCCATTTTATTATTGCAGATCAGACTCCTTCAAAGTGAAACAAAACGGTAGGAATCAATACTGGCACTATTAAAAAGTAATCAAGTTGTCATTCCCTAGCAGTTATCAGACAGCTTGTGCAAGACAGCATATTCTATGCATTATTTAGAATAGAGAATTCTATTGGCAATTTAGAATTGCCATCAGTCTTCTGTGCCATTTGTTGGATACTGTTGTCATTTTTAAAGGCATTTGCTATATAATGCTCTAGACATGGTGGCAAATACAGGTTTTTGGAATTCAGTGTGTAGGTGTGGATTTTAAATTAATTTATTCTGAATGCTTAATATGGTCATTTTTATCAAATTGTTTAACTTGCTTATTGTACCTTTTATTTTCCTTCCCTTACTTTGTGTAAGTATCCTTCACATACTTTTTTTTTTCCAGCTACCAGATAAAGGTCAAATTGTGTAACATTGATCTAACATGTCCAAGGGTTCTAAAGGCTCAAGTAAAGTCATGGATGGGAGATGTGGTATTATAATGTCATTATTTAAATATTGGATAGTTATAGATTATAAAAGACCCCCAAAACTGGCACTTCTGTTCGTGTTGCACAGACCAAATGTAGCTCCCTTCAATTCCTCATAGCTGTGCTTCTAAAATTCCTTTAATTTCTGGAATTTTTATAGACATAATTATAAATCTAGTAGTGTCAAACACATCAGAGGGTTTTTTTAAGTGTCTACTACATTAAAATAGTCAGACTCTATTCTGAACTTCCTGAAGCATTTGTGCTAGCATGCACAGATTTTACAGCAATCATATATAAATATGGAAGAGTTTTCTTGGATTCTGAAGGAACTTAATAAATATCTACCTACCAGAATTGCTGAATCAGGGCTGTTTGGTTTTGAGTTCTTTTTATCCCTCAGCCAAAATATCACCCACATCTTTTCCTCTGCTCACCTTGATAATGAATAATTTAAGTGTTGAAATATCGTTCTTCTTTAATTCAGGGGTTTGTATTTGAAAGAAAAACATGTAACAGGAGATGTAAACAGACAGTATAAAAATGTCCTCGAGAAATGAGAGAAGACAATGCTATTTCTTTATTATCACAACTTCTGTTTGCCATTCATGACTTCCACATTCTCTTTATCTCCTCTTCCTGCATCTTGTTTACACATTGTGGAAAAACTCTCTTTAGCTTTATTTCAACAAAATAAGTATGTTCTATTCATGTTTGCCTTTTCTATAACCGAATTCTGTATTATTTCACTTAATCTTGCCCACTTCCTTTATTTTTTTTCTCCCCTCAATGTAGCTTCCGCTGACATCTGTAATTCAAACTTCTCTCTGAATCTTTCCTGTGTTTGTTTAGATTCTGTTCTGTAACAATTCTTCTTGCTGACCAGTGGGATACTTCATATTTTTACAAAAGGACTCAAACACCACAAAACTGAAGTTGGAGTTTTCTGAAAACATTGAAAGAAATTATCTAAGCAGCACCAGACACCTCTTATTTCACATGAGACAGGTACAAATACTTTCCAGACACATCTGAGTAGTGGATCCTTGTTTCTCTAAGAGAGTTTCTGAATTAATGGCTTCAGTGGTAAACATTCTCACTCAGGTAAATGCTGTATGGTTTGCAAGTATATGAGAGTCTTGGGGCAGCAATGGAAGTGATCGATGTCTTTTAAATCAGTATTCAGCAAACTTTTGTTTTCCTGCCTTTATTCCCCACTTTTATTTGCAATCCACACAACCCCCTTTCTCTCTCAACACTAGTCCAGCTGCCAGTTTTTCATTATTACAGAAAGCCTCAACCCTCTGAACACCGTGGTTTTGCTTCATTCTCTGTCCATGACTATGACCTTCTCTAAGGTATTTTCATCTATTTCATGTCCTTACTGCAGATATGGATGAAAATCCAATCTGTTTCTATTAGCAGGATGAATGGAATTGTTCTTCAGTTGTACCCAAGCACTTCTATATTAGATCAAATTGCCTCATGTTTAGCCAGAACGTCTTTCAATTTTTTTTCCTCTATCACTAGGATTGCAGAGAGCTCAGACACTGGGAGAAGTTCTATTGAAACTGCTAATTTTTTTTCTGAAGTTATTGCTTGTTGATACCTAGGTTAATGAATAAGACATTATTTTTTTTTAGGTGAATTTGTGGTGTTTGATTTAAAAAATGTCAGCACAGATTTAGATGAGAATTCGGTATAGGAGCTGTCTTTCAAAAATTTGATCTAAAAACAGGTGTTTGTGTTTCACGCTTTTTGTATGCCAGTTTTTCTAAAAAGGGGTACCTTTTGAAGGCTACTCCTGATGGAAATGCAATGCCAACATTAAATCTACATTAGAAATATTTTTTCATGAATAATATGAAGTTTTTATAATTGTTTACAAGAGGTGGAGCATTAACAGGACTGGGAATCTAAAGTCAGACAACTTTGTCAGCTCCACTATTATAGCGATATTACTGTAAACATGAACGATCCATATAGGAAGCTCATTTTTTAATGAATATTTTATTAATTTAATTTCCAAGGTCAGAGTATGTCTATGATGGTAGATTTTAAGAAGGGAAATTGGCTCATTTGGTGTGCATGATAAGAGACAGCAAAGGGCCTCAGTACTCTCGCATTTGAAAAGATTTTATGCAGAGAGCCCAATAAAAAATCATTTATCAGTGTGGCTACTGTAGTTTGCCTTTCCACTCAGTGGAAAGAACAGGGAGAAGAGAGGCATGAAACTGCTTCTAGCTTTGAGGTATGGAATTAATGGAGAGTTTATACCTAGTCTGTTCCTACGTAGTCAGTTCTTTACAGCAGCTAAAATGAGAATATAAGAACAGACTAGCAGTTGCTGCGAATGGACCATGACTCTTGTCAAGCCTGAAAGTTCTTATAAGTGTGTTTTAAGAGTAGTGCATCTAAATCCAAGATTTCTGCATTCATATTAACTGAAACCCCCACACCTCTTATTTATATGAAGTGCTTTTTTCGCTGTGTTAAATTAATTCTGTCTTTTTTTTTTTTTTTTCCTCTGTGGAAATTCCCTCAAGTTCTGCTTTGCCAGAACTTGTTACAACTTATATCTTTGTATATACAATTATACAGCTCATGTCATTTTCTACAGGCTTGTTACTTCTGAGGTATCAGTAGCACCTTTTTTTCCATGGCGAGCAATCAGAAAAAGAAATATTTCAAAGTTTAATACCGATTTATTTTTATTTCTTTTTTTTTTAAAAAAATTCTTTTAATAATCTTTAAATATCATGTGCTCTTCTTTTGCTGAAAATTGTCTGATATTTTAGGGGAAAAAGACTGTCTCTTTTGAGTCTCATTGTTTAATAATTCTTTGAATTCCATAGCGAAAATTATGTTTTCCTCTACAAAGTATTCTGAATATACCAAATGGTTTACAAGGACTCTCACGCATATTTTTCCTGGTTGACTGATGCACTCCAGCTTTCTGTTTTTAATAATTCTAATACTTGCACACACCTCCTCCAACCTTAAAACCAATGCTAAAATGAGCCATAGATCATTTGAACCACACGCTTTACCCCTGAAAAGTTGTTGTTGATAATGACTGGGAAGGTAATTTTAGCAAGATGTACACCTCTATATCAGGTTTATCGAAGTTGCATATTACCTGATTAGTCATGATAACAGGCTTTCTTCCCTTTATTTAATGAGTTAACTCCTTATTTCCAAGAAGGTAATCACTGGGAATTCCCAGAGCATCTTTAACTTCCAATTCAATTTTGCTGGAGTAGCGTTGAGAGTATTTTAGTCTGCACCTCACTGAAAACAGGTTCAGTCATGAAAAACATATGTGGTCATGCTTTTATAGAACTTTTGGGCTTAAGTACAGCAAAAACAATGGTATTTCTATATTTAATGCCTGTTCTTTCAAGTGATCCTGAGTTCAGAGAATTAGAGCCTGTTTTCTACACCAGTCTTGTCTCCTTTGACAATGAGCTCAAATCTTCAAACAAAGAGAAATATTTTGCTTAAAATTAAGTACCAAACTAAATCACTAAAAAAAAACCAAACCTACAACAAATCAAAATCTGTTTGAAAACAGAATGTATTTTGATGATTTTGACAGTAAAAAATGGATACTTTTTGAGATTTACATAGTTTTACAATTTTTTTGACAAATTGGTAATTGTGGAAGACATGGCTATTCCTATTTAGTTTTCTTGTAAGTATTCTCCTGCTTCTACCAGAAAATAAAAATTTGGAAACAAATTATAAATTCAACTAGAGAAGGAAGAAATGACATGATCATGTATTCTTTTATAAATAAATATCTAGATAAGAACAAAGACTCAGATTAACAAAAAAAGTTGTGTTTTGGTTTTGTTTTTTTTTTTTAAACAGTAACTCAGCAGAGGAGATATATATTTATCTTTTAATTTTTTAAGTAAGAGAGAAGCAGGGTTTCATGTGTGAAATCACCTCTGCCGTAGCATGGGATACTAAAACATGAATCCATTTATATTTTATAGGAAAAAATATTGAGGTATAACAAGTAGACAGCCTAAGATTTCTGATGACTTTTTGATTTTTTTTCTACTACTTGTAAGTGATTAGGGGATGTAAATGATACAGAACTGCACCCTTTTAGCATAAAATTATTGGTGGATTTTATAAATTACTTTTGTGGGGCTTTGTGGAATGGTGTATGGATCCACATGGACTCAAGTAACGGATACGTGACTGGTATTTGGGTAAGAGATTTGTCTTTTAAGATGAAGGAAATGAAATCCTCAAAATTAACAGTATTTTTGTTATTGTCCTTGTAGGATTTGCCTTTCATGGCATGTGTGAAAACACCCCTTAGGCTAATCACATAGAAGTGCTAAAAAAAAAGCATACTTGGAATAAAATTATAATATCATGGTTTCTTTCATAGTATCCCTTTTGGAGAAGGACAGAGAGGGGAAGAAAGGGCAATTGGCCCATAGAGGAAAAAAGATCACTATTATGAAAAAGGCTGACATGTTCCTTATTTTTGTTTGCCTTTTTTATTTTAATGTACTACAGTCCAGTAACAATGTTATTGAATAACACCAAGGACACATTATCATCCACTTTCTACTTTTTATTTAACTGAACACATGTTCAAAGGCAAGTAATATCTATTAGCTAAAAGATTTGTTCACAGAAGTGCTATCCCTTCACACTTATTCCAGGCCAAGTAAATCAGCCCTACAATTTTTTTTAATGGTCACCTTTAAAAGAAATAACACCCCCCCCCAAAAAAAAAAAAATTGTCACCACCATGCCCTGCCCTCCCCAAACCCTATTGATATTCAATCAACCACCCAGAGAAAAATTCCAATTTCAGTGTCTCCTGATATATCCTGTATCAGAAGCCTTAGGTGGGATTAAAAGAAATTTATTAGGTAGAGATACCAGGTTTGTCAGACACTGGGTTTGTCTGGTTAGAAGAAAAGCAGACTGAGGGGCGACCTCATTGCTCTCTACAGGTTCCTGAGGAGGGGGAGAGAGGGAGGTGCTGATGTCTTCTCCCTGGGATCCAGTGATAGGATGTGTGGGAATAGCTCAAAGTTATCCCAGGGGAGGTTCAGACTGGACAAGAGTAAACATTTCTTTGCTAAGAGAGTTGGGAAGCACTGGAAGAGGCTTCCTGGAGAAAGAGAGGTGGTCAATGCCCTAAGCCTGTCGGTGTTTCTGGCATTTTTTTTTTTCCTGATAAGACAATTATACCAGTGAATCCGTTAGATTGAAAAGGTGAATTTTGAAATGAAACAAAACTGCATCTAAGGCTTTTCTTATTCGAAATTTTTTTGTATATGAGATAGTTTCTGGTCACAATAAAATGTCTCTACTGAGATGGATGAAGAAATGGTCAACCAAGAACAAATAATAAACCTTAGTTAAAAGGGTTATAGCTATAATAAAAAACTATAAAGGCTGTGCCAGTTTAATGTTAATGCTTACTTGGAAGAAAAGTGGTTTATTGATTGGAAATTCGGTGTAGGGTTCTTATTGTAGGTTCACTGTCATCATTTTCTTGAAACATGGTCTTGCACACTCCTGGTCACTTCATCCCACAGCTCTCTTGTCCATTAATTTAGGAAAAAGGAAGAAATGTTTGAACAATGCTAAAGGAAATAATTTCTATAGTGGTTTGGATGTACAGAAGGTGTTATAAATATTAGACAAGCAGGAATACCTGGAAACTAAAACTAAACTGGAATGCAGAGATCATCTCAAGAAATGGGCAGATTAAATTCTCTATATTTCTATGTAATACCAGTCTATGATTGTACCTTTAGAGATTTCAAAACAATTCATGAGAAAAGTAACTCAATATTCTGGTTAATATGATGACTCTTGGTTCACTAATGAAAACATGGTGAGTGAGAACTGAAGATATGCATAACAGTGAGGATCCAGTAGCAAAGTCCACACTTACAGTGAGAATCGTTGATTTCTCTGGCTTATCTGAAAAGTCCAGAAAGAGTTTTTCTGGAGATAGTATTATTAATGACCTAAAAAATCAAGCTTACAGTAATTAAAATTTGAAGGATGACCCTGAAATTCATGATGAGGAAAAATGTAAATAAGAACTCTTAAGAAATGAAGCCTATGCAAGAAGTAAAATCTCTGAATTTGAGTTTCTTTATTAATCAGAGGAGGGAGGTGGTTCTTCAGTCTTGTTTTATTACACATATCTTTAGTGCATAACCTAAATTTTAAGTTAATCTAGGATGGGATTCTCTGAGAATTTTCTTTGTGAAAATGCCTTGACTTTATCCTAGTGAGAAATAAGATTATTTTTTTAAACTGTGAAAATATTTGAAGAACAAGTAAAACATTTGTAGACCAATTTATGATAAAGTTTAACACTATAATTGTACACAAATATTTTGTTTATATGGCCACAGTACATTCCATTTTTATGTAAAATTATATATATTTTATCAGCCATTTTTTGTATTGCTGTGTCAGATCGCAAGTCATGGTAATTTTCCGGTTATTCTCTTCATTTAGTGTGATTTCATTGTTTCCCGTTTAGACTGGTTCATTAGAATAATTGCTTTGGAGTTGGAGAGTCAAATGCACTCACTCTTTGTTCAGAAGACAGCGGAGCTGGTTGTCCTTACTGTAAGTGGCCCTTCTGGAAACCACAGTGCTCGAGAGCAATTGCTGAGAACGCCGCAAAAATACATCTTGTAAAACGAAACTCACTGCGTTCTTATTGATTTTGCTACACATGCCACTCATCCACATGATAGTCAAGCTCCACTTTGTTAGGGTGATGATCTGTTCAAAGCAGTTCATGCATCAGTACTTCAACAGTGAGGTTGTAATATGGCAGTACCTGAGGCCTCACACCCACACGCCTGGGCAGTAAAACTCCTGCTGGTATTGCAACCTCTGGTTCACGTCTTTCTGATAAAGAGCCTGTCTTTGATTCTTCTTCTGAGTGTTGAAGTGAAACACAGAATCACAGGATAGTTAGGTTTTGGAAGAGACCTTTAGAGATCGTTTCATCCCACCTGCCTGCTAAGGCAGGGTCACCCAGAGCATGTAACACAGGAATGTGTCCAGGTGGGCTTTGAATGTCTCCAGAGAAGGAGACCCCACAGCCTCTCTGGGCAGCCTGTTCTGGTGCTCTGCCACCCTCAATGTGAAGTGTTGAGGTGGAACTTCTTATGTTTTAGCTTTTGGTCGTTGCTCCTTGTCCTGTCTCTGTGCACCACTGAGGTGAATCTGGTACCATCCTCTTGGCACCCACCTTGGAGACATTTATATGTATTGATGAGATCCCCTCTAAATCTTCTCTTTGCTAGACTAAATAGGCCAGCTCCCTCAGTCTCTCCTCATACAAGAGCTGCTCCAGTCCCTTAATCATCTTTGTGGCCTCTGCTGGAGCCTCTCCAGTAGCTCCTTGTCTTTCTTAAGCAGTGGAGACCAGAATTGAATGCAACTCTCCACATGTGGCCCCACTAGGGCTGAGTAGAGGGGGAAGATCACCCCCCCCAAACCTTACTTCAGTAATACAATACCCATTTATGATTGCTCTGGGCATATCATTGAAAGATTTAATTGAAAAATAACGCAGATATCCAGTAATGTGTAACTATATTATAGTCAATAGTACATAATCCTTTATACCATAAAATAAATACAGTTGTATAGAAGAAGAATGTTTGTGTACAAATATGCATACACTTACATATGAAAGTGCACATAAAAACATGAGGGTGTACATCTATTTGCATTACTTTCTTTGGACTGTTACACTGCATTGCTTTGTTTGGACTATTACATATATATTAATGAAGTGTTGATAGATTTTTAAAAATGTTCTTTTTAATGCTATTTGAGGGACTTCAGACATTCGTCTTCTTGATGCAAGAGAACTAAATATGACTAAGTCTCCTCAGCAGCTATGAAAAATCTTAATCATGACTGATAAATTGTACAGTAGCGAATTCCTGAATCAGCAGAATTATTCAAGAAGCTAAACTTCAGTAGAAGCAAATACTGCTACCTTACGAATCAAATTGCAAAACTGAAAAATTCTAATGTGTTTGACTTCTATGAAATCACACACCTCTAGTAGGTTTCAATTTTAAGGGCTAAATTTACAGACTCAGTCTGAAAATGCAATCTGACATTACAGCATTGCTTGGGGGCCTTTGACACTTGGAGGGTTTATATTTTCATCCTGTGATCCCTTATGAACTTTAGCAAGACAATTTTCAAGTGTGACTATTACCACAGACTTGCTGGGCAGAATGAACATGTTAAGTCTTCAGAGGTTAAACTGCATCTATGTTGCCTCTGTGATAACTTCCTGCTATTGAATAACTGTAACTCTTCAGAAATAAATTCAAAATTTGCTTTGAAATAAAACATGCCTATTTGTGGTTACTTAACAGTGAAGTGTTGCTTAATTTATTTTAGTTTTCTTCCTTACTTTTTACTTTGCATTGTCTCATTTCATCTGTCTCCTGTAGCAAATTGAAGAAGTGAAAAAGTTGAAGTAGAAAGGAAAATAATGGAAGAACTATGCACATGCAACTAAAATTCAGGTTCCAAGTTTTATTTGTTTTGACTGTTTCTAAAGCCATAACCAACAAAAGAAATAAAGTTTATATACGTTTTCAATAAAGTGCTTTTACTATACACATAAAATACAGTGTCCTGCTAAAATACATTTAGAAGCCGTAAGTCAAGATATAAGGAATAAACATCACACTAACAAAACAGCATAAACCAACAAATATTTTTGTGTAGTGATACATAGAAATAGTAAATAATATTAATGGGTTAATGAAGGACGATAATGGCTGTTTATAGGGCTTACAATTACAGGGGAAATAAGTCTAGTTTCTTCAGACAACTCAGTTTCTAACTATTTTTCCCTTTCTTGTTCACAGAAGCAGAGTACACTGAACTGTGTACTGTACTGTGCACAGGTCATTTAGTAAAGAATATTTAATTACATTTATTTTGACTGTGATGTCTAAATGCAGGGATAGGAACCATATAAATAACTTTTCTCATTAATTTTTACTTATTACTAGAAGGCTTTCTCCAAGATCTACCCTTTATTAACTGTTAGAGACACCATTCATTCGCAAGAGATTTAAATGTCATTGGTTAGAAACCCATTCATCATAAATTCTATTTTGTATAGTTTTCCTTTGCCATATATGCAGACAGAACTACCTTAGTCACTTAGGCACACATTTCTTTCTAATGAATTTTCAGACCTGTGTGCACACAAACACGAAACCCAAAGAGCAACAATAAAAAAAAACCCTAAAAACTGAGAATTGCATTTTTAACTCCTTTCAGTACAACACAATCTCTTTTAAATAACATTTAATTTGAACCATGGTCGCAGTTCAGTAAGTTATAATGCAGGTCCCTTTCTAGAAATTATCCATTGAAAAGAAAATGGTACTCTACTGGAAGAGGCAATATTCTCCCAAGTACAAAATTCTGAACTAGTACTCATGATGATATTTGGTTGTTTCTCCTCCCAAGCTATGGGTGGTGTTCAGTAAATCCTTCCTACACCATCCCACCCTTTTCTCACTTCTAGAAAAGTAATTTTATTTTCCTCGGTGTTCTGAAATCCGTGAGTGAACACAGTGCATAGTAATTAGGTATTTTAAAATAATTTTTTTTAAAAAATTCAAAAGCTTTTTTTTTCTCTCAAGTTTGAAATTAAGAAATGCAAACGTATGCTATTGATGTTTCCTCACAATCACTGGATCTGATTTACAACTCCTAATTTGCTCCTCTGCAAGAAATTGCAGAGACTGCGATAGTCCAGTAAAGGGGTGGAAAAGAAGCAAACCATAGTTTTATAAATATTTAATACTTTAATTACCACTAATAATAATGAAAAATACTTTTAAAATAATTGGATACTGATTTAACTGCAATTAATGATTAATAAAGTAATTATTACTTTAATAATTATTACATTTTAGAAATATAGGAGCACAATATCATTCTTGTATGGATTGAATTTTTCTCAAGTTCTTTTCTCAGACACTTCATACAGTTATATAACACTTAATTAAAAAAATTGATGTAACTGCTTCATAAATATAAAACCCCTCTAAAATTAATTGTTCTGCATTCTAGTTACATAAGCAATGGCAGAAGAATATGTCAGGGGAGGTTTAGGTGGGATATTAGGAAAAGGTTTTTCACCCAGAGGGTGGTTGGGCACTGAACAGGCTCCCCAGGGCAGTGGGCACAGCACCAAGGCTGACAGAGTTCAAGAATTGTTTGGACAAGGCTCTCAGGCACATGGTGTGACTCTTGGGGGTGGTCCCTTGCAGGGCCAGGAGTTGGGCTTGACGATCCTCATGGGTCCCTTCCAGCTCAGGATATTCTATAAGTCAAAGGTGCTGATCCACCAAAGGCCACTGAAAAGGCAGCCTACACTTAAAGTTTGTTAATTGTACTGTTTAATTCTACTGGTTTTAAATGCAAGGACTGTCTACAGAAAATCTGACTTATGCAAAAGTCAGTAAGAGGTAAACATATTTTGTTGGCTAAATTTTACTTAGAAGCAGCAGCTTTCTTGTCCTGCCTAGAGAGTCATGCATGAGATCTGTTCCAGTTCTTCAGTCTCCTCAAATGCATCTTATGAGAAGATGACTTCTCTTAGCTTTTATTCTACTTGCCTAAACACTGCCTACAGAAAAGGAGTAAATTAGAGTACTGTGACCTTGAATGACATGGTAGAGAATGTGTATTGAAGTCAGAATATGTTTCAACCTTTGAATGAGGGTTAGCAATGGTTTAGTGGTGATTCAGCAAGGGTAGTTATAACAAACCTAAGTTGCTGAATTTCTTCTAGTTTCAAAGCAGACTGTGTAAGACAGATTCTGTTACCTTTTGAAATATGAAATGGCTACATATTTCTATTGTGGCATAATGCTTTTAATGAGATCAAATTATTTAATTTTGTGGCTATGTCCTCATGAGAAATGACTCTAAGTTTGTGTTTAATATATCTGTCTTACAGAAACGTCTGCCAAGTTATGCTGGACTGTAAGTAAGGTACATATATTTGTTTCCTGTAGTACTTTAATTTTTGCCAGTCAAGCTCTGTTGGTGTGAAATTCGAGGTTTTAAAGCATGACTTAAGTTTGCAAAAAATTGATGCTAAATATAAGCCAGTGTGTGGGATTCAGAAGATAATGATGACCAAAAGATATTTTTGCAGCCAGAAAACCTGTGATACACTTTTTTCACTGACTTCAAAATTTGTATCCCTGTACTTACGTCTGTATTAATTTTTACCTTTGTCCTGTTTTCAGGGGGGTCAGAAACCTTTTGTTTGGACAAAAGTTATAAATCCAAATTACCAGAGAGTTAGTTAGCTGCTGTCTTTGGGATATTCTCACTACTGAAGAGTTAAGTCATCCAGGTTTCCTCCTCAGCTTTGCCTATTTGACCTGTGTCTGCTTCCCCCACACCCCAGCATATTTCTTTCTAGGCAATCTCTTTCTTGTCACATTGCCACAAAAGGGCTGAAGAGCTTTTAGATGTGGAAGAGAACTATTTGCCCCCAGTGCTGTGAAACAAGCTGTGCTGCAAGCACGCAGCACAGGCTGTACTGCTCCAGAATACCATTGTCTGTCTCTTCCCATCTGCTGCAAAAAGCACACTTCCCTTCAGTCAGATTAGAAGGACATACTATTTAAAATCAAAAAAGAAACAATGTCCACCAGTGCTCTTGTGTTTATAATAGTCTTCATTTTTTTTTTATAGCTCCTTACATTTGAAAATTTCAGTGTCATGAATATCAGTTAAATCTTGGCATTATCCTTAATAAGTAATTTTATTTTTTTTTTTCTCCACAGATGAGCAACACTAAGTGCCTGTCCCCAGAAACCTAGGGAGATATCAGGGACAAAGTGAAGGATTCCTACTAAGAAATTACACATGAATTTATTTTTGGGCAATCTCTTGGTGACAATCTGTCTCAACAATAGCCTTCCAGTCAAACTCAAGCTGATGAACGGAATTTCAAAGTTTGACAGATCTTTTGCTTTTCAGCTCATTAGTTATGACACTGTTTAAAAACAAAAAAAATAAACAATACCCTGTCAACCCCAAAAAGCAAATCAGTTTTACTGTCATATGGAAATGTCATCTTTTTAGTGTACAACGTGAACATATACTGTTGGTACTGACATAAGACAATTCACAGTGTAGGTTAAATAAACTAAGAAAATGACTTAATGGTATTGGAAATATCTCACTTTGAGAGTTGTGCAAATGAAGGATATTTCCATTCTTGAATGCTACAAATGCTTCTGGATTAAACACTTTTCATTGAATCTTTTACAGACAGATTCTTCAAACTTATCTGGTTTGAGAGTTCCACAGTAGCAAGCTGAGAGGAAAAGCAAATCTGCAAGGAGAACTATGCTCAAAGAGGTTTAGAATTTAAAGGAAAAAAGATATAATAATGCAAGCTATCTTACAACAAAGTAATGTGAAACTGAAAATGGATTATCTGAATTAGAATTCTACCAGAAGAAAAATGTATTTTCCATTTGATACTAAGTAGCTAATATGAGATTAAAACAGGCAAACAAAAGAAAATTCAAAACAATTAAATATCAGATAAATTTGGTAACTGATATTTTAATTTTTAAAGAACATAATTCATAGGTCAATGTCATAAAATTTCTAGTCTATAGCAATTTTGTACTTTTCAAATCTACATTTGAAATCATAACACTTTTGGTTGCATATCTGCATATGAAAAAAAAACCCAAACCCAAACCTCATATTCCAGTATTGAGTATTGCTTTGTCTTCTGGTTGTACTGCGATTGATGTTATTTATTCCAGACTTTATGTCTGAATAGGTGTGTGTATAAATGCACAGAGGAAGAAGTGAAAAATACACTATGTGTGCAAACAGAACTGAAAAAATGGGATACATGTGGTGATCAAGGATAAATGCTATCCATTGGTAACTTTCCATCAATGTTTTTACTAAAAAAAAAAGTCAATGGCTATCTCTTAAGCAGCTGCCAAATTGTAAGTTTTCAGAGCATGCTTTTGAGAATTATGAAAGGTATTCTGGGGGTTTTGTGCCTATGTACTGATCTAAGCCAGCCACTGAATACTTCACTGAAAAGTAAAATACGCAGAGAACAGTAAAACTGAATGCAGGATCCTCAACCTAAAGAAATCGAGAGAACAAGGAGGAGAAATGATGCTTTCTCCATTTCTTGCACATGTATGAGCAAAGCCTGCCTTTGTTATGTACAGGGAGTATGTAGTGGAAGTAGTTTGCTCATATTTTTCAGACTTCAGTGGAAGGGTTGACCTCTAGATCTGAAGCTCTAGAAGAAAACATTAAGAAACTTTTTAAAGATGGGAAACCCTTTTGCTTTAGCTTAGCATCACCCTTCTCTGGCTGCTGTTTGTTCTGCCCAAGTCACATCCTGGGGCAAAGCAGATCATGGCTGAGCTGCAACCACTCCATCAGTCTTTAATTCCCAACTGCTGAAATCCTCTGCAACCTCTAGGCAATTTTTTAAGGAATTAATCCCTTGTCAGACTCATGGCTTAACAGCTTGGGTTTTTGTAATGATTTTCTCTGTCTCCATGCCTCATAGTAGGCAGACTGTTTACTAAACAGATTAAAAACCAAGAGAGAGAAAATTGAGCCAAACCTCTAGTCTTATGATTACACCTACTTTTCTAAAAATTAATGCTAAATGTTTACACAGATTCAAAAAGAAAAACATCAAGTGAAACATGATAAGTACAAAGCGACCACCTCAGATTTGGAAATCCTTTGTGGTGTTGGAGGCTGTAAGAGTACCTTGGAAAAATATCTGGTTTTAGCCTTTTATTCTGCTACATAGAAAAAATCAGACCAGGCTGGTCTGACTCCTCTGACTATTCCTATGATTTCCTTTATAGTTATACATGTTCTCACACAAATTTTAACATGATTGAAAGTAGAAATATAACATTTTTTGTGTTTTGTAACATTTGTAAGAAAGTGGAACTTCTCCAATTCCACCCCAACTTCAGGTCAGTAACTATATGTCAATACAACAGATTTTTAGTTTTTTTTAATGTTGTAAGGATTTGGAACGTTTAGATTTGAGTACTAACCTTGTTCTTGAAAACAAAAATACATTGATGCTGAATGGAAAGATCTGGTTCTTTAACTAATCCCAATGTTTAAACTCATTAGTAGGCTTGGACTTTCAAACAGATTGAGCAGTTTGAACCACAGTGAAACAAACAAACAAAAAAATCTGTAAAGTGGTGTGAAGAGAAAGAGATATCCTGTATTAATATAGTTAAAATTGTTTGAATTGTCTATGCCGATGATACTGGATAATAGTAATGTGAAAAAACCCCTGAGATTATTCTAATTTGTTAAACTGTTGAAAATCCTAGGAAGTTTTAGAAAATTCAAGGGTAGGGAAAGAGTTACTGCCCTTCTAAATATGAACTCTATTTGCTGGCTGAAGACAAAATGTGTCATTCAATACAAACTGAAAAATAACTGTGCTGAACCTTCAAACACAGTGTTGAATATTTCTGCTTTTAAAGATGACTTCACAGAAGAGTGTGCTACTAGGAACATATTTAGTAAATAATAAATAAAAACTCCAAAGTTTTTATGACTCCAAAAACCACCTGAACAATCTAGAAAAGGAAACAAAATGTTTAAAAAGACACTTCACCCACAGTGCTCTGCAGGGTAGAATTCATACTTTGAGCCAAACCAACAATCTGTTAAGATTTTTTAAATAATCTGAAGAGAACACCTGTAAATAACCCTATGTGTAGTTCTAGTTTCACCCTTACATTGAAAAGAAGCATTTTTACGTTGCAGAGCGTGTTGTAAAACTGTGTCAAAATCAATAACATGCTACAAGTATATCTGAGCACTTTCCTTTAAAAGTCTTTGGTTTAGAATTCCCATCTGTACTTCATTGCACCCTGTGCTCAGCCATTAGACCACCAAATGGGAGATGAGAAGTGTTGGGTATTGCTGAACACCTGAAAAAAAAATATTGAGTAGCTCAGTACAAGGTTGCAGGTGTTTGTGTAATTATGATGTATTAGAAAAACCCTTTGTTCAATAGCCTTCAAGCTGCCTAGAGAATAAATTCCAGAACAGGCAGAATGTTTAACAGAGATGAATACATGAGAGCAAGGCTGCAGCAACCACCTTTTAGAGGGAATATGGACATCTTAGTTTCACAGGTCAAGGCACCACTCACTTGAAAGTGGTTCTTGCATGCAAAGTAATAGACACTATGGCTTCTTTCTCCACCTCCATCATTAGCAGGCAAGTCAGAAAAGAGCACTCAAGGCAGACTTAGTATTTGAGCAATTGCTGCAAAAAAAAGGCAGAGGGAAAATGCTACAGTTGTTCCAGCAGTAAAGGGTGTCTTTGAGACCGTGCTAAGGACAGGGGAAACAGGAGTCTGGAAAACACTTGAGTTAAAGTATTCTGGGAAGAGCAGAATGCTAGCCATTTATTTATATTAAAATGCAGTTTAATAGTGATTTTATAGATTTTGCACATGTAGCCACAGGCTGGCCCAAGGAGAAGATTGACAGCCGTCACCTCAATAAATACAAATGGTGGAGTGTAGAATGAACGTGCCAATAGAATTTCTACTCAAAGTGTTGCTCCTTAGAAGTCACAATAACTAGATGAAACTGTCTCCAAGTTATTTAGAAGACATTTAAAATCATTTAATCATAAGCAAATGTCAGAGTATTTTTGCAATCAGAACTAGAACCCGCAACCTGTGCACCTGAAGCACCTTTAAGGACATTACAGAAAATCTCAAATCATAACATGCTTCCAAAGTAAGGGGGTATGTATTTTTAGCCCCATTTTGCAGATGAGAAGCAGAAGTGCCATAACTAGAAATAAGCCATGCAAGAACATAAAAACACTTTGAAACTTTCATCCACCCAATCCTTTTGCTTCTGACACATGAGAAAGGACAGTGTATCACCTCTCTGGTTATTTCTTTTGCCTTTCCTCACCCTGCATTTGAGCTGGAGGCCGTAATTTGGCATTGTAAGAGTAGCCTGTTAAGGCCCCTTTTCCATGATGCAGGTTGGTCTGACTTCAAACTCATTGAAAATCCAAAGCATTGTATGGCAGCAAATTCCACAAGGTATTGATATATGTATTTCTGTTTTAACATTTCTGTCTACTAACTTCGTGTTTCTTAATTGTGATGTAAAGAAAACGTAAATTAATAACCATTCTTTGTTTTCTGTTCATGATTTTAAATATCTGAGGGTTCACTTTGCCAAGCCAATGACAGTGTCTCTTTAGTACTGAAAGCAATCCATACCTTTGTTTTTATTTAGTTCTGCATTTTTGACAGTCTCAGTTTTTGTTAAGGAGGCTGAAATGAATTTATAATTCAGGTTGTGACTATACTGTGACTGTACATGATGCTATGATGATGATCTCTTTTAATCCCTGTTCTTTTCCTTAGCTGCTTTTGTCTTCTTCTGCTTAACCTCACCATCAGTGAGTATTGGGCTAGTAATTCTTTCCTAGGATTATGGACAATGACAATTAAATATCTTTTCTGAATGATAACATCTTGCTTAGTGCCCATCACTCTGTATTTCTAATGAAGAGCTTTTCCCCCTGTGTTCATTAACTTACCCCTACCAAGAGTAATGTTCATTTGCTCCTTGTCCCGTAGTTGATCCATACCCTCAAATCTGCTACAACTCTTAGCAGTCATTGTTCATCATTATTATTTTAAAGAATTTTGTATCATCAGAACACTTAGTCACCTCATTATACACTTCTTTTTCTAGATCATTTATGTTGAAAGTAGATATCCCAGCAGAGCTCCCTGAGGGACTCCACTGTTAAACCTCTACTTTTGTTGAAGCTGATCACTTAATCCGACTATTTAAGCTATTTATTAATTCATGAGAAGACCTCTCCTCTTGTCCCATGACAGCTGAATTTCTGATGAGTTGAGATTTTATCCTAGGCCATAGTGTTTTTAAATTCTTTACAGCTACTGTAACAAAACAATTTCCTACCTAATACAAAAATTCTAGGTCTATATATTATGATACTAAAGTAAAAATAGAATGCAACCCCTTCCCTCTCCAAAACCCCAGCTGATAACAGCAGAAACACATTTATAATGCAAACCTTGTAAGATTTAACATTTTAAATTATGTGGCAAAAGGTTCAAAGTCGAATTTAAGTTAGCTACCTATACCATGAAGAGTCTTCTTTGATGTATTCCTTGACTATTTCTGGTTTACCAATGAGACATTTTTCTGCAAATTAGAGATGAAATAAAGTAAGAGAAGAAGTTATCGGGCTGCAGTGTTAATGGTTGTTTCTGTGGAACTGAGTTCATTTTTGAAAGCACAATTTACCATTCTTAAAAGCTAGGTTGTAATATGATAATTGATGCAATGCTGTAATACCATTTGGTCCCACTTGAGAGAGAAAGCTTAATATTAAAATATTTTTGACTGACAACATTGCCATTTATCTTACTAGCAGGAGTCAGGTGAGAACAATAAAGTGAGAAAAGCTCTCTGTGGTCCATCCATATCAGCTGTCATCATACTTAAAACAAATGATGTGAGTAACCACAATAAAATTGTGTTCTCTCAAATTTTTGGATTTCAATACCCATAGTGGACCTTCAGTACACTGATAGGATCTAAAAAGTTCTCTGGGTCTGACACTCTGTGGACTAGGGAGAAAAAAACCAAAAGCTTAGACATCCCAGGTGTCATCAATTCAATCACCGAAATTAGATGGCTGTTATGTAAATTATGCAAATATGTGACTCAACCTCTTCGTTCATATTTGAGGAATGAAATATTTAATGATGTTGACATTTTTAATTATCATCAGCCCCCTGAGTTAACTCCTAAGTGGGATCAGAGTTATTATAGTATCTCTGCAGACTCTGGTGGACATCTCTGCATCACATCAGACTTTATTGAACATGTTTGTGTATTTGAAAGTCTGAGAAGATGGACAATAAAAAGAGAACTTTTCAAAATCATCAAACAGATAAATTAATAGGTGCTGTGCAATTGGTGTGTTCATTGACAGTGGTCAAAATCTGACTGTATTAGGATTAATGCTTTTCCCATATCTTTTCCCATACCCAAACATTACTTGTGATGTGAGTTCCAAAGAAAATCACCAAACTACACTATTGTGATGGAAATCTTATGAGAATAGAAATATCACGACTGTGAACTTTTTAATTTAAATATATTTGTCTATCTCACATCACAAAACTATATAGTTCCTTAGATTTACTTAACAGGCAGAAAATAAGAGTCAAAAGATAGGCCATTCCAAAAATTTAATTTCAGCTCTGTCATTGACATGCCTCAGAGAAATTTCCTGATAGGTAAATCTCAGCTTTTCCATCAGCAGAAGAGGGATAACGGTGCTTAACTAATTCACAAAGCCAGTGATGTTATTGCTGTTGTTTGTCCTATTTTGTAAGTAGATGTAATCATCTGTGGTACACAGAACTTTCTAAGAGGAATCTACCTATCTAAATAGAGATCTTAAAATCCTGAGGATTAATTAATTTATGTTTGCATAGTTCTTTGAAGCTGTGGAACCCTATATAAATGCTAAATATTATCTGCTCTTAACCACTAACTATGACTTTCAATAGGTACTGCATATCGCAGTGCACACTATCAGTACAGCCCAAGTCCTTCTGTAAAACTCACAGAATCATTAATTTTCTTGTTAATATTACTTTTACTACATGGAAACTCTCCATCTTTCTTCCAAGTGGCAAAAGAGTAGAGAATGATGCAAGAAAGCTGCCTGTCTACCGTAAGAATCCTCAAAACCAGCTCAGAAAGGACAGAACTACCTTTGATATCTATAATGTATGTCTACACATATGTATATAAATATTCAGTTTCTCTTATTCAAACCACACATTTTTGCAGGAAAATGTGCAACAAAAAATGGCAATTGAAATCTTTACTTCATCGGTAGCAACAATTGATTTCACAAACTCTCCATTATACTAAAAAATTTTGTAATGTCCATTTGTACTGAGCATGGAGAATCTACAGAAAGGGCATTTATGGTCTATTAATATAGTAGACAATGAAAACATCACATTTTTATTCTACTTTTAAGAAATAAGTGATTTAAAATGCTCAGATCACTGTCCTCCAGAGTGTGGGACAATATCTAAACTGTCCACCTCTATGTTTCTGAATCTTCAAGTCCAACTTCATACCCTAAATGCATCCTGACTCCTTGAAGTGAGATCTAGGAAAGCACCATCCCTTTCCTCTTCTGCTTATTTGCTCTTTTTCTGGATGGAATTTTGGGCACCAGGTCTCTATGGGACTTGAGGGCAAAGTTCAAAGAGTAGCGGTCTGGGTTATCAGGAAAGAGGGCATGTCATGACACAGACCTATCACTGACTATTGACTTGGCCTTCAGGGGTGTTGTTTGCTTAAAAACAAGAAATGAGGATGATTTTCAACTGCATGTCAGTGACAGAAGAGGCCAAGTCATCCCTTAGCAGCTTTGAAACAAGAAACATCTGGAAATGTCAGGGTGGTATTGAAAAATTGTTTGCAAGATTTCCAAGGAAAGTAGAATGAAAGAGTCCCTTTTTATTTCCAATGGAAGGATGGTGCACCCAAGTGTAGTTCCCTTTGCTGCAACTTCAGCAATTCATGAAATCTCTGCTGTTAATTGTGATGTGAGTTTTCCACTGGTTTCTTCACAGGGGCATAAAATTGTCCTCTAGCAATGCTACCTGTATATATCTGAGAAACTAAGGCAAATCTTCTTTTTCCACTTATGCTTCTCTCCCTTGGGATCATCTTCTGACAAATTGCAGAGAGAGATTTCTTGGTTCATCATTTCCTTCCCCTGACTGAGAAAAAATGTCAAAGATTTACTCTATATAAGCCTAAAATACCAGTCCCTCGTATCCCGGCTGTACAGTGTGTTTCTATCACATCCTTTCAGAAATATACTAAAGTGTGGCTTAATCTCACGAAAACAGGTAATTTGGCCATGGGTGATACAGTGTGAAGGGTATCCTGAAAATTTTGATTGCTCCCCATTTTATTTATCTTGGTGGGGCAGATTAGAGGCTTTGCAGATGGCAATCATTCTTCACATAAGCTGTCGAGCAAGGAAGGAATGAAATCTGCTCTATAAACTTGAAGGCCTCCTTATCTGCTGCTGTAACTCAACTTTCTTCTCTCTTTACCAAGTTAAGGGGACCCCTACCGAAATTCTGTAAAGCCAAGCAGAAGAGGAAGAACCTTCTTGGGTCCCATAATAATTCTCAGGGCAATTCTTATCACATGCGACTCCACTAATGTTTTCAGCATTAGGATTTGGTTAAGAACAGAAAATACCTGAATGACACTGTTTAAGTAACTACTTTGTGATAATGGTGGTCATCAGTGGTGTTGATAAGCACATATTCAGGCTGAAAAAATGTATCCATATTCTAAAATATATTGCCCTTACTTAAAAGCAGGAAGTGTTTCTTTTTTTTTATTAGAGATTGCATTACTTGCTAAATTTAGTTAATGAATACATAAAGTAATAGTAACGAACAACAACTAGAAAAAAATATTAATGTCTTTTTCTCTTATACTTTCTAGTAAACTGGAGGGAGAGAATATGACAAATCAGTAGATTTCGTTTTCTTTGCTGGTACTCGTCCTCATATAGTGATAACTAGATAAACTATCCAGTTGTTCTTTCTTGAAATTAATGAGAGCTTTTTATACAACTGAGATTTTTGTCTTGATGTTTTTTTCCTACATAGCCCTATTTTTATATTTTTTTCAAAATCTACACCCACATATACCCAATCTGCTGCCACTTTATACAAATCTAGCTAGTGAATCCTAGTGGTAATGTCAATTATATCAATGTAATAAAAACCTGATCCAAACATTTATTCTCTCTTTAAATTCCTTTAACTTTTTTTTTATTATCTATTTTTGCAAGTGAATGCCTTATTTACCTTTCTTGTTTTCCTAATATCAATGATTGTGAATGTGTATACTTGCAAGTTCCAGTTTTGAACTGCAATTTTAACACGGCTTTTATGCTGTTCTCTTGATATTTTTCCTTTCATTTCTATTTTGAAGCTGTATTGCAATGTTAAAAAAATCATTTTGTTCAGAAAGAACAGTACTGAGTTGATATATCTGCAGTCTTATAACATTCATAGCTTATAAAATACTGGCCTTGTGATTACTACTCCTTGAATAACCACATTCAAGTCCAAGGCATTGGAAGGAAACATGAATCATGTATCTGACTACAGCATTTCAGTGAGTCAGTGAAAGGCTGACTGGTTTATGCCCCAAAGCCCATGGATTCAATAGATGTCTTTCATATAAATGAGTTTTAGGTCAGATCTACTGTAGCTGCACAAACACTGAAAAATCAACAACATCCTTTAACCAGACTGAGTAGCCTGTTTAAGATGATGAAGTATTATATATTATGTAACTAAATCTGTAAGAAGGGCCTGGGTTCAGTTGCCTGTTTAAACAAAATGAAAGGTAACTTGAAAGAACTCAAATGTACAGAAAGCTGTCTGAAACTATCTGAGTATGTTAACAGGAAAACTGTCACTTTATTGCTGAAGCAGAAATTATGGGATTTAGGAAGAGATATTTAACACTTTATCTATACCTCAGGAACACAAACCTTGTTCAAAGAGTTTCTGCTTGGTCACACATATTTTTTTTATTAGAGATTCATGTGTATTTTGTTAATACATTCTATTTTGCTGAAACGTGTGGGTGGGAGGTGCAGGGAAGAAATCTTTCCAAAGATATCCCTTCTTTAACTCCACTCCCTGCTTTATCTGCAGGCCTTGACTATTTTGAACATAATTTTTTTCCAACAATTACTTTCTCCTTGTTCCCTAGCATTGCCTCTATCCTTGGCAATTTCTGTCTTGGGATCTGTATTTTTTTTTTTGTTGTGGACTAAATGTTTGCTTTGTTCATATTACTTGCAGTTTTAGAATTTTTCTAGGTCAGCAAACCTAGAAGAAATGATAAAACTTTGTCTTTGGGGAAAGCTCTGAGTTCTTAGAGCTGACCCTACAATGAGAATATCAAAGTCAGTGACAGACCAAAGGAGTAAAGAAGATATTGTGGAATTGACTTGCTTTGATGGTATAATATAAAAAAGAAAATAGAAGTTGAACCAAGCACAAAACACTTGCCAAAAAGCTTTGAAAAATCCAAAACTCAGTTCCTTTGAACATTACTGAAGTCATCCTTCATATTACTATATGGTTTTCTAAAACTTTCTAACGATTCTTTTTTTGCTGTTAATCTCCAAGAATGAGGTAGTCTGGCGTATTCCTCTGTGCTGATGCTGCACACCATTGTCCCATGGGGAGTCAGGTGGATTTTAAGACTGTTGGTGTTCTTTCTTACATCTAAAATTTTTAAGTCTATGAACATCATTGAAGAAAATCTGGGGATAAAGGGACTCTAAAATCAAGCTTTTGAGCGTTCTAGAAAGACGACGTCAGAGGCAGCTGAGCGGCTCAAAGAGCAGTGCCTCGTGATTCCTTTCAAAAATTCCCGTGAAAAGCACGTCACCTGCAAGGCTGGAAAGACAGGATAAATGCACTCAGAATGAAAGCCAGGACTAAAGAATAATCTGTCAGGAAGAGAAACCTGTTTTCCTAACAGAGTCGCAGTCCTCACCCAGTTCCATTCAGAAGCAGCAGGGCCATCTTTCTCTCCTCAGACAGCCAGCAGTGAGGCTCCAGTTCAGTTTGCAAAGGCAGAAATGAGAGCGAACAATGGTCAGATCATTAAAGAAACGAACTCTGCAGCACAGGAGTGAGACAATGAGGCCCTCTCTTTCACAGGACTGGATTTCAGCATAGGAAGGCTGAATAACAACCTCAGATCTCAACATGACTAATGGAAACTGGGACTGGAACAAGCTCGCTGCAAAAGCAAAGCACTCAGTAGCAAAAGTGAAGGATTGGGGGAAAAGACATGCAGATCAAACGCAGGCTTTTGCTGGAGCAAAGGCATCCAGAACTGACATGATTTCCCTGTCAGTGATGCTTGATTGACTAAGAAAAGAAGCATCCCCAAGCCCCACTGAGAGAGAAAAGGAGCCCGTGAAGTCCCACAGTTGGAAGTGCTGGCTGGATCAGGTGTACTCGTCACTAATTTGTTGAGTTAAATTAAGGGAATAACAGAGTGAAGAATTATAAACATTGTAATTGTTAATGGGGAACAAACACAGCTCGTGGCATAGTGCAAAAACTTCTCAAGTTTGACCACAGCCTCTTTCACAAATTTCTTGTACACCCTACTTTAATCCTCCTTGTTACCTAGGAAATGGAGACAGGTAATAACTTGCCACGTGTGAGTAAATATGTCCTTTAGGTGTTATAAACTGTTCAGAAAATAGAACAGTGATAAAAGTAATGAACTATGTTGTGTGAGGGTTTTTTTCTAATAAGGCATAGGGAACATTCATATCCAAATTCTAAAGAGTAAACATCATGATTTTTCTGAGAAAAAGGAGTGTTTCTTGACCTGAGAATTCAAAATTTTCCCTCCAGTATATCTGGGATCATACACAGAAAATCTTTAGGGAATGAACATCAAGTAATGGGTATAAAAAAAAGCCCAAAATTTTATCCTGAGTCATCTTTCTATATTTTCTTTTTTTTTTTAAAACCGTGAGTGGTAGGTATACTTAGAAATGTGTGCTTTTTACATCCTGTTGATATATTTCACAGTTCGAGGAGAGCAAATCTGCTTTTTAAGCTATCAGAAGAAAATAATTTCCCTCCACAAGATGGCTCCCACAGTGAGAAACACTGGGCTCTGAAGATGTCTTTTTTTAGTTCTTCAGAAAGTAATCCCAACTCATACAGTTTAATCTGTCTACTTTTAGCTTCTGAGGATTGATGTTTATTAAAAAAATGTTTTTCATGCTGAAATTATTCTGTGTTTTGAGATAGACAACTTCATTATTGTGACTGCTCACAATATGGGGCAAATTTCTTGATGCCTATTTTTATTATTTTTGCCAACTGCATATTTTTTTTTACTAAAAAAACCTAATACGAGTGGCCATTTCATGCCAGGGATGTCTAATAAGAAACCCCCACTGAAATCAATAAACAACTATGACTGAAAATCAATAGTAACATATGATCAGTGTTGCTTTATTCTAGAATATTCTATGACAGTCTATTGGGATACAATAGCAAAAACTAATTCTGGATATTGTGCTTCACAGACACACTCTATTTATGGTTTATTAGTGACAGAGTTTCATGGAGTTTACCAGATTAAAGGGAAAAGAAAAATCTCAGAAAATATATGAAACCAAATCTGCAGAATTAAACCCTTCTGAACATGTGCACTGCTTGTTCCCGATGCTCCAAAATAGTTCCGTGCGTTAAAACATTATATACAAGCTTGAACCTGTGAAAGAAGGTGGAGCCACATTATTTTGTTTTGTTTTGCTCTTGGTGAAGAGCATACACGAAGGAGACAGCGATGTCTCTTGATCATAGAGCTGAGCCCTAACGTTTTGGTTTTGAGCCCTGAGCAGCACAAACAGATATGACAAAGTTTTTAATACTTGTGGCTAATAAGGTGTTGGCACACCAGCAGCACCTGGGGTTCTCTGCCACTGGCAGATCTGTGTATAGAAGATGTACTTGCAATAGTGTGAATATCTGTCTCAAAAGAAAATGAGAGGCTGAGGATGAAATGCTTGCTTGGTTTCCCTGCATCTCACTTAGGCTAAAAGTACAGTGAAGTGCCCAATATTGGTGCCTTTGCATGTGGTAAACAGTTTTTTGTGCTTAATCTCAGGAGGATATTTTCTTTTACCTTGTCCTTCCCTCTGAATGATAAGTGTATAAAATAATTTCTTCCTTTGAGCTAATAACACAGAATTTTGGAAAAGAAAGTCCCACCAAAAAAACCCCAAAACCAAACAAAAAAACCCCAAAATCCCAAGTATTTTAATTTGCTTTGTTTTTTTTTTAAAAAAAGAAGATGCAAGTATTTGCACCTTTCAAGAGATAGTTATTGAAAATATTGTAGGTCATTTATAAGTTCAGGAGGATTTATTATAAAATGGGTGTTGATGTTTCTTCTGACTCAAGTTGCCTTCTATTTAACTGACATATAAATGAGCTTTAATTAACCTGTTTGAAAATGATAGAGAAATAGAGAAAGACCCCATGCCAATTTAATAACTAATGTCCCTATTATCCATGCCTGCAGGAAAACCTGTGGGAGAAAGAAAAAATCACTGGGCGTTTTGTGATGTTCACCTTGCAAAAGCTTTGCTCCCCCAAGCCTTCTGTATTCAAAAATCTGTCATGCAAAAATAATGCAAATCTCTAGTTTACATAGGATGTATAACCATAGTGTTTGGCAGAGCTTGGGGAACTTCCAGCAAAACACAGTTTAATTGGAAAGTGCCATTTCATTGAACCCACAATCTTTTACTCCGGATTTCTACAGCTGAGCAAATATCCAGCGCTCTTAACCGTGAATCTGACAAGAACATCAGTTTTCCTGAAAACTGTAAGGGTTGGGAAGGTCTGTGAAAAAAATCAACTTTTTTATTCTTCTGTGAATGGGAAATGCTGCTTTTTGTCTCAGGCTGGACATTCCAGAGGGACAATCTATCACCTGCCTTTCCCTTTTACTGTCTTTCCTGGCTAGCATGGATTCACATTTGTAACTACTGTGTTCCCCACACAGTAGGGGAAAGTTGGAACCTAGAAATTACTTAACTGAAAAAAACCCCAACAAACAACAAATGACTGGAGTGATATATAATGAATGTTGGCTTTCATTTTTGTGTGTGTCACATACATATCAGCTTTTTTGGCATCGTAAAAGCTGAGGCTGCAGAGGACAACAAAGAAATAGGCTCAATGCATGTCCTGAATCAGAAATGTTAATCATATGGAGAAAGCAAAGAATTAAACTTTTACTAAGATTTTGTTAGGAGTGTCACTGAAGAAAACCTTATATAAAGTTTGTTTCCTTATACCTAATTATGCTGTCAATAGGAAACCCTTATAAAGCTTAATCTGAAAGGTGGAAAAATTTGTTTTCTTTACTCACAGATCTGTCCAGCCATCAGACTTAAATCTAGAGGAAAATCGTATGAGAGTTGTATTCTGATTTGAAAGTACTGTGGAACAATGAGAGGGAAAAGGTAAGACAAGGAAAAGGAAGGAAGAGACAATTGAAAGAGTTAAAGTATACACTTGTTATATCACAAAGCTCTAGCTTATACTAAACATTTACAGAGAGTGGAAATAGTTTTTTTCCCTGAATCTGTGATAACTTCATTACTTCAAACACTAAAAAAAAATCCTCAGAAAATTAATTCCTGTAAAGATAATTTTTTTTTTTAAACTAATAGCAAGTGTAATTCATTCACAAATAAAGAAAATGGAACTTGACAGTTGAGAGAGCTACATCCGAAACATTAATTGTACTTTTTATATTCTGTACCGACACCTTCTTGGACACCTCAGGCTTCATTACACTTGGGCTCTGGGGAAAAGAAGTTCCTGGGTATTCTAGAAAGCACTTAACGAAAAATACAGGTCTCTTCCAAGTGTAAAGGCAGGTTAAAAAAAAAAATTCAGTAGAGATCAGTTTTTCAGTAATTCGTATGTTTTGCCAGGGAATATGTATCTGAGGTCTTCTGGCTCCTTTTGAATAACTGTCATCTAAAATCCCTAATACTGCGGAAAAAAAGGAAATCTACAAATATATTGTAGGAAGAGTTTACAAACTTGTAGTTTCATATATTTCTAAATGAAACAATAGACGTCCTTGAGCCTTTCAGGCAACTTCATCTTTATGAATGTTAAAGACAGTTTTCTTCACTCAACTGGGGTTAGAGTTGTCCTTTTTAAAGGCAGACCCATATCCCATATTGTGCTGATTTTGGCTGGGGTAGAGTTGATTTTCTTCAGGGGAGCTGATGAGGAGCTGTATTTTGGATTTGTGCTGGAAACACTGTTGATAATTCAGGGATGTTTTCATTACTGTTGAGCACAATTGCACACTGCTACCACCTTTTCCCCTCCTCACCCCACCAGTGAGTGGGCTGGGGAGGCACGAGGAGCTGGGAGGGGACAGCTGACCCCAACTAACCCAAGGGATATCCCAGACCATGGGGCACCATGCTCAGCATACAGAGCTGGGGGAAGAAGAAGGAGTAGGGGGACATTTGTGGTTATGGCATTTCCAAAGTCCCTGCTAGGGGTGATGGGGCCCTGCTCTCCTGGGAATGGCTGAACACCTGCCTGCCCATGGGAAGCAGTGAATGAATTCCTTGTTTTGCTTTGCTTGTGTGCACAAATTTTGTTTTTCCTATTAAACTGTCTTCATCTCAACCCACAAGTTTTCTAGATTTTACCCCTCTGATTCTCTCCCCCATCCCACCGGTGTGGGAGTGAGCAAGAGGCTGTGTGGGGCTTGGCTCCTGACTGGGGATAAGCCATGACAGTCCTTTGGGGCACCCAATGCAGGACAAAGCATTCCAGATAATTGCAGATTTGATTGGAATGTGCTAGGTAGAATTTATACCTGTTATTGCTGTTCAGCTATTAATGTGTGGCTCCTGTGCTTGCCATGGGCCTCACCTGTCTGACTGTATGTTAGTCTCTAGTGCTTGTTAGCAGCTGATTTTTGCTCTCTCTGCTTGCTGTAGTGCTGTGCTGCTGATCACCTCCCTCTGTTGTGCCTGGGAACATTTTGATAACAGCAATGGGGATGGCAAACAGCCAGTGCTGCTGCACTGGATGGGCTGGAACTCCAGAGTGAACTCCAGATGTGTATCATTTAACAGGAACTGCAGGGATTACTGTGGAGCCAGGGAGCTACACAAAGTACAGGAGACACCAGCAGTGTCCACTGCAGATTGAATTCATCAGCTAATTGAGACAAGTCTGTGTTTGTACAAACAGGTTCTGATGATGCCTGACAACAGTGAACTGTTGGAGAGATTTAAAGATCTTTTATCTGTGGTGGTGGCCCTTTGAGACAAAGAGCAGACTGTAAGGGAGGAAAAGTATTTTCTCTCAATTTATGCTGAATTAGAATAAATTGAAATATGTGGCGAGTATGAAATAATCTCCTGTGTATTCTTCAGAGATCAATTAACTAGAAGTCTTGAAAACTTTCATGAGAAAAGGGTATAACAAAGATGTCCCGTCACACCACTGTTTGCTTTTCATGTGAATCCTCTGTACCAATGATTTAACATGTATCTCCATAATTCCTGCATGAATTTAATGATCTTTCTCATCATACAGAATGTCACTGCCTCGTACTTTGTTGTAACTAAGGTTATTGGCCTCCTGTATGCAGCTATACTTATATAGCTATACACATATACACGTGTCTATTCACATATATATGTATATATTCATGCATACACAAATTACCTCTTTCCCCAGTGTACCTGTGCACATTTCATAGCTGAATTTATGTGGAGGGAATAAGAGTCACCACTGATTTAAAAATGCCTTCATTTTGACCTGTAAGTCTCAGCTAGATCTACACAGAGGAAAAAAACCTCCCGTTTACCCGGAAATAATCTTATGATGAACCAAAAATATGCATTTAACCTTGACAGTGTTCTTGTAGAATGCATGAAAGTATTTGAAGGATATTATAGCTAATATATTTGGTAGCTTTGATATAGATTTGGTTGCTTCCATTTTGAGAGTAATCATTCAAACTATATCAAGGTTTTCCAGACAAATATTGCAAAATTAGAAGATGAGAGATTCATCAACACACTTGTACAGCAATTATTTTTGTGTTTCTTTTAAGCTGGCACCTTTTTAGTCCAATGTAATAAACATTCACAGTTAACAGCTCACTAAAATAATATTAACAATATACTGTTCCAGTTTACCAATTGTTCCATTTCTTTCTCTTTTATTGCATATTTTTATCGGAAATAAAGATTCAAAAGTGGAAAACATTTTGCAGATTGTTTCAGAAAGAAAAACGACAATAGCAATTTCTTCTTATCAAACTTTATTTCTGATTTTGATGTACAGCAGAGAAGTCAAGAGAAACCAATTGTTGACAAAGACAATGTCCAGGTAAATGGAGTTCAGTGCTGCAATACTTTGCCAAAGCCACTCCCTGTTCTGTTCTCAACAAAGAAATAATTTGCATCAGAAGTCAGCCAGGGAATAGATTGTTGAAATTGCTTGTTGCATTTTTAATTTGATGTATTTATTTATTTATAGCAACCTGTAAGACACACAGACACGCTATCATGGGATAAAGGGACCTCAGGAAATCTCTCATCCAACCTTGTCATCTCATCCTTGCCTCTCATCCATGGCATATCAGCTTTGTGGTCAGGTTTTGTTGCTCAGGGTTTGATCCAGTCAGACCATGAAAACCTCCAAAGAAGGTACCTACAGTGTCTCAGGGAAATGTGCTCCAGTGCTTTCATACCCTTAGTGGGAAAAAAAAAAGGTTCTTCCTTATATCCAGTTGGATACAAGTCTTCTAATATTTTATATGCTTTTCAGTGTTTCAGAACTAATTGCTATTTTTCACCCATTGATCACAAAAGCATTGAACAGGTGAACGCTTCTTTTGGATAGATAAATTTGTAATTGCTTGTTTGTCACTGTACCCAAGTATCCAGAATTCTGTACTTCTTGTCTTAATTTTGGAGAAAATACATCTAGAAATGGCTATATAAAGGCATTTTTGTTATTCCATAGCAATAGAAACTGAAGCAGAGAAGGAAGTTGATAACTTCTGAGAGCACCTTTCCTTGGAGTACAGCTCAAGACCACAAGTATCAAGAGTTCAAAGATATTACTATTTTTTTATGTATCCTGAGTATTGGAGCAATTAAAAGCTCCTCCAGTTGAAACTCCTGATTAAGGAAGGCAACCTGGGCAAGTTCAAGCAGTTTTTTCCTCAGGGCATGTGCTGCTAATAGGAGGGAAAACATTTAGAGTGTTTTTATTTTTGGCGTTGTCTGGTTTTGATGAATTTGAATTTTTCATGGATTTGGAGAATTTTTCAGGGAAGTCAGGCAGAGATGATTACTGATGAAATAGTAGTTAAGGACTACTGGGAATGTTAAAAGTTGTACTAGGTTCCACATAAGGATGGAACATATGAGCAATTTGGCATTAATTGGAAATATTACATGTGGAAACTGGAAAACTTGCAATCCATCTCAGGAAAGCAAAGCCAGGATTTACATTTGTTGTGGGAGGGGGAGGTTAACAGCAACTTGTTGGATTATTGCAGACAAACAGTTCATATGACTTTGTTCAAGACCAAATGCCCAGGGAAGACTGCAAGAACAAGACACCCCTGTAAACATTAAACCTAAGAACTTTTTCCCAGCCTCCAACAGTTTTTTGACTCTGGGACTTCCTCAGCCACAGTTCTTTTGTTTTAAATATCCTGGTTGGATTTTAGTTCTTTTCAGTTGCTCTAACACCCTTTGAAAGCTTGGAAGTCCTCAGCATTCCAAACATCACATGCCAAGGGACGTTTCTTCACATGAAAACCTGCCACCTAGTTTGACCTTTGCTGGTCCATGCAAGGATAACTGAATTGTTATACCATGGCTCCTCAAAGGCAACCTTTTGAATTGGGTCCTGGGTTTGAGAAAATCTTCCAAAAGCCAAATGGGATTGCTATGCTTGATGTAAACAACACTGCACTTTTTGTCACATTTTGATGCTGTGGTTTTTTTTTTTTATTTTTTGGGTGTAGAATATGCATTTATCTTGCTCAAAAGTGCCGTATAACTGATTACTATGTTGTCATGTTTTTGCCTTTAAAGATCAATTTGCGCTACCGTCATCTCAGCAAACGGCCAAAAGACTTTCAATAGGATTTGTGTGTGACTTATTTCTATCTGCATCTGATCTTAACAAATTGCAAATATAAATCCTCTACTTGGAATATATTGTTGTAAAGAGGAGCCGAGATTACACTGACATGTTTTCTGTTCAGAAGCGTAAATCAAATCAGCTGCTCAGCACCAGGAACTTCAGAGATCGACACAATGTCATCTCCAAGGAAATACATTTTATGGTGGGTTCTCTGACATGTGTAAACACTTTGGCTTAATGCCATTATAGAAATAAAGACATCTGCTACTGTATTAGATCCCCTATGATATCAGAAATCCACAGGAGGCTGATGAAAATCCACTTGGATCTGTGGAGACCCCTTAGGAGAGGAAGCCTGAGGCTAGAGAGTATACTGAGGAGCATCCAAAATATGCTAAGTCCTTGTCTTGAGGAAAGTAAGGATATTCATAAACTATTAGGAGATAACAATAAATCACATTTTTCAATAGCTGTCCTTTCAGCCATGACACTGGGACTTTCTGTCCTAGGAGACTGCGGAGGCACAGTATTGTCAAGTCCAAAAAACAAATAGAAAATTAAAAGATTACATGACCATAAATGGATGCAATAGGATATATGAATGAAAGTATCTTCCAACTTCCACACAAATTGGTCAGGCTCCCTAACACTCCCTCACACTCATTTCTTTTCTCATTTTTTGGGGAGTGTGTATGGGGTTAGGTGGTCTGACCAAGTAAGGAATCTCTTATGTTCTTATATTCTGAACTGATAGTTGTGAAGGAGAGGAAGAGAGAACTCCTTGAGTAACCAGAAGATTATTTCAACATTATTTTAACTTTAGAAACTTTGATTCACAAATTATTTTAATGAGATGTCCTCTACTTCCCCCCCCGCCCCCCATGCCAAAACTCTTTCATCTGTGGGCTCTCTGGGCTATTCTAGATAATCTTTCATTTCAAAATAGATTACCTGAGATTTTACACCAAAAAAAGGATTTCCTCCCGTTGCTAAAGCCTCTCCTTGTTCAGTTAGTTCACATATGATGTGGACAAATTATTGGCATTTGACTGAAAAATCTCTTTAATAAAACCATATTCATTCAGTGGTGTTCAGTGGCTAAGTTAGCCAAATGCTTCCAATTAATTTTCCCCTTAATTTGCAATGAAATTCTATAAAAAAGAGCTATGCTCTTAGACAGAAGAAATATTTCCCATTTTTACTCAATATGAAAAAGAAAAGCAATAAAAATATATGACCAAATTGATATTAACTTTAGCATGGCCACACAATTTGTGCTGGCCAAACCATGGCTTTAAAAAAAAAGGAATTGCTGAGAATCACTAGTCAGTGGCTTAATTGACTTTTGGTGGCTTCAAAAGACCATGAACACAGCTAATAGTTTTTGGCAGTTCCAAAGGCATTAATCATGATCCATGTGCAATATTAAATAAGTCTCCTTCAAAATGAATATAAATTAAGACTGTAATTCCATCTCAGCCTTCTGGTGACATCAGGAACACACTTGAGTTTCACTCTCATGGTTTATGATGTCCCCCGAAGCCTTTGATGGAATTATAGCCCTATTAAGTACAGTTGGGGTGCATTATTCCTTAAATTATTGCAACTACATCTCATTATTCCCTCTAGAAATTAGAACTTTCTGTACTTCCATCAACCATGTAATCTTGAAGTGAGTTGGGGGGAATTTCATCATGGGAGGATGTCTGCTTTTTAATTTCTGTCACTACATTCACAGTTTGGTAGAGCTCTAAGCACCTAATATTACCAGCCCTCAAACATCTTTGTTTTGTTTTAAGGAACACTATTCATGGCAATATAATTGAGTCATCACTGATGTTTATATAGATTTTATAGGAGATTTCAAATCAGTTTTTTAACCTTTTTTATATAAGATCATTCGAACACCAATGAAATGAAGTAGAATTCAAAAAGATGGGGAAGATGGGGTTATACAGATAGACTTTTAGGGAAGTATGATAAAAGTGTTAATAGCATTTTAGTAAAGACACATGCAATAATGACCTGAGCAAGAGAAAAGTGTAGTTTATAATACCAAAATAAATTTTGGGTTTTATATCAGTTGCAGGACTACTGTGTGTAGTGCAACTTAAATATTTCTATTATGGGCAGATCCAACTTGGCAGGAAATGGGCAGAAGTTCTGTGTAGCTAAAAGGAACGAAGCCATCTGGAAAAAAATGCACGGTGTTTATAAAGAAGACTTCTAAGATGGGATTTTTTCCTATTTAATGGTAGTTTAAATCATCACAGCCTTATCAGTTTAGTTAGCTTTGTGTGTTTTCTTCTTTCAACAGTTTTCACACTGCCTAGGCTTTTAAATAGTGGTAAATATTATTCAGTGCTGCATGCTGAAAAGAAAATATGTTAAAGAAAAGCCCTTAGTGAAGCACATATATCATTAAGGCTGTAAGATTTCAGGGCTGTTATTCCCTGTGTCTTTTTTTTTTTTTGTGTTGTTGTTCTTATATTATATACCAATTTGAGGACTATATCCAGTAGAAAGATTTCTACACCCTGTGGTCATAGAACTTTTCCTACTGTAAAAAATATCTAGCTATAACTAAAAAAAAAATAAAAATTGTCACTACATTGCATAATTTATATAAAATTTTGTGGGCTTCTGGCAAAGATGGAGTCTCCTTTTTGAGTGAGTCTTGGAGAAAGAAGAATCTTTGGTTACTCTGAGAAGTTACAAAACTCATTTATTTGCATCTCCAACAATAGATTGGAAAATGTGGCCTTGTACTAAAGAAACACGTTGAATGACATACTTGAATTCTAAGATGTTATATTATTAGGATTTTTAGAGTGGTTATATTTTCATGAGTATGTGAGTATAGCAATCCTGTTCCATCCTTGTGAATAATTCTGTCTTGAAAAGATATTTGCAAGATCTTTTAGTAGTCATTGTTACTATTTCCAATGATTTTTGTAATAGAGTTCACATCTAAAATTTTAAGACGTGGGTACAAGTCTCTGAAGGATTACAATGAAAGTGATAATATTTGTCAAAAATGAGATCTGAAAAATATAGCATGTTGGTTTAGCTTGGTTAGATTGATTATTATTCAAAATTCGAGCGCTTACAAATAATGCAAACTTAGTGCCAGTGTGGTTTCCCTGAGTTTGATTTTTTTTTTTAATTGAAATAAAATTCACTTCCTGCAATCAGAGGAAAATTCTAGACAAAATGGCATGGAAAAGAAAAGAAATATTTGAGGAATCAAAAAAGTCATGAGCTCTTCCTATACTAAAGCATAGTTTATTTTGTAAATATTTCAAAAAGTTTTCATTTCACAGAATCACAGGACAGGGCAGGTTGGAAGGGACCACAGTGGGTCATCTGGTCCAACCTCCCTGCTCCAGCAGGTTTGCATCCAGATGGGTCTTGAATATCTCCAGTCAGGGAGACTCCACACCCTCTCTGAGCAATCTGTTCCAGTGCAAGGTCACACACACAGTAGAGAAGTTCTTCCTTATTTTCAGATGGAACTTCCTGGGCATCAGTTTCTGCCTGTTGCTTCTTGCCCTGTTGCTTGGCACCACCGAGGAGAACCAGGTCCATCCAGCACTTGGGGTTGTGAATTTCTGAGAATCAATATTTTTTAAACTCACGTGGAGGGCTTCCTCTGAAATAAATGGTGGAGTGAAATGTTATAAATCAACACATACAAATGGCCTACTGTCTAAAGCCATGGATAATTTGCAGGTGTGTACATACTGGAGATGGTTGGCTCAGTAAAAATGATGTGTTCTGGCAGGTATTAGAATCATATTGAAAGACAGATAAGTACAACACACAAATTAACACATCACTATGGTGATGTAAGACTTGGTCTTCTTCTAATAAGACAAATGCGATGAAAAGGATTTTTCTAATATGTACAGCCTGAAAATATTTTACATCTGAACAATCAGAAAGTACTGGAGTAATGCCATAACCATAGCTAATGTGTAAAATCCTGGGAAAGTAATGATCCATATTAAATTCCATGTGCCAGTTATAAATATCAGCAACAACAGAGAAAGTAGACATGTTTTATCAGTTGCATTCTTTAAATCTAATTATGCACTGCTTAGTATTATGAATGCACATAAATTTGCCTTTCAAGACTTACACATTTTAGATCTAAAACCCACTACAAAAGCATGCTGAGAGTCACAGGGAAAGATGAGAGATAACAGGAAGTATTTCAAAGGAACTTTTCTATTTACAGTAGTCTTTTTATTTTTAAATGCAATTAATATGTTAAAGAATTAGACATATAAATACCACCAGATGTTCAAAATGTATCTTCAGCAAGAATACACAAATAAATTATAGTTGGCCAGACAGAAAATACCCTGAAAGTGATATTCACAGGACTGTTATGGTGATAGCTGCAATGGATAACATTTTTCAGGACAGATTGTTATGACTGTATTTTTTTCACAACTATATTTGTCAATTTAAGTTTAGTCCCCCTGAAATTCCACTAAAGTAACTAATAAGGTTGGGTGAAATATATTTGTGTCCTTAAAAAGAAATTTAATTGTGCTTTCACTTTTTGAAGCTAATTATGATAAGTCAGCCAAAGAGAGAGAGAGACTAAGGTCACCATGACACGAATATTACCAGAGATGTCAAAGACCTAAGTTCAGGACCTTTTTTTCCAAACTCAGCACAAAAAATGAAACTTGGTCTTCTGGTCTCAAATATGTGACAAAGTTATGGTGCTATTTTTTTTCAATGGTACTTTGAGAACATTTAATTAAAGGAATCTTCATTAATAAGTCTTCTGCATATGCCAGACTCTAAGGATGGAAGTTATTTGGTAAGACACAGCCTCAGAGAAGTATTTACTTTGATTTTTGCAGAGCTGTAGTAAGACATCAATTTACTGCTACTGTAGTCTGGAATTTATGAGAATTTATGAGATTATTGCTGAGTAACTTGCTCAGGGAGGGGATTTAAAAGCCGGATGGATTGGAGGATGGATGGATGGACGGGTTCCAGTAACAGCAATCCCCCAGGGCTGCCTTGTCAGCTTTCCCCGTTATCTGAATGCTCAGCTTTCACTGAAACCTAACTCACCTTGTAATTCTGAAAGACTGGTAACCTCTATCACACAGGAATCTGCTTCTTCCAGGCACTGACCTGAAAACACTGCTGCTGCATCCTCCCCATGCTCTTGCAGGCTCTTTAGTTCCTTTTGTGCCACTAACAACAAACAGATTTGTTAGTTTTTAATTACTGAGAACTGTGTATTTTGGCAATGAAGAGGAAGATGTTGCTTGGTTTTATGTTTCTGGAGTGTTATAGGGTTCCTAAAGAGCTGAAGCTTTCCAGGAGTACTTACTGTAGGATTCACAATTTTTGCAGGGAGAAATAATGGCTTTTCAATTTCCAAGTGCCCCTTCCATCATTAAAGTTTCATCATAACCCTATATTCTTCAACTGAACTCATTTTGTAAAGTAAACACACAGAAAAAAAAACCTTTGATCAAACACTGTGGTTTGCTTGCTTATGTGGGCAATGCATTGCAAAATTTATCCCATTGTTTCATGCTAAGCTATAAATTTGAAAATATGATTATTTAAAAGTTTCAGTTCTGATGTACAGGATATGGGTTTAACATCCTGCATATTAAAAAGTGAATTTGAGACATTTGGTGAATCTCAGTCATAGTGATACAATTACACATTTTATCTCCTTTTTAGTTTAACATATGGTTCCATAATGAACACTGTTAGTAGTTTTCTGGGGTTTTTTTCACCAAATTAAAATAAAATAAAAAAAAGTAGAAATTGTAAACTTAGAGTTGAAATTACTTCTCAACCAATGAAAAAACTATTTTTAACAATGTTGAGCTTCTCAGATAGTCTCCTATTTCTACACTGGCTGTGTGAGGGATCCCTAGCAGAAGAGAAGCTGTACAAAAACCAAACTCATGTCCACTGTGACCAGGAATGTGTGGCCAGACATTAGTCAACCTGTTTGAAACAAGTACTGAAACAGGCTGATTCCTCTGGAAATGTGATTCAAGTATTTTCAGACTGAGTACCTACTGATATTTTTTAAAATGTGTGCTAATGGTTAATTTATATTACTATATCATCAATATATAGCTGCAGTGGGCTCTAATGTGTGATTTTATCTATGTAATACACACATATATGAGCAAATACAGAAGAATCATTTCACTAGTCAGAATTTTGTCTTTAGTTGCCAGTTTTGAACCACCTCTCTAGCTCCAAAAAAGTATCTATTCAGCAGGTTGTGACAATGCCAAAGAAAACTGTAGCATAGAAATTAAAGGTTGTTGAAGAAAGCAACAATTTTTTACGGTTTAGGTATCTTCCAAGGTGATGAATTAATGTGAATATTGATATGATGTTAAAATTTTCATTTCATTATTTTATAAACTCAGTTCAGCATTTTTCTTTATGAGAGAAATCATTGGAATAAGGTGCCCAAAAATTACTCTCAACATTGATGCATCACCATCTACTTTAATATGGCCCCAGGCTATGCACCTTTAAGCAGCTCATAGAAACTTCTGGGTTTGTGAGTGTAATTATGGGCATGTAGTGAATACAGATTCATTTTATACAGGTGTTTTTGTTCTAGCTTGTGAATATCCATCTCTTCATCAACTTCACAGCGAACCTGAAGATAAACATCAGTCACAGAAGTTTAATAGTTTGAATGGAAGCAAGAAGAAATAGTTAAGCAGTGACCATCTACAAACTCCTGACAATTTTTATTTTTAAAATACCCCTCTTGTTCGTAAAAACTTGTGATTCTGAAAAGAAAGAACAAAAGGGCAAAGTCCAAGTTAGCAGGAAATATGTAAAAGATGTTATCGTTACCATATCTAAAGAAGTAAGAAAATCTGTGTAAAAATATCCATACTAATGAATTAATTTGAAGGATTGAATGGAAGAAATCTTTATCTGGTTGTACACCACAATAGATGTGATTCCTGCCAAATCTACAGATCTTGCAAAGTGTGCATGGAAGTGAAATTACTGTAGGTAGATGGATCCATCTCTTAATAATCCCTCCATAGTGTCTTTTCAGTTTAAAAATGTTGCAGGGACTGTTCTATATATGGCATCAGTTTGATAGCTGACATAATTAAATTAGGTTTGCAGAGAGGGGTTTTTGTTGTTGTTGTTGTTGGTCGTTTTCTTTTTGTGCAAGTTCTAATACTGACCTACTTCCCACAGGTGTTTAGAATCTGTCATCAAGTTTTCTGCTGAGTTGGCTTTGCTAATTTTAGTGAAAACGTAGCTTCTAAAAGATGTGTTCCAGAAAGCACATCTCTGCAGTACTTTGGAAGGGCATCCTGGGCCTCCTCCTGTTACTCATGGATAAGTAATACAAAGGTAAGACCTGGAAGTGTGATTGTTTTCCAAATGCCATGATAATACATGACCTTCTTTGTTTATTTATGTAAAATAGGGAGGGTAAAATAGATTTTTTAAAAAATCAAAATAATTGATAGTGGGTTAGAAGACTACACTTTCCAGTAGTCTGTTTATCCCCACAGTTGCAATTTTTGTGTGCTAAATTAATGCTGAGCTCTTTCTTCACTTATTAAGCTGAAATTCCTGCTTTACAAAGGCAAAAATATCAATCTAGGCATTCTACTCAGTATATTTTAGAAATGGTTTGAGATCTGGCGTGATTTTATGAGATTGAAATAGGAAAAAGAGTGAATTTTACATAATGTGAATCATTAAAATAGCTCCAGAAAGCATAGATATTGCCTGATATAACATTGTGTTGCACATCTCATGTTTTGAACATTTAAGTTCTAGTTTATGGATTCTGTCAGAAGGGAATCTAATGTTAAGCAATATGTTTTAATGGAGTTGCTGTTGTACTTCTCTAATGGGGAGATTATAAAATTATAATTAGTGTAATCCTGCCTCTATTACATCAAATGACAAAAATGCCATTTACTTCAGTGGAAACAATATTAATTATGCTGCTGTAATTAACCTTCTTCATCCCTCTTTCAAACTTTCTACTCTCAAATAACCATGGAGCACTTTACAGCTGGCAACAGAGACTAGGGACAGATAAAAGAAAACAAAAGAAGCAGATGTAGTTGGTATCAGTGAACAGAGCAACTCTACCACAGGATCCTCAGGAAGGGAGGTTAGAAAATAGGCTAAAATGAACAGGAAAGGGGAGCATCCTGCTTTTCACAGCCTTTGCAGCATCTCTCAGGAATTGTACTGATAAATTGTGCACAAAGTTTCTTTGTGTGTCTTGCTGGAGTCAGCAAAGCTTTTCTGTGAAAAATGTAATGGATGGGGAGTGGCACTGCTGAATAGTAAAAAAAAAGAATAAAAAGAAGCAAGACACCATTATTGATCAATATGGCAATGTTACTGACTGTGCTACTAAAGTTAATGTGCTGTTCAGAAACCTCTATTCTGAAGAGGGTAAAAGCAAAGTTGTAACTTGCTTTCTCTGTACACAGTTAGGGAAAAGTAGTTCAGAGACTTAACAATAAGTTAGGAATTTCACTTCAGATTTACTTCCGGTTGCTGATTCTGCAGATTAATTTTCTTGCAATTCACAAAATGATCTGCCTGCTGTGGAAAATAGGTTAAAGACAAGATGTACTTAGTGACTGTGTACATTCTGGTTTGGTCTTCGTCTCACTCACAGGAATACATTTTCTCTGCTGTGCTTTCTTTTTCTTTGTTTGGATCTCTCTTACAATTTGATCCATATCTTCAAATGCCCAAAGTACTGCAGGATCAATAGGGTATTGAAAATACAATACTCTTCCAGGATGGAATAGCTGAAGACATATTAAGGTAAAGGGTACATGTAAATCCATGTGCATTTTCTCTTTTCACAAAGCCCAATTTAAATGAGTAGTAAACTGAGGAGTGGCCAAAGCAGTGACCTCTCAAACCCAGTCAGTGGTGAAACCTAGGGGTCAAATCACGCTCTGACAAGAAAATCGAGCAGGGCTTTCACCTGAGGATGAGAATGCTCATCTGCAAGGGGAGAGAATCTCAACACCTATGAATATTTATGCATTTTGTACAATTATTGTTGAATACAGAACGCGAACATTCATTAGTGCAGGAACCGAAACCCCACTTTCCCTCATCCGAGGTAACTGTTCAAATCATTAGACTCCAAGGTCACATCCAACCCTCAGTGAAGGCAATGAATATTTCACTCTGCCACACCAAGTGTAACAACTCCTGTAACAGGGAAATAAGGAACCTGAGTTACTTTGAATCTAAAATCCTCTAAATTCAAGTATTTACTGGGGTTTTTTCAGTTGTTTTTTGTTGTGGTTTTTTTTCCCCCCAAAAAACCATTTGGCCATATATGTTTATGCTCCCAACTTGATGACTGTAAAATGTGTATGTTTAAATTACATATAGCTTTTATATTTTCTTTAGCTACCAGTGTCATTATTCAAATATGAAAATATATCAACCATATGTAACAACCACTTACATATAACGTTGGACTATAGATATATAGATATATGAACAGTATTTAGTCTTGGCAACATAATTAATTTATGACTCTGAATCCATAAAAAAATTAATTAGTTAGCCCAGAAGCTGCATTCTTTCTGAACAGACAGTGCAGGTCTAAATATATCTGATTATGTGACCAGGGTAGTTGCACACTCTTTCAATCAGCATTCTTCTTGCCTTTATTCAGAATCTTCACAAAAATTAGCCATGGCTTTCTGCAGATCACCACTATTTCATTAACCTTGGCTGAGGTTTTTTTTTGAAATATTTTATTTCTATATTTCAAGATGTGTCCTTCAAGTTACTCCATGTAACATATTCCAGATTTTGGGAGTCTCAAATTTGGGAGTCTCAAACTGGGAGAGACACAATTTCCAGATTGGCATTTCAGTTTTAGTATATTTATAGCAACTATGGTTTAGCCATGGGTTAAATCATGGAAAGGTAGACTAGATTTCTCTCATAACTTCGTGTCTTCCTTTTACAAACAATTTAGGAACCCCTACTTGTTATCACTTCTTTGGAGAATGAAATGTCCAAATATCTTTGAAACATTTTAATTATACTTATGAAAAATTACCACTAAAAGTACATTTAAGAAAATATACACATATGACTCTATTCATGCATGTTTGTATCAATGCTTATATTTAGAAATTAATTTAAAGTAGAATAAAATCAGTGAATAGTTTTCAGTTTCCCATCTGCATTCATTAAACTTCATATTAATGCTTCTTCTGAGTCACAGCTCGATAAAGGTTACATAGGGATGAAATATTTTTGATACAAGAATAATTTGAGAAATGTCTAACCAAGGTTCCTTTTCTAGTTCTAAAGTAATCTAGATAATTTAAAATGCAAAATGTACATGCACCTCCTCTTTTGCTTCTATCTGAAATATAGTGGAAAGGTTTTGTTTCATTATTTCTAACCTAGGAGTACTGGAAATTTTGGGATTGTATTTCATTAAATTAATCCTCCTTCTGTTTTATAACCCAAAGGTTTGCTTTTCAGATCAGGCACCTAATATCATTTATTCCAAAACTGATGAGTGTTGTCCAATTACCTATTCTTCCACTTGAATAGTAATTGAGTTCTGCTTAAGGACTCTTGTGCATTGTTTGAATAAGCCTGATGGAGCTCTAAAACATTTCTCAAGGCCAGTAACAAGGTGCTGTGCTCGTGAGACAGCCTCACAAGCAGAAAGAGAATTAGGAACCGCATTTTATCCAAGTGCCACGGACAGCTGGAGAGTAAGGATCTGATTCCTCTTAAACCTCTTTTATATCAGTGGAGTTGCTTGTCATGTAACTTATTGGAGATCTAAAGAGAATCAGGACCTTTGTGTTTGAGAGCAAACTCTTCTGAGATTTACAGGTGAAATCAAATCCCTCCACCCAAAATCCATAGGAAGGTGAGCTAAAGAAGAGCAGGGTATGGTAAATTATGATACCACATGTTGCTCATATTTATTCTTTTCTCTTCCAGAGTTGTCCTATGTAAACTACTGTGACAACTACAATTTTCTTCGATTGCTAAACTGGGAAAGCTGCAGGACTAAACCGTGTACCAGGAACCAACCCTGCCCATTTTCTCTGAAAGGGTTATTACCACAGTTAATTACAAGGGTTATTAAAGGTTATAAATAGGTAATGAACTGTTTCAGGTGCCATTTCTCATGAAAGTTGGACATGACTTTACTTTGCTCTTGGCTTTAAAATCATAAGTGCTAAAGCTGCCTGGTTTTCCACTGATCTTTTGACACCAGGCACGATGTCCAGCAGCAAATGTGCTGTCAGTCAGTCTTACACAGAAGTTGTCAGCTTTCTTCCACAGTGGGATCAGTGACCTTTCACTGCATGAAGGGAGCTGACAGGACAACACACCTTCTATAATTTCTCACAATATATACTTTTTTGCTGCTACAAACATATTGACCTAATCACACAGATATGAGACTGCTGGCAGTGCAATATGTTCACTACGTTTTTTTCCTGTTGTCCTTTATTAAAAAGTATTCCTTTTAAATTGCACATATGTATGTTTAATCATCCAGTTGTTTGATAGCTGACTGTACATTTATTTCTTAAAAAAATATGAGCAGGTTATGTATTAATATTAATGAATAATTATTAATAATATTAATATTTTTGATTACTAATATTATTTTAAATTATTCAGAGAATAGTCTTTGCTCATGTGTTGCATAATTCTTACTTGCCCTAGTTTACAACAGATTTCTTGGTGATAAGAAATGGCTTATGTTCAAATTCTGAAATTTAGATATACAGCTCCTGTTTAGATACACAAACCATCATGATTTGAAAAGTGTTAGGCTGTGTTATGTTACACTGGATTTTTTTAACTTGCAAAAAGTGGATGCCATGCATGTATGGATGTTTAGAGGCTCCCTGCAGCTTTGTTTCTTTGTGAAGTCTGTCCTCAGACTTCTCAGTGGCATAGGTTAAGCTGGCTTTCTTGCCCCAATGACCAAGAAGAAACATTTGGAGAAGGGTGGAGAAATCATTTTGCTGTGTAGACAAGATAACTTCCCCATGCACCATTTTTCAAGGTAATGTCCAAAAATGCCCGCTGTGCACCTGGTCCTCGTGTCCTTGCCCTGCTCTTTGCCAGGCTGACCTAGAGTCAGGTGCTGCTGAGCCCAACATTTCATTCCCTCTGTCATTTCCCTGGTGGAAAGGAGAGTGCTGGAGATCAATCCTGCAGCCACTGCCGAGCTGGGCACTTGGCACTGGACAGGAGGTCTTAAAATTGTGATTTTTGCCACCCTCCCAGACTAGGAGGGGTGTCAGCAGTTGCCCACATGGCTTATGCTGAAAACTGGTGCTGATGTTGATATTATCCCTTTTCAGGAGTGATTCTTCAGCTAAGCAAAAGGGCAGCCTCAAGGGCAAGGTGCAGGGAAGCAAGTGCAGTGCTCTTTGCACAAAGCTGTCTGCTGCAAATTTTTAATCTGTATCCCACAAGGTTTAACAGAGGAAAAATGTGGCCTCTGTAACATATAACGGGATGATTAAAAAGGAAAACTTCAGAAAGGCTCTCTTTCATTTTGAAATTGTACAGGTTTTCAGAGTTTCTATTTTGTTCCTTTTTGAAATCTTCAGACTCTTACCAGAAGAATCCTTTCTGAGAAAGGGAATGAGATAATTTGAGCCATTTGGCAAAGGCCTATTATTAAATTATTCTGCTGAAGCCATTTGCATTATGTCATCTAATGTTTGTTGATCACTTTTAACCTCATACCCAAAATTCGCCTAAGAATACCCTGAAAAATATGAATTAGTTTTGTTGGTGTGGTGGAAAAACTGACTAGTCACTGGTTCTGTTATGTATTTCTCTATTTTATGCTATATGATTATTAATCATAATCCATATGTGTGCCTTTTCTGTAGTCACCATGTATTTGTTATTCCTAGAAGAGTACTTTCAGATGGTCACTTCTCTAGTTGAATAACCAATTTAGGTATGCAGGTTTGTGCATTTGTGTTTCTGTTTCTTAGGCACAAGAGAGTGGCACAAATAAATTATTTTAAACAACAAATTTCTACAGTTCTGGACATAGCATTTAGATTCTCTTGACTGACCTATGTCATCTAAACACTGCCATTTGCCAAATGGTTCAGATTTTTTTTTTTGTCAAGATGTCATATGACACAACAGAGAATCTAAAGAAACTAAATCTGAAGCAACATTTCAATTTTCAGTTTACAGCTGTATTGGTTTGGGGCTGGGATAGAGCCAAGTTTCTTTGTAGTAGCTCATATAGGCCTGTGATTTGGATGAGTTTTGATAATTCAGGGAGAAGTTTTCCTTACTGCTGAGCAGGGCTTACACAGAGCAAAGACCTGTTCTGCTTCTCACACCACCCGACCAGCGAGTCACCAGGGGGGTACAGGGAGCTGGGAGAGGACCCAGCCAGGACAGATGACCCCACCTGAGCTGAGGGGTGTCCCAGACCATCATGCTCAGCATGTCAAGCTGTGGGAAGAAGGAGGAAGGGGGGGACTTTCAGAGTGATGGTGTTTGTTTTCCCAAGTCACTGTTACGTGTGTGGGAGCCCCACTCTCCTGGGGATGGCTGAGCACCTGCAGGGTGCAGGAGGCAGGGAGTGTATTCCTTGTTTTGCTTTGCTGGCACACCCAATATGCTTCAGATGTTAAACTCAACCCTCAAGTCTTCTCACTGTCCCCCTTCTGATTCTCCATCCCATGGGGAGAACAAGGGAGTGGCTGGGTTGGGCTGAGCTGCCGGTTCATGACAACCGTGAAGATGTCCCAGAACTTTAACCAGATAATCCCAGCACCTATTGTTCACCTGCCTGAGGAATTTATTTGTCATCTGCAGTCTTTGAAGCCGTTCATGCTCCTGCCAGGTTTTGCTAGAGCCAGCAAAGTTTCTGGGTGCTGTTGTTCCCAAAGGAGCTGGCACACTGAGTGGATAACCAGGAAATGCACATACGTGTGCTGGAGGATCTGTCACGCGTGAGGTATAAGCTGTGTTCTCTCTTCTGGTGTGTAAACATCCCTTGCTAAATATTACACTTTATCAGGATTTATTTTGTTTGCTTGGGTTTTAGGGGAAGTGGGAGAGGGAAACACCTTCTCTGCGTTTTCTCAGTCATCAGGTTTTCATAAAAAGCTTTATCCTCATTAGAACTAAAGTGTCTTTATTTCTCCACAGCTCTATAGAAGTTTCTTAACTTAAGAGACAGTCCCATTTTCAATATAATATTGCTCCTGTACTATCTGCTATTGATTTTTCTCTTATTTTAATTTTTTTTTTTTTTTTACAGGCAAAGTAATTTTTCAGCTTCAGAGGAGCAAAACATTTTGCAGGTGAATAACTCCAAGCATAGCATAAGGACTTTTTGCTGAGCTTGTACGTAACATATTTTTTAAATTCTCCTTTATTTCTTCCACAATTTTCTTACTCTGTTATTTTAGTACTTCTTTCGCTTCCTTTCACGAATACCTGTTTGGATAAGTATGTTTTCTGCCTATTCCTATTTATTATCCTTAGTGAGGCCCCGATTCAGTAGTTTTCATAAACGAATATCAAACTTAAACTAAACTGCACTGCTAGAATCTATGATTTCACAATACATTCACAATCACAAGATATTTATGAATCAAGTCTGCAATTTCATAATTTCTCATTTAGAAGCTGCCTTTGGTCATTTCATTTTTTACCATCTTCTATCCAGCTGCAACTTGTCTTATCAAATTTTGTTGCCTTTTCTTTCCTCTGTGCTTCCTTATACTCCCTTTTTTAAATTAAAAAAAAAACAACAACATTTCTTTGATGCATTTTAAAATGTTTTTGTATTATTTTGTTTGCACTGCACCTAGAATTATGAAGGTTCCAGGATCCAAGATGGAACAATGGTGAATGCTGGTGTTTGTCTTACTATATCCTTTTCCCCTCCCTCCTTGCTTTAAAGTATGGAGGCTTTGAGGTATATATGATCTATCCATTTCTGGTTTTCTTCAATAGCATAATTATAGACCTATGAATCATGTAATTCTGGCACGTTAATGGAGTGAACTACCACGCTTAAAAGAATAGATATTGTTGGGCTAAGTTCAGTGTAGGTATCCTCCTACTTGAAATAAGCTCTGTGAGTTTTGATTAGTAATTATGAGACGGTTGACTTCATAATTATGCAGATTTTTTTTTCAGCTGTAGAAAAAATATTGTATTGCTTCCAATAAATTTGCAGAATATTCATAAATAAAGATAGTATCTCATATAATCCGTAATATATACATGCACGTGTGTGTGTGTGCAACACCTGAAATAATTCAGCTAACACTGCTGGTAAGTTTTGAATTGCTTGGTTGTTTAGTTCCAACAGACTTCTTTATAAATTCAATACAAAATTTTCTAAATGCAAAAGTTAGCCTTAAAAAGACCCTCCAGTATAAAACACTCTATTATTTGGGGCAAAACTGGTGAAATGCTTTTTTGCAGCGCTGGGCTTTCAGTACTACTTTCATTATAGACTTCAGAGAGGCAATCCTACATAATTGTCCATGAACAGACTCAGTAGAAGCAATTAATTCCCTAATAATGTCAGTAGTCAGGGTCTTTTAAAATGGATCCCAAATCTCCAGAGGAATAAATGTCAATATCTAATACCCCTTCGTCTTCCACTAATAAATTTTCTGTAACAAAAAGTGGAGGACTATTGAATAAGTCTGTGGGTCAAAATCAGAGCAGAGAACTAATGCAAATCTCTCATTAAGCATGTGACTTATGCTTAATTATAATAATTTCATTAAAATAATTTCATAGGTTTGAATAACTTTTTTCAGTTACAAGTTTTTTGTCCTCCAATTCTATAAAAAAATTTTAAAAAGTATTTACTTTCTGCAGTTTAATGATTTTCTAGTTACAAGGGTATAAAAATCCAAAAGCCAAAAATATTTGTTTTTTTAAATTCTTCTTATAAGCTCCACAATGAAAGTGATGCTATTCACAAGTTTAAATTATTATCCAGTGACATTAAAAAACCAGGGCTATACTATGACCTGTATACAGCTTGAAAAGATTAAATCCTTTCAGGTAGAGTTGTGCTACAGTGTACAAATCTCTGTTACTACAAAAATTATATATACTGCTTGCACATAAGTTTACAAGAGAAATTAATTGCACAGATCAGAATTTATTCCAAAAGAAGAAGGAACAAAGAAATTTCTCTGATAGGATTTAAATGATGAGTTCCTTATTTTAATATCTTCAGAATCCTTCAGATTGGTTTAAGATTGTGGCAATTTATGGGCCAATAACCATTTCTAAATAAAGGAATTAAAAAAAAAAAAATCTTGTGAGATAAAGACCAAGGAGATAAATCAAACCATGGGGGTTTACTGGTAAATATTAGTATCTGAAGGAGAAAGAGAGAGCCAATGACTCTGCAAGTAAAGAAATTTTCAAAATGAGTGAAATCCTCCGGATGGGATGCTGAGGAACCATATGATGCATTATTTATTATCTAGGGAGGCAATTAACCACTATATCATCCATAAATGCACATAGAAGAGTTTGAGGCATAAAGGGTAAAAGGGCCTATTACCCTTCCTTTAGCTGTCATTATGGGCTGCCATTACATCCATTTACCCATGTTTCACTTTAATGAGTGATGAATAACACAAACAACTGAATGAGGCTACAGTCTCCCAGGTAAAGATAGCTGACATTTTTGTATTAAAGATACCCAAAGAAAGGATTTATGTTCTTACTTGCGGTGGACCAGATCTCATGTACTAACCACGGGTTGCAAAGTGCTACAGCCAAAATACCTAATCTTACCTGGTTAATAGCATTATTATTGTGGTCCTTCAAAATTGCCTCTTGTACATTCTTGCATCTTTCACTCTTTTCTGTTTGCCATATCTGGAGTACTACTGGATCCATTTCTTACTCCTCTGTCACAGCATCCTACTTTTTTCCTAAAATTCCTTATTGCTAATTTAGAGTTCATTTAAAATTTGATGTTCACACCAGGACTGGAAACATCTAGAACATTTAGTCTACCGCAATTGGCCAATATTTGTTTCTATTTCTCAATAAATATACAGTAGTGGCTCTGGTTTTGTTTTGTTTTTTTCCCTTTTTCAGCTCAATCATGATTTGCTCTGCAAAACAGGTGAAGAAACTCTACTTAACAGGTGGGAAAACTAGTTGACATTGATAAGTAAATGCCTAAGCCAGTGCTATATAATGTGAGCCATGCTGTAGCAAGAGACAACCTCAAAGGCAGAGGGTTGCTTTGTTGGGCTTAGATGCTGAAAGGAATTTAAAAGCTAGTGGGAAAAAGCAGCCTAGAAGCTTTTTGTGGCTCTTAGTGCTTCTTTTCCAGTTCATCTCTTTGAAGGGGTACCAGCAGCATGTCTTTGTTTCACCAGCACAATCAAAGAGGCATTTTCAGTGTTGCTTTCCAGCTCCCAGAGCTGAGTGGGAAGTAGCTGGGCAGACAGGGAAAAGGAGAAGCACATCTCCCACCACCAAGCTGGTGGCTTGCTTACAGGACTCTTAGGTGCATCTCTGGACCTGGACTACAGAAAGGTAAGAGTGACCTAGAGTTGCATGCTCCCTAGGTGAATAAATACTGGCCATGAACATTTGTAAAGACTCAACTTTATATTCTACCTGAAATTACTGTATTTTTACTGTGTGGTTTCACTGCTTCAGACCCAGAACAGATTTATCATCAGCGGTTAAAATAACTTTGCAGCAGATAGGATTTGCAATATGCCATTTGAACAGATTCCTTAGCCATTCACTATTGAGAGGCTGAAGCATTGATGCTGCTACTTGTTTCCTGGGCTATGAGCTGTTCTTTCTATCTGATGTCTCTTTGAGGCTTTGTAGCACCTCCTGCTGTGGTTTTGAACACAATAGCTTCAGCTGAAATGAAATTAAAAAGGAAGCACCAGATTTGAAGCAAAACAGGCCAGAAAAGTTTTATTCCACTGTAGGTTATATGTATTTAAACTCGTGTAGTGTACTTAAAGAAGGATTCACAGAGACTCATTACTTCCCTTGATACTGTAAAATACACATCTTGGACTCAGAAATACTCAGATACTGAACAATAAGAACCACCAACTACCTTGAATGAACTGCAAATAGCTATCTAAATGATTATTCAAATCCACCTGATATGAAAACATTCCCATTTGTTAGCAGGGGAAAACTGAGAGACTGGCTTATATAACATCTCCAAGTGTTTGAAAATTTAATTTTTATTTCTTGGTCTCTCAGGCTGCCAGTTAAAAACAACCCAGCAGACAAGAACATAGTAAAATAGGAGCATTCAGGCTGCATGGTGTAGAATAATGAAAGCAATTTAGATACATCTGGGATAATGCCACATTAACTGCATTAGTGAAGCATTTTCTCCCATAACATAATCTGTCAATGGCCTACTGTAACTGGCAGAATAAAATTTCTTGTCAATTTTATTTTTGCATATCCATATTTTCTCTAACAATGGCTTTTCCTTTGTGAATTTGTATATTACATCACAGCCTGCACTCTTACTGCTTCCTTATGAAAATTCAGACCTTTTCCATACATTTTATCTGTGCTCTTTCACTATGTATATTCAGAGAGCTCTTCTATACACACCTCTACAACCTGCTTTGAGACAAAGACAGAATTAATGTTCCTCTGGTAGGAGAAAGCCTGGGCTTTGCAGACATACATATAAAAGGTTCTCTGACTACTGGAAGGAGATAAAACAAGTACCAGGTTATAGGTTTGCCTTCCTTGTTCTCAGGTTGGCTGAAAAGCCAGGAACAACATATGTCATGTCACTTGTGTTAAACCTCTAGGTATACTCCCAAGCAATGGCTGGAAATGGTTAACATGGATCTGCTTGGAATCAGGGCATCATTTTCTCCATGCCATTCAGAAGCAAGGAACTGTCTTTGCAGCAGAAAAGGATTAAGAGAAGAGTCAATCTGTTAACAGGCTAGAGAAAGCCACCTCTTCACAAGCACTGAAGATCTGTCCTCAAGGTCTTCAAATACTTTGAATTCTTTGACAGGAATCACTCAAGACCAGTTCCTGACATTCCCCCATACACTTCACCTAGTGGCTTCGGAGAAAGCTGGTCAATTCTTAAAAGCTGAGGCTCTTCTGCCCCTATCAATGATACTTCACTGTAAAGACAGTACAGGCAATTCATCAGATAGGTATTACAGATAATTCCTGTCCTTCTGATACCCTGTCTTGACCTTTAGGACATGTATGCCTGTTGTTACAAATAACAAAAATGATGCAACTGGTGAAGATCAATAGAAAAATTAGCAAAAATTGGGATGTCATGCCAATTAGTTTTTCCAATAACACGTTTGCAACACAACTGGTGTGAGGCATGCCCTGAAAAAGAGCATAAGATGCTGAGCACCAAGAAAATGCCATTGGGAAAGATCTGCAGCTGTGAGCAGTAATTGGTAAAGTGCTATCATCAAACCCCACATGGTCACATATGCAGAGGGAGATTCATAGCATATCAAGTGTAAAATGAAAGCTGTGATATAGCAAACACGAAGCCAAAGGAATATTGGTCAATATGCTGAAGCTGCTGGCTGAAGCAGTCTCCCAAATGTTTTTGACTTTGAAAATAAAAGGAGAAAACTGGAAAAAAAATATTGTTGTAGTTAGGGGAAAAAGCTGATGTAGAGAAATATTCTGCAGAAATGAGGTGCAGATGCTGGAAAGCTGGATCATTATCAATGAGTAATACCACAGTGTCAGTGCTCTCACAAGCATGAAAATGATATACATCATCACTAATCCCTATGGATTTATCGTGTCACATGGTCAGTCTACATTCCTCCATCTCCATCAGGCAAAGGCTGCAGACACTAACCAATAAAACTGATGTCCTTCAGTCACAGTGAATGGGTGAACGAGGAACACAGTAACATCATGGACTATAACGGTGTATTAGTAGGCTAAGACACATGAAATATGTGCTAGTATAAAGTATTAAAATAATTATGAAGAGTGGTTCTGCACAGCCAACACCAGATGCTTTGATTCTGGCTCCTAATCTGTTTGAAACACAAGGCTATGTCACATAGAAGTGTGGCCCTGCACATTGGCAAGGTGCCCAGAGATTGTGAACCTGCAGTAGAATGCTGAGAGTGAGAATTTCTCTCTCTCTTTTCTTGCTTTAAATAGTCCCAGATATTTCCTTCCCTCTCAGTTAATTCTCCTATGTGTTGAACAAAATTAAGGCTGTGTCCCTAAAAGAAAAGAGTTACTCAGATTTTGGAAAGAAAGAAAAAGGTCATAGATATCAGCTGGTCCTCTGGTATTTCGAGCATCATTCTGTCTGCCAAGCAGAGAGTGGGTGGTGAGATTTGGAAGATGTATGGAGGTCCCCAAGTGGCTACAGGTAGGGTCCATTTTTCCTTTGTAGTTCCTTTGCTGAGTCAAGGAATGAAGAATAACTGAGTGTCTCAAATCTCTGCTTCAGTGATGCTGGGTGTAGTTTTCTATTCTCTTGGTCAGGGAATGAATACTTGGAAATTTTTGTATTTAAGCATAAATCCACACCCTGTGACTTTTGGAAACACCGTACTATACAGAGAGAACAAGAAAATGCAGTTACTTGAAACTGCAAATGCTTTTAATCATCATCTTACTACTTGATGATGTATCACACTGTATATAATAAGGGTTGCCTGGTCAAACTCGGTGCAATTTTCATGGTTTTGAAAGCAACTGGGTGAAACTGGGGAAGAGGAGAGGACTCTTCCTTGGAAGAGGAGAGGCTTTGTGAGAAGAGCAAGACATCTGTGTATATCTGATGTGGAAAGGGCAAGGCCACCTCAGTTGTATTTCTTCATTTCTCTTGTGTCTCACCTGCAAAAGTGTTTATAAATTGGAGGCAAAATTGTAGTCAATAAGGCCATAAACATAGAAAGTTTATAAACATAAAAACATATTAGGAATGCTGAAAAATCAGTTTCTAGCCACCTCTCAAACTTCACAAGCCAAATCAATTAATTTTTTTGACCTTAAACTCCCTGTGATTCAGTAACCCCTCTTTAAAATGTGTATAATACCAAATACATCCCCATCATTTTGGAGGGGTGAAAGGCTGGGAAAATAAAGTGGTATTTGGGAAATCATCACATAGTAGAAATGTGTGAATTAAGTTTCTGTTTTTGGAACAGTGTTTGAAGAGTGTGCCACTAATAATAGCTGGAACTACACATAGAAAATGAAGAGAAATAAAAGATTGAGAAGCTTTTGGTAAATGACTTCCATCCAAGCTGTGCATTGCATGAGGAGGTAGGGGATTCATTAGCTTTTAATGCTTGTGATTTTAAGTCTAAGGAGTATCATAAGCATGAGGACTAAATTCCAATTACACAAATGTAATTTTCAAATAATTAGCAATGTAAGCTGATAATGCTTTTAAACATCATTTCATGGTTATGTACATATGCATTCGTGTCTGTGCATGTGTGTTGACAGACACAGTTACAAATCATACTCAGCTATCAGTGAATACCTCTTTAGGGCTCTGAGGCATTGTTACATGGGGATATCTTGAGAATATCAAGCTTTAATTTTTCATGTATTTGCAGAAGATTTCTTTCTATTCATTTTTGGCTTTAGTCACATAGTTGGAAGTAGAGTTTCATCTGTAATGTAATTTACATCAATTGTGCAAAATTGTTGTCAAATGACCTTGTTAATATGGCAAATCACATATAAGAGAGGCTATTTAAATGAGATCTAAATGTTTAAATAGCTTAAAATCTTAGGATTAATAACATTCAAAATGTTGACTGTGCTACTTGAGACTTATAACCTTTCTCGAATGGATCCTTAGTTAATTATCTCTAAAACCAGCCTTTTAAAACATTATGCTGTGCCCAGAGATTGATATTTAACTTTTTTTCTATTAATCATATTTAGTTTTAAGATTTGGAAAGGTAGTCCTCTAAGGTTCAGCTGACATTTCGACAATTATGTTGAGACTTAGCATTGATAGATTTTGGTTGCTTAACCCTTCTTGTCAGCAGTTCTGTATTTTATGCAGACCTTGCTGGTGTGGCAATGGCATTTAAAGCAGAGTCCATTTATTTTAACAGAACAATTCTTGTCCTTACAGCTATAGCAGTTATGATCATTTTCCTAAAACAAAGCAGTATGAAGCTTTAATCAATCTCTAGGAAACAGTTTCACGTGCAGGCATATGCATATCCCTTGTGAAAACTGATGCTGATGAGTATTAAACCATAGGCTTTTTATTATGAAACCATTATATGTGCTTCCCTTTTTACAAAAAAAACAGGAACAAAATCCACCACCACCAAAAAAAACAAAAAAAACCACTAAAGTAAAAAACTTATTTTTCAGTGGCTAAGTTACTCCATGACTCTGTTGAAGGCTACAGGAAAAAATCTTCATGATATGGACTCAGGAAACTGGGGGTATCTAACCTATGGCAAGGCTTCTGTCATGCTTCTTTCAGGACAGAAGAGCTCTTATTCTAGCTCCCTCCTAACTCACTGTTTCTTAAAGGAATATTTTTTAGGGGTGTGGGGAAGATAATGTCAATTAAGATGACCAAAAATACAGCACCTGGATTTTTGTCTCTTTAAATGAGCTGGTATTTTTGTGCTGTCAGTGTGTCACCACCATCTAAACAGCAATGCAAGTCCTTTCTCTGTTTCTGTGCAGTAGGAGATGCTGTGTCATGAACCGAAACTAATCTAGCATAATATAAAGTAGAAATAGTAAAATGAAAGTTGTCAATAAATTGGTGACAGACAGAGGGAGAATGAACTGCTTATTTGGTGTAAATGCTGGTTTCAATTAATCAACCTCTGCTTTTTTCTTTTTTTTTTTTTTTTGAGAGATCAGAAATGGACTAAAAAGTGCTCATTTATATATAAAGCAATTCTAAGGTTAATTAACATGTTAATGTCTCTGAAGTTTTGAAAATAATATTCAGGAGATATTAGATAACATATAGAACATATTAATTATTTTTCTAAGATTACTCACTTTTCCAAATGTTGTCCTCTGAATTTTTTAATGATGGTGTCCAAAGGTCATTTGTGAACAATTCATGTTACAATTTAGAGCTAATAAAGAGCCTCATGTGGAATGAATTACCACCTGCTCCCTTTTTGCAAGAAAGCATCTTTCAATATCCACATCACAATAGTGTTTATCACATTTCAGACTGATGCAGTCAGACTTTATGCAGGAGAACCTAAACAGGGCATGAGAATTACTGTCTAGTTTGTGTTCTGCTCTCAGAAGCTTTTCCCTGAATGCTCCTCATGTCTAATCTGTGTCTCATAAACATTTCTCTAAGTACCAATACCAGGTTCTCCTGGGGAGGAGGGCAGAGCAATTTTTCCAGTAGGCCACATCTTTTTTCAGTGTCCTGTCTTTGGCTGGGATGGAATTAATTATCTTCCTGATAGCTGGTGCAGTGCTGAGTTTTGGATTTCTTTATTGAGAAATAAAGAAATGAGAAATTTCTTTATTGAGAATAAAGTTGGTAAGAGACCAATGTTTTGTTTGTTGCTGAGCAGTGCTTACTCTAAGTAAAAGACTTTTCAGTGTCTCATACTCTGCCAGTGTGGAGAAGCTGGGAGGTGGCATGGACAGGACAGTTGACCTGAACTGGCCACAGGGATATCCCAATACACAATCCTGGAGGGGAGTTGGCTGGAAGGGCTGACTGCTGCTCAGGGATGCACTGAACAAGTGCGGTGAACAATTGCATTGAGCATCACTTGTTTCTCTTGAATCTTATTTCTCTCTCTTTCCTTTTCGTTGCTATTACTAATTTTATATTTTATTTTGTTTCAATTATTTAACAAAGTTTTACTTTGTTTTGACTTCAGTTCTCCTCCCAGCTGGGGGGACGAGAGGGTTGTTTGAGCAAGTGGGTGTGTGGGGCTCAGCTGATGGCTGGGGTTAAACCATGACAGGTTGGAAGGACCAAGGGCAACCATGTCCTCCTTCTAGAGGACTCGACTTGTGTGAATGCATGGGTTGATATAATGCTCAGTAGGCCCAGATGGAAAACCTACAATGTGCCAAACAGAATGCAATATGTGTGTAAAAAGCACCTGGCTGCACAGGCACAGACAGGGTTTGCTGCTGCTGCCACCACTGCTGGTGCTCAGCTCAGTGGTAGCCTTTGTCCCCAGCCTCTCCTAATTCCTAGCAGCCTTTTCCAGTCCAAACAGAAGAGCACCCTTTATATTGCCATTCCTTTTCCCTCCCTGTGCCCAGCATAACAGCCAGACTGAATTGTGCCTGTCCCCTTCCTGGGGACTAAAGGGCTCCCCTGCATCAGGATGGAAAATGAAGGGAGAGAGTGGGTTGTTGTATGAAGGGAGGCTGCTCCACAGGTGGGAGCTGCTGCCCACATGGAGGGAACTTTTATGTGTGTGTGTGTGTGCAGGCTGCAGCCTCCCACAGGGACAGGAGGTGGGATGCTGCAATCTGTATTCAGTTCCTGAAGGCACCACTCCCAGGCTGCCTGTTTTAGGGGAAATATTTAGAATAACAAAAATAGTCCTGTCCCAAATTAAAGTCATAAAGGACTGATACTTCTGCGACTTAAAATCTGATGTTAGGTGGGATTCAGAGTTGTGAGAGAATGCTGGGTTGTATTCAGGGGCACCAGAGAAGAACCTGGCCTTTTATGCTGCTCATACAATTCAGCAGTTGGTATATCCTGTGCTATATATATACTGTTGATATATGCTTTTACAAATAGTAAATTCCTGGACCTATGCGACAGCAAGGCAAACAATAAAGGATGTAAGGAGCTAAAATATAGAATAGGTGCCAGGATTACTCATCCTTCTCCCACTCTCTGTTGGTTATACTTTCCTTTAAAGGTAGAAGCCAATGGTAAATTTTAATGGCTTTTTCCTTCCTATTTTTAGATTTATAGGTAGAACAGACTAGCAAATATTTCTAAGTTTTAGTGCTCACAGAAAGTTCCAAATGAACAGTCCTTGAGAATAAACCCTGTAGCTCAGGCAGGATGTGTATAAGCTTCAGGCCTCTGTGATGTGGTTCAGATCTTTCTACAGAGTACCAGTAAAAGTATCAATTAATGTTAACAGTTTTATGGTGTGGGCTGTTGCACCTTGGGAACTATGCTAAGACCATTTATTCACCTTATCTGATGTTCTGAATAGTTAAATGGACTGGTTTTTTTTTTTTTTTTTAGCGCTTACTAATCCCCGCAATCACTCAGTCCTTCAGCATCAAAAATGACCATTTTCCTGTAGACTGATACACTAGTGTATTTATTATTCACCACATTCAAGTAAAATGTACAGTCTTGATAGATGGTCATATTTATGAGATTCTACATTTCCAGGTTACCAAACCACACTATTTGTTTGATTCTCCCTTTCTGTATCACTCTAAAGTGCATGAGATGTGTACTTTGTTCGTGCATGATAAAATGAAAGGAGGGTTGGCTGCAGCTACTCAAACAATTCCATCTGAGTTTGTTTGCAGTCAGTGACTGCTATTTTGGGGAGGAAACCTATTTTCACCTGAACTGAGGGAACATTTTATGAGGGGAAAAAAAGTTTTCTATCAAACATTGACTGTTTAAAAAAAAAATAAAAATTACTCGGAATTCTTTATATGAGCTTTCATATGACCTTTACTGAGGATGGTTGCTTTTATTGTCATTTCCTTCATCCTGTTGTGCTATACAAAACAAATTTACAGGTGGTGACCCACCTGCCCAGTCAGCATTAGAAATTCCTGGTGGGAAATGCTGTACTATCATATGGGGAAAGCCCATTAATGATAACAAGGACTTGTATTCAAAGACAAAACGAGCCTACAAGTGTGTCAAACTGTGAGAGGGAAAGCATGGATAGCCATGGTGAAAACACAGTATTACAAGCTCAGTTTAATAGCTTTGAATCATTTAAATGTATAGAGTTTGTTCGTGTGTCTGACCTTGTTGTGATTAATGCTCAGGTCCAGAACTACAAATAATATTCCCCTTTGCTCCACAGGAGGCTTTTTCAGCTTCAGTTTTGGAGGGCATGTGCTTGCCAGTGCATAATTTCTAAGGGGGTGTTGCTTGATCTAGTGCCTTAGTCATACTTCAGGCATTGGGGTCCATCTGCTATTCCGAAAGCATAGGAAAAGAGGCAGGAAGCCAGGTGTCATGTATTAAAGACCTTGTCTCACTTTGGATGACACCTCTGGAATGCAGCGTTTGGCACACTTCTTGCATCAGTAAAAGGGAAATAGGAGAACAGTGTGATCTTCCCATAGCTCATATTGCATCCTGACTTTTGGGAGGACAAACAACTGCTGAGCAGGTGAAGGTGTTAACAGCCTTGCAATTTTTTTTTCCTGTCAAGTTGTTTATTTCGAAATAAGGGAAGCAGTGAAAGTTACCAATTATGCTTATTGTTTGACAAGTACCTGAATCAGTTCCTGAGTCCTTGGAGATGATGTATACCTTTATAAGTGCATAATTTGAATACAGATTTGAAGAATTGCTTCTAGATTTACCAGAAGTAAAACAAATTTGTTTGAGTTTATTCTTTCCTCTATAACTTAGGCTCTGGATGCCATATAATTTGTAATAATGAGTCCTTATAACTATGATGCATTGAGTAAGTAAGTAAGCACACATTCATAACTGAGTTTACCTCTTCCACAGTACCCCAGTTCTTTGCACAGTCTACACTAAATATGCTCAGATAAACATATGACAAAACCCACCACTCCCAAAGAAAAATAATCCTCCCTTATCCCCCGATCAACAGGTGTCTCTCTAGTGAAATTTTACTTACTGTTTGGCCATAGCCAGAAACAGTGGCCCTGCTTTGTTCAGGGCTGTGTTTCTCTGAAGGCAGTTTGAGTTATTCCATTAGAAAGTAAGGCAAAAATCCGTTTTCTACATCCTGGGAGCCAAATACATGCTGTACACCTTCTACACTTAATGGTCTATCAGGAAGAATTTCCCAAAGGCAATTCAAATGGTGGAAAAAATTAGAGAGGAGGATAGACAGCAGTTTCCTTACCTAAGTTACAGCCTGCTGGATGTTTCACAGCCAGAAGCTTGGCACTACTGCGATGTATTGCAAACAGCTGGATATTGCTTTCTTTGAAAACTGCCTCTGTAATTAATTTTCCTTCCTAAACACATTTTGTTTAATCATTAAGGGGTGAGTTCATTACTCATTTATCCAGATTGCTGAAGCAAAAAGATGGGGCAACTATGCAAAGCTTCAGGTAGCAATATAGTATTTTTTAAATACTGTAAATCTGAGGAGACACTATTTAGTCACGGTAGACAAAATTATTAAGGTCTAAAAGGCAACTCTCCCACTTCTATCTCAAATTATTTGAGCTGTTCCAAATACTCTCCAAAAGATATTTTAAGCTACGATGCCTCTATAAATAGTTAAAATGAAAAAAAAATCTAAATCCAAAAATCCAACAGTTCTGTGTGATTAATTTTATAGTGCTTTTTCAAATAATGTCTTCTAGCTATCCAAGCACTTTCGAGTAAGAGGTGATGCTTCATTACAAGAATGTACTTTATCTGACTTGCATTTTCATGCTTCAGCTTCTATAAAAGCTTACACATTTCTACAACTAAATTCTACGTAAATATTATAATGGCTTTCCATAAATATTTACTAGTTATTATATTCCAAGTACAGTATTTTTAATCAGTACTTTCATGTTGCTCTCTTCAGTTGTTTTTCTGATTCTTCTAAGTTCAGTCAGGTGGGGGTAGGTTCACATTGGCTGGCTGGCAGATGCCCATCCAGCTGCTTTCTCATTGCTCCTCCTCAACAGGACAAGGGGCAAAAATGGGATGGAAAAGCCTGTGGCTTGAGTAAAGGACTGGAAGATCACTTACCAAATACCATCATGGGCAAAACAGACTTGACTTAGGGATAGTAGATAGAACTTATTGTCAATTAATATAGATCTGAATGGTGAGAAATAAAGATCAAAAAAACCCATAAAACACTTTCAGCCCACGTATTTTTCTTTCCAGTTCCTTCAGAGAACCTTCAGCTACTCTGGTGTGGGGTCCTCCACAGGCTGCAGTGTGAATATATCAGCTCCAGCATCTGGAGCACCTCCTTCCTCTCCTTCTCTCACCTTGGGGCTGAAAGGGTTATTTTTTCCCCCCCCTCACTCCTCACACACCAGGCAGGGTTTTGCTCTTTCTTAAATACGTTTTGCCAGAGGTACAACCACCTTGGCTGATGTTCTCTGCCGTGTCTGGAGGTGAGCCTGTGGTGGAATGGGCTTTGTTCAGCACTGGGCACTCCCTGGCACCTCCTCACAGAGGCATTTCCTGCAGCCCTCCCAATAACTAACTTGAGACAGACACCCAATATACAAATAATTAATTCAAAGTAAAGATAGACAGTGGTGCTTTCTACAGACATGTCTCCCTTTCTGCCTGCAACTTTCCAATTTTCAAACTCTGAGAACTCTATGCCAAAGTCTGACTAACCGTGCCTGTCCTTTGGCAGCTGCCCATATATTGTTTGCCCCAACACAGACATAAAGTTATCTAAAAAAAACCTGACAGCCCTTCTCTGTTCTGTGAATACTTTCAGTCCAATAGTTATTCAATTTATTTCAGGAATGAGGGAAGGAGTAGAGAAGAGAGGTTCAAGCTGTTGCCACCCCTGTAGCCCTTCCCAGCCACTGCCACCTTTTGCTCCCACACTCTTGGGTCAAAAATGTCACTGGCAGTCCTTATCTCAGCTGGACATAGAGAAAGTGGAGTGAAATAAATTCAACAACCATTCTTTGCACCAGTGCAGAGGATGTGTTAGCTTGGCATGGGGTGGTAGCTCCTGTAGTGGGTAACATAATAATTAATAATTAACATATTTTTAATACTTTTTTTTTGGTCAAGTACTGCTGAAATGTACTCAGTTTTTCACTGTTGTCTGCAAGCATGGTTTTCCATCCCCCACACTCGCTTTCTTAAAATTGACAGCAGGTTGATAAGAGGCTCTGACTATTTTTACCTATTTAGAAACATCTTTTTGCAGTCTTTCCCCTTCTTTTACAATTGCAAATACTTTATTTGGATTCCATGCTTTTGGGAAAGTTTCAAATTAGAAATAAATGGCAAAAAATTTTCTCTGTATAATTACCCAGCCTTATTATAATTGCAAAATGCACAATAAGTGCAAGTTATTTAAAACCCTTGCTAGTTAGAGAATATAAAATGTGAAGTTGGAATCTGAAATTAAATTGAAAAATATGTAAGATCCAGTAAAATGCTGTTCTGTATATTTTATGTGATATGTATTTCTGTCAGGAAAAACAGACTGCCCTTTACTCCTCTTTTGCTTGTAGGACATATGATTCCACACTCTGGTGGTGTTATCTCTCAGTCTGCTTTGCTTGTTACTTCTCACAGTAATAATAACATATAGGATTGACATTAGAATAAAATTCCTTATTAAAAAAAAACAAAACACTGAAGCTCTATGAGCCTGAACTCTGTTGAAATCACTGGAAATACCAAGGGATAAAATTAGTTTGGGTGATATGTAGAAGAAACATTAATTATCAGGAAACCAATAGAAAATGTCTTTATCACTGAAGTTTTTTTCCAATATATTTTACAAGTGAACACAGAGTACCTTTCACAATCAGTATTGCAAAATACCAGATTTATATCTATTATGGATGAGTCAACAATGGAAATAATGGATTATGCTTCAATTCTGTTTTGCCATAATCTTTCGACCTTACTTAAAAAGATTTGGACTCAGAATGGCTGTTCTTCGTTTTTACATGATTTAATCAAACAAGTAAATTGTGAGGAAATGCTTAAGAGTGAGACAGTCATATTTGGGTGAGCACATACAACTCATTTGCATTTTGTAGTGACATGGTTATGCTACTTCAGTGCTAATCTTGGAATTTTTGTGTGTAATTATGGAAATAAAAAAGAAATCCATTCATTTATTCTTTGAACATTTTCATTACTACTAGCAGTAATTAATCATCCAATGTCCTTGGATGTCACTAAGAATATGTATTTGACAAGTTGTCAGTTTAACTAGAACCATGCAGTTCATGTACCACTTCAGCTACTGTTGACTTTCTAGTTAAGCCACTCAAAATAGTTCTTTTTGTGTCTGCTTCTCTAAAAATCTGCAGATCAACTTCTTGGTCAAAAAACAGGTTTAGCCTTCAAAACACACAAGTCTTCACTGCTTTATATAGTTTTTCTTGAATCCAACCTCTAATAAGGAACACTCACCTTGGGATAAAGAGAGGTGATCATATTTCTTAGTATCATACCAATGCGTTTCAAGTCATTTTGTACATTTAAATTTTCCCGAAAGATTTTTTTATGTAAAATGATGATTTGTTGAAAATAAAACATTTCTAGGAAATATATAAATCTTGGCAGGTTTTGTTTTCAGATACTATTTTGACATCGTTAAGGCAAAAGCATTCAATTTAACCATTTTCAAAATGAATTTCTTTTCTTGAAGAACAAATTGTTGGTAATTATTTTCGTTGAACAACAGTTTTAAAATGCTCTAGTAGACTTTGTGAAGTTGAATCCCAACGAATATTTAGTGTTTATTTGTTTTTTTGAGAAGCATAACATCAGAATTAAGCACTGTATTAATTTCATTCTTGTTTTTTAATAACCTGGTTTAAATTTTGTTTTTCTTCTGAGTGGAGAATAAACGTCCCAAAGTCCAATATTTATCAAACAGATAATTGGATTCCAAGGTGTAGTGTGTGCCTCTTGGTTAAATTTCACTTTTATGAAGACAACTGACTGACAACAACTCCTAATTGGAGGATTCTGCAAGGGTGTAGATGGTATCTGTGAAGGGCAAGAATTTTGACCTTTGTGGAAAGCACTTGTGCATGTCACTTCATGGTTCAACAGGACAAAGCAAAAGTGAGGGCCAATGGGAATAAGAGTGTACTGAAGACCAAGAAAAACACTGTCCAAAGCACACTGAGTAATTTTCTAACCAAAAGCTCCCCACACAGTCAGGGACGTCGCTTGTTTTATGTAGAGCTGAGCACTTGTTTGCTAAATGCCACTTGATTACTAAATGCTGAGGACAAATTAGTAGCATTCTTGAGAGAAGAAAATAATTAGGGTGCCTATTGCTGCGTTCAGAGAGGTCTTAAAGCGAAACATCCAAGTCCTGGTAGTCATAGCACAGCTTTTATGCACACGCACACCTCGACATCTCCTTGCGTCCCGATGGGCTACACAAGCATCTGCACCTTCAGTTCATCCTTTTGAAGGGTCCAGCTCCTCCTTTTACGTCTTTAATTCCAACATAAGAGAACTTTCCGTCTGTCAGGATTAAGATATGATAGGTTTGCAGTTTTTTATGCAGATGACAAAAGCTGATGTTTGGTGGGGAAATTCCGCGCGGTCCTTTCGCTGGGCGTGGGGATCGAGTCCCGTGGGATTCGTTTAATTCGGAGGTGAGATACTGACTAAGATGGATTAAATCTTCTGGAAGATTTTGGTTGCTAAGTTATTTTAAGCATAGGGGTTCCTTCTTTTCCAGTAGGAAAAGTGCATTGCAGCTAATTAGGCCCTTAGGGAGCAATTTTCAAAACAGTGTGCAGGAAGTGTGATCACAACCCTTATTTGTTAATGGGTTTTGTGAACATCCCTCCTGCGATTTTTTTCGAAAATTTAGAACAACAAAACAGCAACCTTATTGGAGAAGCACATTTAAATATATAGAATATGATATCTTTTTCTTCAGGGCATTAGATAGATGTCATACATTAAGACCACAGAGTTTTTCTGTGATTATTATGCTCTGCTTCCTCAAACCTGTAAATGTAATGAAATAATAAAATAATCTCTGTGGGCCTGCAGAAGAAATCAATCTCATGGTTCTTACCTATCTCCTCTTTACTTAAAGGAGGAAAAGCAACAAAACACTAATCCCTAATTTTTGTGATGATAAAATTTTTAAAAAATAAAATAAACATTATGAAATGTAAAGATTATGAAAGGTGTTTAGAATGAAATAACAGAAAGCATACAGAAAGATTCCATAGTAATATTGGATCAAATTCCCCATTTAAACTGTCTGGAAAAGGTTCCTTTTCATTGCATAGGAAAACACAGGAACTGCATGTTATTTTTTAATAATATTAAATAGGAGGGGGAAAATGTGATTCAAGAAATACGTGGATATTAAAATATGCTAATGGAAGTGATTATTATCATTTGTAGTAATACTGAAGGTCATGACTACAAGAAAGGATTTAGAGGTAGGTGGATGGACAGGTGACAAGGCAAAGCTGATTCAGGGGACATTCAGCTGTAAACTGAGTGCACGGTTTATTTTTTTTTTTGCACCTCTCTGCTCCAAGGGGTGCAGGTAACTCATTTCTGGCCTGGTCAGAATGTGGGCAGATGAGCTCAGGTTTGTTTGCACCTTGACATGTCAGTAAGCCTTAAAAGTTAGCTTGGGGATCTGAATGCAGGTGACTGGATACTGCTAACACATATTTACATTGAGGAGCAGACTTATCAAAGCCTGGCTGCAGAAAATGAAAGTTGAACATGCCGTGTATATCTTCATTAACTATGCACTACACATATATCAGTTCTGAAAAGTGGACAAATCAAGAAGGTAAAAAGAAGGGAAGTAAAAATTTACATTTAAAAGACTTAAGTTTTCATTGTGACCAAAAGAGAGTCCATGCACCAAAGTTCTTAAAATTTAAATAAGGAAGAGAAAGGGTGTGACATTCCATTTCTATTTTGCTCACAATAAAAGCAAACAACAAATGTAAATGGAGCTTGGGCTTCAGTAGGTCAATGAAGGTTTGACATTGATTTTAGTGGAATCAGGATTCTGCCTTAAATTACTTTCCCATGGATGCAAAAGAAAATTGTAACTTAGAAAATAAATGTAGGTCTGCTGAACACCAAGCTGGTGTCTTATCAGCATGAGTTCTTCAGTCAGTTTTAGGTAGTTTGTGCTGATTATAAAACAATCTAAAGGAATCAGCTCCTTCTGTGCTTTTCAAACTCCAAACATATAATTGTGAAATTCACAGATAATGAACAATCACACAATTCCAACCCACACTTGTTAATAAAAGCTTTTAGTTTCAAATACTTGAAGCTTCTATAAATGACAACAATTTTTGTCCTGAGCAGAAAAAGATCTGTTGTCTTAAATATTTCATTGTTGAAGTGGCATCCATTATCTAGAAAATATTAGATTTCTCAGGGAACAGAAAAGATATTTAAAAATACGTGAGCACAGATAATAATTATAAATTGGTGATTTTAATTCTTAATGTTACCGGACAGTAGCCTAATGTGGCAAGATTCATTACAGTAGATATTGTTTTGACCTAAGTGGGCAATTTTTTCCTTCAGTGCTCATTTAATGGAATAGCACAATAGTCTCAGGATATTTATATTGTGGTATATGATTGAAAAGTTCAGAATATGTATTTGTTGCAGTTACATTGTTTTATTAATGAATTTTTAAATTCTGGCTTTCAGAATGCCAGTTTTAAATGGTTTGTCATATATGTCTACATTTGATATAACAGGTTACTAAAGTGCTAACTCAAAGGATCATTAACACTAACTAAAAATTATATGATTAAATGCTTAATTTAAAATCTTGTGCTTTAAAAGACAAATTTGCATCTCACAAATCCCCTACATTTCCAACAAAGACTGTCTAGGATGTCAATTATCATATTGACACCATTAAATGATGATGTAAGTCTGCACTCCAGTTTAAGGGAGGTTCTAATATAAGGAATGATTACTGGAGCTCTAACATTGCCTTGTATCTGAATAAATGCATTTATATTTAGCTATATGTCTTTGTACTTTGATAGCTTTCATATATAATCTTATAATCAGTCTTTTGTTGTCTCTTTTCTGTTTTTACTCCTTGATTGCAAGGACTGAAAGACAATTCCCTCTCTTAGGTGCCGCATGCACAGCCTATAACTGTTGAACTATCTAGGAAAGATAGTCTACATGGAATAATTATTCAATAATATGTCTTCCATGTGGACATTCCTACTTCAGGAAAAAATATATATATCTACCTACCAATTTTGTAACAGTATTAAGTTAAGCTACTAGGAGCTTCTCTCCTTCAAAACTCCTTATAGGGTTGTTGTTGAAGCAATTTAATTTTTTTTCTTATCTTTGCTTAGAAGAGTTGCACCAAACACAAGCACTGAAAAAACACTGGCTTCTATTAGATAGGGGTGTACTGCAAAGTTTTTCTGGTCTTTTCACACAATTTCATAGCTTACAAATGCGTATTTCAATTTAATAGAAACAAAAAATATTTTGATCTTTGGAGCAATTTTCCAATAGATGATATGGGTTTAGTTTCCCCGTTTGCAAAATTGAGATGACTAATCTTCCCGTGTCTCACCCATTCTCTATGCATATTTTAAATTCTCTGTCCTACAAATGGTTTACAGTGCCCAACAGCACGACCCCTTCACATTCCTGAATACTAACAATAATCCTTTTCCATGGGCCATAGATTTTTGTTAAAATTTAATTTAACCAAGACTTAAATGGATAAACTTTCTCAACTTTTCTGTGCCTTTCTGACTTCTTCTTAAGTCACTTTCAGCATCCTATCATAGAGTCATGGAATCATTTAGGTTGGAAAAGACCTCTAGGATCATGCAGTCCCACGTTACCCCAGCACCACCATGTTCACCACTAAATTTTAATGTCCGTGAGTGCAACACCTGCTTGGATTTTTAGTATCTCCAGGGTTGCTGACACCTGACTTAGGGTGCACTCAAAATCTCCTTGTCCAGGTCGTTGATAAAGATATTAAACAGGACTGACTCCCAAACTGGGATGCCCCTGGGGAAACACCACTTGTGACCAGCAACCGGTTGGATGTAACTCTATTCATCACAACGTGGGCCTGGCCACCCAGCCAATGTTTTAGCCAGTGAGCAGTGCACCTGCCCAAGTCATGAGAAGCCAATTTCTCCAGAAGAATGCCGTGGGAAATGGTTTAAAAGGCTTTAGTAAAATCTGGGTAAACAACACCTGTAGCCTTTCCCTCACCCACTAAGCAGGCCACCTTGTTGGTTTTACCCTGCATGTAACATGCAGGGAGCCATCCTCTGTATTTTCCTGTCTCTGACCACCCTGCAGAAAATCTGTCCAGGATCATTATTATTTTCCCTCCTTTTACAAACATAATTCATCCCCTTCTCCCTTGAGTCAGTATTACTTTACTTCTAACCTTCTGAAAATTAGATGCCAAATCAAGTACCTTACTAACTCATTAAGACCACCTACCAACGAATTTTTTCCCCCTACTAGTGTTCCCTTGTGCACATACTAGTTCTTTAACACTTATCTCTGGTCCCTTTGTCTGCTTTCTGTCTTGCCTAAGGTATCCACATCACTTTTACTACCTTTTCTACTATTTTTTTAGGTTTTTCTATCTGGCTGTGTAGGCCAGAAGGGCAAAACTCCTTTCCTATCACCTTTGCCACTTGCCAGAGTTGAGCTGGGTTTTGTACTGTGCTTGTTAAGAACTACTTGATTAGTATTTAATGTAGCATAACCAGGCTTTTAAAGACTTTTTCCAGCCTTGAAGGATTTCTCACGTGGCCTGTATACTCTTAAGAGTTCATAATTTCCTAAAGTGACAATCAAGCTTCCTGTTCCTCTTTGAAGCACTCTTTACAATGATTCCTCAAGTTCCTACTTTGTCTTACAAACATAAGTGCATTAGGAAATGCTGATAAGTGCACTCAGGTACTTGTCTAAAGGTACCAACGTGTGAGTGCTGTGACCGTGTGCGACAGGAAGAGCTGCAGTGAGAAGCTCACCAGGCTGCCCTTACCACTGAAATCCCAGCATCTTTCAAAGGAATAAATATAATAAAAGGAGCACTAGGACATAACAAATACCGTTTGGGACCACAAGTTTTGAAAGAATGAACAGCTGAATATCAAGTTCAAATTTATCCTCCAAATAAGGTTGGTTTATCACAGGTACACTGTAAGTTGGGCCTAATGTCTATGCATTATGAAAGTCTGGGAAAAACAGGACCCAGAAGCATTAATTTGTAATGTATTGTAGTGAATGTAGCACCTTGGTGCTGACATGTATTGATTATTTTGCCCTCTGAGGAAAACATCTTTGATCAATTAATTACCTTGCTAGGGTACTCCAGAAATTACAATAATATTTGAATGAAACCTGGTAATTATCATAGGTGAAGACTGCCTTTTTTTTTTTTTTGTCTAGTGACCTCAGAGACCCAATTTCTTGAAACAATGCTAATGCGTTTCTCTCATTAGAGACTTCTGTGGTATATAAAACCAGCAACAAAATCAAGAAGATATGAACAAAAAAAGGTGAAAATTAGTTGAAAGATTTTACTATGTCAACTCCTCAGATTTATTGGATGACTGATTGTGGATCCTGAATCTCTATCTTCATTCTCCAATTTCATTTACCAGCAATAAAATTATTATCTAGTTGATAAACTGGAGATTCAGAAATAAAACCTAGGTTATATATCTTTTAAAGTAGAGGTAATCTGGGAACCTGAATGCCAAAGTTGCTGTATCTTTCAGGATTGTTTTAATTGTCCTTATGCAACTAGTGGATTTTTCTCTCTGCATGTCTGTTATAGAATGTACTTTTCAAAGATACAGATAAGCTATGCATCCAGTGAAGTACAGTGAAAGTTGTATTATTTTTGTTATATATTTGTCACAGAAATACTGTGTGATCTGGAAATATATTTCACTGTTAGAGAATGGTATATTCAAAGAAAAGGAAGAGTGAAGGAGAGATTACTATCTGATCTTTCAGGGAAATAAACTTCTAAAAATATCCCTCCCCTTTAATTGTCTTTTAAAGCAGCCTCAACAAAGAAAATGCACGTGTTACATTTGTCATACCACAATATGTCTACAGGTATAGTTTGCACCCAAGCTGTGTAAAATGTGAGGTGGATCATCTGAGTCACTGCTCTTATAAAGTTTACTCTGTCTCTGAAGAGATCATGAGGACATTTTAAATTACTAAATGTAATGCATGCACAACTTTGTTACCATTCATCTGTGTAAAATCCTGTGAATACATCATTATGCACGTGCTAAGGTAGATTTTGCTTGATGTTTTTAATGCAGTGGTTAAAAACTTACCATCCTGAAGAATTTTTTTGAATAAGTAACGAGCACAACTGAAATTTGGGGCATTAGGGTTTATTTTGGTATTGATTCCACTCTTTCATATGTCAGCTTCTATCAGCATATCCTAAGGCACAGAGCTCTGGTAGCATCAAAATCAGAGGAAAAGACTTGAAGAAAGTTGTCTTCACAAAAGATGCTGTCTCATTCTTCAGTTCTTTGATTTAGAGCTGGAAAGCTTATTCCTCAGACTCTTTTTGCCTCCTGGAGGCAGCCTTGAGGGAAAGACAGCTAAAGCACAGAGATGCTTTCCAGAGGAAGAAGTTCCATCTTCATTAGTGTAGCCTTTAAATAAAGGTGACAGTGATGTGGGGTTGTGTGACTTGGGCCAAACGCGCGTGGATCAAAACTTAGATCGTTCTGGTTCGTGTTTAAAGCAAGTTTTGGTATACAAGGATTAGTTCATTCTCCTAAAGTTCCTCTCCAACAGGGCAAATTGTTCCTGTAAAGCAGCTGCCATATTGGTTGCCAGAGGGGTGTGAGGTTTAATAGACATTTTAAATTTTAGATTGCTCTGGCTCCGTGGAGGAGTTTGAGCTGTAAAATAGTGAAATGACAAAAATGGCATGAAGTCCTGATGCCTTCACCTGGAAGGATGCAGATAATTGAGTTGGACTGGGTTGCTGGAAGCTTATCATCTAGGTGCACTTTAATGCAAAATTAATATGCAGCCAGAAATTCTTGCATCCTAACAAAACTGTGCGCTTTTATACTACCATGAATCTAAGCATTTCCAAGGAAGCTTTCAAGCGGGATATAACTTGCATGTAAGAAAGATGTTCTGAGGGGGCTAGCACATCATACAGCATTTTCCAGGCATAAACTTACATACATCTGTTTGAAACATATACACATCTATCTGAAGATAAAAAATGTGCAACTTAATATAAATTTTAAGCTTGTGTAAAGGATTTTAGGGAGTCTGTGTTTGAATAAAAGCATAGGAGCAAGGAGCAAGAATATGCCTGAAGTGTGCCTAAAGATGTTCTCATCCCAAGGGCATATCCCCAAACACCATGGCATTACAGGTTATTCATGATGTGGTCCACAACTGGCCACTGATCCCAAATGACAAGAGAGGGACACAGCATAAAGTTACAGAGCTCTAATCTTGCTTAACATGACATGAGTTTTATTTGCAAGAATTAATGTACAACGTAGGAAAGACAAAGTAATTAGCTGCTCTTGGGTTTAATTTTGGAAAAGTCATTTAAAACAAACATTTGGACTACTTCAGCATAAAATGAGTATGGGATCAGACTCAGATGTTGAAAGCAATTGTCTTTGTAGAAATTACTCCTTGGATTAATATGAGTAGCTGAAAAATTCTTTGCTTTGTTGTAGGAAAAAGTAAAGTACAATTATTAGAACGTTGTAGTTGTTGCTGTACTGGGGTGATTAATCTGTAGCTGAAGACTTGAAGAATACAGTTAGTTAAGGCTCTTTTCTCACATTTGCATCAGGCAGGCATTGTCAAACGCCTTCAGACTGCGTAGGGGATAAAAGGCAGTGATGGTTTGAAGCTATGTCATGCTAAGTAAACACCCACATGATGGTATGTATGAGAAATATCCTACACAGAGTTCTGGAAATCTTGAGAACATTTTAACAGCTCCTGCAGCTCTGTATATGACAAGATCAAAACCAGGGAACCTGTCACGAGTTGTACCCACACAGCAGTGACTGCACTGGAGTCAAGAGCTACCTGAGCTACCTTTAAACCGTGGGCACTGTTAGAGAAGCATGAAGTTTAAGATGAAGTACTTTACCATGATTTTTAAGGCAGAGAAGCATATAAACCCCATAAACAACAGCAGTGTTTTAAATAACTATCTTGAAGCTAGTTCAGATGTCTTTCATTACACCAGACATAATCAAGTGATGTATATTTAAACAAAATAAAACCCCACCAGAAACAGAGACATTCCCATCACCTCCTAAGGGAGGGGTTGAAAGAAACAGATTGAATTTCAGACATATGACGAAAAGCTCCATTGATTTTAGTGGGGCTGCTCTAGAAAATTCCAGCTTAAACCAGGTCGAAATTCAGCCCTTTTTTTCAGATGTTTGTTCAACAGAAAAACAGAGGAAAAAAAAATTCACAGACGTGGATGAAGGTGGGATGTTTGTTACTGAGGAAGAAGCACATCTGAGAAAGCTCCAAAAAAGGAAACTGTTTTTATAGTGTTTCTATCTGAAAACTCATTCCAAAAATTTTAATATCTTGCAATATTTTTACTAGAGTTTGCCATGTAGGAAAAATCCTCTTTGAGGAATTCCATATGACTTTGCCATCCACATCAGCCTATCATTTTCTTTTCAATCTGCTTAGTGATGCATTCATCAAAAATTTAGGTGCTGAGATTTTTGTGCAGTCTAGATAGCTGTGAAAAAACTGCTTTGAGATATTTACAGCATAGTGCTCTTAGAGGAAAATGTATGGGAAAAAGCATGAACCACCCTTTTTCAACAATAATAACGTTCCACTTTAGTTATTAAAATCTTGTGATTTTTAAAAAAAATATAGTGAAGAAAAAGCAATGTCAAATACTGGATTTGTATTTGATATGCAGTTTACAATGCCAGATCATCCTTTGGTTTTCCCACAAAAGAAAAATGTAGACACAATTAAGTATATACATGGTATCAGCATTAATTTAAGAGTAAATTAAGTGGTTCTGGATCAGGAAATTAGATTATAATGAACTCAGTCTGATTTCATTGAGGTAAAAGAAATTTAAACTTGATAACTATTCATAAGAATAATAGGTACTATGTTAGCATTCTGTTTCCCTCGAGGTAAAAGAGCCTTGACAGGACTGTTTCTCTAATTAAAAAGCTGACATGACTGTGTCCTGTAGGATTTTTTGGCTTCACTAGAAAATTTGCAGTCATCTGACACACATGTTCTTCTATTCCTAGTGGATGAAGAGGTCTAATTTAGTCTATACGTATACAATTCAATCTCTCCATGGCTCTGTTGGAGTGGAAGTTTGCTAAACTGTTTTTAAAACAGATTTAAATCAAAACTGTTGGGCACAGGATCTTATAATTCAAGCTACATATTCCTAAAGGAAAATGTCAAGATATTCCATCAGTTTGGAAAAGGGAGCAGCTGTGGGATAATCACACACATTGGGTCAGATCTGAACACTCCATAATTGTACCAAGTCCCTTTATTATTGAACAGATTCTAAATTATTTGATGAAGCTGTTGCAAATTGGGTTCTATCTAGACTTGACAGTTAAAAATATTTCTAACTATTTAATTCAATTTTACTCCTCTTTCCAATGAAATAAGACCTATATTGACCTTAAGAGCTGAGGCAGTAAAATATTGAGTGAATTAGCACATAGACCTGTGGACAGCTATTACAGTATCTACAATTAATTAATTTGGAGTGGAGATCGGTAAGATGTATGTTACAGTTTAAAAATAACTATCAGAACATTTGATTTTAATTCATACTGTGCACAAAACTCTTTCAACCTTAAAATATATGTTAAAAGTCAATATCAGTGTAAATAAAAAGTCCAGTAATTTTCTCACTAATTTATATTTCTGCGCTCCCATAGATGACCTTTCCATGACTCAAAGCATTTTCTTGGGAGGATGCTGTCTGAAATACAACACATGAAAAATGCTTTCTAGATGATCATCTCTGCTAAACTGATGAACAAACAAGCAAGGAAGAAAATTTCCAAGCATTTTGACAGAAAATTTGAGGCACGTTTGAAGACAAGATATAATTAGAAGGGTCTGACCTTCTGCAAATTGTGAATATTTTCCAAGTATGTAACTTTTATGAAGTCTTATACAGTCAGCTTTAGTTAGAATTTCCCAGTATTATTAATCATCTATCAAAAGCCCCAAGGGCATGACAGAGGAGTTAGTTTTAGCAGCTGAGTTATGGGCTTGCAGGCTTTTCCAGGGGCTGTTCTTTGCACTCTTTTCTCTGTGTCCCCACACTCTTTACCCTTGCTGCTTCTCCAGGATGAGATTCCCAAGGAAATGCACAAAGCTGGCAGCCGGGGCTACAGACCCTGGCATTTGTTAGGTGCTGCCAAATCTGGCTGTTTCCATGAGCTATCTTCAAATATAGATGGAGCACAGGGTGAATTTTATCTCTAGAGCCTTAGGCTGAAAGCCTGAGCTGAATACAGACTGAAATTTTAATTCCACAAGTACACAGTACAAGGAACACTGCACAGGAACACTGCACATTTGCAGTTCATATAATTATATAACCAAGTCTTTGAGAGAGAGCTATAATCTTCATTAACATTAATGCTCACAGCAGAGCTCTAAGGTACCATAGAATTTGGAGGAGGCAAACAATCCCAGAAGCTGTAGGGAAGAAAAGCACCCATATTCTAAAAGTTGTTTAAGGACTGTATTTATTTTTGGTTCTCCTCTCCATTTACCTGCCTCTACTCTTCTGTGTTTAGGTTATCTAGCACTTCTGTGGAAAACCGACTTCCAAGCACTAACTGCTGATCCTCTTGCACTTTCTTTTTCCTCATCTCTTCTCTTTTCGTTACTTTTCCCCAATTCTGCTTTAATTATAAAGACCTCTTACTATCTGGTTCTACTTGTACTAGCAATGCTTTTGACAATGTGTTCTTTTGAGCACCCTTAAGGAATAGCACAGGTGCTTTTTTCTAGCGATGGCTAAAAGTTCATTCCAGTTCATGCAAATAATTGGTTCTTTTTCTCATTAATACCAGTATTTACTGGGTGAAACTTCACTCCACTTAAGTCATCTGACTTCCAGCAGACGCCAAAATGATGTAGTACATCATTTCAGGGACAGAAGAGCACGGGAATTTTTTCTATATGTTTTTTTGCATCCCTTTCTGTGCTTCTCTAAATGTGGCAGAGAGCTGAAACAGATTTTGTGTTCCCTTCGACTGATTACACCACAAGATCACATTGCCTTTTATAATATGAAAATCCCCCTGCACTCCATCCTTTAGGGAAGGTAGAAGCAAATATATTACCCAGCAATGTACATTTCAGGTCACACTTAGACCATAACAGAACTAATAATTTTACATACTTAGAATTATTTGATTGTGTGGGTGTTGATTTTTGGTTTTGTTTATTTGTTTGGTTTTGTTTTTAGTCCAAGAGGACCTGGTATAGAAATTTTCTAGCAAAGTTTTTTCAGAAATTTCTAAATCATTTACTACCTAACAGCTAGATACTGTGTGAATATTCTTCTAAACTTATGTAATAATAATAATAACTTATGTAATAAAACCTGTTTTATTGTAGGTTGAAAAGAAAACAGCTTTCCCGTTTAAGATTAAATATTTTCAGAAATATGGTTCCTTCCAGGATGTTCCTTTTTCAGTGGTACAATTCCATTTTCTAGCATATGCATTTTCTCACTTTATACTAGTGTGGAGTCAGAGATTTTACAGCAGGTGTTGGAATGTCCATTTATTAGCACGGACTTTCATAATCAAAGGTGACCCTATTTTAAATCATCAGAACTCCTTCTGGGTAGAATTAACCAAACTTCTATTCCTTGGGAAGCACCAACGTCTTAAAAATGTTTGTTCTGGTCTATCATAGTAAAAGATAATTCATTATATCTCTGTCAGAATAAAATTCTTATGAGCCTAAGAAAATTTCAGTCTTTCTATCTTATGTGCTGACATGAAATAGGATACCCAAGTTCTCCAAATCACTCTGGAACACTCAGGATTTTTGGGGAGTTTCTTTTTGGAGGTGGGGGCTGGTGGTGTCAAAACCTGAAGAATCAGCCATTACTGCATAGGGAAAATAGATACATTGAAGCCTAATGATCCAGAAACAGTTTGTACTAATCTGTGTCACTATTTGGGGTATGTGTTCCAAACTGTCTTGCCAAAAGACCCAAAATATTCTAAAAAAAAACCAAGCTAAGCTTGTAATTAATACTGAGTACAATATTTGCAAGACCACTGTACTTTGAAAGATAAATTGTAATTCTTTGACATTGTTGAGCATGTTCCCTGCTAAGGGCAGCAAAAAAGCCAACTACATGGACCACAGTTATTGAGGCAAATCCTTCCTGTCAAGAGAAACGTTAGTCTATACACACTCATACACTTCAAATTATAATTTGAAAATTGTTCATTAATGAGTTCAGTATTTTCATGGCACCAACTACATTTTTTTCCCCTTTAAAATCAGAATATTAGGCCCTATATATATACTTCAAGATAAGTGAAGATTTTGTGCAGTAGCACATAGGTACTTAAATCCATGACTATGTTTCCACTGGGGCTCTGATGTCGAACTTCAAACAAGTCTGAACAAGAGAATCAATTAAAGCAAGCTAGAACACAACAATTTGGAAGCTAATCTCACAGTTTTTATATTTATTTTTTTAATAAAACTTACCCTTTTGATGTCTTTCCAAACTAGACCTCGGAGGCCTCTAATAGAAGAATCAAGTTCTTCTTATTCCCATTCATTATGCATCAGTTATTTAAAAAAATCAGCTTGCTAATAATACCTGGCAATTGGCTGTACTGGTATAAAATCTTGTATTGATGAAGTTTCAGTGTAGCAGACTCAGATTCCATGGTCAACATATTCCCTCAGTGTCCTTACAGAGATTTCTAGAGTAATAGTATAAATTATTTTCTTACAGTTTCCTTATGTCTCATTTTCCTCAGTATGAGATGACAGAGCTGGATCCTGAAAGATGCTTAAATCCCTACTGATTTCATTAGATACTGAGAGAGCTCCACTGCTCATAGGATGGAATATCCTACCCTATCTTCAAACTGTGGGGTCCATATCTTCCAGGATTCTGAATATAATCCCTGAAGTAAAAAAAACAACCAACCAACCAAAGAAAACAAACCTGTATCACAAAGTGAATTTGAAGGAGATTCCTAGGCAGCAACATGGAACAAAATGAATTATCAATGAGTTTCTCCTAAATATGTGGTCTCTTAGATGGACAAGTAACATGATGAACAGTAGCAGCATCTCCTGCCACCAACTGGTGCTGTTGCAACGTCACTCTACATTGGCACAGTACAAGGGCTAGAGAATTCCTGTCTTTTTTTTCTTGTAGCACATCTGTCATGGAGAGAACAGTCAATCCAGCTTCACACTGTGTCTGACAGCCTTGATGCTGCTGCATTTTTTGTGCGCCTGCTCTGATCTCCGAGCTTCTGCCTTGTAATGTCTCACAATAGGCCTGAGCCCTTGCATAAGGAAAGGGATTTTCTGGAGAGCTGCCCCTGTTTAAAGCTGTCCCTCCTTATAAAACTGTTCATGTCTTTACTGCCTGAAGGGCACTGTAGCCCTGATTCAGCTCCCAAAGCCAGGAAAGTCCTTGTTGTGACTTTTAACAGGAGTTGAGAAAGTATCTACAGATACTTTCAATGTCAGCTAATCTAAAAGTTGTCTTCCTGTGTATACAAACTGGCAGTGCCTCTGTGTCCTTTGCAGCAGGGAAATGGACAATAGATGCACCCAGGAGCTTGGCTTTGGGAGCACAGCAACAAAGATATTGGGAAAAACTTGTTAGAGTACTTGCCACTGATAGGGCTCTTTGGCTGTGAAGTGGCAATTTCAATAATTTTGAAATTTACCCATAAATATCCTTGTCTGTTGGATGTAACATTTTCACTGTGGAAAAGAGACATCATTTCTAAAAATGCAGAAATGTAGTAGGGAAAAAAAAAAAATCTATTTCCAGAAATGTTTTCAGCATAATCAGTCTATCAGAGTCTTTCAGCCATAGCAGGTTATCTATTTAATAATCATATCTGGTTATACCCACTTCCTGAATAATAGCGACTGTGATTTTCAAACTATTAAAATGATGCATTTTATAGGTTTTTACCTCACTGACTTTAAATGAATTATAACCATATTGAGGAGTTTTTGAATATCTGTCACTAAGGAAGTCTTCAAAATAGATTGTCAGGTAAATTAAAGCGGTAGTAAAGCATCACACCAAGAAGATATTTCTCTTTTATGAGTGACCACTTTTCAAGTATGTTGAGAGTGCCTTGTATTTGAATTAGATTTTATATGGAGTCAGCTGTCCAAGTGTTCTGCTAATGCAGAGATGATGGCCACGTACAAAGACTCCTGGGCAGTCTGTGGCTGAGGCAGACGAGGAACTTCATCTCATTCACTTTGCTCAGCCAACAACAAACACTGTGTTTCTACACATCTTATACATGTTGTTTGTTCTCATACACAAGGAGGGATGTCTATTTGTAATATATATATATATATACACATATGTGCATTCATGTACAAACAATTTATGTGGGTACATATAGAAAAAAAGGCCCTGTATGTGTACATATGTTCTATGTACATTTTGAGTACTATTAGTTTAAAGTGCAGACTATGTATTGTTAAATATATATAGGACAGGCCTGAACATAACAAACTCCCTTCATGTATTGTTCATGAGTTGTAACACGAAAAATATTGTCTTTCTGTATTGCTAAGAGATAAATATTTTTGACATTAAAAGCTAGAAACCAGAAATAAAAAAAAAAATAATTCTAAGTTTAAATTCTGAATATATATAAGATTTTTTTTTGGTGATCAGAGAATAGGGTATACAGAAATATTTTCTATAGAAGTTGGGGTTAATTTTATAAGGAATGGAAATTTGTAAAATTAGAAACAGTCTTTCAGTAATGATGAGTTGTTTGATTGTTATGCTGTGCTTCTTAATGCAGAACTTTTCTGCAGTAAAAGGTTAATTAGTTGGGAAATGAAATACAGAAAGCTATCGTGAATGAAATGGTATTAAGTCTTCCTTTTTCTGCCTGTCTCCCTGTCTTTTTCTAGAATATAAACTCAGAAAGGGTAAAGGTGCCTGTGTAATTGGACATTCCTTTGTGAACTGCACTGCCTCGATTCATACACACAGGGGGAAGTAAACGAATTTTAGTTCCCTGTAGAATATTACAAGCTTCAGTGGGTCTTTAGTTTTGGTTGCGGGTTTTTTTTTGGTGTGGTTTGTTTATTTGGTTGGGGCTTGGGGTTTTTTTGTTGTTGCTGGGTTTTTTTGGTGTGTTGATGGGACTTGTTTTGTTCGTTTTTTTCGAGTTTTTTTATGAGAACAGTGCAATTGCTCTCCGGCTAAACTTCCCTTAAGTTGTTTGGTAGGAGCGTGTGGGTACAAATCACAGGCTTTTCTGACTGATCCTCAATAGGTATCACTGAGAAGGTATTTTCTCACTCCACAAACTCCACCACAGGAACTGACCCGAGGAAAGCAGGTAGTCTATGTGAGCACATCAGGCTTGACACTGTGTCAATGCCGTTGCAGTCTTGGAAAATACAGTATCTAGCCCTTTTATTTCTGAGTTCTGCCTAAAGTTTCATAGAATAATAGAATGGTTTGAGTTGGAATGGACCTTTAAAACCATCTACTTCCAACCCCCTGCCATGGGCAGAGATGCCAGGCACTAAAACAGGTTGCTCAAAGTCCCATCCAGCTTTCAAAGCCGTTACCCCTCGTCCTGTCACTACATGCCCTTGTGAAGAGTCCCTCTCCAGCTCTCTTGTAGGTCCCTTCAGGTACTGGAAAGCTGCTATAAGGTCTCCCTGGAGTCTTCTCTCCTCCAGGCTGAACAACCCCAACTTTCTCAGCCTGTTTTCATAAAAAGGTGTTCCAGCCCCTTGATCACCTTTCTGTCCCTCCTCTGGACTCACTCCAGCAGGTCCATGTCCTTCTTGTGTCATGGTGGGTTTCATGAGAGCAGAGAAGAGGGGCAGAATCACCTCCCTTGACCCGCTGGTCACTCAGCCCATTGCCATTTGCCACCAACCTGGGACAAATCTGTATTAAGTGTACTGAAAATGGTGAAAATATGAAAGCACTTAAAGCCTCAAAGCACTTGTGTGAGAGCAACAAAAGCTAGGTTAAAGTTGACAGAGCCATTACCTGATCAGGTTTGTGTCAGCAGCTATGTCTTTGTACATACAGATGTGTAGAAACACAAATATATAAACCAGGCAAACTTGCACACACACACACACATACCCAGTATTTGATTTTCATTCTTAAAATCTCTTGCCTTCACCTTCACTTCCTATGCAACTCTTTTCAGTTCTTTTCAAATTTCTAAAGTTTTTGCCCTCTGCCAAGGGTTTAAGAGGGTGTTAAACAAGAAGAAACTGAATTTTAGGTAAATATTAGCTAATTTGACATTTTTAACTGCTATATATGTGTATTTTTAATCATTCATTCCAAGTATTATTTTCATCCAGCAGAGAAGCAGAAATAGGACTACATTTAATCACAATTCAGCTTGAATTTTGAATATTAAATGTTCATAATTAAAGCTTCTAAACAATTTACAGAGCTAGTAATAATTACAGGAATTAATTTGTGAATTTCTTTAATTAAAACTAATTTTGGCAAATTATAACTTGCTCCTGAGGAGTTTAAGAATAGAATTTGAAGCAAGGTTTTGTACAACTTTGTTCAGTGTCTCAAACCCTCTAGTTTCTTCAGACTACACATGACAGCTAAATTTTGATTGTAGTAGGTTAATTTTTAGTTTAACACATGTCTATTCTGCACTTTCATATATATTTAAATTTAGGGGAGATGGGCAGGAGTACTAAGAGATGTCTATTATCACCTCTTTCTGATGTATTTGAAGCAAAGCAGTCGAAGCAGCTTTGGAAAAGGGGATTTTTACTTTGCATGCTTGTTTTTCCTATAACTAAGCAGAAATGCATACTGCAGTGAAAAGTTCAAACCAATGGTGAGCATATGGTACATCTTGGACTAGTCAAGGCATATGACATTCCCGTTAGGAAGGAAATATAACCCCTAATTTGACATTATTTCTTCTTATTTTGCAAGAAAAGACCTTTAAATCTGGAACATAATGAACTTGCAAAATTAGCCCAAACTCATTCAAACTCTCTACTGTGTAATTCTGATGTGTATGTGTACGGGAAAGCAGGAAATGTTCTTGAGCTTGTTATCAAGTGAGACAAGGTTAATTAGCGACTAGAATAGCTTTAACATTTATTTCACTCCATTATATTTTACCACCTGTCCTTTTTACTTCTAATAAAAGATTTCCTGGTTTTAAGATGAGAAAGGAGAAACTGTTGCTTTTCACATTTTAAGTCGCTAATGAAAGTATATTTAATGTGCAGGTTGGTTGTTTTCCTGGTTTTGTTTTGGGGATTTTTTTGGTTTGGTTCTTTTCTTTTTTTTTTTTTTTTTTTAAGTTTATGGCCTATCTAGACCTGTATTTTCAGACTGGAACAGTGATTGATTTTTCAAAGGTTTAGTACCCAAAATTACAGCTCGGTTTTCAAGAGCTCTGTGCTGAGCTGCCTTCAGTAGAGCAAGGATTTTCAAAAGTCTCAAAATGTAGGGTCTCAGTACTTTGAAAATAAAACAATTCATTTGATATTTAAATAAGAAATGTACAGTACTGCTTGAACAAGTGCTTACTTGAAGATGGAGTGTATGGAAACACCGTTTTCCATACAAAGGAAAAAAGCAGAACTGCTAATTAAGATCCAGCTGAGAGTTAAATTTGAACATATTTACAGCTCTTCAGGTATACACCAGACTACCTGTGTTTCATGCTCTTCATAGTGCTTTGTAGTCCAGAATAATGTAATGTCATTTAATTATGAGGGCTTTTTTTATCTGACTGTATATGTAGGGAACTGAGTTCCACTTGCCACAGGGATTCCCACACAGATTTGAATTCTGTCTTGGGCTTCTGTCCCAATTATGTATTCAGGAAATACTCTATTTGTAGATCATAAAGCATTATTTATCATCCAATCTTATAAACTAAACTACAGTAAGCTAAATTCCAGATTTCAGTTAAAAAAAGGAATGCAAAACACTAATTGAGTTAATATTTCAATATTCCTTTCTATGTTTTCTGCTTGATATTTATATATAATACTCTGTTACTTCATGTTCTTCATAAATATAAATGAACTTTTTTTTTTCAAAATTAAAATATAGTACAGCTCAGATTCCTTGATGATGAACAATATCTGAAAACATTAGGAAAAACAGATGCAGACCAAAAAGCTACCTCACCACTAAGAAATCTTGTAAGAGAGAGAGACGAGCTTGGGAAAAATAGTGTGTGTGCGTTCTCGTTTTGCTTTTCTTCCCTCTCCCTCTGTTCTGAAGAACAGGGATTTCACAATGCCTTTGTGAAAAAGTTGATTTCTTTTGGTGCAGATGCTGAGCCCTGTGGATTGGTCTGCACTGCAGATTGTTGGACTGCACAGCAGACTCTCCTCCCGCCTGAACTGAACAGAGGGCCACGGTTAGACAGGGTAGGTGAGCTCAGTAGCCAAACAGACAAGAAATTTGGTGGACAAAGATCAGATTCTGCCTAAAATATGTCTGCTGTCACCCCTATGCCATCTAGCTGCTGCTGCCAGGGTTCTGCAGCGTTGACACCGAGCAGGCACCTGGAGACCGGTGGCCGAGCCCTGTGGTTGTGATCGGGGGGGATCTCAGCAGCAGGATCTCGGGGGGGGGGGTGCACACAGCTGGGAATCCAGCTTTCCTTTACACATTACAGTGGTGCTCTGTGGAGTGACAGGTTCCCTGTAGCCCTTGAGACGTGCACCAGACCAGCCAAGTCCAAGTCGGCTGCAAAGAGCAGCTTTAGCCCTTGTGGGCATCTGCTCTGCCTGGCACTGAAAATACACGTGGGTAGGAAAAAACACAGCCAGCCAGGGCCTTGGGGTCTAATGGGGATGGTGGTGCTGTAGGTGCCCACAGCTGCCTGTGGCCTCTGCTGCTTCCTGGCAGCCCAGTTACCACTGTTGTACTTGCAATTATTATGTCAATATAAAGAAACGACCTTTGCTGTCTGATGAACTGCACTGTATCTTTATTCGTGTTTTGTTGTCTTAAGGAAGATCTGCTCACCCAAACTCTCGCAGTCACCTGCTGTTAATTAATAAAATCCAGCTTTTAAAGGGGAGTTAAGAGTGTTTCATTTTTTGGTGACTCGTGGGATTGGGTAAGCGCTGACATCCTTCCTAATGGAGCGGGGCCAGGCTGCTGTTCCCAGCAGGGCTGTTACACACACACTTTGTTCCTTCAAGGCTCTTGGCTAATGAACACATTTAAACAAGGGAACACTATTGTTCAGTTGTTCGATTAACTGACTTGTAACAATTAAGAGGTGGCTCCCAACCATCTTCTTTAATACGGTCTTAAAAATCAATGAGATTTTGAGACTTCGACTCTCATTCTACTTTGAATTGGCTTCAGGGAAGAAATAAGACCCTGAATCTCATATGAGAAATGTATGGGCAGAGTGAGTGTAAACACCATCACTGTTCCCTTTAAGGTCTTTTTCTTTGTCATAGTGGTGTGATATGACCTTACAGAGCTTTCTGTGTTTATTTTTATTGCAGGAAAAGAAAACTCACATATAATATTTGAGTACATCGAGTTTTCTCTACGTGCAAATTTAGGATGCCAAATGCAGAATTTATTTTCAAATAAAAATCACCCTCTGTGTTGTAATGTGATTTATCAGTATTTCAAGACATATAGCAAGTAACTGTATAATATTCAGTGTCTACACCTATGAGTACACTTTCCTAGACCAGCTAGTGTTAAATGTTGCAGTATGTATTTTATTTTTTTTAAAGAATCGTACAATAATTTGGGTTGGAAGGGATCTCAGGGTCATGTAGTCCAACATTCTGCATTATATAAATCCAGCTCCTCAGTTTTACTCAGAAGAACTCTCAGATTAAGGCTTGACTTGTTGTTAATTGCAGCAGTTCAACAGTTGTCTTCCATCCACGGTGGAACAGACTTTCTATCCAAAATCCAAAACCAAAATGCTTTATCTCAATTTGGAACCTGTCCTATTCTACAATCTGTTAAAAAATAAAATTAAATCTAAACCAAGATGCATATATGTGAAAAACTCATTTAGATATTTTCAAATAAAAGGGATTTACTTGAGACTGCTAAGCTCGTTAGCATACCTACATTGGGTTTTGCAGCTAAGCTTTGCTGGTTTTTTCCACTCTAATTTCCTTCTTCTGGTACACTCTTAATAAATATTACATGTACTATTCAAGAATTCAGGTAAGTGGTTCTCCTTGTAAAGAAAATAAATAAATAAAAATTAAACTGCAGTTTTCAATCTTTCATAGGAAGTCCTTTGCTAGCTGAACAATGGTTCTATCTACACTTTCCTCACAGCCTTATCCACTAAGAACCTTTAACAGAACATACCTCAAAATTTAATCCAAGGCAGAAAATTACACTCAGGCTTCATTATAAAAATCCCCACACATTAAATTACTACAGAAAAGTCCTAGCATGCAACAGATATTTCACTCTTTTCCTCTCTGTGCCTAATCATGAAATGCAACTGGTATAGAGATGCCTACCTGGGACTCAAAGATGAGGCAGTAGGTACTAAGGTGGTGTTAATGCATTGTTCAGAGATCATTATTCCTGACATTTAAAGCAGTGCTGTTACTCCTCATCAATGAAAGGAGAGATCAGTTGCAGCCCTGACAGTGTCAGCTCATCTCGTTGCTATGGATGACAACTGCAAATTACTAATACTTCTTCTCCATTTTATCTCCTACACAATTCTGCCTTCCAACTAGTTCGTTATTCTTCAATCAAAAGATAAACCCAAAGACCTCTTTGCAGCCTGGGGTCCCACATGAGGGCTCACATGAGTTCTCACAAGGAGGAGACAGCAAGCAGCAGCTCTCTGAAGCAGTTCATACAGTCAAAGCTTCATGTCATAGCATCAGCTATTCCAAAAATTGTTTTAAACAACCATCCCAGACTCCAGTACCTGCCCAGGAATATATGTGACAAATGATTAATTAATTGAATTATGAACACCGTCGGTAATAGAAAAGTGCTCAAAAGAACTACAGGTAAGTTTTGGAAAATTTACTTCACACCGAAAGCCTTCAGTAGTTTCTGCTTAGTGCAGAGAAGGTTAAGGGAGGATCTGATAATGGATTATAGATATCTGTTATGAAATTAGATATTGACCACTGGAGGCTACATAAGCTGTCAGTAAAAACACAGACCCACAGTTGAAAACTGAAGTCTCAAAACAGTCAAATTGGGGACAATATTCAGCTTCACAAAATGAAGGTTATATTCCACTGAAGCAGACTACCAAGGGAAGAGCTAATCTGTTATTATACAATTAAAATTGCATATGTGTTGAAAAGACATACCTGCAAGTTCACCTGCAAGTTACTGAACTTTGTATCTCTGTCACATGGAGAGAAGAACAATTTTTTCCCTGAAAGAACTATTGGAAAAAAACTGTGGCCTGCTTTATAGAGAATGTTCACTCCTGGTTCTAAAATCTTTGTGGTGCCAAACACCCAAGAACAACAGAATAAATATGAAAAGATTTTAGAAAATGCATAGATCCCATTCCTTTTGCCTGGACAATGCTTTCATTTGTCATAGAATTATAGAAGGGTTTGGGGCAGATGAGTCCTTAAAGATCATCTACTTCAAATCACCCTTCCATGGGCAGAGACACCTTCCACTAGATCAGATTTCTCAGAGTCCCATCCAACCTGGCCATATGTCATGTGGCAATGTCAGAATCATGTTTGTTCAAAAGAATTATGATCCAGAGGCTTAGAATGGGAGAACAGATGAACACCACCATGAGAATAAAATCCATCCACCAGCTCGTTACTTTTGTTATTTGGTAATTTCTTTATACATGGCATTTTTAAATTTTCTTTCTTAAACAAATGTATATATACTTTAATGAAATATTTGCATGCTACCCACAACTTTAAAATGAAGTTCCAATTCTTACATTTTGTATTTATTCTGTATTTCACTATTATAGGGTACTCATTTCATTATATTGAATTATCTCTATGCTGTAATGAAAACCATTAATTTTTTAAAATCAGCATAAGTATAAACAAAAAGGAAAGAAAAAACCATGTCATGCCACTCAAACTTGATTGCTTTTTTGATAGACTTACAAAATTAGTGGATGAAGGATATGCAGTAGATATATTTGCATTTTAGAAAAGTATGCTCATGCCTTTGGAAAACTTACAAAAAGGATCCACGTTCTCTTGAATATGATTGCTATTACATGGAGGAAAAACATAGATGAAAGACAATGAACAAAATGAACTTTAATGTGGGATGAAGTGTAGATGGATACTCAAAATATATGCATTAAAATTCATTTTATTCGATGCATTCTGACCTGATCTGGAAGATGGGTAAATAGCACAGATGAATTTGCAAATCATAGTCTGATGGAGAATAATTTGGGCTGGATCAATGGGCATGTCTGACTTTTTCCCCAGTTTTATGAATAGGTGGGTCTTCACGTTACTGCGACATCCAAACCAAAGTGGAGCAAATGTACTTTGGCTGAACTGGGATCTCCAAACAAAAAAGAGAGAAACTAAACTGAACACATATCAGAAAATTTGCTTATTCAATGATTCTCTGTTGAAAGCCTAAACGATTTAGTATTTTTTTGGCCTGAAATAAGTCTAATATGTATTTTGCGTCCCTTTTTATGAGTCCTTAATGATTTATTAACAGAAGTAACCCTGTACACCGTTTAAAAAAAAAGTGTGTGAGTGTGCTAAGTTTTGTCTGAGCTGGGCTAGAACACAAGTGTGCTGAGTCTTTCGTTAGGGTAATTAAAATGACTCTCCAGCTTTTATAGGAGGGTCAGTTTGCACCCTGTGAGTTCCTTAAGGGGAGAAGATTGTCTCTGGTTCTATTTTCTCACTTTGAGTAAAAAAAAGTAGAAGATGCAGCTCTAGTGCTCAGAGAGGGGGAAAGGGAGAGATTTCTTCACCTCTTTCTCTCCTTAAAAGCAGTCTGTATTAATTATTTGGACAATTAGACTGTTGAAATATTAACTGGAATAAAAGTAATATTATTATTGCCATGTATATGGTCTCTTTCTTTTGTCCAAAAAAAAAGATTTTGAGTGAAACTCCTTTTGCAGTGTTTGGCAGTCATGAAAGGGAGTTCATCCATGCATTAAAAACAAATAAATAAAAAGAAAAACCACTTTACTTAACATTAGATGTATGATGTCACTGATGAAAGAATGTTTAAGGCATTTTATAACTATTAGTTGGGTATATTTATACATTTAGAAGCCCAATAACTAAACAGAGATAGAATCTTCTATTCTATTTCTAAATCCTTTCAGAAAGACTTTTCTTTTTCAGATTTAGCCTGGGTGTTACCACTATTTTGAAAGCATTACCTCCATTCCTTGGAAAGCTCTTATCACAAAAAAAACCCCCAAAATCAAATAATCTAACAATAAGAAATTGGTTTTTTCATGTGTTTTTTTTTTTTTTTTCAGTATTGGGGGGTTTATGATTTGAATCCTTTGAACTGTGAAGTATTACATGTGATAATCTCTTAAGAAATACAAAGATACTGAAAATAGATAATACAGATATAGCCTTGCAGTTTGACAGTGGGAATTTACCCCATCTCTTCAATACATCAGTAAAAAAATAATCCAAATAAACCATATTTATTAATATCATTTATCATCATCATAATGATTAACCCATCAAAGATTATAGAACTTCATTCAAAGTAAGATACTTCTCTGATAAAAAATGATTGAGGAACATATCTGATACTATGATTTTCCTTTTGATAGGTTTAAGAGATATATTCAGTTTCAAGATTATCTTAAGGTCAGGTTCCCTGTTCTGATTCCCACTGAGAGTCCCATTCCCCAGGTTATTCACTGAGTACAGTATTTCTCAGTATGATTACAGGATACATGATCTTGCCTTCTTTACTCTTTCTTTATATAGAATTTCCTAAGGAAAGGCTGTGCTGGTGTTTCTACAAGGCTGAAACATATATAGAAATGAGTCACTCAGTCTGAATAACTTGGTTTGAAATACCACCTATTTCCCCAACTGCGCTTTTGCCTCTTACTTGCTGTTGCCTCTGTGTTCCAAGTGTTTCAAGGCATTCAGTTTTGGTTGTGTGGTCCTTACCACATGGTTTTCCCAACCCAAGAACTCTCAGCCTAGGCTCACTCATGGCTATCAGGCAGCAGGCTCACCCAGCTATCTCAAGTTAAGTGGAACCTGCTCAGTTTTGCCATCTTGCAGTGACTTGCATTTTCATCCAAAGATACTAAAAAATTTACTTCCTACCTTTTTTTTTTCCTGCTACCCCCTAGTGTATATTACTGTTTATATTGAAACATGCAGTTGTTTTATAAACAGGCATTTCCGAAGTGATTTGCACTGTCACAGGAAAAGTCACAAGATGCTGAACTTTACAGAAAAATAAAAATATCACCTACCAATGTGCACTCCTTCCATTTCCACCCTATTTTTAAAAAGGAACAAAATTTCTCCTATTTTTCTGCCTTCAAGTTTTGTCTAAATAGGAAAAGAGAAATACATGCAAACTTTCTGTCCTGCAACATGTCTTTATGTGAGCTATAGAATCCATCTGACTGCAGTGTCCTGGTGGGGCAGCACCTACTAGTGCTCTGCTAATGAGACCTGCTGATTCTGGGCATCTCAAAGTCAGCACATATATAATGCTCAGTGAAGGCAAACATATTTCTGTCTGTGAAATATAAGGCAGAAGTGCCCTGGCCATATGAGGTGTAACCTGGACACAGCTCTCACTCAGTTAATACTACGGCAAAATTAAAAAGCTGTTGGGGTTTTGGGGAGGGGGGGAAAGACTGGCCATACAGAGAGAGAAAATAATTGCAGCACTGTTCACTAAGGGATAATAGATCATCTTTTCACACCACTAATTTGCCTTGCTGCCTCTGCTAACAGCCTCTGAATCCCACCTAATTGTACCCCTTTGTTCCTTTGCCAGAGCACATTGTCATGTCTGCTTCTGTGGCTGTCTTTTGCTTTCTTCTCATTGTATTCACTGACAAGTGACGAGATGCTGAAGTATGAAGAAATGCAAACTGCATTACATGAAGTCTTCAGATCACTCCAATTAGCCAGTTGGCTGTGGAAACCTTTCCTTCTACGTGTTGCTCCACTGCTGAGGAGTAAAAGGGTTTGTACAGAACAGGTCAAACCTCATATCTATGGCTAAGATGTTTGTCTCCATCAGCTTTTTACAAAAGGGAATACTGACTTTTCATCTCGTCTCATTCTGTTATTTCCAAAACTCTTTCTAAGGTAAGAAAAATGAATATAGGTATCAAACTTTTTCAGGGTCTTTTCAGATTTAAATTCACCAACCACTCAGTACTTTCATTGCTCAGCCCCTCGGATAGGAAGTTTGGGGAGCTACAATTCTGTCTTTAGATAAAGTACTCAGCTCTCAAGGTCCAGCCAGTTATATTCGTTTGTACATTAACTTGTCATCTGCATCTTGAGTATCTGGGAATGAGCAAAACCTGAGGGTACCATTTACTCTGATATTTTCAGCAGATCAATAATGGAAATATCTCCCATTGTCTTTCTAATGCTATGAAAAAAATTCAAATACCAAAACAGAGCATTTTAGTGTAGACACAACAGGAAAACTATTTTCCTTCTATCTGTCCCTTTTGGGAACTTTGTGCATATCCTGTGTATAATGCCTTTTATTATTAATAACTGATCTGTTCATCATGCTATCATCATGTTCAATAATCAATTCTTTTGTTTTCTTATCATCTTCCAATACAGTCTGAAGGTTTGTATTTCTACCCATTAGCAGATCCAAACTATAGGAGACAGCAAATATTCACAGAGGATTTCCTCAGGTCTATATTTTGTGCTATCTATTTACTATAGAAAAGGACCAGTATCTGAATCAAAGTTATCACACATATTCATCCAATTTGGTCCACGTAGCAAGAATAGCACAAATATTATCTCTAGAAATTATTCTGGTCTCTGAAATAAGCCTATGCATATGATTCAGGAAGCCTAGAATGTAGCTTATTTTTCACCGGTATGTACACAAACCTTATGTTGATTTTCTGTCCAAAAGCTTTTCAGGTTGTTTGTTGTGACTTGTCTATCATTTATTTGTCATCAATACAGTGTTTTAGGAATTGATTTCCAATTTCTTAGCTGAGGCTGCATGGTAATTCAGAGTTAGACTGCAGCACAAAAAAGTGCTTTTATACCAAAATGAACATGGACAAGAACCAAAGTGATAAAAATACAGTTGCAAAATTACTTTACAATTTTTCATACTACCAGAAAAGGAGCAACAGTGTCCAAGTGTTATGAAGTGGCAACAAACCCTCTGCCACATCCCCCTCCACCACTCAAGGAGAGAAGGAGGAGACAGAGGATTCAACAAAGGGATCAAACTGAGCCAGGGAAGAAGGACGAGGTAAGGGTAAGGTGATGTGGCTTTTTGTTTGTTCCTCACAATCCCACTGCACCTTTAATAAGCCACAAATTAAATTGATTTCCCCCAAATTAAGTCTGTTTTGCCCATGGTAAGCAATCTCCCTGCTTTCATGAGCTTTTCCGTATTTTCTCCTTCTGTCCTGTTGAGGAATGTGAGTTAGAGAGTGGCTGGGTGAGTATCTGCCAGCCAGACAAGGTCAACCCACCACACTTTCAAAGACAGTTAAAATTTACTGTCACTCAGAATCTGCTCTCTCCTTCTGAGGCCATAAACTCAATATTATTGTCATGAAATGACTATATAGTACAATTTCACTATCCAAAAATGTGGCAATATTATTTAATATTATAATTTTTATGTATAAGATTTTTTTCAAGTGTAAGATTAAATATTTCTAACACAGCCAGAAGAGTAATTGAAATTACATTGCTAATAAGTTGGGGTTTAATGTGTTTCTCCCTTAAGGGAAGTTGTTCAAGAATTTTACTTCAGTGGTCTCTCAGTATATTTTTTGTGGCTAGGAACACACTTTCTAATATACAAGTTCTGAATTTTTCAAATATATTATTAAGTTGGGGAGGTAGAAATAATTTACAAAGAAGTTACAGTTTTTATAAAAGACATTAGTTAAAAAATGTAAAAGTAACTGTAGGTTATGCTCAAAGTAATAGTTCTATAAATTTCAAGGGTTTTCACATTATTATTAAAAGAACTGTCAACAATGACTCAGTATTTTTGTATTTCATTTATTATACATTACAACACTTCGTGATTAAACTTGAAGAAAATTATTTTTGATGGATTTACAGTAAATTTAATCTTTGATTAACATTTCAGAAGGAAGAAAAACAAATGATCATGCTATAAAACATGCTAATGATGATCATGATAATTGAGAATGTTCTTAGAATAGATAATGCCTTAATGAAGACATCAAGACTTTATGTAGATATTCCCCCCTGTAGGTTTTATAACAGGAAGAAGAATCTTTATTTTTGAAAAATTGTATTGGTTTTTAAAACCTTTCTGCCATAAAAGAAAAGAAAAATAGGAGAGTATTCCCTTGCCAAGTTTTAATTTACATTAATTATGATGTTGCTTTGTTTCTTGCCTCTTTCTATATCTGTTCTTTCATTTACCTGGCCACTAGGTTTTGCATTTACTAATATTAAATCTCCCCCACTGACAGAAAATTTCACCAAACATGTCTTTTTAATTTCACTTTAGTCTCTGTTGTTTACTTTGCTTCTGTTTGTAAATTGTGGTCAAAGCTGAATAATCACTCTAAAGTTACCAGCAACAGATGTGGAGTTGCTATTCCAAGCACAGGAAAAGAGAAACTGTATGGGGATTTCAGATTAATTGGTCATGAAATCACCTAAAAACTTCTTAAAGTCATTACTGAGGTATGACTCCTAAAAAAACCTCACTATGTACAGACCAATGATCTCCTTAAAAAAACAAAGAACTGCTTTCTGTGCCTCCAGTGATCTGCAAACGAAAGCTTGAGAACTACATCCTAAATGAAATGGGCAGGATGTAGATAAACCTTTCTTTTCTAGATCATTGATAGGAATATGAGAATATAAAATGGTGAGTAATGGTTCATTATGAGATGAATATCATACATAATAAAGTAATTTCAATTCAGATTGTGCATCTGGGCCCAATCACAATTTGGCCAGAAGATCTGTTCTGAAGTAGGAAAGAAAAAAAAAGGACATAAGGGAGTTGGGCACTTAACAGCAGAATTTTAAGAGTACTTTGCTTCTGCCTGTCATGACAGTTAGTATGAGTGAGCCATCTAGCAGCCCACGAAAAAAACTCATCACCCAACCACCACTGTATTTCGGAGAGCCACCACTCCTGCCTCCACAAGCTGAAACCTAGCCTCAATTTTTCTCTTGGATCACCTTCCGCACACCAAAGTCTCCTAGCTATCAGCTGTTCTTTATCAGCACCCACCCTTCCTGCTCTGAAAGTGCAAACACAACACAAAGACCTTAACTTCATTCCTAGGCACCTACTATTTTTGTTAAATACTCAGGTCTGTGCATCCTAGAGACTCTACTACATTTTCACATACAAAGAGTTTTTTTTTAACTTGGTATGTCTTCTCATAACATCCCTTCCAGCTTGCAGCTGGAGCTTCTTCTGCTCAATTAACTTTAACTCATTTAACCTGTAAAGGGCAGATGCTCCCCACTAGGCCATGCAGTCTTAATAGAGAAACTAGTCCTGAGCTTCTGATACAGCTGTATTAATCAGAGAGTGGGAACTACAAATTGGGGGAAGGGTGGAGCACTTTCCCAGGCAGCCTTTCTCCAGGAAAGTCTCTGGCTTTGTCTCTCTGGGATTGGTTGATGTGGAAGTGCTGCAGAGCAAAGTCTGTAGGTTGTGTTTCATCTCTGCTCAATGTTCTTGCTGGGATTAAAGCAAATGGAGTTCTGCTACCAGAGGAGTGCAGCACCTCTTCTGCTTCCTGTAAGTGTTTATATGCTTTCTGTTATAAGTAAACTGAGACTTAGGTTAAAATATAGCAGCAAAAATTTATTAAAGATTTATATAAATTGCAAATAAGTAAAACAGTGCACTGGGCTGCCGGGGAGACTCTTGCTCCACACACGGCCAGCAAAGCAGTGGGCAAAACCAGTATTTTTTTATACTGTTGTCAATTCCCTTCCCGTAGTCACTTGTTATCCTTCTGCAGCTGCAGGACTATCAGCTTATAGTACTGACAGATTAATTGCCCATTCTGTAACTTACAGTCCACCGGCCTTAACAGAACCTTGATTACAAAAATATATATGGATATAACATGCAATACTATTAAAAGAGTAAATTACTACAACTATTACTACTATTAATTTGATGAGTAAATTACTTTACTACTACTAATCTATTACACTTTCTAACACAGTAGTATCTCTTGTTTTCAAAGCAGTTTTGAGAAGGATGCTGCTGTGGGTTCTTTTTATCTGCAGGGTTTTTATTTGAAACACTTCATCCAGGAGGTGGGATAACAGGTCTAAAGCTTGGAGTGTGAATTTGGGCTTATGGCTCTCATCATGTAGGTGCCTTTGTTAAGCATGAGACCATAAGTTCACTTGAGAAAAAAGAGGATGATTACTCCTTTAATGTGTTTTCTTTCTCTTATCATCTTCCAATGCCTCAAGAAGATCTATAAGGTCTGTATCTGTAGATAGCTGAGCGTGGCATGTATGTCCTTTGGAGAGAGGAAAGTATTGAATTATAACCTTTCATTTTGGGAGTATTTGTGCTTTTGGCTGCTGAGCAAGAACTGGCTTTTAGGATGATTCACAAATGTTTTTAAGGTGTGGCAGTGACTTCAGTCCTAGGGTTTAATACTTAGCAACTCCCTCTCCTAGGTGAACAGCACGTTCTGTCCTTGTGTTTTGTGTCCATCTCTGTGTACCTTTTACACATGATGCAAAGTGACAACTGATACCAAATGATATTGGCAGGGATTTATTGAACTTAATTACTCTTCAGAGACTGGCATGAATCAATCCTCATAAAACTCACCTATCACTTTGTTCTGTGCTAGCTTTAGTATGGAGAAGATGAGGGGAAAAGTCTTTGAGAGAGGAGGAATTCCTCCATTTTACCAGCAACACTTTATTACTTCTTAAATTATTGATGGGCTCTGTTCAAGTGAAAATTGCCATAAACATTTATCAGTGAAAATAAAGATAAGAACTCGGTGGTGACATTCAGTTTGGCTGTATTCTACAGTGTAGTGAGCAGCCTAAACTCCCATTAAAATTAGTGAATTCCCTGAAAATGCATTCTCTGATATGGCAGATGAAGTTCTTTGCCAGCATAAAGTTCAAAGTGTAGTTATGTATTAAATATCTTACACTGTTTTGGGTGGCTTTTCTTGTTGCTTTGTGTGTTTTATGTCTTTTTTTTTTTTTTTTGTCTTTTGGATGGGGTTATTTTGTTGGTTTGGTTTTTTTTGGTTGTTTGGAGGTTTTTTTGTACTGGTTACATGAAGCTATGAAATTATGCTTTTTTTTTTATGGTAACTGTAAGTATCATGCAAATCTGGAAAGTGGCATGTTATGAACTTTACAGAAAAAAAGGTATAGCTTAATATATGCTATGCTAAGGACAAAGAAAGTATTTTTAAGAAGGTGTCTAGTTTGCAGTATTTCTCATGAACTCAGCCAAAAGTTGAATAGATATCAGCCATTGGTAACATCATGTCTCTTAGGTAGAATCCTTTCACATTCCTTGGTGTTTTGCAACATGAGGATGTTGACTGAAGGCAGATTCTTATTTTTCTTCATAGTTTTAATGTAGTATGTGTTTTCTCCATGTGGGATGGTGATATTTGTCAGAGAGTTCTTTCCTCACCTTTATCGTCTGAGCCCCTTTCTGTGGTGAAGGAGTTAAACCACTGGTTCTCAAAAGTGATGGAAGGTAGGAGTAAGACTGAAATTAAAGGTAATTGGCTTAAGTCAGTGTCTTTATTCTTCTGACACTGAAATAGTGGAAAATTTACACGGGCTGATTATTTATGGAGTGATCATTCCAATTTCAGTTGCCTTGCAGGGCTTTCAATCTATGTTGCATATCAAGTAGGTGGAGGTGGCTCAAAACTGCGTCTAAGACTTCAGAGTGGTCAGGGAAGATAAGCAGTTTAAATGGTCTGTAAGTGAAGACTCAGCTATGAGTATAGGCCTAGCAATTTCCTTCTTAACAGCTAAATAAACAGTCTGAAGTATCATATCTGACTATTCCATGTTACTGTCTAGTCATCCTAACAAGAGAAGTGCTTCCTGATGTTTAGCCTGCGTGTCATGCCTTTCAGTTTGTGCCCTTTGCCGTTTTCCCTGTCACTGGGCACTGCTGGAAAGAGCCTGACTGCACTGTCTTTGCGTCCTTCCTTCGGGTATTTATATACATTTCTAAGACTTTGCTACAAGACAGACAGAGAAGCCTCAGGGAAGAAAGAGCCCAGAAATGGGCTGAGTATCAGGAAAGAATCACCTTCCTCTCCCTGCTGGCCACACTCCTCCTAATGCAGCCCAGGACACCACTGGCTGCCTCTGTGGCAACGGTGCATTGTTGGCATCGTTCATCAGGACCCCCAGGTCCTTTTCTGCCAACCTGCTTTCCAGCTCTGTGTGTGTGAGGAGAAGGACACCATTTCTCTTCAAAACATATAGACCTCCTCTCACATTAGTTGCAAAATTTACTCAGTGAAGTGTGTTTTCAGGTCATTTTAGAAGCAATTTGTTGGTAATGGGTTTCAGTTCCTTCCTGTCTCGATATTTGTGTCCCTTCCTGTCTTCATATTTTATCTCATTCAATAGTAGCTGCTTTTGAATTTATACTTTATCTATTCTTATCACTTGACCAACCCATCACTGCTTTGCCTATACAAGTAAAGGCAATCAGCTGATGTGCAGTCACTGTGCTAAAACTTGCATTTAAGACTGTTAAAGCAATTTATTTGGAGTAGTCTTCTAAAATGGCTAGTGTTTTTGCCTGCTGCCCTCCACTCTTACTGAAAGGCTGTTCCAATTCTGATTCTGGTCTTCAAAGTGCCAGTTAAACTTGTGTGACTCTTTCACAAGTAATATACTCTCAGTTCTTTTCTTTCGTCTGTCCTCTTCTTTTGTCTTCTGTGGGTTGGTTGTGTTGGGTGTTGTTTTGTTTTGTTTTTTTAATTAATCCTCCTACAACTCCTTCTTTGAAGAGAAGGATCCTCTCTTGTGTTTCCTGTTGCTAGGCTACCTGACTCGTGCTCATTTAAGGCAAATATATATGGCATGAAATAGTACCACACAGAAACGTCCAAGCTTGGTTGCTGTGAGGTAGGTTGGGGTATTGGAATCACTGTTTTCCAAAACAGTGTAATGTTCTATCCAAGCTGAATTACCCTACAGAGACATTTCTTCTAGCTAATGTAACTACCTTTGTAAGTCATCACAGTTCAAGTACGATTTTAGGATATCTTTGATAGTCTGTTTCTTTTGATACTCTGCACATCTTTTGGGTAGACCTTCTTGCAGCTTGTTCTAGTTTCATAACTTTTGTCTTGAAATCTTACCCTATTATTAACAACTTGAAATACACTGGAAGCTGCTTCTTACCCCATTTTGCGGCTAGAGATTAAAACTCCAGATAGATATTCTTTAAACTAAAGGTTAAAGAACCCAAGCTTTTCATGTGCTCAGCTTCTTTGATACCTGTGAACACCTTGTAGTGAGCTTCCTTTTTGGAGTTAGCCCTTTCCACAAAAATACTGGTAAAGTCTCCTAAAACTATTTTTAGAAGTTTGGAGTATACATGGACTGATTAATCCCTTCTGAGTGTTTTCAAGAATGCACAAAACAGAATTCAAGATTATGGTCAGGATTTAAAAAAAAAAACTGTTTACATTCTCCAACCTCATTAGCTGCTATATAAGCTTTTTCAAGCAATGCATTAAGCAGCACAAGTAAGCATTTGTAATTGTGTAATTTGGCCATTCTCTTCACAGCTAGAAAATATGCAAAGTGTTTCTTCAGAAATACATTTGGTTATTTCTTTTTTAAATGTATTTATCCCTATTTATGTACTCAATTACCAAGTGAGGAGATGAAGTTTGCACTTGAAGAACAGTGGGATTTGTGATGTTCTGTTTTCTCAAGGAAGTTTTATCTTGCTGTTTCATATTTGCTCCTGAGAAAATTGCCTACTAGTTCAAGCAATGTAGGACTGTGAAAATAAAAGCAAGTTTTAAAACAATTATATATTTTCTGTATAGAATACCTGTGAGAAGATGATAAAAGGAGTAAGAAATGTTATGCAAGTCCTAATTGAGTCCTGTTTGTGATCCAGTGTGGCACAATGTTATCTTTGTATACATGTGATTACTTCTGTCTATATGGCTATAAACAAACTCAATACTAACACAGTCCCATCCAGTTGAGCACATGGAACATATATTACTAATACAAAGATTATTTTAATTAAATTGTCTTATAATTGAGGATTAGTGGTCTGAAATGGGCCTTATGTGGTTTGATGAAAAACACTTTGAAGGGCTGTAAACACAGCAAGTCCAAATGCGCAATTGGACAACTCTGTCCATAAATTCAAGCTTCAAAATCTTGTACCACTGCAGAAGTCTCGAAGGATTTTCCACTAATAGTGCTGACTTGCCAGCAAACTTCTGGCATCTCAGCCTGGCATGACCTGAGTCAATTGCTGGTTTCTCATCTGGATAACAGTGAAAACCTGTCATGCATTCAAGCAGAGAGCTTGCTGGGGTCTGAGAAGGCCAGATAGCAAAGAATCCTAACAGAAATCCTGTGAAACAAACTTGGAAAGTGGTCACTTTTTGCTTTCAGCCCCAAGGTAGAATTGGGTTACTCTTACTCCTGGTGCATATTTATCTTGCTTTTTCTAAATATAATAATGGAAATTTGTCTGCCTCCCCAGGGAATCTCTTCTAGTGCTTTAGCCATCTGCAGTGCTGTGTACTTCACCTGAAAGTCCCTTGTTCCTATTAAACACACTACTGCTTCCCTTACCTTCACTAGATGTGAAGAAATGTTTATTTTCTACTACTTAATAATTTACCCTGTAAAAGATAGAAAAGCTGTTATCACATCTTCCTTCCACCTTTGTTAGACCCAGAACTACAATTTCCTTCCAACCCTGATCCTTCTTGTTGCTCCTTAAAATTCTTTCCCCCTCCAATCCCAACTGGTATATATTTTTCTTGAATTACATTGCCCAAAAAATGTAACAGTTCTTGCTTTGGAGCTTTACCAGAACCTAATGACAGCACAGTAACTGAAAAGAGGAGAGATATTTGATCACCTGGGATGTACAAGTAGTAAACTTTGCTGTTTATTTTCTGTGACATCATTCAGACAATATTAACGGGAAGACTTTACTTCAAATTAACTTGCCAGAACACTTTCTGAAAAATAGATTATTTCAGATTGTTAAGTTTTTACATAAACCAAGTAATTTTTGGAAAATTGTGATCAGTAGAAACTACTTGTGTAATTCATGATGCTGCTGGTGTATTGCTTGATTCATCCTCTGCAAAAAAATACAACATCTTAAGAGATCCCACAGCACAGTCCTAGAAATATTTCTATTTAAGGGGTTCTCAAGTTAGACTAAATTGCTATATCCCTGAAAGATAATGATGACTTTGGGAAAATGAGTTCCCATATAACAACATAAGCAGCCTGGATGTCCTATTAAAATTCACAAAGCAATGTAGTGTGACATAGTTAGCTTTATTACATGACAAGTTATACCATGCATTATCACCACCAAGTAGCTAATTACATTTTGTTGAGCCTGCAGCATCCCAGGTTCAAAAACTGGGGCACTTCACAAATTGACATCTTGACTGTGCCCCTCGTGTGCCCTCTTCTTGCATGTTGCATTAGTCTTTTGAGTTGGTCACTAACGAGATGAAGGGGGATTGCCCAAGATGCAAAATGCTTTGTGTTGGGAACAGATACTCTGCTTCTGTAAACAGCATCTCAAAACAAAAAGCTCACATTGCTCTCCTCTTCCATTTCCCCCCCGTTTCCCCTGTTCACCCTTTCTAGTGGAATGACAGAAATAATGACTTGATGTTTGGCTTTGGTGAATCGTGGCCTTGGTAGCAGAAGTGCTATAATTATCTCATTGCTATTATCACAGCATTGTAAATATTAAATGCAAAAAACAATGTTTCAATAGCGTTGAGGTTTTGACACTTACTGAGGAAAGCCAGGGAGTTCACAGTTAATGTTTCCCCTCTTTGAGTTAATTTCTTCAGTATTTTTAGTACACTTCTGGCTTTATAAAGCCACAGTTTCTCATTATTACTAGAATAAGCTGCTGAAAGTCCAACTCTGTGCTGCTGATTTCAGTCTATTGTCAGCCATACTACAGGATTCACCCAGCGGAAAGGATCCTCTGATTAGCTTTCACTGCATGCCACCTATGTAATCAGGCTCCTAAGAACTGGAATAAGGCCTCACATCTGCTCATGTAATAAGATAAGGTGCGTACACATCCCGGCTCCAGCAGCAATGGAAGGAAAGGTGACATTATTGTTGAGCCTCTATTGTTTACTTCTCGGGAAGGTGGCTCTCCAGAGCTGTATTAAATACGAGGGCATTAGAAAAGAAAATGAGAAGTGGAGGAAAGAGAAATTTGCAGGTTTGTCTGAATTTATTCTGTTGATGTTTGGAAAGAAAGGTGATTGCCATAATCGCCTTAGAAGAGCTTTGTAGTGCCACTCTTTGGGGTTTGGCTGTTGTTCTGTGTTTACTTAAGGAACCTTTTTTCTGGCCTGCCCTGAAAAAAAACCACTTAATCTGTGCCACTTAATCACTTTTTTTTTTTTTAACCCCAATTTCAGTGGCTTCTGTGTGATTGTTACACAGGAACTGGTTCCTTTAAATGTGATGAATTCTATTGAGAAATATTCATTGTGATGCCTAAAGCCAGAGTGGAGGCATCTGTAGTAGCTTAAGGAAGGGTATATTAGGAACAACTTCTGACACTTATGGTTTTCAGGGCACAATGTGCTCTTCTGTTTTTATGCTGAAGAACACAGGCTGCTCCTTGGTATGGTCTTGGAGAGAAGAGCTTGTAATTGGATGCATCTTTGAGTCAAAACAACTAAATTAAATGAAAAAGTGCTAAGTAATATCCTCAGGCAAGGAAAATGAGCTGAGAAAGAGCTACTCTTTTTTTACTGAGTACTTGTATTTGATCAAAGGTTAATTTTGAAGGATTATGTTGTCTTTGTGTGTTTACTTCGAGTAAGATTAGGACAAGTGTTTAGTTTATTTTTAAAACGTTCTACACAGAATTTTCCAAAGGACACTTCATACTTGACCTACTAAATATTTGTAAACCAAATGCTGCTTCTGACTGAGGCAAAATTGCTAAAATTAACCACAGCATAAGGTCCCAAAATGTGTTTATTGGTCTATCAAAATGTTTTCATCTGAGGTGTTTTGATATTTGCAGTTAATCTTAGTCCTAAACTGCATTTTTCTATTCAAGACTAACCAGATGATGATTCATATTTTGCAGTTCAGCATAGAGGAAATAAGTTGGAAGTTTCTTATGGATGTTCCATCTTCCTTTTCTGTTCCACACATTTATTTACATTTTGCTGTTACTTCTGGTCTTTAAAATCTAGCAAACACATACCCAGACATGTCCTTTAATACCATTCTTTACAGCATGCAACAGAACAGGAGATGGATTGAAGAATCTAGCTGACAAAATGACAGTGGCCAGCTTTCATGTAACCTACCTATATCTGCAGGACATCTTTCAAAACATTAGGTTAATTAAAAATGAGATGTAAATTTTTGAATGATTTTTTCAAAAACTCCCCATTTCTCCCCCCCCCCAAAAAAAAAATTAATAATGATTTTATATAGTCAAAAATATTCACAGGTCTTGGAAGAAATACATTTTTATTGCTCTTTTGGAGGATGGTTCTGTCTTCTGTACCAAAGATTTTATTCTTTGTTCTTTCCTCTTTTTTCTTAGTTTCAGCTTAATAGAATTGCTTTCACTCTGTGGTGTTAGTTGTCTAAGAAAAGGACAAATGTCATTAGTACACAGGCAGAGGGAGGGGAGGAAAACACCAAACCAAGCACATCAAACACCTATTTAGCATTTAATGTCAGCATTGTGGTTTCAAAGGGGCTCAGGCTATTAAGTGGCTCAAAGCAGAGGGCAGGTAAGAACACCAAAGGATGCTCTAACAACTTATTTATTTCAAATATATGAAACTTCTGTTTAGAGCTAAACTAAGGATGGCTGTTCATGAAAAAGCCAAGAATAAATCCTTTAAGCTTGTTGTAGAATCATGAGGTGGTATTTTGAAAATTAATCTTCAAAACTTAGTCTGATTAATTAATCTCTTTTTATAGTCCTTTCAGACTAATTCTGCAGAATAGCAGAGGAGTAAACAATTAAATATAAAGCAGAGGACAAGTGTACAAGCTGTTTCAGATTGCTGAGTTTGGGAATGTCTAATTTGAAGTGGGGTTTCCACACATCTTAAAACACACAGAGGAGTAACATACTATGATGTGAGTTTGCATGGCTGTACAATTTCTTTAAGAAAAAAAAAATCGAAGTGGCATTTAGAAATACTGCTTGATATTTATTTAATTGAAAAATAAAAATTAATCTAACCAATTCTGCTAAAGCATATTGGAACTGGTTAGGACACTGTGGGAGTCGATGCAATACATGTCTGCCTTCCACTGCCCCTTAGCGTGGCAGTAGCAGCAAGAGGAGGGGAACTCCCTGTCAAGCCTGAGACAATAACTGCATGCATAAGGCTGAAGCATGGAGCTCTAGCAGCTGCCAGAGCTGGATCTCCTTGCTGAGGGTCACATAAGAACTTCAAAAAATGTGTAGATGTTGGTGCTTGGGGATGTGGTTCAGCGGTGGAAATGGCAGCGTTAGGTTAATGGTTGGAATCTGTGATCTTTTAGGTCTTTTTTCAGCATTAATCATCCCATGACTCTGGAGTTGAACATGTGAATGTGTTACTACACTGCATTTAAGAGATAATGAAAATTGGAGCTGGTAGTATGATGAGGTTTTTAATAGTGGGCCTTTAAAAATCAGTGACGCCTCAATGACAGAAAAGGTCATGTCTAAATTTCTTACTGCTCCCTCCTCCCCCTTTCACTACCAGCTGCTTCTTCAGAGTAGTTTGAAGGCTGTAATTGCCATTGTGGAAACTTCAGTTTTGTTGGCCTTGGATACAACCTTTTTCTGTAATCACTGAAGACTTGCCCAAAGGTGATGAGTCAGAAGATGACGTTTGGAGGGGAAACAGAATGGGAGATGCCAGAAGAGGAATGGTCTTGTTCCTCTTTACTCTCCACAGGTTTTGGTGTTAGATTTAATCTGCATTTTCAGATTAGTTTCTCTAAAAATGGATTCTTGTTTCTGTTTTTACTATATATAGTCTGGTTTTTTAATTTTTTTTTTCTTCCCCTTTGGTAAACCAATCTGCCTAAGTCCATTTGTGTTTTACTCCCACTTTCCTCCTTTGCATATGGAGTACAAAAATAACATGTAAGACATCATCTTTCCTCTGAAAGCTTCTGTTTCTTTATTAACCCAGGAAGATTGTAGTTCTGATTCAAAAGATCCTGCATTGCCAGAACTGCTACACTACTGACTTATAAAGGCTTGTAAGAGCTTCTTCTGCACATGCATTTTATAAAACTCATCTCTAGTTTGATATTTGCTTTCTACTGGTGCTAGACACGACACTATGAAGGTACATGATGGATGCAGTGGGATTTTGCAAGAAAGAAAGATCATTTGGATAAAGCACTCACAGCTCCTCTTATGTTTATATAGCTGTAATACTTAGTTACCACTTTTTAAATTTATAAAAATTATCCTTTGCTTTGTAGCATAGGATGCCCTGGTGTCTAGGAATTTTAGTGGAATAAGGATTCTAGCTCTGAAACCTAATCCCCTAGAATTTTATTTATGTGAGTGCTTAGTCAGTAAAACGAGTCCAAGAAGATCAGAACACATGAAAATTTTATTAACCTTAAGTTCTCTAGAATTGAATGAGAGAATAATTTCTAGCAATACCCATATAGTTACTTTGTAGAGTTTCTAGCTTAATTTTAGTATCCTAAAATAAGTATTAACAACCTATCCAATTAAAAATAACTCTTATTTATTCTTCCCTATTTTTATCTGCTCTGATGAAGTGTGTTACCTCATCTCCAAGAGAAAATTGGAGCAGTTTAGGGCTGGCTTTTTTTCTAACTCTATTGCCATAAAGCAGGTACTTCTCTGCCAGATGACAGCAGTCTGTCCTGCATTCTCTTATGTCTCATTCAGGTTTACTGCAGGTACTAAAGGGGAAATTAGGATACACCCATAACCCAGACAAGTGCTGTAGTTTGAGCCCAGCCAGCACCACGCAGCCGCTCACTCACTCCTCCACCAGTGGGATCAGGGAGAGAACTAGAAGGGTAAAAGACAGAAAACTTGTGAGTTGAGATAAAACCAGTTTAATAGGGGAAGAAAAGCTGCGCACACAAGCAAAACAAACCAAGGAATTCATTCACTGCTTCCCCTGGGCAGGCAGGTGCTCAGCCATCCCCAGGAGAGCAGGGCTCCAACACACGTGACGGTGGCTTAAGACAAACACCATCACTCCAAATGCCACCCCCCCCCCCTTCCTCCTTCTTCTCCCCACTTAATATACTGAGCATGATGTCATGTGCTCTGGAATATCCCTGTGGTCAGTTGGGGTCACCTGTCCCGGCTGTGTCTCCTCCCAGTTTCCCAGGCACTCCCAGCCTCCTTGCCAGCCTGGCAGAACAAACAGCAGAAAAGGCCTTGGCTTTGTGTAAGCCCTGCTCAGCAGAAACAAAACCATCTCTGTTATTATCACTGTGTTCAGCACAAATCCAAACCACAGCCCCATAACAGCCACTGTGACCTCAGCCCAAACCAGCACAACAGATGTGGAATCAATAACAGTATACTTAGAAAGTAAGAATTTTATAGTGTTGGATGCTGAAAACAGCTTCCAAAGTCAGGGCAAATATATATTACTAACGTCACAGTGCACTGCTAATTTTCACTATAATGTCATTAGACTAATTCTACAAGCAAATTTCCTATTTATAACTCATTTTTATACTTGCAAGTTTGATTTTTTTTCTTTTTTTTTAATGTGTGTGTGGTCTCTTTAAATAGTGAATCCGTGTAACTGAACTGTAAAACCATGAGAGCCTTGACTGAGAACCTGTGGACCCTTATGTGCCACTCAGAAGAAATGCCAAATCTGCATTCAGCTTCGGCAAACTGTTCACTTTAAGTCACTGGATGCTGCATCCGCCCCTCCCTGTTGATGCCACCTTTCCATTTTGCCTGTGTAACCAACACAGGGCATCTCTGAGGTCATCCTACAGTATTCCCTGTGTGACACGCTCCTTCTACTAGAGAGCCACCCAGTTTGGTGCGCTTTCTGTAATCAATTGCATGTAGATTAAATTTGTGAGGCCTGTGGAGGATAAATTTCTCTCAAAAGCTTGTTTTTCTTTTTCCTCCTTACCTTGGGGCTGAGCTAGCCATGGTTAATATTTTTTAGCATGTGTGAATCCCCTTTTATGATAGAACTTGTTGTCTTTTTGGATCTAGTAATGTCTCTTGCATGTAAATATTATTTATACTGCTTGCCTTCCATAAGGAGTGGAGCTTTTTTCCTTGTCTTCTGACAAATAAGTGGCTTCAGTATAAAATACCTCTCACTAAGCCTAGAGGTACAGTCTCTTATGGTGAGGGGTCTCCATGCTGTATCAAACACCTGCATGGCCTGCACAGTTTGTTACTGAGTCTCTGATGAAACCAGACCCAGGAGTAGTTCAGCTCTTTTGGAGATGACTAGCCCCTAGTGACTTTTTCCTAAGCATATTGTATTGAACTAAGAATTATTTTCCAGCACTAGAAGAAAAGCAAGACTTCTGTATCCCACATGCCTCCTCTTTCTCCTCCCTGATCTGTATTTACATAAGAATGTTTGTTTTCTTTGATGGAAACAGGCTTAGGTGTTCATATTGGGAGTACAGCAGTTGCACTAAAGGTGACTAATTTCTTCTGTCTTTTCTGTAAAGCTTGCACAGGCAGATGAGCACGTGTGGCAGTGCTACTAATAATTCTGATGGGAACAATTAGTGTGTCATGACTTCCCAAGCTCACTGCCTCATGTTAGGTGGATCCCAAGGTTTGCTTTTTCCCTTGTAGGAGCTGTCCTGAGCAGAGCAGGCAGCTGAGGACCCTCTCCATACCTGGGGCTGCTCTTCAGCCCGTGGCTGGCCCTGTGGAGCTGGGATCCAGCCCATCCCATCCCTGGGTTGCCTTTCCAGCTGGGCTGGGTCCTGTGTCAGCACCAGAGGGTAACTGGGCTATGAGCAGCCACAGAGTTCAGCCCAGCTGGCCTCATTGGAGCTGTGGGATGTGGCTGCTCAGGGAGGGAGGCACTGCACTGTTCTGCCTGCTCCTGGTTGGGGTGGCAGCTTTCTGATCCCTGTTTGGAAATAGACTGAATGGCAAGATTCAGGAAGGCATGGATGCAGGATCCTATATGCTGGCTTTCTTTAAAGCGCCACAACAGAATGGAAAATAACACCCCCAAATAAAAGTTGTGAAAGTACTGGCATAGGCCTGGTACTGAGCTCTTGAACACTGTTTTACAAGAGGAAGGAAATGACCTATTTCCCTGGCTGTTGGTATTCCCAGGGGTAACAGTGTTCCCTTGATGTGTGACATCAAAGTGTGGGCTTTCTGTCTCTGCCCTGAACTGGGAATGGGACATCCTGGCAGCACTGGGCATGGTGTGGGGTGTGTTCCTGTACACAGCAGTTTTGTTTTCTGTCCCTGAGATGGTGGCATGTTTATGTCAGGCAGCAGGTAGAGCACTTCAGGGAGGAGCTGGTGTGCCCAGGCTCTCCAATTCACTTTCCCAGATGGAGCCACTGAAAGCAGAGAGAGTGAGCTGGAAGACACAATGAGCCATTGGCCCTAAGTGAGGCACTTATTGACTCAGCCAGAGTTAATCAAACTGTCATTTTCTGCAGTAAAAGGTCAATTTTAGGTGAATTGGATGCCTCTCTGTGTGCTTGCAGGAAAAAGTGAGATGACTTCAGTAAATCGAGGCTTGTGGTTGAATGTGCATAACTTTTTGGCTTTAATATTTGACTCAGTAGCCACTCTTTTTTTTTTTTTGCTGCATCTGTTGTTTTGTGGGAACTTGTCACTGAGTTGTATTTTCTCTCTTTTGCTCAGCACTGGCTTATTTATGTCTCTTATCCTCTTTCTTGCAGAAGACTTCTTGCAGGGAAAAGAAAAGTCTCTGCAGAAATGTAACATTGGTTTCTATCCTCTCTACAGTTTCTTTGCAGTGCTGCACAATAAAACTTGTAGCTCAAGTGTGTTTTTGTAAGCTGAGGGTGATTAGCCTTCATGTTCAAAAAAAAAAAATCAACAAAGTTCCTTGGTAGGAGATCAAGAAAATGAGCAGAGAAGCAAGAATTATCTGATCAAAGAAAATGGGACAAGTGGTGCCTTTCCAGCAAAGAGATGACAAAGACATAGGCAGACCCTACAGGACTAAAATAGGCCTCTGATCACTCACCCTTTTAATATTAAAAAATTGTAGGTACTCATCTGAAGAGTTTAGATTGGACCAAAACCACTAAAAATACTCCACTCATTGACTAACAAGCAGAAAGCCTTGACATTTAGATTAATTTGAAAATTACAGCTCAGAATTTACCTTGTATATGCTTAAAACATTAGCAAACCAAATTTATCCAGACCTGGTAAAGAAATTGGGAAAATGGGGAAAGTACTTTCACAGTTTATATTTGATTAACTGAGCATCTGACAGTGTAAAGCAAATCCATCCTTTTAGAACAAAATTAAATATATACCAGCAGCCACTTTCTGACAATCAGAAAAATCAGATTTTATGTCATCACAGTTAATATTAGCCAAATGTCCTTTAATATGATAGCATTCAGAGAATAAGTTTCACCTTTTACATTACATACAGTCTATCATCCCCTCATCCATTGCTCCCTTTAATCTCTTTTTCTTTATCTTACCTACAAAAGCATCTTTATTAATAGTGCTATAGAAGTTGAGCCAGCAGGATTTCTTAGATCTTTTAATAACCCTTTGAATTTAAGCTTCCCTTACTTTCTTTTTCAAGGTGTACCAAGTCTAAAAACTTAAAGGTTGGTCTAACTTTCCTTTTTTTTGCTTTGACCACCATATAGAATGAATATTTCATAAGGGGGAAAAGTGTTTCTTCTCTACGTGATTAAGCTGTGCCCAAAATCTATATTTGTCTCTAGCAATAGTGTCAAAGTGAGATACTGTTGCTGACCAGTGGGCTCATTCCTCTCTTGCTCTGAGAAGTTTGTTGGGAAACAAAACGAGAATCCTGTTTTTAATTGTCAAATCTAGCACTTGCTCCAATGTGAGATTTCTCTAGAAGTAGACTGAAAAGTCAAAAAAAAAAAAGAAAAAAGAAAAATCATCAACAAATATCAGAAGGGAACAAATATATTTTCAACCAAGAAGTATGCATTTTAATTTCAGAAAGTACAAATAAACGTGATATTCAAATATTTTGTACAGTAATGTTCAGTTTGGTTTAACAAGTGGAAACAAATTGTGCACCTTAGATATTAAAGATTCCCTTTTAATGACTCTTCTGATCATATGGATTTGTGGGAAATAATAGTCTTGGAGGAGAAAAAGTAATCTTTGGATCAGATTTTTTTGTATTTTATTAATAGATAAAGATATTGGCTTACTCCCCTGCAGGTTACCTGCCTCACTTTCTCCCTAGAATAACCTGTGCCTCACCCATGGCCTCAGTGTCACTGAGGAATTTTGGGCTGGTTGATTCTGACCCCATGATTTTCAGATGCCAAGGTGCCAAACAGGTCTGAAAGGAAAACCTTGATGCTGATTTTGTTACTGATCTTCCCTGCCATGCTAAAGGACTGGAATCCTTCTGTTATTTCTGGAGATGGCAGCAGGTGTAGGTCTCTACCATGCTTTTGTGCAGCTCCTCCCTTCTTTTCAAGGCCCTGCCACCCAGAAACTCAGGAGAGGCTGAGGGAGCTGGGGCTGTTCAGCCTGGAGAAGAGGAGGCTCAGGGGGGACCTCCTCACTCTCTGCAACTCCCTGACAGGAGGGTGTAGCCAGGTGGGGGTTGGTCTCTCATCCCAGGCAATGATCAGCAAGACAAGAGGGCTGGGTCATAAGCTGTGCCAGGGGAGGTTTAAGTTGGATATTAGGAAGAAATTCTTTACAGAGAGGGTAATCAGACTTTGGAATGGGCTGCCCAGGGAAGTGGTGGATTCACTGTCCCTGGAGGTTTTTAAGATGAGACTGGATGTGGCATCAGTGCCATGGTCTGGGAACCACAGTGGTAGTGGATCAGGGGTTGGACTTGATGATCTCAGAGGTCCCTTCCAACCCAGCTGATTCTATGATTCTATAATTCCTTTCCTGGTACCACCTCATATTTGCTTCCTTGCTTGTGTTAGGCTCAGGAGTTAGGGCTAGGACAGTGCTTCATCTGTCACATTCACACACAGCTCCACCAGTCCATGAGTTTGCTGTGAAAGCTCCAGGGAGACTCTGCAAGAGAAAGAAATGTGTTCTGTTATACAGTAATGTCACAGCTGGGGTCCTCGGGTTATGTCTGACCTTTTCCTTGCTATAAAGGTAGCATGTTTTCGCAGGGAGCTGTGATTGCCCTCACTGGTCTTTTTGTTGTTGTTCAGTTGGCCTTTTGCACGTTGTAGGGAAGTGTAGGTTTAAGGTACTGGTAGTATCACACGGTGAGGTCAAAATTATTTGTCTACACTCATTAAAAAAGCTGGAGATGGAAGATATGAAACTGCAGCTGAACTGAGTGTAGTGTTTATCAAGTTGTTCTCTTATCTTGACTGAATCTGGAAAGCAGCCATTAAGAATCTATGGCAGGAACAGTGGGATAATAATCCTCTTTACAGATTGCATTTTAGTTTAAATCACGGTGTGCTAAATAGTATTGTGGGTCTTCACAAAACTCGATCAGAAACCTCGTTTCCCAGACTCCATGCTGAGTATATTACTCTGATTTTTTTTTTCTTTTTATTGAGAAACAGGATTTGAACTCCTCTTTGAGTGCTTGGAGTTATCTAAACAGATAAACTGGCTTCTTGAAATTGATATGTTTAATACCTTGACTATTTCTGACAGCATTACCTCATTTCTTATACGTTATTTCTCTTCAGAATGTCCAACGCTGATATTTATTTTTAACTTTGTACTTTTGTGTACCTGCATAGCTAAATTTTTAGGAAACTGATATAAATCCATAAGCAAATGTGCATATTTTTATTTATTTTATTATCTCACAAAAAATATAGGTTTTCCTTTGAATATTGAAATCACTAGAACTGTTTCAACTATGCCAAAAAAAGAGATGATTTACTGGTATGTCTGTGGTGCAATAGCTATGGATAATGGCTTCTAAAAATTGTCTCAATATGTGCAGAGATGTTTTGCAGGCTTCCTAATAGTATTTTTTTTAAAAATTGCTGTGTATCATATACACTGTACTTGCTGTATATGACATAACAGGAATAAGAAAATAAGTTAGATTTGCGTCCAAACTAGCAAGACTTGAGGTGTTTCAACTGTTAGCAAGTATAGGATGAACTAACAAAATACCAAGCAGTCCTTTCCTTTCAGTTGTGTAATATTTATGCTGTGACTGCACTCAAAAAGTGGTTGTGCACATGTACTTTCTCCCAACCCTTCATTCAGCTCACTTTATTAGCAAAAAAGATGAGAAATATAGATGGAGGTGTGGATAAAAGTTATTTGTAGGGATCCTAAACCTTTGCTATGTAACAATGCTATTTACTGTGAAATGCCATTTTTCCTGAAATAGTACTTAGAGACCATGGACCAATTGTTAAACCTCCACAACAAAATGCCCCAAACAAAAACTCTTCTCAAGTTTATCAGTCTTTCCCTGTTTTATTGTAACTGTGTTGCACTTCATGGATTCATAAGTAGTAATAGACTACAGAAGTAATGTTTCCTTGTGTATATCACTAAGAAAAAAAACAAGTGGAGTAAATGGGAGATAACCTTGGGTTGAATTACCTAAAAGACAAATTTTGTATAATTTCTATCCTGATTTATGAGACAGGGACTTAGTTTACCTGCATATCTGAAATGATTCCAGGTGTACAAAGTATTCTTACCTAAAACTGTTTTAATCATGGATAGGGGACTTGGAAAGCTTAACATAGTTACTTCAGTGAATTTTTTGTTTAATCATGAAACAAGCTGTAAAATTACTTTTCTGTCTCCTCTGCTTCACATCCTGATTGTGTCTTTTAAATTGAGCAACTGGAGACTACAATGAAAGTGGGAAAAGTTTGTGTCATGCATTTACAGTAAAAAGTGAATCACTTTCTGAGAAATGCTGAAGTCAAGTGAGATACCTTTTAGTTTATCTCTCTCTTGCCTTTAGGTGAGTACCTTTCTGTCTTGCACAAAGACCTGTTTTCCTTATTCAAGATTGTGGCTGTTTGAGTTGACTGTCTGTATCTTTAGTTTGTTTTGGAACTCGGGGAGAAATAAGTTTAATTAAGCTGCATGCTGGGATAATAGGGAATGTCTCTTGCTATATGGTAGCAGTGACTAAGCAGTCTATGCTATTTTGCTTATGGAGTGCTTATAGAGGTAAGTCAAAGGAACAAATCAGTAGACCTAAGAAAGTGTTATGATCAAGTATAAAGCTCTCTACTGAAAGTTTTTGACCCAAAAAAATCTCATTTTGATGTCTTCTTCAAAGCTCCTAAGTCAGTACAAAGTGGAAAAAAACCACATCACTTTTAAAACATATCTTAGAAAGTAAGGTATCTGGCTTTAGAAAGGCAAGACAATAATTCAAAATGCTTTGCCTGGTAGTAGAAAGCTCAAAGGCTATCATAACATTAAAACATTAGTGATAGTTTCTGAGAAATAATTCTTCAGTATGGTGGGTGATCCTAAAAAAATTACACTAAGCAGCAGCATCATATTCTTTTAGAAAATTTGTGATGTGTTTCTAAGCAGAATTGTAAAACAGCTGAGATGACTGCAAGGGTTTTTTTTTATTCCCTTTCTCACCTGACAGTGCTCTTATAATTAGCATATTTTAAAGGGGATTGCCAGAATGTCTCTCATACTATATTCTAATGAAATATTTATATGAGCTCAAGTGCCAAGTAAACCATTAAAAAGAACTTAAACATTCACTTGGGTGAAGGAAGATATAAAACAAGCTTTATCACAGCCAGAGTACAACCCACAACACTACAAAGTAAATGTGCACAATGAGCATTTTTCATACTGCTAAGACTAACCAAGGGAATTAGTAAGACTTAATGGAATAAGAGCACAAGGAAGGTTTTTTTGCCACCACTTTCCAGGAATTGGGAGAAGTCTTTGAAGTGGAAGACCTTTTTTATGATGCTTAGGATCTGTTTTTAAGGCCTATGACAGTGTAGGGTGTAGTAGGGAACGAGGAGAGAATAAGCAGATAAATTAAATTAAAAGTAGAAGGTAGCAATTTGTATGTTTTCTTGATCTAAGGCTAAACCAAGTAATTAAAAGCCTAATCAACTAAGATGTGATGAAGGAAGTGACCTGTGATAGCTGGTGACTATTCCTGTATTCCCAGTTTAATATTCCTATTTAGGATAAAGCTTATGATGCTGCACTGTGGTTTGATTTTTTTTTTCCTTTGCTCTTATTAGGAGTGTGATTCCAAAATAGACTTCTTTGTTTTGCTCTGAATGTGTAGCCCTTCAGAAGCATAAGCTGCTCAGAGAGCATCCCCAAAAGACGTGCCTGCTCACGGCTCCCTTCGGTTAAGAATTTACGTACAACTCTTCCATCTTCAAAAAAAAAAAAATGACAGTGTAACCCTCTGTCAAGCAGACATTAATTTAACAGAACTTCTAAAAGATTTAGGTAACCGGTGCCATAATTAACACATTCAAAAATTTTCCCTGTTTGGTTCCTGCCCTATGTGGTCGCTATGCAAGTGGGAATTGTAGGTCCTATAGGCTTCTTCTGACTGCTATTAAAAAAAACCCCAAGGATCTCAATTTGCATTTGTTCATAATCCTTATCACGTGACCAGACAGATGTGATAATCTCCACTATCTAAATGCTGATATTTTTAGTAACTTGTATAAGTTACAATATTAAGCACAAGCTGTAGAAACCAAACTTCTGAACTCAGCACCACAGTCCGATTCCATTGGTAATCTGCTGTTTATTTCCTAAAGTGGTAGAGAAAAACAGCATTTATACTGATTTTTTTTTTTCTGCTTTACAAATATTGTAATTTTTCTGAGAAGTGTCTTAGTGTTAGGTTTTACTGCTAAGAGAGATGAGGGACAATATACCGACAAACAGGTCAATCACAAGTGCCAGCACATTTTGATACAGTTGTTCCCAGTGTTCTGTCCCTGCTCCAACTTCATCCAGCAGCTCAGTAGTCTTCCTGAGGCTACTCACCTGACTCTTCAAACACATTCATGGTCTAAAACGTTTTGCATTCATAATAACGAGGTAGTTATATTTAAATTTTCTTAATATAATTATAGGAAAGAACCAGTTTAGTCTGGCATATGGTTTTGGTGCTTTTTTTTTATTAAAGGGACTGGGGGCTGCTGGTAGTACAACTGAGATGGTCTAGGATCAAGTGTATGTTTCTCTGCTGAGATTTTGAGAAAATTACAGTGCACACATGCTGCTACCCACACACAGGCAAAGTGAAAATGCTTTGCCAGCAATCGCAGCATATTTTGGAATTTGAGGAGGCACTTGCAAAGATGGGTTTGAGAGCTCTCCTCCTTGCCAACCAAACTGCAAGTCTTTCACAGCTCTTCCATTGGGGATCATCTTCTATGTTTGAAGTAGCAAGGAAATGTATTGCTCCAAAGGCATTAGAGTAACTCCTGTTACAGCATCACACCTCCCCACCTCCTATGTATTGAATTGTTCCTTTGTACTGATAAAAACCATTATCCACTGTGCAATTTATGCATTTTGATACTTACTAACACTAGCAGGTGAAGTAGAACTCTGATTCCAAGACAGCAGGTAGAGATGAATGTGGTTTTTGGGGTTTTTATGCTTACTGCTGAAGTGGAGGCGTGGCTTTTTTTATATATCAGTGGCTCAGTTATGTTGGAATGTGCTGCTCAGTGGGGAGGTGGCCAAGGATTTTGTGATTTGGGAGGAGCATAATTTGGTTCCATTATGAAGAGTTTTAAATACCTTACAGGAGAAAAGAAAGTTCCATATTTTAGTGTTTACCTTCTGTGTCTGTAATAAAAAGGTGGAAAGCACTTTGTAGCAGGAACTTATTGTGGGATGTTGTCCAGTGTGTTGTGTAGTCACGTCCTGGTCCACAGATAAAGCTTTCAATGGTTCCTACAACATAAGTAATATGGGTGATTGAAAATAGTAATGTGTTGGACAAGGCTGGCTTGTTACGTAGGATGGGTTCTGTATGTAATTTCAGATTTTCCCTGCTTCCCTTTAACTGAGATACTAGTCTTTCTTCAGCTACTTTAATAACTGAGACAGTGAAAAACAAGAAGGAAGTTCCTCAAAATTTTGAAATTTGTTTGAATTAAATCAAGTTCCCACAAAAGGCAGGGCCAGCCTCTATGGCTAAAATATTCTCTATGCATTGGGCAAGAAATCTTTTGAGTTCTGTCTTCTGGCCTGATTGAATGAACTGGTCTGTGTGACTTCCCTCCCACCCCTTTTTCCATAAACAAGTATCCCTTTTGCCTGAATACAATTAGATGCTCAAATGAGGGACTTGTATTTGTCCCTGTATGCTGTTTGGACTTCAGAAATCTGCCATTTACCATCTTCAAGCATTCCTGATGCTAGTGGAAACTAACAATTTTCCCACCCTGGCTAGAAGAATATGCTCCCTTATCCAGTGTTCATTTTGGGTTATAAGATTCTTATTATCGTGTGCTTCATGCTTCTCCCTCCCTCTTCCCTATTCAGGATAGTAGCTAATATTCATTTATCAGAAAAAAAAAGAGTTCAGTTCTCTGAAGTAACACCAAAGAACAAAAATCAGACTGTTTTCAGCGGCTAACAATAAAATTGAGAGCAACAAATGTATCCATACAAAACTTCTTTGCAAAGTAGCAATATAGTATCTGAATTGAATCGTATTTGAATTGCTGCCAATAAGCAATAACAAAGCAAGCCCATCTTATCCTATCATCTAGCAAACTTTAGTCCATGCTATCCCATTGTAATTTATTGTGTGCCCTTGGAGTTTTGAAACGATTTTGTTGGGAAATATTCTTGGTTTTAAACTGAGAAAGCTGCTGGAAAGAAAGAGCCAAAAGAGTGTATTTGCTTTATGTACTTGTTCATATACACAGTCAGTAAGACATCTGGAAACTCTGGGATGTGTTGGAATCGTTGTGACATTTGGGCCTCAGAGAGATGTGGGCACAAAGTCTTTATTAGTCACTTACAGGCATAATTTTTGTTGCCATTTTTATTAAGTGATTAACGAGCTTTGAGATTCTTGTTCTCATGGACATTGAGGAAGAGGAGGGAAGGTTATCATGTGTCATTATTAGTGCTGGATCAGTCAATGAATGCAGTTTGAGGGAGGAAAGGGATACATTTTAACCGTGGTGACTAACAAAGTAACAAGCAGGGGATGGAGAGGCTGTATTTATTTGGTTCTGCAGGTCTTCCCATCAGAACTGTGTTCCAACGTGCATGTAATTGAATTTTGCATTCCCTTAAGATGTATATTATCCTATTTGAGTGAAAAATGTTATCAAAATTCCCAGACCTTTATTCTAGTACGAATAAAGAAAATTTGATATGAAATTGAATAAGAGAATTTTATTTTCACTTCTACTGTGGCTCAACTAAATGTGATGGGATTTTCTTATGCAGACCACTGTCTAGTTAGTGTCTTGCTCTCATGAAAGTACAGTATGAATGTCAGTTCTTACCTGTATTTGCAAGTGTGCATCTGTCTTTATCAACAGCAGCTACAAAAGCTAATTCTTTTTAGCTTGTGTCATGAAGTGCCATTAAAAAATGCAAAGAAACCCCCCCAAAACCCAACCACCGGGGAGAGAATTTAACACCAAAATATTTAACTTAAACAGATATTATTTTCCTTTTTTTTTCTTACTGTGTAAATGCCACCATTAGTGTAACATAACCTTCACTTTAAACCTCTGAAGCGTTATTTATAAGCATTATTTGTTTTTTTGTTTTCATTTGCCATCTGCTGAATAATAGCACAGTATTACTGTTAGGATCAATTTGAAGGAATAGTCGTGCTCTGGTTTCAGGTACGTGCTGGAATTCCTGTGATGGGAATGAGTGGGATGCCAACATAGTGCATTTTCAGAACTAGCTGGACTTGGAAGGTCAGTCTTTTGTACTGGGATCCAGTTGTGCTGCCACTTAGACACAAGCAAACCCAACCCTTTAATATGAGTTCCTAGCTACAGCAGTGTGGCTAAGCCTTAGGTGAAAAAATAACAGTGAGGGAGGAAGAAGTAAAATCCTCAGTTAATTGATCCTGTCTTCAGTTTGTGTATAAACATGGAGGAAACACATCTGTGCTTCTAAAACTGATTCTGGCCTAAGAACATCATTCAGGTGTCTTTCTTTAATGGGGCATGTTCTTGTGGGAAGATTGTTGACTTCAAGGACAGCCTACTTCGGAGGCCAATCTCTCTTTCTGAGATCAATTTATGATATGGTACAGCAGTACTTAGCTGAAAATTTTTTTTAATCTATCTTTTTTGTGGCATTTTTAGTGCTTCTCTGGCATCAAAATGTATGCTTGTAACTTAATTTATAAGTTTAAATGGGAGTTAAAAGTAAAAATGCAGCATAACAGATGGATGGTGAAAACTGGAAAGTCCCGACTGTGACTTTTTTCCCTACCTTCTCTAACAGAGAAATTGCAGGGATTGATGTGATGAACTTGTAATTTTTCTGTCTGGTCTTTCACTGGTAGGACTTTAAGCTCTTATCTGCTTTGTTTTAAACTGAAGAATGGCTCATCCTCCCTGAACAGTTTTTCCTCTGTTCAGTCAACAGAGAACTGAAAACCGAAGCATGTTCAGCTGAGAAGATTTAGGTACATCAGGCAAGCATCCTGAAAATATTTTAGGGCTTCTTTCTTCTTGGGCCTGCTCCTAGGAATATTCATTTAGCTAAACTGTAGAGCATCTGACAGATGCTACACATTCTCATCACACACACATTCTGTGAAGGTTGACTACTATCATGGGCACACACGTGGGAGTAGAGATGCAGAGACATATGCATCATATTTAGATTTCTACATGTGCAAATCTAATTATAATCAGAGAGGCATAGTACATTTTAAATGGGTTTCTTTTCCCCTTTACAATTGCATTCCCAGCAGATACATCTTCTGGAAGGAAGTGTCTGTGGGCAGTGAAATATCCACAGAATAGAGAGCAAGAGAATGGGACATCTAACAAAGCTTCTGACTCTGCAATGCTGTGGCAATTTCCTAAATGCTGGTCTACTACCTGGTACTTTTGCAGGCTGTTTCTTGAGAGGTGACTAAACAGACAAGAATATGGGCAATCTATTTTGCATCTAAAATGTGAGACAAGTGTAAGAGAGGGGAAAAAAATTTACTGACTCGAAAATAAAAATTGTTCAGGTGTAACTTAACACTACAACAGTTAGAAAGAAGGAAGTAGGGAAGGAAGGTATGCAGTGTTTATTTAAAAAATAATAATGATAAGCAAAGGTCATTATTTTACAGATATTTACTGAAAGAAAAACATGCTATCTGAAGTTTTTTGCTTTGGCATCATGATCCCCTTATTGTTTTGATTTTTTTTTTTTTGCACAGTGCAGCCTACTTTATATTTTCTTCATGCTTATTTCTGTATTATTTATTACCAATCTTAAAATATATTTCTTCCTTCTCCTTCTGCCACCTTTATGGCTGAATGATCTCAATTCACTGTTTCTACTTTGAACTTTTTCCTTATTTCTTGATATGATGGCTTGCTCTAGAGTTCAGAATTACATTCATCTTTATTGATCATGTAACTTAAATATTCTGTCTGCTTTTTCCACTATGAAACTGCTAATTTGAATCCTTAGTCTTTTAATAATGTTTAAAAAAAAAAGAAACAAAAATCCCATAACTGGTTAGCCTCCTACTTGATATATAAGCATACTCAGATTAAAGGTTTGTGGGTTTGTGTTTGCATTCCTGATATTCATCTGAATTCTCCCATTTTACTCAAGTTTCTTATACAGAGTCTATTCTGTAAATAGCTATATCTTTTAATCAATCTCTCTTGGAATCTTTTAAAGCTCTTCAGCTTAGAGGTTCACATGACTCTATCCCCTGTAGGACTCACCTCATCATTCTGTCACAGTTTAAATACAGAAATGCCTTTTCAAAGCTGCTTTGTTTGCATTTCTAGAGCACCTGAAGTCACGAAAATGTCTCTCTTCTTTCTCAATTCATATTTTTCCTTTTTTTTTTTTTTCTTCTTGCCTCCATTTTAAAAGGAAAGGACAGAAGGGAAATGACCTTGTAGTATAGCAAGTGGCTAGTCCTGAACTAGCACTCTGTACTGATTTTGCTGTATGCTTTGCAGTATTTGCTCTGAAGCTCTCATACAAAAAAGTAGCAACTGTCTTCTGCTCTGCTTTGCTCACAGTGAATGGGGTCCCTTGATAGCCCTCAGTACATCACGTACTACTGAACTTGTTCAGGCCCACTGTTCTTCAGAAGACTGCACACAAAATGTGCAGTGTCTCTGCACTGTGCAGATGAGAGCATCTGGGTATGGGAAAATCCTCCAGCAAAGCTGAGCATACTCCTGTCCCTGTAGGAAAGTTCCAGAACTGTGAAGGCTTAATAAATTCAGCTTTGTATTGCAGAATAGTGTAAAATAGAATTGGAATTTGATCAGATAGGTTCTGAGTGTAATAAGAGTGTATTTTGCTTAAAACTCATCCACTAAGGCTGTTAATGTGATTAATCACATAATTAAACAGTTCAAGATGAAGGAATCACATTTGTTTTGTGCTGCCTGTTATTTACCACACTGGAAAAAGTGTTGCTCTTCACCTTTCTCAATGAAAGACTGCTCTCATTTTGCTTTGTGGTGGGTAGACCGAATTTGTTTTCATGAAGCAAGGGACAAAGGGTTGTAAGTGTGGTTAAACAGAGGAAAAAGCCTTCCATCAATATTTATTCTTTTCTGCTTGTTCAGTACTCCTAGTAACACTTTCAGATGTAGTATGAAAGGGAAGTGTGGCATCTCCTATTACCAACTGTTTGCTGAAGAAGACAATACAAGAAGAGGATTTCAAAAGAGGGTGTTCAGCATACCTTAGTCAGCAGGAGGAAAAATGCAGAAGAAATTCAAAGGGCTCTTCAGAAACACATCACAGATTGTGCCCTCCCCAGAAGGTAAACTCCAATCTGAATAACCCAGCTGGAAAAAATAACAAGTGTATTCATCTGTAAAATTAAAAAAACAAACAAACAAAAAAACCCCAACAAAAAAACCAAAAAAACCCCAAAAACAAAACAACCAAACCAAAACATTACCTGTTGCTTACAAAGTCTCCTGCAATATATCATTGAATGTCTAGTGTCCAACTGTTAGCTGAACAGTAAGAACTGGGTTGGCATGCTGGGCTCTTACCTGTATTCCCTGCAAACTGCTAAAGCTTTCAGCCCAGCTGGTTAACAGGTCTGACCCGGGTCATGGCACTGACAGGAAATTCATGCCTTGCCAAAGGAAGCTGTAGTCTCCTGCCTGCAAACCTGTTTAGCTGTTATATTTCATTAGATAAATTGAATATTAATGAACACTGACAAAGCAGCTGAGCTTCTGTAGTTTTGTTTTTTTGTTTTGGGTTTGGTTTTTTTTGAGGGGGGGGGGTTGTTCATTTTAAGTCTTGGGTCATGCAGTGTTGAGCCTTTTAATCTCATTACTCAGGACAAGATTTCAGCCTGCTAGTGTCGCTGAGTCAGTACAGGCAGGCAGCCAGAACAACCACAAACCCATGGCTGGAACACAAACAGTAAATTTATTTCCTTTACCTTGCCAGCAGGGGTATCCCTGAAGCAGCACCTGGTCAGAGGCACACCAGCAGAGATGCAGGCACTGTTAGACTCAGTCCATGTTAGAGGATCACTGGCCTGCTGTTCACACAGGTTTCTTCAGGGCTTTTTTCCCAGCTGCAGAGTCACCTGAGCAATTTAAAGTCCTCTTCAGTAGCCTTCTGGTTTTTAACCCATTCCCTCCAATAGTGCCTGATACTACAGTCCAGAGGTGTTACATAAAGAAGGGATGACTTACAAAATGGGGAGGAAACTTTTCCTACCACAGCTTCAAAGATGACTGTGGGGATGAAGTAGCCTCAAAGAGTAACTGGAGAGATGGAGAAGCCTTGTCAATTTTATCATGAGACAAAATGTGACGTTGATATATCTGCTTTTGATGGGATGGAATAATGTAGCATTAAGATAAAGGAACAGTACATTTCTGATGTTCCATTTGCAATACTCCATCATTGCTTTAGTGTTTTGGCTAGCAGCTGCTGCTGGTTTGAACTTAATGTCTTTTATTACTTAACAAGAAATCTCTGTTGGAGAGAGCACCAGGCACCTTGTGCTTCCTTTTTGCCTCACAGTGCTGGCTTGTGAAAAGAGCAGAACACAGTTTTTCTGTGTCATCCCCAAATAGACTGCCTGGTCACACCCTTATGCTACTGCAAACCTTCACTTGTTTTTTAAGTGAGAATGTATCTTATGAACTACCATGAGTCTCCTCTGAGTTGCCTTGGTTGATGTTTTCCTTAGTTTGGGGTGCACATACGTGGCTTTAGAATTATTCCTTTCCACCCCCTGTTGTAGCTCTCTGGGAATGTTTGCTTGCATTATGTAGTTAATAAAGGCAGAATAACACTGAGTCTAGAAAAGTTTGTTTTATCCTTCCCTGCTAGGGGTATCATCTGAAGATTGCTTGTGATACTGGATGGGAATTTGGGAATTCCCATTCCAAATTTGGGAATTGGACTATTAAACAGTTTCTTCCCATTCTTCCATACTTCATTCCATAGGATGTCTGTATGGGGGCTCTGTCATAATACTATAAACTTACTTTGTGATTAAGTTGAAACACATTCCCTGTATAGAGTCAGGATCTAGATGTATATATTTTCAACAGATGCCTTATAATTCATGTTTGAATTTTCCATTTCTAATTTCATTACCTCTTACTGTGTTAAAGAGTCATAAGTATAATACTTGTTCCTCAGAGAACTGCTAAATCATCCTTAGTGTGCTATAATATCTTATTTCATTTCAAAGTCTTGTTTTTAAAATGTTAAATTATTAGCTAGAACACAATGTAAGTATTCCCTGAATGAAGCTTGGAGTCTTTTGAAAAGGAACTGTTTCTCTGTGGGATTGATAGCTATTAATTCTAGTGCTAAAACTTTGAATCTTGAGATTAATACTGGGTTTACTGTTAGCCTAAATTTCTGAAGAACTCCATTGCTTTTACCTCCATATATGTGGAGGAGGAAGGGGAGGAAGAGAGGGAACTGCATTAATATAAACAGGAGTTGCAAGCCAATTTAAAAAGCTAAGCTTGCTAATGTTAGTCTTTGGAGTTATTGATTGCTTTTGCTTTCTTGCTAAAGCAGACATAGCAGTGTGGTTTTGGTTTGCACACCTTCTCCTATATATTATTTTCCTTCTGTGTGATGGTGGAAGTGTCCATGCTCTGTACCATAAGCTAATAACTTTCAGCCTGCAAGATTGCTGTTGCCTGAGAATCTGAAACTGTGCCATTGCCTGATTGGATAGTAAGTCCCAAGTCACAAAACACATGTTTATCCCTGTTAGAAGCTGGCAGCACAATTGTAAAAAAGACAGAATGTTGCTAGCAAATTCATTAAAGTACATAGCTGTGTATTAACACATAGTGTGGTTTCTTACCTTTTTTTTTTTTTTCAATAAAAACTGGTTAGGAATGGGGAAAGTTATGAACAGCTAAAATGGGTTAATTATATTTCACATTCATTATGCATCAATTGAAAAGCCCAGCATTATTCAAAAGCTTCACTCAATTAAATCTTCGTGAACTTAAAATTCTTATTGGTCCCTAATTAAATTAGGGAAATTACTAGCAAACTGAATTGGAATTGATCTGTATTTAGGGACCTCTTGAACAAGGTCCCTCATCAATATAGTATCTTGCATATCGCTGCCTTAAATCCACCCCTGTGATGCTTCCATCTCAGTTGATCTATTTCATGGTTTTAATTTTGTTTCCTTCTCATGAATTCTGTATCTCTGGGTCCCAAAGAAGGAATGATGGTTAGTTGCTAAAGTAAATCTTTCATTTTTGTGCCACTATTAGGGTCTTTAAATGTGAGTGTCTGAGCTTCCTGGCTGTCGAGTGAACATGTAGTGTTTTCTAAGCTGGGCAAATCCCTAGAAGGCATCAAGTCAAGGTAAAAAATTACTAGACAAAGGTGATTAAATAGGAATTTGGCTACTATATCTAACAGTGGAATGTCAGGGTTCGTTTTAAAAATAGTCTCCTGAGTTCTGAAGCCATTACCATGGCAAAAGGATATATTTCCATCAACAAGACATTGACACTTATTGTTGCCTTTAGGCCAGTCTGTAGAATAAAAATTTGGAGTTCTGCTAAACAAATTAATTCATACTTTTGCCTAGCTTTAATAGAAGTTTTTGAGGATTTTCTATATGGGTTTCTTCCATCTTTTTTACGAAATAAATTAACATGGACTTATATTGCAGAATCAGGAATTATGTAACTTAATGCTAAACAGTTATAACTTAAACTATAGGGGGAATTCAGTTTAAATGCTAATGAGATCCATGAGCAGTCTTGATTGTCTTGATTAATATGCCATTGGGTGCATGTTAGAAAGAGGAAAACAAAGACTCCAGAAATATCACTTCATTCCAACACCCAAAAGTTGCTCTTTTTACGTACCTGCTGCTATAGTATCAGAGTTTCATGCCTGTATTTGAAAAGCTGGCTGTCTTCCAATGCTTCCTGCCAATATAAATTAATGTTTACCATAAGACATACTTGGATGGTACGAAACCTTCGTCCTGTGAGAGATGCTTGAAGAACAACTGAGTAGTTCTGCCTCCTATACATCAAATCTAAGGGTATATATTAATTAATTATAAAGCAATCCATTATTGTTTCTTGCCAGACCTAGTATTTTGTATGTCCACATCGATAGCATCATATTTGTCAAGGAGGGAATATCTGTCTCTCAGGAAATGGTGTCTAGAGGAAGATTAATCACTCTGCTAGTCAATTAAAATAATGGTACTTATAGCTTTATGGTATATTTTATTTGTAAAGCTAGATGGATATTATTACTCTTATTTGATCCCCTACCATTTTCAAACCTCATAAAAGACATACTAGCATTTATTTTACTTATTTGTTTAATTTTTATTTTCTTTGACTAGGAAAATTGTGGGGTTTCTGAGTTGAAAAGTATAGGCTCTGCAGTGGCTAGTTGGATTTCACACCACCTTTTAAGTGCCTGGATCTTAAATGTTTAGCTACTTCATGCCAAACACAGAACCCAAATACAAAGTCCCATTCTTCACCAAGATTATCTGTAAATGAAATGATTATACTGAGTAGAGGACTGCCTATGAGTAGAAAGTAGGTGTCAGAAACAGATAGCTAATAATTGCTGCTCCCCTGTTTGTGACATAGCCTGCTTGGGAAAATATTTTCTGTAAAAGTAGGAAGTGAGGCCTCATGCTGTTGTCAGCTGAGGGAATTAAAAATATTCCTAAGAGAAGGTGCAGAAGCTGCTGCTGAAACAATGAAGCAGAGAAGAGTATGTAGGTTGGTGAGATGAAAAATGAAGAGTCATACTGCAGTCTGTAGTCAGGTACTCATAGCAATAGGTTTTATTTTCCCTAAAATCCAGAATATTGTTCCTTAAGTAGATGTGTCAGACTACATATGACTTGTTGCACACGTGAGACTGTATTTTATCCCTAAAATCTACTGTATAACATCAGTGTAAAACTGGTTCAAGAAAACTTTTGACTCACATTTGGATTCTGATCTAACCCCCCAGGGTTTTTCAATTTTTTAATGAGGTGTTTCAATATATATGTTTATTAGGTGTTTATTTAAACTAGGGACGAGAGTTACCAGCACTCTCTGAGGGGAGTGTTGAACAGGGTGACAGAAAGCAGCTACAAATTGAAGCAAGTGGGAGCACTTTCATATAAGCAAGGGAGTGTCTACACTCACAAAGCTATGGATCAGATAGTGAATATTAGCTGTTCCTGGGAAAGGAGTCTCTAGATCCATATTAGAGGTATTTCTAAGGCCCAGGCAATTGAGTTTCTGGATGCTTTGAGATATTACAGTGCACCTATAAAGGGGAATGCACATATTAATTTCTGACCACGCAAAATACACTGTCCTGAAGGGAATCATGGCTGCAAGTAAAATTTTAAGACAAAACAGTATAGTTGAAATTAAATCTAATTACAATTTTAAGTTCTTCAGCTTAATTGTCTCAATGTAAAACTGACGTTCGAAAATGTGGTTTTAAGAGCACTCTGCAAGTAATAATGGAATTAGGAATAATTCCAGTGTTGAACTTTATTACACTAAAGAATTCTTGAACTAGCTAAGTCTTAGTTGTCTTTGGTAAAAGATCTTTTAAATGTACATAGCATTGACTTAACTCTTAATAATGATAAGCAGTTCTGAAAGGAAAACAGTAAACATTTGTTTTACTTAACTGCTGCTCTCTGTGGAGTTCTCAGTCTATGACAGAAGTCTCTAGAGGAGACAGGCAAAAATCATGCTGTGGGTTTTTTAGTTCTCATGGCTACAACTTTCTTTTGCTGATGTTCTACTATACTTTTAATTTACCCGGAATTGCTGTTTCTCAAGAACACTGGGAAACATAAGGTATTACAAGTGCATGATTTTTCATTCAGCCTCTGTATTTTTTTGTCATTAACTACAGTAGTAATAATACTGTGTAGTTAAACCTGCTGATCTCTGCTACTATAATGAGGAGCATGGTAATAATAAAGAACTTAAAGCTTTTCTTTTGCCATAACATACAACGAGGTTCACTGTAAAATTGTATGGTGAATGGGGTGGTGGTGTTGGCACTAACAAGGCACAGGCTTTATGCTGAGCTGAGAACATGGATCTTGGGTCTTGTTTTGGGCTGTTGGGGAATACATTTAGTGCAGGCAGCTCGGTGTGAAGCCATAGGTTGAGCTCAAGCCCCAGGCAAAAGGCCATGAACTGCTGACCTTTTGTACAACAAAGGACACTGGGACCTGTGGCCCAGCCAGGTGACTGGACACTCAGAGACACATCAGGAGCCAATGACTTCATGCTTTCACCTGCTTGGACAGTGAGGGGATAAAAGCCCAGAGTTTCCTTTGCCTGTGGTCCCTCCCTGGAGGCATCAGCTCAAGCTGTTATTTTGTTATTGTGCCAAGATCAAATTATTTTAAGGATTGAGATGTCTGAGCCCGTAAGGAAACCTGATCTGACTGTGAGTGTGGGATGTATAGCTGTGAAGGGGCTTCCATCCCAGCTCAGGTGGGGTGTGTGTGACTGCCAGAGAGGCTCCTGGATGGTCAGACAGGGAAGTTTCCCTAACAGGCCTGTCTGCAGTTTTTCTTGGTTTTAGTTGTGGGAGCAATTATATAATGACCATGTTTGTTTAATTTTTACTTAACTATGTACCACTGTGTGGTCCAGCATCTCTTGTGGGATACCAATTGTGTTCCCATACAACACCACCAGCAGTTACACCAGCATAATAAACAGTGTGAGCTATTGGTGATGCTGGAGCAAAAATGCAGCGTGTGGGAGTAAAGGTGTGGGATGGTAGTAAAGGTGCTTGGGCTACAAGTGGTTCTCTAGTGATAAATCATAACTATTAAAAGAATGCTACTTGAGGATCTGAATTACAACTGATTTTAAGGACCAGTAAACAGAAAAAAGAACACATTACAAACATGTGAAATGCATTGTGTATAGAGAATTATTGTGCAACTCTAAAAAGGAGTAAGATGTCAAGCACATTAGATGGTTAGTGGATCTTCAGATGAGAAGGAAAGCTACAGCTTTTTTTTTCACAGGGGCTGCTATTATTTTGATGGTGAATATTTCTTCCTCAGTCCTTGGGGATGGTGGGTTTTTTTGGTTTGTTTTTTTTTTTTTTTTTTTACATTTGGTAACACACTCAACACCTTTGTCACCTGTGCAAGGTTTTATTCACAATGAAAATGTTATCAGTATCAGTAATTTTCAGAAATTATGACTTTGTGTTCCTTCTAAGGGTCAGAGATATCCAGTTGTTGAACAGAACTGATATTTTAAGGATCAGTCAGATGTGTGAACAAAAAAACTTAAAGAAAACTGTGGAGTTCAGATCTATCCACGTTCAGAAGACCAATGTGGTTTTTTTTTTTCCTTCTATTTCAAGTTCAATTCGTACCATTTTAAGCATTCTTTGTGCCATAATGCTTTATTCTCTGAAAAGACAAGTAGGAATCATGAGATACTTTCATAGTATTTTTTTCTGTAGCATTCTTCAAGACTTGAATCAGTATAATAATATGTCAATTAAAAAAAAAAAGTCAAAACCAAGAAAGCTACTAATATCTGAAGATGAGTGAGAAAGAATTCTATTTGGCCAGTGATCTTTCTGAACTGACAAGAAGTTAAAAACCTGAGTCTTTCTCCCCGTGTCCACAAAGTTTTTTAGGTCTTGTCAGAAATGTGTGTTGGTACAAAACTTTGATTTGCACATCTGGCTCTGCTGGCATGATTTCTATGTGCTATGTGTATATCTTGTCTGCTGTATTAGTTCTGAAAACAAATGTCAGGGAGTGGGATATTTTACATGGGATGAACTTTTCCATTTGGAAAAGCTTGTTAGTCTTTGTCAGTGCCCCCTGTCAGAATCAGTGCTGCAACAGCTGTGTGTTTTCTGGGTGCTGGGACTAAGTTTTGGAACACAATCCAGGCAAGGATGTATTAAGATCAGCAGGATTTTGTCCTTTTGGTTTTAAATATGCTTTCTAAAAGAATATGTAGGTAAATTAATTATTACAGTGATACTAGATAGTCAGTATAGAAAATGGGGGAGGAACAGGATTGAGCATGATTTCAGAATTTCACTATCCAGTTCTTCAAATGGCTGACAGCCTTGGGACTTACTGGACATATCCATGTTGAGCAAAGGTGACAGTGGTTCTCCAGTTGCCACCATCACTCAATCAAAAGATGGAATAAAACTGATCCCTGGATGGCTTTGTCATCAGTCTTATCTGATCTTTCTGGGTGATTTGATCAGACCACTGCACTGGTGAACTGCAAGTGCAAGCGTGGCTCTGCTGCTGATTATGGGAGTGAGAGACCAGCACAGGAGATGATTCAAATCACTAAATTGCATGCATCTCTTGAGCAATAGGTTGGCTGATACAGACCACCTCATTGGAACTGTGAAATGCTTTTAATAAACCTGGGCAGTTTTTAATACGAAAAACTATCCTGGGCATGCTTTGATGGGACTCAAAGGTATGTGTCTAGTCGATGACCATGCTTTTACAAACAAATTTTATGTGAAAACATTAATGAGGAAGGGTTATTTTTTAGGTGTTGGTGACAAGATTGTGTGCTGCGTGTTGGCAGGTGGTAAATGACAGGTAATGAATTAAAATATTTCCACTATGAAGAGCTCCAGAAAGGATTGATCCAAATATAAGCACTTTTCTTGTAATTGAGACTAACTACTGAAAACTGATGCAAGAAAAGGCACTGAGTGCTGCAGCCTTTTCCCTCTTGCTTGTTACTAGGACTGCTGCCTCACTGAGCCAGTGAGCCAACATTCCTCCTTAGTCTTCCTTTTACTAGAAGTGAACATGCAGAAATTCTTATTCCTGTCCTTCATCTCCTTTGCTGGTTTTGAACTCCAGCTAAGTATTGCTGACTCTATTCCTACCTAGGCAGGCAGTGTCTGTATTTCTCCCAAGTAGGTGTCCCTGCTTCCAGTTTCTATGTCCCTTTCTTTTGTGTCTGAACCCCGGAACTCTCCTTTTTATCTCTGCTGGTCTTCTGCTGTGCTTGCTTGACTTCTGCCAAGTGGAATGGACTGTTCTTGAGCTCTGATAAGGCTGACCTTGAACTTTGCCCTCCCAGAGAGTTTCCCATGGGATCCTTCTAAGCAGGTCCCTGCAGAGGCTAAAATCTTTGAATTCCAAGATTGTAATGCTGCTGAGTCTTCTCATTCCTCTTAGTCTCCTCAACATCTGGATTGCTTCTAACCAGTTGTATTGACTGTCCAGCAGACAACAGTGACTATGGTTACCCATGATTGACAGCTCCTGTGGCTGTGAGACTTTTCCAGCTGCCTGGAGAAGGTTTCATTTGCCTCCCCTTCTCAATTAGCAGCCTCCAGCAGACATCTACATCCCCTGTGTAGGCCTACCCTGTAATTCTTGCTCATAAGCTCCTGAGCTCTTCATCACCCACCTTACAAAGCTCCATGCATTCAATCCTGTCATTGACCTGGACCATAACTCCGCCTCTATACCTGCTTGCTCTTTGCTAAAGAACCTGTATTCCTCCCTTGCAGCTCTCTAATCCCACAGTGTCTCTAATTAAGACTATATCAGTTTGTGCATAGCTGCAGAATTAGTTCTTCCTGTTTGTTCCCGTGCTATGTGCGCTGGCATACAGGCATTTAACATAGGCCTGAAGTTGTGTTGTTCTTTACAGGGTGAAAGACTAGGGTTTTTTATACAATTTCTTTACCACTTGCTCCCTCATTCACATCTCTACAGGTTGGAGTAACTTTGTCCTGGCATGTTTAATTTAAAACCCTTCTCATTGGAGTTTCTTTAATGCTTTCTTACATGCTCCCATTCTCCCTCAGGAGCCCTTGCTCCAGAGATCCTGTGTTCTTAGAATCCCTGCCTACACCACCAGGTATTAATCCACTGAAGGCCTGCTTTTTCTCAAGCCTCTCTTCTCAACCCTGTTGTTCAGAGATGCACCACCTGGGCCCCCCATCTTTCATCCTCCCCACCAGTGTCCTACTTTTGAGTACAGAGCAGACAGGCATGCCTTGTCTACTATTTGATTCTGGGATGAGGAATTAAGATGGGAATGAATTTATAATTTCATAGTACATTTCTGTGGAACAAGCTTGATCTTGGTACTCATAGACACGGTGGTCTTTTTCTTTCTTTTTTTTCTTCTGCCTCGAGATTGATTCTCCTGTGCACTGTATGGCAGGAGTTCCTGTACATGCACATCTCAGAGTATTCTTAGATAAGTGCTTGGGGGCGAGGGGGAGAAGTAGAAGGTAATCTTGGAGTCTTTTATCACAGAAGCCCTAGAGGATGCTTTTAACATAAAACTACTTGTACTTAACATAAAACACACAGTAAATGAAATGTTCCTTCAGGTAAAAGTGTGACCGTTTGGGAAACTTCCCTCACTCTGTCACTTAGCCAGTTGCTCTAGTGAAGGGGAAGGAATTGGAGGGGGAGTTGGTGTGATTAGCACGTTAGCTCGAAGTCTTGAACAGTAAAATCCTCATTTTCTTGGTCTTGTCTTTTCTTGTCTAACTTGACAAGTCTATATGAGATTGTCTTTCTAACTTTTTAAATAGTAGTAATCTTCCTTAGTTCCGAATATTTGCTTCAGCTGCAAAATGCACAAATAAGCTCTGCCTTAATGTGCTTGAATAGGCTTTTTTAGCTTAATGTTCCCTTCAGGGATTCAGATTCACAACTTATTTTTTTCTTCTTCCTACTTCTGTCTCTGAAAACATCAGCATCTCTTTAAGTATCTCCACTTCCTCCTCGGGCAGTTTGTCAGGAGGCATTTCTCCTGGTCTGTGAATTCCCTTTAAGCTGACTTTCTTTGCCTTTCTTTTAGATTTTTGGTTTTGTGGGTTTGTTTGGGGTTTTTTTGTCATTTTATTTTATTCTCTGTTCCATGTCAGCTCCCTTGCTACAGCCTTGACACTTTCGTGATGCTGCTGTTTGAAAAAAAAAAAAACAAAACCAGAATGAACTTTATTCACTGTTCATAACAACTGTCTTCTAGCATTTGGGAAATTGAGTTTATATAAAGGAAGAAACTTTTTAGAGGCTGAGACTCTGCTATTGCAGATATCTTGCTATACTCTGTAATTTAAAACATGACAGTAGACTCATTAGTTTGAACAGTATCACTGACACACCAATATTGGATAGATGGATGGTGTTTGCAGGATCAGGACCTTAAAGTTCTTCTTGAAAGGGCTTGTCAGGCTTTTCCTAGTTATTGCAACATAATCAGAAAAAAAAAAAGAAAAAAGAAATTGCATAAATTGAAGGCCTTTTCCTTGGAAATTATTAGGTTCAGTCAAATTTTGCTAGTTTCAATAACATTTTACATGTCCTTCTGATTTTAGAGACATTTTTCTGATAGGAATAGATTTCTCTGCCTATACACTAATAACCTGAAACAAAGATACCATGAGCACTATTCTGTGTGCTCATTTGTTTCAGTAAGAAAAGGGTGTAAAACCACCTTCTTGACATGACAGTTACTGGTATAAATGACAAAGTGAAAAGTGATAATAAATATTGTTTTAGGACACCTGCTTTTTTTTTAATTTTCCAGATCACCTTTTTCTGCTGCTCTACAGAATCTTTGTTCCACATCCTCTGTCTTACACTAGCACCAGAAAATATTGCCAGCAGGTTGGACTTTTTCTATTCTTTTTCTAGTTCTCAGAATAGCACTTTCTCAGGAACATTTCAGTACTGTTCCTTTCCATCCCTAGGCATGATAAGATGCTGTAGTAATACCAAAATCACTAATTTACATTTGCATTGTCTTGTTTACACTTGTTTGTCATGCAGGTTAGGCTCCTCTGTCTGGAAATGAAGTCAACAAGCTTTGTTATACAAAACAGCTGGTGAGTGAGTATTTTGGAACAGCTTTTTAAGCATCAAATACCAAACTGACATATTTCAGGAAATGTTGAGGAGTGGAAAACTGTTGGTGTTCTTTACTTAAGAGCTGGTTGTTTGCTTTTGCTCCAAAGACACCTGCTTGCTGAATTTTCTATCCAGTGTTAAAAAATACTGAGTTCCTTGTTATCCGATCAAAGTCATTTTGACTGTCACAAGAAAGATCTTGGGAGGAGCTGGGTATCATAAACCTGATTTAATATTAAACCAAAGGTATTGTTTTTTACTCAGTGGTGGCAGAAAGTCTTGTGCTTCTGACTTGTCTTATTTTTTCCATGATGCATGATGGGAAGTTCTGTTTAGTTGGTTTTCTGCTTGGTCAAGGATACTTTATTTGCTTAGCTGGCTAATTAGTTTCTCACAGTAGTGTTTTTCCCTGTACAGAATACCCTCTTTGTAAAACGCTCTAAATCATGTTTTTGAAGGAAAACGTGCAGTATCTGTAAATTCATCTTCAGGCTGAGGCGTACACAGGGAAATGTACAAACTTGAGGGGAATGGAAATGGGATGAGAGCGTTAAAACTGGGACATGGCATTTTTAGCCAGATGAGGGGAGCTGGCTCTTCATGGAGAGAGCTGGTAGCAAGGAGCACAGAGAATGCTGTGCTACAGGGTGCTCTGAGTCAGGTGTGCTAAAGTTATCAATGTGCCAAGTATGAGAAACAAACAGGAAACTTCTGGGAGGAGAAAATCCCTCAAAGATCCTAGATGCAGAGATGCCACCTTCAATTCTGAGGAATTCTCTCAGTTGCAAGCTCAGGGAATACTCAAGGAAATTCTTTGCTCATAATTGTGGGGTTTTTTTGTTCTGTTTTGTTGTTGAGTTCTTTTACTTCCCCAGCTAATCTCTCTATAATTTGCCATGAGAGGCTGCATATTGTGCTAGATAGATTTATTTGTTTTAACTGACCCTTGTGAATATTCATGTTTGTGTTTATTTTCTTATTTACATAGATAGGATCTGTGGCCCTATCCCCCCTATCCCATCATTTTAGTGACTTTGTCCTGAGCTAGCCAGTCTCCACAGGCTTCTCCTGTTGCCACTGAGAGCAGAGCTCCTAGTGAGGCTTGGTGTTAGTTCTGGAGAGGGAAGGCAATTGAAACCATTTCTACCTTTTCACTGACGACAGGGGAAACATAGAAGGTTTAGTTTCCTTATGCTAATGCACTCTGTGAATACCATGGTACTTCCCCAAACTGCTTACAATTTAATTTGAAGCAATGCATAACAATTGACTGTAACGAACAAACAGGAGGAATAATGAGAAATGCAAGAACAGAGGTGCCTGTAATAAAATCATTATGCAGTTCCAAGTGACTTCCATCATTGGACTTTGGAGCAGAATGAAGCATTAAAAACGAAGCAGTATGAAATGCAACATTCCAGCATATTTGAAGGCACTGTGGGAGTACTGACTCTCTCATCCAGATAGGGATGATTATTTCTGTGCTTAAACTCATAAAACAAAATGTTTTAAAATATTTGTCTGTTCAAGTCTTGTTATGTTGTGAGGTCAATGTGCTGGTGCTAGGGTCTAAAATGTTAACAAAATAGCCATTTGGCTATCAGTACTCCTTTTACTACAGCAATTCTCATCTCTACTGTGTGGTTCTGCTCCGTGTTCTGCAGGCCTCAAAGAACAAAAAAAGTAGCAAACAAACTGAAACCCTCTGAATATACTAATTTGCTCATGTATTGCCAGATTGAATTACTCAGAACATTAAAAAAAACACTAGATGGATAAAGCAGAGTTGCCATCCTATGTATAACTTCTGTGTGTGTGTGTGTGTGCATGTAGACATACACAAAGATGCCCAAAACACTGGGGGTGGGAACATATGTTTGGGCCACCCTGTCCTTCTAATATGGAAATGAGAACATTCTTTCCTTATAGCTTCAAATGTGGAAGTAACCACTTTCAGATCTTCAAATTGCACTTAATTATAGACTCTTGCTCACCACTTCACTCAAGGGAACTACACCAAGATATCCTTTTAGGTTCTTCTTGGTTGTTTGAATGCTGTGTAAACTGGGGGTGGTTCTTCACTGTCCATGGGTTGAAGTTATGTAGAGGAACTTCAGGAAATAGAAGTTCAAAGCGTGTTCCTTCTTGCTCACTATGGAGAGGGGAAAAAAAACCCCCAAAGATTTAAATGAAAGCCAGTCTTAATACCCAGTCATAGACAGACAAAATATTTTATATGCAGATCTTTATGTATACAGTTACACATATAGATGAATGTACAAGAAATCTGGAGTGAATTTCATAGGAGATCTTAGGAACAAGGGGAAACAGCTGAGGCTTTATTGCTGCAGTTCAGCTTTGCTGAGCATTGCAAATATGAGATGTTGAAAGAAGAGCTAATAAGAGGATAGCTGTTGGCATAAGAGGCTCACGTTTATCAGCAGTTTCAATTAGAATTAGGTGCTGCACTAACAAAAGCTATAGCAAATGTGAGGATCAAAGAAGTGACTTGATTTACAATTACCTCTGTGCCACTGATGTGTTTATCAAACAATTCAGATACAGTAACGAGTAAAAATACTAATGCGAAAGGAGAAGCCAGATCAAATCTCTCTCCCAAGTGTAGCATACAAATATTTAATGAGAGAGGAAAGAATTAATAAGGGGGGAAGAATGGAAAACTTGTGGAAGATGAAACCAGATGTCCTAATTTAGCATAATTTTAAAGATTTACAATGCAGGAGATGATTAGGTCTTCTAGAAGTTAGTCATAACCAGGTCTCTGGTCTTAAGCAGCAATCTAAGTGGCGAAAAAAAAGGATGGTACTAGTAAGAGATATGGGAACAGCAGGCAATGCAATTCCAATACCTAATTCTATAAAGATCAGAGAAAGTTTGACAGGGAATAACTTAGAGAATTTGTGGCCATTTTGTTCAGAATGTGAAAGATCATTCATCCATCTCTATTGAAAATGTCATTACAGTGTATGGCATGTAGCAGAGAAATCTGAATGTCAGTGAAATAAAGCATGAGAGATTTTCCTGGTGAGGCATGAAGGCTGCCATCTGTAAGTCCTGGTTCTTTCATCTTCTTCCTTTATCTTTGGAAGAGAGGGAAGAAAAAAAAATTCCAATGGAGTAGAAGATACTGGGTTATTTCAGAAGATGTTATAGGAACATTACACTCTTGATAATTACTTGGAAAAAATAATGACTTCTGTGGATCTTTCTGTACCATCTGTGTGAGTCTCTTATTTGTAGGAGACGAGGTTTGTCAGGAGAGACTGATCTGCAACTCTGGTGTTTCAGAAAGCTTCCTGGCAACTCCCCTTTGCTACAGAATGTGTTTTGTTATCTACATTTGTTACCTTGTTTGGATGACACTTCAAGCTGGCTTCCCTTCAGTGTGACTTCAGTGCCAAAACGCTTCCAAAAGAGACTTTCAGGTTGTGACAGGCTTGCCTGGCTTTCTTGGCCATGCATATGATATGATGGTTTCCAACACAGATAAAAATGAATGCAGCAACTACATGCTGTTTGAGATGTTTACAGCAAGTTGTACTGGCTGCTGGAGAGGAAATGTGAATTTGAATGGGAGCAGATAAACCTCTGAGGATGCATAATTAGCAAATGGTGTTCATCTGAACTTGGACAAGTCCAGGGGAAAAAACAGTGTTAAAAAATGATGTGGGTTAAGCCTTATGAAATTCAGTAACCTAAAACTTTCTGAGACTGAAAACTATTCAAATAGCTCACACAACTTTGGTATGTAGTACCAGTCTAGAAACTCTAGGGTAACTGGCTAAGTCCAAACTGGTTGTCTCAAAACGGAGTGGTCGTGCTGGAGCTCCTTTGTCACCTTGCAACAGTCCTGTGAGGGTGTCCTGAATACAGAACATAACTAAAATGTCATTAGTCCCAACCAATAACAGCAGATTGTAACAGTGAACACAGTATAAAATGCCTATCTAGGAAACTGCTTTCTGAGTATTAATTCCATCCGAATATTAGCACAGAAACCCATTTTTATATTTTTATGAGATTTTACCTCTACCAAGTTATTTGTGGTTATCTTGCATTCATGGAAGGTTTTGATGAAACTTAAATATGGTTTCTCTTGTCTATAAAAGGAAAAAATCAGGGTGGGAAGTCTGAACAGGCCAACAGTGCATTGGAGCTTATGCCCCTTAGGTGCATTTAGGTGCTCTTGGAATCCTTTAGCATCTGAAAAAGAAAGAAAAAATTATCAATTCTCATAAGAAAATGATAAGGAAAGATAACAAACTTATCTTTATTTTCTTTATAAATGGAAAAAGTAATCTATGTTCTCAAAATTCCTTCCAACTTGAGGCAGTTTTAGTATTCTGCGATGCTAAGGGTGCTTTGATGTTGATTCATCAAGGCATGACTAAGCTCTATTCTGTCATTTTTTTTCTCCCCTTTCTTTCTATCTGTTCAAGAATTTTTAGTCTGTTTACTTAAAAGAGGCTAGCAATTTATTTATTTTAAGATTTCTCAGCAGTGAATGGGAAAAAAAAAATGATTGTATTCCTGCCCATGACAGGGGGATTGGAACTAGATGACCCCTAAGGTCCCTTCCAACATAAACCGGTCTGTGATTCTGTGGTTCATGTCAGCTGCAGTGTTAAAAGCCTTTTGCTGTTTTCTGTCTAAGATTAAGATACTCTGAGAATAAGGATATCTGAGAAATCTATAGGAATATTTGAGAAATCTATGGAAGTGAGGTTTATAACAAACAATAATCCTCATCAGAATTATTATCTTAGCTCCTGAGATACAAAAGAATACAGGGAGGCACATGATCTTCTCAGCTTTGGTGCTCTACATAAGATAGCACAAGGAAGGAGGAAGAGAGACTAAGTAAGTGATAAATAAAATGTGTCTGAGACCAAAGGGGAAAGCAATGTGTTAGAGAGTGGTAAAGGTCAAAACGTAGGGATAGAAAAGTAGGGAGACAAGCTGTAGGTGTTCTTTAATTTTTTTTGTATTCCTTTTCCTCTCTACTTCATCTTTTTTGTAACTTCATGCTACCTTTATTTTGAAATATTTTCTAGTGATTTTTTTTTTCCCCCTCAAATCCTTTTATTTTGCTGTTTGATAATCTAAAAGTAATAGGCTTCATTGCATTAGCCAACCTGGAAGCAATGCTTTCTGTTAATTATGGAGATGATATTCTGAATATCATCACGGTTCTATATCAGTGTGCTATATCATAAGTAGCAAACAGTCAGAAAAGTTCTCATGTACAGGAACAGAGTTTCACAGTCAGCTTACCCTGGAACACACCTGGTAGAGAGACCAAGGACTGATGTCTCTCCTGCCCCCATCAAATTCCTACTATTCATTCTTAACAAAGAAACTCAGCATCAGATCCTTTTCACTGAGACCTAAAAAAACCCAAACATTTTTAAGGTGTGCATTTGACATAGGCCTGGATAACTGTGGAGGAGATGTAAGTGTTCTTTACAATATCCTATAAGGAATAACCTCACAACAGTAGTTGAAAAAATACACCTCAATCAACATCAGGGTTATGTTGTGGCATAGGTAGACACATAATGTATAACAGCATCTGTATGTAAAATCTCTCCAGTAAAGGAATCAAAATATTTCTGAGAAAAAAATCACTATTGTTTCTTTCTATTGGCCTAGAAAATTTGTCTATTTTTGTTTCCCCCTTTGAAATATGCTACCATATATGTTTTTGTTCCCTCTGAAATATTCTTTACAGAGATGAAGTACTAACATGCTTGCTATTTTTTATAGTTCTCTGAAATCTAGAAGCAATCTGTAGTATTTTGATCTTTCAAAATTCTACTGTTCAACTGATAGAATTTTCCCCTGTTTATTATTAAAACGTCATTATAATCAGAATAATAGTTGATATAATAATTTTTGGCATGGTTAAAAGTTAAAAAGATGTTGATATTTGGCCTCAAAATATCTACAGGAATTACACCTCGGTATCTAATTCATGCAATACAGGTTTATAATATAATTGGAAAATAAAGTAATTCTTGGGTTTTTTTGAGTTTGAAGAGCCAGCTGCAAAGAGAAGTGAAGGGAGTACTTTGAAGAATAAGAGCAGGATCTCTTATGTCAGTTTTCTTACATGGGTACTATTTGTTGCTGCAGAAATGAGGTAAGAAGACAGCTGTTTATGCAAATAAAATGTCTCACAAATCCACATGAGAAGGTGTGCACAGCACTTATAAGAAAGAAATGTTCCCTCATGCCCATACTGCGTCTGTTCCCTGAATAAATCCCACACCAGCCTCAATTCCTGTCTGCCAACTTGTGTTAATGAATATGGAACTTGCTGAAGAGCCAAAGCATAATGGAAAAAAAAAAAGGCATAAACATTGCTTTTAGTTTGGAATGAATGCATGACTAATCCAAATTAGACATACAGCACTGCCCATTTCAAAGGGCAGGCTCTCTGGCTGGCTTTGCTTGTTCACTTGCTCTAAAGAGAAAAACAAAAATACGCTGGAAACTTGATTGAATGTAATGGAAAGAGGAAGAGAAAAAGGTAGAATTGGAATATTAAAACTGAGGGGGGGAAAAAAAGCCTAGTACAGAAGTGCAGTTATGTATGTTTTTTTGATGTCTTAATGAAATACTTTGTTTTCTAAGAAAATTAATATTTCTTCTGGCAGAACAATAAGTGTGACATATAGCATCAGGAATTTGGTGGGCTTTGTTTCTTCAAGAACTGACCACAATGTCTAACCACTTCATTTGTGAGGGATACAGTCCATCTGTTTCTGTCTACTGAATTTCAAGTAGAGCTAAACACAAATGGTTAAATAACAAGTGGAATTTCTTCTAACTGGCTTCCATATAGACATGTCTGTGAGAGACAGGGCCAAAATGTTTGGAGAGCTTATAATGGTAGTGCATATGATTCTAAGTAAGTGCTACCATGGGTTGTTGTGCCTGTGAAGTTCCCTGGTTTATTGTAAGACAAAGACTAATTTGTTGGACTTCGGTAGGTCTTCTGGATCTCTGTAATTTTTTTAAATGATATGTTTCACCATGTTAGCTTCCAAATATGAAAGAAATAGAAGGAAGAGGAGCTGTTGTTCCTTTGACTTTGAGTGAATCTTAATTTTCGTTTGCATATGGAAATCACAGGGCTGAATATTAGCCCTTGGTTTCTGGAGTCGGTCAGTAGCATTGAAGGTTACTTTTATGGTGCTTTAACAGTGTCTCTTTTCTCTGCTTTAAAAAATATCTGAAGAATCTGATGATATTTCAGCATTCTTATTAACTTGTTGGTAAGCTGAACCATATGGCAAATGAGACAGCAATTGAGAAATAAAAAGTTCATGCGTAAAATTTAATCATTACTTGGTATTACTAAATACACAGACTTAGCTGGTGGTACCTCTTGAGAACTTTTTCCATCTGAATTTCTTATAGGTAGGAATCTATGAAAGAGTATAACTAATCCTACATAGAATTGCAACTTTCTATAACTTTTCCCTTGTTCTTCCCTATTTCCTAACGGTGGCTTAAAAAAAAAAAAAGGCAACAAAAATCCAACTTGACAGACAAGTGCGCATATGGGGAGAAAATAACGTTGAGCTCTGAGTGCAAGGCTTTCTCTGGACACTCAAATGTGTGTTATTTCATTGCTTAGGAAAGTAAACTAATCCCTCCTAGAAATTCTATTATGTGGAACCGTATCGCTACCGATACAAGTCAACAGCAATTTTGTAGCTGTGGAAACCAATCGTATTTATTTCTGTCACCTCCAGTATGTTCCAGCTGACTGATGATAGCAGTAGTCAGTCCTTTGCGTGGACCAGCTGCTATAATAAGGGTGAAAGATAAACCTCTGAAACCTATTGACAAAATATTTGCAACAGGAAGATGATAAAAGTCAGGAATTTGGGTTTCATTTCAGCTTGCTTCGGGAATGTGTTCTAGTGACCTGTGCACTACCTCTTTCTTCTGTAGAAACAACTGTTTCTAAACATCACAGTCATGATTCTTCCTTTCCACTGCAGTAGAATGAGGGGAAAAGCACATGTAAAGAATAATAGAGGTGGCTTTCTTGTTAGTTCCAGCCTGGTCTTACAGCAGTGACAGCATCAGTCTCTTAATTTGAGGTATAATCCTACTGAGATCCTGCGGATCTGAGGAAGAACAGATACAAATCTGACAGACTTTACAGTGACTTGTTTTTTCTACTAAACTCATTAAATGAAATCTCCTTAGCATGTGAGAATTGAATTTATTCTTCAATCTTCTTTTCGTCAACTGCAGTGAACAAATCTGTGCTGCATTTAGGAGGCAACCTAATCTTAATATTACAGGAAATTATGGTAAAACATTCACAAGCTTATTAAAACTAGAAAAGATATCAAAAATCTAGAATTTTAATGTTATGACTTTTGGAAGGCAGTCCAGACTTGTATCCTGAAAGACAAGGGCTAAATAAACAAATGCAAAATATAAGACAGAAAAAATGGGGGGGGGGGAGGGGGGGAAGCCCCAAACAAATCCTACTCCCTTAATTTCTATTGCAACTTTATTGGTAAAAGGATATAATCATACAATAAATCAATCCTGTCTGACACCTGGCAAACTTCTATCCATGCTTCAAAAGAAAATCTCATTAAAAAAAAAAAACAACCAAACAAAGTAATTTCATTAGTATACACATAAGGTTGTAAAAAGTCTACACCAGTTATCAGCTGAGGATAGCCAAATATTAATGTTACCAAGGATCTGAGTTTCCTCCTTTCTCCTACTTTGAGATCAAGACCTGCTAGTCATGTAGTTGGGACAATGATTATTGGCTATTGCTTCTCTGTGAGGAAAACAAAGCTGGTCACTGTCTGGAAAATCACAAAGTGCTTGTGAGGTGGTGAAAAAGCCCCCAGTGAGACTCCTTTGACACGTAAGCATTAACAAAATACTCATTCAGAAACAAACATAATTTAGGAGAAGGTAGAAAAAGTCCAACAAAAAATCCCGAAGAAAACTCTTGTTTACGAAATGTCACATCTCACGTTAGGTGGTGACTTGTACTGTGGTCTTACTTTGCACAACCAGACATAACACAACCAGAAGTCTCACCTGGCTGAGTATGATAAGGAAACATGCAGATCAAGGTGCAAGTACCTTATTTTCTGACTTTGATGACCTGGGCATCAAGTGTAGAAGAGGAAAGAGCAGGACTCTTGCCTCTGTGATCCTAATCCTGATGACTAAAGGTGGATTGCCTGGTAGGAGATGATGCTGCTTCGTACCCATTAGAACTCTCCCTTCACAGCATCTGGAGTTTTTACAGCCCTGCTTGTGCCCCTGAGTGTGTTGGAGCTGTTCCAAGGGAGTGACCTTGAAATCAAGTGCCTCAAGGAGGGCACCAGGTCCAGGTATCCCTTATCACATGGAAGTGAGAGGGTGGCTTCCTTCAGCCACTGCAGGCTCTAGAGTTCTTGGTTTATAGACTTGATTACAAGGACAGAGAGAGAGGGAGGTTTTTTTGTTGGGCTTTCTTCAGTTAGGAATAGCTTTGTGGCAATATTGACTAACAGGCATTTTCCCCTCTTTTTTTCTCTAGTCCCTCTAGTAGCAGTGCATAACTTTCAGTTCTCTCAGTAACACATTTAAGGGCTTGTGTACACCATTCTCAGAATCATGGATTAGTAATGAGAATCAGTCCAGGCTTCATATTAATGATTTCCTGCATTGGAACAGCTGCTGCCATCCATAGAAAGCCCTATGGGTTTTTCCCTGAAGTTTTTGTATAAAGCCTCCTGCCTTCTCTTGGAAAAGAAAAAAGACATAAAAGGTATGGTGACCACTGATGTTTTAAGGCCTGCCCTGTACTTGTGACTGATTAAACCCTTAAAAGGTGTGGAATGTGACCCTACAATGGAAGAAGGATGAATGGAGAGGGACAGGGGTGATGTGCCCATGAAGGTCAGGGAATAAGGCAAAGCAGATCTGAACAGTGAGGAGATCAGAGGGTGGCCTTTGCTTTAGATAGATAAACAGATATCAATGTTTGAATGGATCATCTGGTGATGTAAACACCTCCCTGAGTCAGCCAGACCAGCATGGGGGCTGTAAATACTTCTCTCAGTCCAACACAGAGTGTGAAAATGGGACAATTATTAAAGTAACTTGGAATAGAGCAGCAGCTTTGAGGTGACTTCACCCACCTATGCCTTCCTGGAGACTGGGGATGTTGAAGGTTACACCTTTCATGTATGGAATATCTGAAAGAAGCTGGCGAGGGTGTATTGGACTCTGGGAGTACTAAAGGTGGATAATTGCTGAAGTGTCTGAGTAGACCAGATCCTTGAATTACCAGAGGGATTACTAGCTGATTCCTCCTTATGATGAATGTTGTGTCACCTGGGATTATAAAGTGCCTCAGCAATTTAGCAAAGTTATGGAGGGGTTCTTTTCCTGTCTTGTGACCACAAACACCTGCTTTGTCACCTGGTTCTTGGTAGTGGCAGTTCTACAGCATGATGCAGTGGTGGTCAGCAGCATTCTAGTCACCCACTGAGGTCTTCTTTAATTTCAGCATTGCAAAGTGGGTATAGCAATAAGCAGTGCTTTGTTTTTTTAGTCAATGGAAAATGTAAGCTTGATTGGAGGGGCCCAATTTGTGCTGCTACCTGGCAAAGTATGTGACCTCTCCTCTGAGAGTCACTATGAGGTTTCTTGGCTTGGCTGGCCTCCATGGCATCTCTGTTGAAAAAAACCCACTGAAAAGAACAAAATAAACAGGCAAGACAGGGGACTGAGGATGGCAGTTTTTCTTTTTCCTTTTGAAAGCAGAATCTTTTCAAAGAAATGGTTCTTTCTAAATTCAATCTATTAAGCAGCTCACTTCAGACAGGAATGACAATGGTACTGAGTTAAGTATGTTGTTCTCTAAGAGGTGTATAGGAGATGAGGGCATTAAGCTTGCTCCTTTATATAGTAGTCCTGAGGAATAGAATACTTTCAACCATTTAAGAGGAGAATTTAGCAGTTAGACACCCAGGTATCAGTTGCTAGATGATTCCAAGCACTTATTTGAAGTTACCCAGATGTTGATGTTGCTTGCAAATATGTTCAATAATGAATCAAATTCCAAATAAGGATGTTTGAACCTATGCTGGGTATGGTATTCCCAGATTATTTGGTTAACTAGTCAGAACTAATTCCTAACACACTAGAGCTGATCTGTTGATTTCTGTGGTGATACTTCTCTTGTTTTCTTGAATAGCTTGCAATACTGCCCAGGACTGCTACATATATTTATATGTAGTGATTTAGTCATTGTATTGCAACTCCTTGCAGACTTTTATATAAGGACATTCATGTTATAGACTGAACTAGACATCTGTTGCTTTGACCAATTAGAGCATATGACTGTCTACAACACCTGTGGCAGGTATTTCATTCATCTCTCTCCCCCATATTATATTTCTTTGATAGTTATGGAAGGATTTGCCCTTGGAATATTGGTTAGTGATGTATCTTGTACCTCAGCAGAAGTGCTTTAATGGGAATAAGCTTTTTAGCACAAAATCATTACTTAAACCATTTTAGATCTTTTGCTATCTGCTGGAGCTGAAATCAATATGCCAGGCCATAGATACTGAAATTAAGTGCAAACTTGATTTGAGTATCATATTAGTTTCCAGAATAACACTTCAGAGCTATTTAGCCAATAAATTATTTTTAACTAAAGGTTTTCCACTGGTATTTTCATAATGTGCTTTCAATGTATTTTCATTACATTTATATATTGCTTTCACTCAGAGAAAATTCACATTTTGCAAGTATATAGCAAAATTGGACTGAAATGCTGCCTGCAAAAAATAAAGACCTGAAGCAAGATCTTTTCCTTAGATCTACTAAGGGCAACAATTAAAGCAGCATAAAATCAGCACATCATAAGAACTAAATATCATATGAGCTGCTATGGCTACTCATATGTCTGGTTCACTTGCATATTGTGTCAGGCAGGCATTGTATTAAGAATTTAGGTCTAAGCTTTTATGTGACATCTTAAAGGGGAACTAATCCTTTATTTGGCACATCTTTGCACAGCGTAATTGTGAAGAGAGATTTTTCAGTTCTCTCTTAGGTGCATATTTTCTTGTTCTCTTTTTCTTAGCAGTAGTACTCTTGCATTATTAAAAAGCAACATAATTATAATAAGCAGAATCATAAACCACAATGAACAAATTACCATCTTCCAAGGTTTCATCCTGCTCAGTGAAATCGTGTAATAATTTTTCCTTGTCATTACTTAAGGCAACTTTAAATGGTGCCAATGTGAAAGGGCTCCAATGAAGCAGTTCTGTTCAAAAGTCAGGAAGATGAAGTTGAGGCAGACAAAGCATTACAAGCACAGAGAGCCACCAGAACAAAGCCAATGGGTGAAAATATCGAGCAAGATGAGACTCAGGAGGAATAATAACTTAGTGTATGCATGGATGAAGATAAATGAAAAATTCTCATGGGTATAGCATCTATAACCACTCTCCATAAATCACAGAATGTACCATTATGGTCATGCCAGAATGAACAGGCCAAATGGGTAACAAGTTGCTGCTTGCCAGGACTAAGGGTAGCACCTTGTCAACAACTTGTATGAATCCAGACATTTTATTCATAAGTGAAAAGAATTAATTCTTAACTTCACTTGGTAAAAGATTGGAAATGGAATTCAGCTTCTGAAAAAAACTTTATTTCATACTTCAGGAATAATTTCCCTCCTCTTCTGTGCTAGATATGAGAACAGTGAGAGATGTGAATTGTTGTGAAGACAGCAATGTGTATGATGAGTGACAGATTTTTACCCATTTTAACACTGGACTGCCAGAATGATTTTATAAAGTGATATTTTGAGACCCAAGAGCTTTGTTCTGCCTCAGATTTCCCCCTCCCCTTTTTACATTAAAACAATATTCAGCTAATGTAGTTTCTAGAGCAAGAACTATACCCAGTAGAAGCTCACTGTGACATTCTAAGGCCACAGCAGCTTTGAAGTGTGAGTGCTTTGTGCTTCACAGTGTCCCATAGTAGCCATCACTTTATTGTGGAAAGCTGTATGTCCTCTGCTGCAAATCAGTCCATCTGTATCCCTGTGAAAGTAAAGTTATGGACTCAATTGCTGTTTGTTAAGCAGAGAGTTATATTAGAGGTCATGGTCAAGATTATGAGGTAGTGTATAAACTTGTAAAATTATGATGGAACTGCAAAGTTACCTAAATTTTTGACGTGTCTCAGATGTCTCTGTTTTGGAGGTTAGTCTTCCTATCTAACCAGCACACAGAGCTGCTCCTACTTTATTCCAAATGTCCTACAAATTTCTTGAATGACTGCATTTTTTTTCTCTCCATCCTGCTTGTGAAACAGGGACAGTATTTCTTTTTATCATGAATAAGAAAAGTTGAGTGAGTATTTTGTCTGAGAAAGCCTTCAGTCATTGTATTGCCTAGCATGGGAATCGATAATACTGTCTGGAGCTGCTGAACAGTACTATAATATTAATAAAATAGTGTATTTTTTTCTGGAAAGGTTCTTCTGTAAGTCAACTACTCGCTCTTTTTGTGTGTGTTTCAAGCCAGAAATACTTTAATAATATGCATGTTCTTTCTCTGAATAGGTTTTTTTTTTATCACCTTAATGAGTATTCAAACTTAAATGAAAATGTTTCATTTCAAAATCTTTCAACATTTGATGTTTTGACTGTGTTATTTGAGACACTGATTTGGAGTGGAAACTTTTTGTTCGAACTAAACACATTGTTCACTGCCTAACTTCAGTTTGAATAAAATAAATTGGACATTTAGTTTTAAGAAACAAACTTCAGCTGTGCCTTGTGTCTAGATTAAAAATGATCAATGCACTTGGTTTTGTTTTCTTTTTCAAGAAAAAACTAAAACAGTCTTAAACTTTAGTGTACTACTTTAGATATACCACTACTATATATTTTAAGTGATTATTTTGTTTTTCCTCGAAATTTTATTGGTATTACATCTATGATTTAAGGAAATTGCAAAAGAGATTTGCTTTGATTTGATTGTTTTCAGCTTCAGTAAAATGGCAAAAGATTAGCTGAAAGGGACATTTTTAGAGCATGAATTTTTTTTTTTGCTTTGATACCTGAACATAAAAGTAAGTCTGAATTTCCTGAAGGGAATAATGAAAATTTTGACCAATAATATTTGCTATCAACACTTTTCATGGGCAGAGACTAAATGAGATAAACTCACTTTGTACCTGCTTTTTTGGTTATTACTCACAGGTAGATTTTATGTTTAAGGGCAAAAAAAAAAAAAGGTAGATCCAGAAAATTTTATTTAAAAAATTGTACAGTTTTACAAATTCCTAGAAGGTTGACTCCATCCCAGTCCAGCGGCTGTCTTTCTTTTTCAGACCAAAAAATCCTCTCAGGAGGAAGAGTTAGATTCTGTACACAGAATTATTGGCAGTAGGATCCAAAATCTTCAAAATCATGATGAGATATCTTTTATTTTATAATAACAAAGAAAATTTACTTAACAATGACTTAGTATAGCCTTCTTCCACTCATGTTTGTATATTCTGTGCTTGGATTTTTAAAAGAATTTTATTTAACCTAGCAGATAGTTAAATGTTAGCCTATGTCTTTCATATGGCTTGTGCTTGCATTTCATAAATGTTCATTCCAGGACAAAGTTTAGTGCCTTGGCTATTATTTTTATTGTGAATAAGTTCAGTCATTATCCATAGAGTAACCAAAATTAATGTAGAGCAAGCATTTAAGTTCATGAATAATCTTGTTCAAGCGAGTACATATTTCAGAACATGGTTATAATATTTATTACTAGCAATTCAAGCCTGTCTGTGAAATCAACTTGTGATAAGCACTTTGTGTCAGGGAGCTGATTTTAGATGATATTCTGTCTTGCAGCACATTGTGTGCATTTTTCTCAGTGTTTACTTTGCACCCAAGTGCTAATGGCAGCATTCACTGTACGTTCAAGCTTCCCTTTCTCTGCTCCACTGGCACTGGGAATGGACTAGACTGACTCCTATAGCCTGAGAGATAATTTTAGTTCAGATGTAATTTTATTATCCTTTCAAGGACAACTTATACCTTCTTGCACTTACCCATGTAACTCACCTGCATACTGATAAAAGTGCAGCTGTGGCGTGGCAGAGTGTGATGTGCCTGCCCAGTCCTGCCTGCAGAGCTCCCAAAGAGGCAGTGGGATGGGTCTCTCCTGAGCTCACTGCTATGTGGCTTCCTGCCTTTCCAGCCACCTCTCTTCACATGGAGGAAATGTCAGCTGGTGCTGGCAGGAGAAGGAACTTTTACCTCTAATGTTTATTTTCTGCGTGTGGATTGCAGTTCTGTCGCTCTTGCAGGGTTGGAAAAACCTCTTTTCACTTGTGCTTGTGGTCAGAACAACACAAGTGATGCTTCTCAGCGTAAGGCTGGTGCTGCTGATTTGTTTCTTCAGTTTGATTTCTGTTCAATCATAGACACAATTTGCTCAGTCTTGTCAAGCTATGTCACAGCTTCCACCTGCCTCCTTGCCCCAGAGCATGTGTCTGATCAGCTGTGCATCATGGCTGAAGGGATTTACAATGTCCTGCTGGAATTACTTGGAAACCTTGTGTAACTCTGTGATTATATGCGCAAATGTACGTGGCTGTCACTTAAGTCTCTTGGGCAAACAAAGGGGAGATGGAGAACCCTAAGATGTAGTTCTATCTTTAGCTGATAAATTGTAACTTAATTATAATAGTGTGAACCTCGGGGGGGAAAAAAAAATCCTGAATTTAATCAGAATATTTTGGGAGCTGAATTTTTTTTTCCTTGAGTTGGTGATGTGCTGGGAACTAAAACACTTCAGACAAATCACTTGACACAGAAATCAGTTTAGTTAGTCACAGTTCACACTGAGCAAAGTTCAGCTAGTTCTCAGAAATCTAGTTGAGTGAAAGTGAATTGTAAATTGTCCATGCTCTCTGTGCATGGTTGTTCTGGCAAACAAGAACAGGCTTATTAAACAAACTCTGCCAACAGAAGCAAATTGGAAGAGCATCAGTAGGACTTCAGAAACTATGGCAGCATGTGCAATACAATCATCACATTGAGTGTAGGACACAGTATGCTAATGATCTTTATGTGGATGCCACTGTAGAAGTGTATAGGAGAGATGGTTATAGAAAAGTTACTGAAGAGGTACTTTGATTCAAAAGAGACCAGGCTTGAATCTCCTGGAGGTTCAAAAAGAAGAGAAGAAACCCTGATGACGTTGAAAATTGGCAGGGAAGATTTTTATGCAAGTTATTGCAGGTCTATATATGGTTTATGCTGTTCCTTTTAAGAGAAAATATGTAAGTGTGACAAAACAAGAGTGTTTGATGAGGATTAACCAAAGTTGATTAGCCTGAGTTTGGTCATAGCAGGAAGACAGACATCGAACTGAAGGGGAAACTATTTTTTGCTTAAGAAAAGTCAATCTGTGGTATATTTGCAGTGTTTGATTTCTGGTTTAGTCTCCTGTGTGTTTACGTGGGTTTGATGTGACTTGGGCTCAAGATGGCACATTTGAATTATTAATTGATGGGATTTCTTAAGTCTTCAGACACTTAACTGATGTAACAATAAGGATCCTCCAGTTTGTTTTGGCACTGTCACATCATATACAAACCACTGTAAGAGCCCTTCCCTTTCTTTAGGTAACACTGGCTGCAGCAATCATGACACTTCATAAGGTATGATCACATACAAAATCTTTTTTATTATTATAAATATTACTTGGAGCAAGCAGAGCTTTTTTTCCTAGTGATATATTTGCAGCAATTATCTTTCACTAAATGGTTAATCATTTATGCTGTTACAAAACAACATGCAGACAAAATGTAGAGAAAACGTCTGCGTTTTCTGTTCAAGCCAGTTACCTTTAATAATGAAAGGATAGGTTTTCACTAGCTAGATTTGGGTCTACTGTACACAGATTGAAGCTATCATTGATTTCAATGCCTTTTTGTCCTGGTAGCTTGCAGTAAATTCTGATCCTAAATTACTAAGGTGTATTTCTGCAGAAGGATACTCTGTGTGAGTAATAACGCCTCATTTTCTTCTGAGCGTGCTGTATACTTAAACACATGATTTATAAATAGTCTATAAAATGAGAAACATCTATTAATGCCTAAGTAATCATAGAAAGAATTGCTATGTTGCATCAAATTCAAAATATAAATGACTCCACTGAGCTGCTGATTTTCTTTTTCTTCACAGAAAGAACAAATCATTCCTTCAAATATGACCCTTCTAGTTGTTAATGCTAGCAATATCAGTTCTTTTTCAAAGCTAAAACTCTCACTTGGGCCTCTTTCAGAGGTCTGCTCCCTTTTCTAAATTTTGTAGAACTTTTTTCCTTTGCTTTCTTCTTATTTTACCGTTTTTTCCTACAAAAATAGACAAAGCCCTTTTTTTTTTGTCACTTTAGTAAATGGCTTTTCTCCTTACAGAAATACTTGCACCCTTTCCACTTGTGAATCAGAATTTATTATTACTACTATTATTTTTAGTAGGCAAAGCATAAAGTGTTCAGAATTGCCATGCAAGTACATTTTGTGTGTGTACACAGACATGAAAATGCACAATTTGCAGACAAACACAAGTCAAGTGACACAAAAAGATTGGCGAAAAAAAATCTTATGTTGATTTTTCTTTTTCATGTGACAGTTTGATATTATCAAAAATAACTTTCTGATTTTAATTTCAAAGCTCTGGTGTATTAAAATAACATAAAAATATGAATTGAAATAAAATGTTTTCCCTTATTGAGTCAATAACATTTTATTGATCAAACCCATATTGTGTTTCTGAAAATATTGATTTAGTATCATGCTGAAATTCAATGTTTGATAAGGATCGAGAATCTCTGTGTTTTTAGTAGAATTAACCATGTAAAAGAGATGACTGGTTCCCATTCAGCTCTTATTGAAACAGCCTAAACCAACTCCAATCAATCTAGAACGGGCTCACTTTAAAGCCTTTCTCAGTTTTGTATATGTGCTTTACTCAGACTTCCATCCCTAAAACCTCTTTAGTCTGTGTGCACTTCTTCCTTTCCCTACAAAATTAGGACTGCTCACCAAAAAAGGGTGAAGAATTGGTTGATAAGGGGGCAAGTGTGCAGTACATATGAGTATGTCTGAATGCACAGCACACTGGTAACTCCACAGTAATTATCCACGTGGAGAATCTTGTTACTTATTATAATTTTGACTGTTGCTTATACAAAGCATACACTGTCCTTCACCATCCTTCCCAGGCAGGCAAGCCCCTGAAATCATTCACCACGGTCACCAGAAAGTAAAGGAAGTCGTGGCCTTGGAGCCCCCAAGAGGTCAAAAAAATAAGCATCTTGGTGGATGTAATCTCTGGAATCTAACTCAGTGTGGCTGTATTATGGACATTACTCAAGAAATATGGATTTGGAGGAAATCACCCCTTTGACTGTATTTAGCTCCAGGAATCTTTAGTGAGATTATTTACTCAATGGCTGAAAGTCCTTTTGCTGTGTCTAATCAAAGTATAAGCATTCAATATTATACAATTAACGCTTCAGTTGCCCAGACATCTTGGGACAAATCTTGTGAGGGCTCTATGTGTATATATACATGTTTCTGTGTGTACAAACACTGTAGGATGTTGTGCATGTGAAACAGTATTCTTAAGTAGCTTATATTTATTGTTGCAATATTTATGCTTACCAAAACTATGATTGCAGTCAAGAGGTTCATACTCTTTAAGAAAATGCACGTGGGCACTTATCAATAGAAACCAACGCTGAGAAGAGAGTTTTGGCATAGGCCAGTTAGACTTTGCCCATTTGTTGTAGCAATGGAGATCAGTGTAAATCTCTGTTTTTGTGAAAAAAGCTTTTGTTCTTAGGATATAGCTTTTAATTGTTGCATGTGGGAGTTGGTTTTGTATATTAATTTTTGTGTGCATGTACAGAAAATAGTCACCTGATGTACAACTACCAAAGGAAATTTTGAACTCTACACGCTTCCAAATGGAAGGGGTTTTGCCTTACTGTTATGCTATCAAATTATTTTTATATGGCACCAGGACTCCTGTTTTAAGCACTGATGTTTCACTTTGAAGAAACCTTGGAAAACTGAACCTTCTCAGTTTCACTTCCTGGATTTCTCATTGCCAGGAAAGGCTGAGGTACACACTTGTGACAAGTCAGTAGGAGTATTTGTTGGCTTTGCCCATCGTACACCTCTCTGCGGCTTGGATCTCGAACAGCCACTTAAGAGGCCTCCTATGCAAACACAGGAACATAAAATCGATAAGATGAACATTTCAAACAAATAGCTTACCTTTATTTTTGATTCAACCATCCATTATGAAGTTGCATTATGCTGCAGCTCCTGTGGAGATGAGCGCTGCAGGAGCGGCGAGCAGAGCAGGCCTGGCTGCCGTCCTGATTAGATCACCAGCCGAGCAGCAGTGATTTAAACAAAATTGGCTGGCCAGTGGCTGCTGATCCACTATTTTATTTTTGGTTTGGTTTTTTTTAAAGCCATGGAAGCATGGCGAAGTGGTCAGAGCATGGCTCTGGAAACCAAGTATTCTGGGTTCTGTTCCTGCTGTAGAAATGTCTAATTTGTGACCTAACTTTCCCTTATCTGAAAAATGGAGACAAAGTTCTTATTTCTCGCCACTGTAAGGTGGCAAAGTGCTATTTGGAGCACAGCTTTAGCTAGAATTTTTTTTATTTTATTTACCAAAGTGAATAATTTCTCTGGGATCTTCCAGGTGATTGTGGTTGTGTGCTCTTCTCTGCTCTTCCTTATGCACACATCACCTCTGTCTGAAAAAAACTGAACTTATCCTTGAGGGGAAAAGTGGGGTAAAGTCCGTGGAAATACATGTACTTATTTATTACAACTAACAAGAAAACATCCTGTTGCTTTCACATGTACACATGCACTACTTCATAGCAAAACTGGAGTTTACTTGACCTGTTGTAACATACCTGTTTTATCAGTTTAATTTCTTGATCTGGAAATCATTTAGAGATGGAGGGTGTTCATTCTCTTAAAGATGCCCTGGGTAGATGGTAGGATTAATCTTTAACTAGATGGTTGCAAAATTATTGGCAGTAGGTTTACGAAATACTATTATTTAAGTAATTATAATTTTTATCCAATTAATTATCCAATAATTTTATTTTTTTTTAAGTTTGATGCCTGTGTAAAGAAGTTCCCCTTGAACAGCATCCAAGGTCCGATAATAGCCTTTTGTATTATCTTTATATTGTATTAGTTCTTTAAAATGTGAAATTTCCTTCTGAAGTTTATGATTGTTAATTTATACAAATGTAGCAATTTTTACATTTAAAACTATGTTAGAAGGCAAGAATAGGATTGATGTTATCTATTTTCTTTCCTGAGGTGTACACCTTACTTTTCTGTAAAGGCAGCATAACCAGAAATGCTTTTTGGAAAAGGTACACTTGCCCTCTGTTTTTTAAAAAAACAATATTTGGGCAAGATTTACCTTTTAGGTTCTCTATCTATAGGCTATATTTGATCCTCATGGATTTATGCTCACAGTCTGAGCAAATTCTCAATTATATCAGAGGGCTGCATTAAAAAAAATAATAAATAAATCTTTACCTCAAGCCCTAAGCCTGAAAAGTTAAGTTTTTACCAACAGCTTCTATTAATAGATTCCAAGTTGGTTCAGAACTCTATTTACACATATAGTCATTTTTATATAAATAATGACATTTTAGAAATTACATGTTGTTGAACTCCTGGGCACTGACTACTTCTTAATCCTTTTTTTTTCTTTTTTTTTTTTTTTGCTAGTTTGAGGTAATAGAAAATATAACTAAAATGCAAAAAGCTCTTGGGATCTCCAGGTGAATGTTTTCTAACCTGAGGGAACAATAAACCTCAAAGCTGAAATAGCCCTTTCTTCCGCTCTTGAACCCAAAACATTAGGTGCCACCTCTTTTTTTCCTTCTGTAAAGGTTTCCTGTGCTATTTCTGTCGAAGATCAGATGCAAGTGCTTTGTCTTAAAGGTTTGTCATGCATTTAATAGGCCTTAGACTTTGTACTTATCCTTGGCTTACGTGACTCCTGCATCAGTGTACTTCCAGCTCAAGGAGCTTAAAAATTTAAGGGGGCCCCAAATGTCATTATGTCAAGTGGGTTTCATCCTGACTAAGACATTTTTAAAATTAGAGAATAAATCAGTTGCTAATGTTAATTAGCATCTCAGGTGCCATGCAACACATGATTTTTGTTGCAAGACTTAAAATGAATCTGCTAAAAATGGAGGGGGGGGGAATAAAATCTCTCTTGAGTAACTGTTGGTTTAAATCTTCTGACTGCTCTGCAGTAATGTGTTGTAGCACCTTCCTTGCTTTAATAACTATCTGTCAAGATCTGAAATAGAGGGTCTGTTTTGGGGATGATGTTAACATAGGCAGAGGAAGGGAAGAGGGTTGGAGAGAGATTTCTGTAAGCCTGTTAGTACTACAATCCTATTACTGAAAAAAAAAGAAAAGAAATGAGAAAAAAAAAAAACCACCACATTTTCCCAACAGCAGGTGCACAGAATAAACTAGCCAGGAGCAGGAATAGTTTTTGCAGTCATATATCATTGTAACCAAAGCTTCACCTCTCTAAATCTCCAAGTATAAACCTTTCCAAGCAAGCGTGTGTGTATAAAAACACTCACACACACACTAAAAAATATATAAATTATCCTTAAAATTACTGCAAAATGTTATCATGAATCCTGTGGTATAACAGGAAGATTTTGAACTCCAGTCACCTTGCAAAGCAGAGTACTTTTATTAGAACCAAACCCCTCTAAAAGGGAAGGATAACCTGTTGTTGGGTGAACAGTCTCAGAGCAATGTAGGTGATTTTAATGGATGAATCATTTTAAATGTAGCCTTCACCATCTGCTCTACCCTTTTCACAATTGGTAAAGAACATAATGCACAACTGCATCATGAAATGAAAGATGAAGGTGATTTCAATGGGTTAATGTTCTTTAATGAATAAAGTTTGAATCAGTTATGTTTTTTTCTTAAAAATTGTGGGAGGACTGGAGGACTGCTGTACACTGCTGCTTTTTTAAGTCTTAAGGCAAACAAAAGTTCTGAGTCATATTTGTGGGGTAAATTCAGGCCTGTTGGTAAAATAAGGTTGTTCTATACAGGAAAACAAAAAGAAAAAAAGTAGTACAACAAAAGAACCCTCCTACAGAATTGACTGAAGAATTCAAGTTATGTGACTAGAACAGGAGAGATGAGGAGGAAAACTGTGGTCTGTGAGAACCAAGGTCTGCTCATGAGCACTTTACCAATGCTTGGTGTCTGTCTGTTGGCTCTGGTACAGACTATCCATGGGACTTGATGGGAGGGGAAGGGTAGTTCCTGCTAAATGTCAGCTCTGCCTTGGTCTGATGGGTTTCTGTTTTTTTTTTTTTTCCTCCCAGAGCTCGAGTGAAGTCAGGTCCAGATCAGTCAAGTCTGGTGCATGTCCTGGGAAGTCCAGGCCAGGTCTAGGTCTGTCACTGTGTCCAGGTAAAACAGGTCAGGTCAAGGGAAGTCAGATTCAGCTCCAGGTCTCCAAGCCATGCCATCACTCCCCACTGCCAGCTGCTTGGGGAAGAGAAGATAAGCCAGTAAACAACCTGCAGGCTGAGATAAGGCAATTTACTGAAATAAAAGCTAAAGTTTATGCATGCACAAGCAAAGAGAAAAGGAAGGTATTATTGGCCACCTCCCATCAGCAGGCACTGTCCAACCACCTCCTGGGAAGCAGGGCTGCAAAAGGGAAATATTGTATGTAACAAATACCCTCCCTTCCTACTCCTTTTCCTCATTGTTGTGTCTGAGCTGATGTCTTAAACTATGGAATATCCCTTTGGTCAGCTTGGGTCAGCTGTCATGTCACCTTTTCTTGGTGACAGTTGCGTCAGTCCCCTGGATCACCTGGAGCTTGTGGATGGTGCTGTCTTCATCATTTTACTGGAGATTATACTTCAAGTCCTTAACAGATCATGAACAGAGATGTAAATCAGGCATTCCTCACCCAGGGAGAACTCTAAGGGCTGTGCCCAGAGTGGCATCAACGTGTTTGGCAATCAAGTTTGACAGTTTGTGTTTAAGCTTTCAGGGTAAATGTGTGCTGGGAATGTAAATATGAAAAGTAAAGAAATCCACTTTCTAAGGGGGGGAAAAAAAAGAATGCATTTGTTTGGGAACCTGACTCTTTGTGTGCACATGAGCTCAGGGAATCACAAATATTTCTGCAACGAGCTGACTTTCTTGCTTGTGAAAGCACTGAGGAATTGAGTTCTAGGAATATAAGACTGTTGTTTCCACAAAGCTTCAAAGATGTGAAAGGATTAAGTTGAAGTCCAGCACAGTATGATTGTTTGTTTAATCTGAAAAGAAAACAAAGTATGGAAACAGGAGATACAACCTGTATAATTCCAACTGCCTTCCTCTGCTTTAATATAGACTTGAGTTTTGGACAGAAGCTTGACTACCACATATATACATTTAAAAAGTATTTTATGTGCTTCAAAGCAACTACTATAGGGTGGGTTGTTTTATTTGTTGTTTTAGGTTTTTTTAATAGTCTCCTTTTAAGAATTACATACTGTGTTTGGTCAATGTATTAGCCATAAAAAAACTCCAATGCTTTTTAAAAAATATGGTTGACCAGAGAAGGGTAATGGAGCTGGTGGAGGGTCTGGAACAGGTGAGGGAGCTACAGGTGTTTAGCCTGGAGAGAACGAGGCTCAGTGAGGACCTTATTGTTCTCTACAACTACCTGAAAGGAGGTTCTGGCCAGGTGGGGGTTGGCTTCTTTCCAGCCTAAATGGTTCTATGATTTTAGTGATGTGAGAAACCTTTTTTTAAGAGTGGCTTCATTCTCCCAGATAAGACTTTTAATTAATTCCCCAAATGCGTATTAGCTCGGTAATTTGGCTATTCTGTACATAAAAGTGCTGGCTCTTTGTGAGGTGTGGCCTGTAAAGAGAAATATAAGCTGTGTCTTGGACAAAAGGTTAACAAAAAAAAAAAGCTGAGAGTTCCCTTGGAAAAAATGGGTTCCTCTTGTGCCTTGAGTTGCGGGAAGTTGTGCCTGGAAAGGAAAACAGCCTGGAGATGAGGCTGGCAATAGTATGCTGATTACTTCTTTATTGAGGACAACCTCAAAAACTGTGTTTCCAACAGACGGAAATTATCTTGCTCCTGGCAGTCTGAATTTGACCCACAGCTTGGTTTAAATTTGTCCCCCTCTAATTAAGTGCCTTAATAGAGCCACCATGCACAGGCAATTTCCAAAAACTTATTTACGATTAATACTGACTCGAGTGGGGAGAGGAGTTAAAAGTGCCATAAAAATACAGTGATGGCTATTAAAGGACCACCTGGAAAAGGAAGGAAGGAAGGAAAATACCCACTCTAGACTTATTAAACATATCGATGTAGGTCCTCAAATGTGTCTTTAGTCAGTTTTATGAAATGCACTCATAGTAAAATCACAGGATTATTTCATCTGACTTGATAAGGCAATACAAGCATAGTGCATGCATTTACTTCTTGGAAAGTGGTATGTCTGTATTTGAATTGATTTAGTTAAGTCATCTCTTTAGTTATCTTTAGATTATTTTTTTTTAACTTCTGATCTATTTTTCCCTCGTATCTGAAAGTATGCAAATAAGCAATCAAAAACTGAGCATCAATAGAATCTCCTATGAACTACATTAACAAAAACTTGTCACAGATCTGACTCCACAGTAATTTTCTACCCCTTTGGTGGAAATAGCACCATGGGTGGATTTATGGGGTACCAGTAAAAGCCTTTAATATAAGAACATCCCCAGAGATAGTCTTTTATATACTCTCAGAAGTGAATAAATCACTGACAAATCTGGCAGGAGAGCTTGTTTAGTAATTTGATTTGTTAACCAAGCCAATTAAACAGTTTACAGACTTGTTAATTCTAACTTGTTAGAGACGTTCTCTTTGTTCAAAACGTGACTAAATATATATGTGCCACTAAATGATAACCAAGGATATCATCATTTACACATTTCTCCAGTTCCCCCATGCTTAATGTAATATGCTAGAAATGGTGATGGTGTGCTACAGGATCTTCCTAGAGCATTTTGTTTTGGATATGGTTATTAGAGAACATCTCAAGGACTATGACAGTCCTAGAAACTTTATTTCCAGCAAAGAAAAGCTTATTCTTTAATGGTTAAATTAGCATTGTTTCCTTCTTACTCTGAAATTTCTCTCTGTGCTTTCTGGTGTATAGAACAAACAGGTTAGTATTACTGTTTGCAGATGGGCACATATCATCACATATACATCTCTATCATGTAGCCTTTTTCCCTCTTAATAAATCAGCCCAATTTAATGAAAATCACCTCTCTGCAGCTAGGCTGGCAGAGGAAAACCTTGCCTCTCCTTTTTCTGAAAGGAAGCATCCTGCCTTTTTAAACGTGGCATTAGCAGTCACATCCATCAACAGAACGTTTCTGTTTGAGATTTTATTAACCAAGAAGGAGGGAAAAGTTCTCTCAGTTAATGACAGACTGAAACTCCAGCAGCTGGATGTTACTGAACTAGGGTAAAGGTGAGGAGAATTCTCAGCTCCAGAAGTGGTCTGCCTGCCAAGAAAATGGACCTTAGCAGGCTCCATCAGCTGCACTTTCTTGTAGGATATGTGACTGTAGGATTGTAGCAGAATGAATGCACATCTCCAAGGTATTAACATTCCTATTATCCACTTATACAGTCACCATAATTAGGAGGGCAGGTGGAGGAGGGGGCACATGTCTGTTAGCACACACTTATACTAACAGGTTTGAAGCTTCTCTTTGTGAATTAAGCATGCAAATAGGAATCCTTGCTCTCAAATTATCAGAGTCTCTAAGCATACTTTCATATAGTGGTTACTCAGTGCTTTTTCGAAATAAGAGATAATGTGCTGGGCTGTTTTCTTATGCTAAAATGCATAGATCTCAATTTCTGTTTGCTTTTTAAATGGTATTCAATGCATTAGTACTCCAGGTAGAAACAGTTATTAGCATCTCTGTTACTGGAGAATTGTAAGCCTGCTAGGCTGAGGCCTTACCTAGACAAAAATATCTTGAGGACACAGAGGATTCAGTTAAATCTATTATAAAGATGAAAACTGTCACAACAACAGCAACAACAACAAATTCAGAAGGATAAAAAAACACTGCAGCATGCATTATGGGTTGGGCAAGATTTGCACAATCACTTAGATGGTTTCCAAATGTGCTCCTTTTGTTACTGTTTTCCATGATGTAAGTTAAGTTTACCATCATGGTCACATTAGAATACTGACCTTGGTGGACTTTGCTTCACAGCCTGCCATTTACTCGTCAGTGTAGGAGTTGCTAGTGCAGAACTAGGATAAAATTTGTAACATTTTGTGGCTTCACAAGAGCTGAGTGGCAATCTGCAAGAAAGAGGGTAAATTAACACCAGATTTGTATCTAATAGATCTTCTCTAAATTAATCATACACATTAATTAATAGATGGGAAAGTATATCTCTTTTCCTTAATGAACGAGCAGAATGTCTTGTGCTGTCGCACACTCAGGATAATAAGGAAGAAAGCAATGTTAACAGAAGGCTTTTTCCTCTGCCATGAATTTGGGAAATCCTCTCCCTGCTCTGCCACCCACTCTCAAAAAGTGCTGTGACTGTGGCTGGCAGCAGGAAAAGCAAACACTGCCGAGCCAGCTCCTCGCAGCTGTACATGTGCCTCAGCTGTGCTGATCCATCTGCAGCAGTTGCCATCTGCCAGTTGCTTTAGTTGGGGAGCATCTGCAAGATGAGCCGTTTCAAAGAGAACCTGCTGCCCAACGAAGAAATGATGTCCTCCTTTTCACCTCTTTTCTTTTTAATCTTACTTCCTGCGTCCCTTTCCTTTCCCCGGGCTCGTGTGTGTGGCAGGAGTTGCACACCAACAATGTACTGAGAAATGTAGTATTCCCTCCAGTGTCTCATGGAAAAAGGAGACCTATCAGAGTATCTGTGATGAGGACAGCACAATGAGATATGCTCCTGTCTTCCACTGTTTTAATCCATGTAGGTTCCTTCTAGGAATGCTGTTATATGAGTTCTATAGGAAAGGGTAGGTCCGTTTCTTTGCATTTCCATATATTTCTGAAGAATTACTAGATAATGAATCCTATTCATAGATTTGGCTTTAGTTTTAACCATTTAGTTCTTCTGTTTTATTTCCAACTACAAAATACAGATACAGGCAAACATCCTATGCTCTGGCCATCTCTTACAGTAATGCATTAGGACTTACTGTGAATGAACAAGAATGCTCACTACTTCGTAAGTTTTTGTAAAAAGCAAAAAAAAAAAAAAAAACACAAAAACAACAAAACCAAAAAAACCCATCATGCATAAAGGATAAACTGAAGCAGACCTGGAAATCTGAGAACTCTTTGCAAAGATTGGTAATTCAGCTGCTTTCCCTTGCTTTCATTAGTATTGTTTATTTACATGTCGGAAGGTTGAAGCTACATTTTTCTGTGGGGTTTTTTTGGTGCTGTGGCTTTGGGTTTTTTAAATTTTTTTGATGAATTGAGAAGAAATTGAATTTGGGGACTTCTGTTTTGGGGTGGATTTTACCTTAAGTAAGACATTTTAGACTTTTATTAGTACCGAAAACCTCAGATAGCAAAATTATCTGTGCCCACAGAGATTCCAGTGTGGGTATTTTACTTTGATTATTTTTGTTTGTTTGTTTTTAATGCTCAGAATACCTCCACCTTTAAACTACCTCCCCGCAAAAACAAACACATAAGCAAATCTCTTATTGGAATCAAAGTTAAGATTTAACAGTGATACAGCCAAAGAGATGTTCAGATTTGTGTAAGCAACAGGAAACAAATGCATGAAAATGGCTGTTTACTTCTTTGCATCCAGATCTTACCAATGCTCTGTTTAAGGCAATGCCAGAGTGTTGTTTTCACAAGGCATCTACATCAGCAGCTCTAAGCAGGAGAAAGGATTTTGTCAGAATAAAAGAAAAATATTGAGAACTTCTATAAACTTTATTTTCTGGCTCTGTGGGTTTCCCTCAGTTGGATTCCACACAGCTATTTTCTTTAAAAAAAAAAAACAAACTACTGTAAAATTCTTCCTGCTTGTGCATTAGCATTTTATTTACTGTGGCTTCTGAGCAGGAGGTTGTCATTCCTGCTTTTTTGGTTTGGTTGTTGGTTTTTTTCAGTCCCCAAGTCATGTGCTTTGAGAGCAAACTTCTTTTTTTTCCTATTCCCTTTGTGTTGGTACAATAGGCATTTATTTCTGGCAACTGGTGTTGTAGGACTCTGGTCCTTGGCTGCAAATCTTGGATTCTTACCAATTGTTCCTGTTCTGGGCCTGGTAGCTTTAGCTCATTAATCTAGTGCTCTATAACTTCCTGCTGCTAATCCTGGTTGTTGGGCCCCGTGTTCATTAAGCTCTCTCCTGACTCCCATGTATGACATGGAGTGCAAAATAATCTCTAACAACAAGACACATGCAAAGCACAGCCTTGCTCCCCAAGCAGCCCCTGTGGCTTCTGTAGGATCACTTGTGCTCCAAGTACTGATCACTAGGGGTAAACCTGTCCTGTGCAAATGCTAAGGACTGCTATTGTGCACAGAATAAATCCTCCAGACTCTCTATTTTATTTTTCCTCTTGCTGAATGAAAGCAGTGAGCCAATGTCTGTCTGTGTTAGTATCTGATGGACTGCCAGTATGAGGCTTGGCCCATGATTAAGTGGAAAGGAGCAGGTCAGGTTGCAGACAGCCTTCTTTTCTCTACCTAAGATCAAGGCATTTTTGTTGTCCTTGTGATTTGAATGCAAAGTGCCTCATTGCTAAGGACTCTGAGGCTAACAGCTTAAAAGGAGCAAGAATTCCAAGTATTTTTCCATTTTTTAAGACATAAAATATCAGTAATCCTTCTGCAACACACAAATGCTCCAGGATGCAATTAAGGGTATCATTTTTACTATTTAAAGCCTTAAGGGTGTCTAAGTCTTGTCTGAGTTCATAAACTCTCAACCCATCATTTTCATTTCAAAATGAAATTTAAGGAGCTCTGAACCAGTCTTTCATTTTAGTCTTAGTGCCCACTGTTTATTGGAGTTCTTTCATGGGTGTCTGGCATATGTGCCTTCTATGTGAGGAGGAGAACAACTATACTAACCCTTTGGATCTGAGGACAGTCAGGATGCATGGCTGGGTAATGCTCCTTTTCACTGAGCATCCAGACCTCCAGCAGGTATGCAGCTAGGAAGCAGCAAGTTTTCTGTACACTCCCTTTATATTTCACACCAAATTTGTCTGTTTGATGGGGGGGGTGTATAAAATGTAATTTCCTAATGAAATCCTGTAGATGTTCTTAATTGCTGGCATAGTCCCCTTCTAAATTTTGAGATTGGTAATTATATTTAACTTAGTGTCAGCACCTGTGTGTATAACATCAGTTGTGTGGTTGTCCACTACTCTTTAAAGAGGGAAAGCTTCTGACTGGTGACTCTGCAAAGGTTTAAGATTATAACAACTCATTACTCATCCTTGTTACAAAGATCATTTGCTGACATAACTTATAGCAATGATTAAAGAGCCAGGTTTGCAGCCTTGGTTTGAGAAAGAGGGTGGCAAGCATATCTGGGTGTGATGGGACCTCTGGTAATTCTCAGTGATGATTTCTGAGCTATGCCAGCCTGTATTTTTACCGCACAGTGAAAGTCAGAACTGGTCAGAGTACTCTAGTAGAGAATTTACCTATGCCAAGATGAATAGCGAGATTACTTCATAAGTCTTGCTGCAAGAAGGACATTTTTTATTATGTAAGTGTTAGGAAGCCCAAGAAGTGTGGGTTTACAGTAAAGATTGAGCTTGCATACTATGGGAAAAAGAAATATGTCATGAAAATGAGACTGGAACTCTGCACAGGTTTCCTGGCAAATTGTAGCATCTTTGATATGAGATGTTTTTAAGAGAGGTTTACGTAAAAAACAGATCAAGTGGGACAAAGGTGTAGCTGAAACTGCCTTACCATAGGGGAAGAGGCTGAATGATTTCTCTAGGTCCCTCCTAGTCCTGTAACTCATTTCCAGAAAATACTTAGTAAATGAAATCACACAGAACCTCTCCCCCGGGTTTGTGCCGTTTTGCTCTGTAAAGGTGAGCCCCTTAACAAATCATCTCAAATGCATCTTTGCACACTGCTATTAAAGAACACCTTGCAGGAAAAGGGTTGAATTTTGTAGTCAGCCTCATTTATAGAAAAAAAAAAAAACAAACCTCTACCCCTCAGTGAAATTCTAATGTTACTGTCTTAAAATATATACTGTCTTAAAATACATTGTGAATAATGAATACAGTGAGTTTTGTCCAGTTTTCCCCAGCCTGGCTACAAAATGCTTGAGGCAAGTTTGTGCTGCAAGCTCTAATCATTAAGGACTGTGAATTTGCTGGAATAAAAATAATGATAATAATAAAGCAATGCCCCAGCATAGGGAATCACTGACATTCTGAGCAGTGTATTGGAAAATATGTGTTCTTAACTGCAATTCATAGTGAGTAGCATCTTTTTGTATGTCATTCTTGACATGAATCCTTGGAATGATTATAGAGGATAATATGATGTGCACATTGACATGAATAGGAATAACACTTCGTCTTAGTGACACCTCATACCTCCAAAATTCAGAAAGATTACTGTATTAGAAGCAACTGAAAGCAGTCTTTAAAACACCAAATATAATGCTTTAGTTTGCAGAACTCCTCAAGTCTTCTAAGCATGACTGAAATATTGATGTTTTTGAGGAGAAGTGAGCTGTGGATGTTTAAATATCTTCATCCCTATCTATGAGTTACTGTCCAAGACAGCTCCTTCCTGAAGCTAGAAATAAAAATGAATTAAAAATTCAGCAAATGCCAAAGTGTTTATTTCTTATGATAAAGACACTCCATAGCTTTCATTGAAAAACAATCTATAAATGATTGCCAGACTGGCCTTCATTTTGATCCACATTTACATAGGTCAGGAAGAAATAGAACAGGGTAAATGAATATACATGTCTATTCTGTAGCATCAAGAAGGTTTAATCATTTGCTATTTGTGTTTTACTCATTTTTTTTATTGTGTTTTGTTATGCACAGTACATTTCCTGTTAAACATTTCTTTACCAAGAGGATGATCAAACACCAGAACAGGCTTCTTAGAGAGGTGATCCATGCCCCATGCCTGTCAGTATTTAAGAGGAGCTGGACAATGCCCTTCATAACTTGCTTTAACTTTTGGTCCCCTGAATGGGACAAGAAGATCATTGTAGGTCCCTCACAAATGAAATACTTTGTTCTATTCTACTCTATCAGAGAATGAATGAATGAGCATATCTTTTAAAATTACAGCATCCCTAGGTGGCATTCAACTGAAAAGCAAATCTAGCTTGCTTTAACAAGGCAGGTGAATCTTGTTGCTCCGAATGGGACCAAACTTTGAGCCATAGATTTGTGGGAAGTTCTGCTTGGCTACTGCAAAGTAATCTCACTAGGTAAAGAGTGAGCTGAGAAAGCACATCTTATTTAAACAAACCAAAAAGGGTTATTTCTGAGTTCTCTACTCATTTAGGTGGAATAGACCTAACATAGACATCCTGTAGGAGCCTGAAGAGGCTGTTTCCCATCTCCCCGTTTTCAATGTTATTAGCATATCACATATTTCATAATAACCTATGCATAATTTTCTGCTGCTGACTTGGCACTTTTGTATGTGCATTGAGAATAGAACTGATTGAATATAAAAACTTATTTATTTACCCTTTTACCTTTCCTGAAGTGTTCCTGCAAGACCAGAGACTGGAATGATGTCTTATTGCCCACAGATATGCCCAGTGTGGACTGATAACTCCAGCCTGCTCATTTGCCCCATCTCTGTTCAGTGTGGCCCCTAAGCTCACAGACCCTTTTCTGTGAGATCTGTAAAAAAGATGGTCAGAATTAACAAAAAAATAATAAATTCTCCCTTCTTCTTTTTCTCAGATAAGATTTGTTCAGGAGCAAACAGGGTTGCTCAGAAGCAAAAGGGTCATTCCAGTCGCAGCAGTTTTTAAACTGAGATAATTAGTGGTTCATGACCCTATTTTGGTTTTGTTCAAGGAAAAAATGGGAAAATTAGGAGGGCTTTTAGCTGACCAGGCTAAACAATGAGGTGTAAAGTGATAATCGTGTGCCCTGCAGTACCGAGAGGGTGGTGTATTGCGCTAATTGCCCACTCGCCTGGCAGTTCAAATGCACCGTGACTGGTATAAAGTGTCTGTGACATCTCTAACAGGCATTTTGTCCGATTAAAACGTCATCTTACCTTTATTCCGCCTTCTTAAAAACAAACAAACAAACGCTACTTCAAGGTCTCTGTGTGTTGTGCCACATGAGTCTGCAGAGCCATGTTTGGGTGGGGTGGGATGGCATGAGATGAGAAGGAGAAGCAGAAGTGGCAACTTTATTGTTACAGAAGGGATATATGTAGAGGGTCAGTGTGGGGGACATAGAAATTGTAACAAAGAATGACAGAGGTAAGTCGTCTTAATTGTTTTTACTCATAGATTAGGGTTGTTTTCTCTCTGATCTGCGTGAACCAAATATAAGCCCTAAGCGTGAAGTCACACAGTTTGAGCTTGGATAATTTTTTATATATTTATATATAAAATAAAATAGATTTGCCGTTAGTACATTTGGAAGAACAAGGTAGAATACAAGATGAAAAAAAAATAAATCCCAACCCTCACTGGTAAAATTTTCAGTGGGGTCTTGGCTTTTATCTTAACTTGGATCAGTATTTTATACTCAGTTTTCATTTGGATTTCTGCCATAGAATGAGTTTTAGAAATGGGCTCAAAGTGATGCATACACCTGGGCATATTGAAAAGTTTATATAAGAAATCATTCTTAGTCATCAGGTTATCTTTTATTTCATTATGGTTCTCTGATACTAAAATTCAAACTCTGGACTGCAGTTCTTTCTAAAATTGAAGCTGTATAACCTAGAAATAACTTTTTATGATAAGTTTTGTATTAAAAGTCTTCTGAATTTCCATAGAGTGATTCATGAAAGGGAAGCTAGTAACAGTAAAGAAAACACTGTTCTGCAAATAGCTGTAGTGTTTTATGCTGGCATTATTATTGGTGGGGGGTTGTCAACACTTATTTTTTTTAAAGTTGACAAAAAAAAATATTTGTCTCTGACTGTCTTTTAATTCCCATTTTATAACTTTTAAACTGCATTAGCTGGGCTTTTAGGATAAAGAGTTCCAATTTTCTTTGCATTGTTCTCATTGCTGTCTTTCTTAGCATACAGCATTTTTAGAAGCCACAAGTATTTCTGTGTTTGCACTTATGCAGTGGGATAGCTCTAGGGGAGCCATCAAATTCAAGAAGAATTCAAATTGCTCCAGCTTTGACTATTTTTTGCACCACAACACAGCGACTCCAGGTAAAGCTATTGTGTAATCCTGTAAAATATACAGACAAAGTTGCCCTTGAGTGCACTGGGGCCAGAAGGGTTTTGTTCTAAAACTTTCAACATGTGGCTGTGTAAGCTCCCCACCATTCAAATCTTTTGCTTTTTGAAGTGGTTTGTGTTGTTTGCTCAGTGCTAAAAGTTGTTGCAGAATTGCTACAACCCACATGGTATATTATGAGTATGCATTTGTATTAGTCTTGAGTTGGAAGAGACCTTAGAGATCATTTAGTTCCAACCTTGCTGCCGTGGGGCAAAGGACACCTTCCTCTAGATCAGGTGGCTCAGAGCCCCATCCAACCTGGCTTTGAACACTTCCAGGGATGGGGCAGCCACAGCTTTTTTGCAACTTGTGTCAAGGCCTCACCACCCTCACAGGAAAGAATTTCTTCTTAATCTCTAATCGACGTCAACCCTCTTTCAGTCTTCCATTGAAGATGGATAATAAAAAGCTTAGGAAATCCACTAAAGAGTTATAGTGGAGGAGCAGATATCACTTGAAATTCCGTGCTAGGGGAACAGTTATAGAGCAAAGAAATCAGAACTCTTTCAGAATGTAATGTGGTTGATGAAAAAATATGAAAACTATTCACAGTTGAATGTATATTATTGTGTTGATATAGTGTCATTATTATTTTGAAAAGCAAGGTGATTTTATGCATTATATCTGAGGAAACGCTATGCATTTTCCTCAGGAAAAAAAAATTGAAGCGATAATATCTCTTTTGAAATGGTAATATCTCTTTTTGTCAAAGCACTGGGGCTAACAAAAAAATTTAAACTTCTGGAGAGGAAAAAGAAAATTAGACATTTTCTACTCTGGGGACCAATTTAGAACTATGTAATTACAAATAGTATGACCAGTTCCTAGAAAACATGCAAGTCTAAAACAAATCAATATCTGTTTGGGAGATGTCATCCTCTCAAAGTTATAAAACATAACATAGCTGAATGAGTAACCTGTATGTTCATGGTAAAGGTTAATATCTACGTTCAGCTGTATTTATTAAAGATAACATAGCAATATCTGCAGAAGTGTGGATGCCAGGCTAATTGTTTTTCTCTCTCTTTGACAGTACTTCAGTCTGTCCAGGTGAATTGGCTCCACCATTTTTGGGGTGGAATCTTCTTCTCATCAGTTCTTAAATTGTTTTGCCAGTGTCTTTGCAGTATAAGTACCCCTGCCATATTTAATCACAGATGTGGTTCCCACAGTACCCGAGTCATTCTTTCCCTCTGTAGTAAAGCAGAGCACTCAGAGATGCCACATATTAATGCAAAGCATTGGGCTGAAATTGCATTTGAAAGCTTCAATACAATACAGCTCAGTGGTCTCTTTTTGCCTCAGAGGCAACAGTAGGAAAACCAGCACATAATAAGAATTTTAACTACAGTTCTACTTTGTGTTATCTACTGCCTTGTAGCGTGATGCTGAGAAAGACACACCTCTGGGAATCATATCCCTGGCCTGACTCGTAGATAAAATATAGGTGATGATGAATATAAGTTCTTCCAATCAAAGCCAATACTCTTCTCATACTTCATGTGTTCTCCTTTGTTCCCCCTCCAAGATTGTTCATATTTGCTTCTTTCTTGCAGTATATTCTCTGATACTTCTTTTGAATATTCTACTAAGTATCCTCAGGAAAGTTGTAAGTCTAAAGTTGAAAATAAATTATAATCAATTACCTCACTAAGAGAAAACCGAATAATTTTGCTCGTATGTATGACTGGTACAGCTGTTGACCTCAACAGGGTAACATATAAATTGAATTTGCTTTGACTCTTCTGAATTAATTAGCTTTTCAAAGTAGAATAACATCAGCAAAACTATACAGCTCAATATATTGTGTATTATATAGGAGACTGGGGGTCATGTTTTACTGAAATTGTATCAAAATACATTATATGGGAGTTTGTATCTTTTTTCCTACACATGAAACCTGCAATGTAAAAAAAAAAAAAAAAAAAAAAAGTAAAATTGTGACACTGAAAAAACTAACTGTGTTTTCATTGCACTGATGTGAAAGTTGTGCATGTCCTAACTTGCAGGAGGGAAGACATGTATGTGTGTTTGAGAGTACTTATTGATGTATACATAGCATTGATTTTATTTCACTTAATACAACACAAGCAGTGCACTAGAAGCAAAGCTAAATAATGTTTAAAAAAACCCTCAAAAAAACAAACAAAAAAACCCCAAACAAACAAACCCCTCCCCCTAAGGAGGGAGTGTTCTGGGTTAGAATAAGCTGGTATGTTTGGGTATAAGTAATGTGGCCAATTTACACTCACTTTGTAAGTTCAATAAAACAATTCTTTTGTGAGAACGGCGAAACGTGAGTAATGAAAGTATCAAGTAGTTTTAGTTTTTCCTTCTGAGTTTCACTTCACAGATTTTTTTACTTGAACTTAAGAAAAGGAAACTTTTTAGAAATTCTTCTGGAGTTATGAATTCAGGCATTTGGTACTCATTTTCTTCTGTAAGGACACCTACATGATGTAGTATAATCTCATGATAATTTGGCAACTCCTGATAGCAAAGAAATATGTAGAGATTTTTATGCACTGGTGCTGTGAGGGAGAAAAACAGCAAATGGCAAGGGAGCACATTGAGAAGTCTTCCAGGATTTCAAAGAAAAATGAAATATGGAATTTTAATTTTATTTTTTCCTGTACAAGAAGATACCATTCAAAAATACTTGGAAATCTAGTGTATGTTTTTGTGATGTTGTTCTCCCCAGGCGCACACACACACACCTCTTTTCAAGAAAGATTAAGTGATATCTTTCTCAGTGTGTCTGCAAGAACACTGAGCTCTGTTGCTGAGCAAGATGCCCAAATATCTAAGAGCAGATGCTGCTCGAGGGCAGCACCACCACATTTGTGTGCTACCAATTCTTGTGATTGCTTGAAAATAATCTATATAAAGAGAATAAAATAAGGGTGTGTTGATTTTTGCCCATTTAATGGGCACCCTGTATTGCTCATCTTGGCCAATAGGTTTCAAAATGTGGAGAGAGGAATGAGAAACATGTTGCAGACTGAAAAGGGAAAGATTTCTCTCTCTTCCTCTCTAGCACTGTGTTTGTAAGCATGTGTGTTCACACACACAGAGGTGTAATGACCTGTGCTCATCACAAGTACAGCCCCAACAAGTTACATTCTGAATTATTCTGATGCTCAGTGATATCAACTCCCACTTGGAGGAGGCAGTTTCTGGCTCAGACATTAAGCCTGTTATGGATGAGGATTATTTTGACTACTGTCAATGGATGTGAGCAATAGTATCTCAGTAAAACAACTGTGAGGAAAGCCACAAAAGATCTGGCAGAACTGGCTTCTGGAGAAATACAAAATCAAGGCTGGGTTTTTTTTTTATTTTATTTTATTTTTATTTTTTGCCTCCATCTGTTTTGTCTGTGCCTATCTGCCAAAACGTACACACTGAATTTCAGTTTGTGAATGAATGAGGGACTGTTTGGATTCTTTGAAAGGGCAGGTGAATCTAGTAAAAATTATCTACAGAGGCCCTAAGTATAATTAGGCCACTCTTGTATGGGCTAAGTCCTCTTTAGATAAATCAAGAAATATATGACTAGAAGCTGTGAAGAACATCTCATGAAATGAATTTCAGTGACTGTTAAAGTGGTGATTCTGAAGTACCAATGCGGAGAAACATCACAGATAAAGCTGAGACAACTTTAAGTTTTAAAGTGGGATGAGTTGTTATCATTATGTGCAAGAAAGTCAAATAACCAGCTAGACACTTGTAGAGAGACAAACAGCATTCCACAGAAATGTTGTTCCAATGGGGTTGTGTGTGCGTGTGTTTGGTTTTCTTTTTTCCTAAATTAAGTAGTTATTTGACTTTCAGCATCAGGGTTTGTTTGTGTTGTTGTTTTTTTTTCCCCTCATAACCACAATGCAGTGGTAACAAGTGTTTTCCACTTCAGTGGTAAAGGATAACGTGTTCAATAAGTAAGTGTACATGTGGAACCTGGAGCTTTTGTGCCCTGTGAGGCTGGTGACCAAGTCAGATGTATGTCCAAAAGGAATTGTTTAGTAAAACAAGGATATAAGTTTATATTTGGGATGAAAGGAGGAAATGGATCATCCTGAAGGTTTTGTGTTTAGCTTGCCCTGATGGGGAATAATGTTTGACCTGCTTGCTACAGGATGGCCATGAAGCCAAAAGCACAGGGTGTGGAAGGGCAGCTCTTCTGCCTGTGTGCACATCAGAGGGATGAACATAGAACCAATACTTTAAAACTTAGCATTTAAGGGTGAAGATTATGGAAATGGTTATGGTATAGTGACAGTTTCATCATTTGATGAATATTTTATCCCCAAATTAAGGACAGTTGATGAGACCACTTTTCTGCTAGAAGAGCTAAAAGCTTAGGGAGCAAAGAAAGACAGGTTGGGTGGGAGTTATTGCAAATCTGAGAATGATAAACAGAAGCACATCAAGGGCAACTAAATCTCTGTTTTTCTTAGTGCAAAACCTTCCTAGTGTGTAATAACATAGGAATAATAACATATTAGCTAAGGCAGCTAGCTAATAATGTTCAAGTTAATCAAAGGGAAATAAATCGTTAAGTAGACTTTACAAGTATATAGTTGATGTGGAATTAATAATCAAAAACACATAGAGTATTTTTAAATTCTTGTCTTTGACAGAGGAATGCAGCAATAATCAACATCAAGGTCATCAAGCGTGTTGAGGAAAACGTACATGGGGAGAGCCAAATGCAACATATGCTTTACAGTAGCATATTTTTCAGTTATTAGCCACGTGAAAGTGAATGAAATTGGGAAAAATGACAGTGTAGTTTGAAAGACTTCTGTGGATCAGTTGTTACAGTCCATGTTACTTCAGCTAGTAAGTGGAAATGAATCGGATTTTCTATGCTAATGAACATAATGATGCCTAAGTTTTATTTGATACAGGAAATGAGATAAGGGATTTTGTGTGTGTGGCGGTGTTTTTCAGCCAAAGAAGCTCCTTAAATGCGTGTGACTTCAGTCTTGGTCCAAATCTACAAGTTTCCATTTTTGTACATTCCACCTTAATCTGTAGCATTATAGAGAGTATCCAAAGGATTAGCCTTCAGATCGGGTAAAGGGCCTAAATATTAATGGGACTATGGTGAAACTGAACTGGCCAGGGTGAAATCCCTGTATGCAGTTGGTTTAATGAGAAGAAATGTTGAGATGAAAGAATAAAATAAGTCTCCTGGGACAGGGAATAAAGACCTGGAATAAGATTCTTTCAAAAATGAATAGTGGTGCTGGAGACCCTCAGTCAAGGGGAGGAAACTGTGTTTGCCCAAGGGGCAGAGCAGAGTCATGGGAGATTCCCTCTGCAAGTTGACAACAGTCAGCTAAAGGATAAATATATAACAAAAGAGGGGTTTAATCTGCTTGACATAGACAAGAAAAAAAAAAGAAAGAGTTTACATGTTGTTTGAAATTTGATGAACGGGTAGATAATATGTTTCCGGGTTGAGAATGGTGAATGGTGTCAGTCCTGGCACTGTTTTCTAGACTGGAAGTCTAAAAGCAAACTGGAAGTGTAAAAGCCAACTATGATGAACACTGGTGAGTTCTGTGAAGGAATTTGCAGCCCTAAACCATCCTGGGGCAGAGTGAAGCAGAAGAGGCTTCAGCCAGCTGAATTACTTTAGTTTTTCACAACTGCTTTCCAAATGGTAGTAGTTTTTCTGACTGATTTTAGTCTCCATCAGAAGTTGCTGCCTTTCATCTTTACCCCTCCATTTTTTTCTAACTAGCTCAGTTTATTGAATTTTATTTAACTCTGCCCTCCATGCTGGCACTGTCCACTTGGAAGGGTTCCTTGCTAGCCTTGCCATAATAAACAGACAAGAGGAAGAGTCAAGATTGTGCCGTTGTATTGCATTGTCATCTAGAGATTTGAATTCCAGCATTTTTATGCATGCTTTGCAGCTGCTCTTATTTGTGTTTGCTGTCAACCTACAGAATGGAGGGAAGATTAGCTGAGGAAGTTGGCAGAGATGAGCAGGATTGGTGAGACCGATAACAGAGATGTTCATCTGCTTGCCTGTTCTCTCGTCTTGTGTTAAACTTCAACCCACTGCACAATTTTTGCCCATTTTTACCCTTTTGATCTGTCCCTCTTTTCTCTCCATTTGGCATTATCTTTTCCACAGGAAGCAGATTATTGTGGCACATAAGAAGAGAGAGGCAAGAGCAGCTTCAGCAGATGTTGCCCAGCGTGCTTGAATTGCAAAAGTGTTCCCCATAACAAGAAAATAGCAAAACTGATACCTGGTACTTTGTCAGTCTTAGGAGAGGGAGGAGAGTCAGGAATGCTCTGGGACTGCCTGACCATACCAACAAATTTATAACTTAGCATTTCTCTCCAATAGGACTTGGAAAAAGTTGGACTTGGTGATCTCAGGGAAATAGTGCTTCTGTCATACCTTGGTTATGTTCAAATAAGATTAAATAAAAATTTTACAATAAAACCCTTCCATCTCCAGAGGATTTAGAAAGGGAAGGGTTGTTGTAGAAAGAATCACTTTTCATGGAGTGTTGCTTTGTGCATCAGATGAAATGTAGAGCAGTTCTTAAATGTGTGGATGGGAGCACCCAAACAAAATAGTTGGGAGATTAATGAATTTTGTGCTGCAAGGCACTCTTCCAAGAGAAGAAGGTACTTTGCTATTTTATCTTTTAGCCACAGGTGTATATTTGGTGTTAATAGTGCTCTTGAGATCACCAAGAGGAAAATGCCAGAGACACAGCAGGATTTGGAATGGCTTGTCATTTATTATCCTTGTGTACAGTCACTGTGAGAGAAACATGTTAAATTGTCTAGCATATAGTGACAGTGGGGAATAGGATCTAAAGCCTGCTGAGAACTGCTTGCTGTGACAGAAACAACTCTATTTCCTTACAAAGGAACAGGCATATGTCCAGCTTCAGAAGAAGTGCAGTTAATAAAGAATTATTGAAAAGACTGCTACTCTCAGAATGATTCAGGGACTATCATATAAAACTTCTTAAAAATAATATAGCTTTTGAACAGTCTCAGAAAGTGAAAAGGCCTATTCCTGGAACCAGTACTTTTCAAGAGAGGGAAACCACTTGCTTTTGAAATCATCATGGCTTTCTGAATGCATAGCTGCTTATAGGTGTTTTTGCTAAAAAGTGAGGATTATGTGATGGCCTACTGAAACAACAATGTCTGGCAGCTGAAGCCACCTCTGGATGACTCAGGATCAGTTTACTCTCAGGAGAGTGTCTTTTCACAGAACCATCATGTAGGGTGAAAACTGGATACGTGAATTACCATTGAAGTCTTCTCTTCACTACAAACCCTGGATCAGCAGTGAAGGCTCTGAGACACGCAGGTAATAAGGCAAGGGAGAAGTTAATCAGTGTTGCTTTGTGGCACAGTAATGAGGTGTGTGCTTTCCAGACTTCTTGTTGTTCAGAGTGTCTGAACATCAGTGCATGTTGGTACGAATTTCATTGACACAGAACAAATCCTGATCTTTAGCTCTGTGATTTTTGTCTAGGAAACAAGATCAATGTTGGTGGTATTGCTTGTTGTTTAAGAAGTGGAGTCTAATAAAAGAGCTCTGCCTGACTTGCAACTAATATCATGGCAGATTCCATGAGAGTGACAGATGTGGCTTTGGTAATATTCACCTGGAAGGAAGGAGACTGAGATCTTGTTCTTCTCTAATTACTGTTGTTAAAAACAAGTAAAAAAACCCAAACAACGAAGCCAACAAAAGCCCATGTAAGTTAATGATTGGGACACACTAATGGGAAATGAGTGTGGAGTATTCATGCCATAAGAGAAGACCTGTTTTACCAGTGTCTCCTTTGGGAAAAGAGGTGAGCAGCACTGTCACTGCCTTCTCAAGGTGTGTTTTACAGGGAGTGACATTGTACTGGCTGCCCTCCCAGTGGGCCCTGCCAAGGGGCTCAGAGCCTCATCCGGGAGAATCAAAAGGTTTACCAGGGAGAATCAAACCATGCCTCAGGAATCCTTTCGATGCCAATTCGCTCAGCACCACCAAATATTAACTATTTCTGGCTGTGCCAGCAAGGAGACCTTGTGGTATCTTTGTAAGGAGTCGTCCTGGTAAAATCTTCCCTGTGTTAGGTTTGGCTAGGGAATGAAGATTAGAACACAGGTATTTCAGGCTTAGGCATGTAAATGGGTTCTGTGGAGCTCTCTGTAGCCTGTGACAGTTTGGACTGCTACTTTAGGTATCATACAGAATCCTGATAAACCGTGAAGACTCAACATGTGTGAAATAAAAGGGAGGAAATATTTACCTACAGTTGTCAACAGTTTCAGGTGCTTAAGACACAGCTCTGCCACGTTTCAGCAGTCTGAAAGCTCAATACCATAAAAACCTGGTGTATAGGAAAGAACTTAGGACAAAGATATCAAAGAGTGACTTGCTCAGCTGCTTTTTAGCACAACAGAACATAATTTTTCCATGGATGATTTTTTTTTTCTGCATTACTTGTTATTTGTTCTATGCACAGGTCTGTACTCAAAAGGATCCAGTTTTAATTTGATTAAACTATTCAGTCATTAATATACTCAAGAATAACTGTTAGATAGTTGGCAAATAGTATAGGTTACAGGAATTGAAACAAATTCCATCTATTTTCAAATGTATTTATTTATTAATAAATGTATATACAAATACATCAGACAAAACTGAATGGACACACAGATATATAAAAAAGCTTTATAATTTTGTTTGATAAAATATGAGCATCTCATTAAAAAAGAAGATTCTTGCAGCATTTTCAAAAAACAGTGAGCTTTTGAAGGTCACTGAGTTTCATATAATAGAGCACACTGTGTAGAGTAGGTTGACTTTTAATTCTGTTAACATAATTCAGACATACATAAGAAATCACAAATACTGCTGGAATGATATCAAAAAAGACCAACATCTAATCTCTCATTTAAAAGCACTAAAAATTATTATTTAGGACTTGCTACATTTTAAAAGCTACTTTATATAAAACTGTTATATAACAGCTCTTCGGAGCTGAACAAGAATAACTTTTTTTTTTGCTATCTGAGCAAAATATAACAAAAAACAGAAAAGGTTGCTTTTTAAAAAGCCCTCTGCTACTCTCAGATGACAAAAAGTGGATTACAGAAGTTGTCCCCATAGCAGAAACGGAAGTACTGGAGGCATTGAAGTTTTCTTTCATGTAAAGTTACAGATGAAAGTAGTTTTCCCCCATTGTGTCTTACAAAATTGTTAAAGCTCAATTGAATCCCATTCTTAAAAAAAAAAAATTAGACACTGTGAAATGATGAACTGTTTTTTTTTTTTTTAAGGTTTCCTCAGACACTGTGTTGTAAAATGCTTTTAAGCAGAAAGATCTTTCAGAGGGCATCAGATAGAGTCAGAATATAAACGGTCTGAATTTCTTCATAGATTACAAACTGCAAATACTAACAAAATTGCTCTCCACAGCAGGACTGCTGTTACGAAGGGTATTTTCAAACACTGAAGTTATGAGAGAAAATATCTTGTATGTAGGATAGGTCCAATTGGCAATGTAGGATGGTCCAATTTTGTTCAGCAGGACTCTGTGTCCACACTAATACAGTGTTTTATTTTTGTGGGTAGTACTATAAACACGTTTCTAGTGATGAAGGCCCAAGTGTGTGCACTGGAAAGAAGGCGGTAGATGGTGTAGGGTGGATCTGTTTAGTTAAAGTGGTAAAGGCTTTTTCTTGCGTGTTATGAACAAAATTCAAGCAATTCATGTCGTTGCAGTAACTTGGTGGCCTCAGAAATATTCCTTTGGTTTATGAAACACATCTACCCTGGGTATCCTTCTTCCACTCCCTCCCTAATCAGCAGTTTTATTTGAGAAGACTGGCTGCATAGTCAGAGTTGTGTGACACAGACCTTTCTTTGGTATTAGATAGTTCTAAAGGAAGTAACAGATGTCTAATGGGGTTTTGCATTAAGCACTGTAAGCTTCTGTTTAGGTGGTCAAAACCATCTTCTCTCTGTCAGTATGGGAAACAGGTTCACAAATTTTTGTCTTCTGAGCTGCAGCTGCATCCTTGCCCTAAAATAGGCTATATTAGGTGCCTACACACATCCCTACAAACTGGCAAGATAAACAACAGGGGTCAAACGAGACCTTAAAGCTGTCAGAGCTATACATGTAGCAGCAAAGAACATTACTACTGCATTTAGAAATATGACATATGTAGACACTCAGGTTAGTTTAAAAATGCAAATTGAGTGCTGGTTTCTTCTAAGTCCAGCAAAAGGTTCAAGTTTCATTGGCCTTTATCAAAGTTAAGAAATTACGCTTTATTCATTTTTTTCAGGGGGGATTTGTTACATTGAGGAAAAAGAACATTCAAAGTAATATTTTTTGCCAGATTGAGGAGACATATTTCCCTCCTTTTAGATGATGTCACATTCAACACTGATGAGATGTAAGGTCCAATGTTTTTGTCTCAAAATGAGCTGGGAGAGAAGGAACTGTGTCACACAGTGGTGATGTGAGATGAGAAGACATAGCAGATGTTGTACATCTATTACTCTCACATATACATTCCCTGTTCCACTATCCTAAAGTGTTTTGTTTTTTGTCGTTTTTTTTTTTTTCACTTTCTCTCTTCAAAATGCTGCATAAGCTTTCAAAAACAATAGAATTAGAGTGATTCTGTCAGGGAATGTAAGGTAATATGTCTTCAAGATAAACATTTGAACAAATATCATAGATGAATGCATATGTCTCATTCAGAACATGGGGAAGGAATAATTTCAAGTGTTTTTTTGAATGTTACTTTGCCTGTAAAATCCTCATTTCTTTTAACAGTAATGTTCTCCCTAGGTATTTTATACAAGAGCTATACCCACTACAGTGATCCAAACTGCAGGCCAATTTTGCAGTAATCTATATAGATTGAACACATCAGACACAGTTTTGGAAAGTAAGTTTTTCAGACTTCCTGTGGAATTTTACTGAAGACTTTAAATTGCACTGATTACCCATGGAACTTTGATTTCAGGTTGTTCAGTTATTTACAAGAGAAATCTATTTCTCCTTCATGCTTGTCTTGTGTGTCTTCTTGACCTAAATTAAAATACTCTCCATTAACAGGATAAACACAAATGTATGGACTTTGATTAAGTAAACACCTGAAATGAAAAGAGTATGACATATGTTATTCTGATGTCTTGCTGTGGTTTGACTGTGTATTCTCAACCACCTCTAGGCAACTGTAGTGTAATCTCACTGATACAGAGTCTAAAATGAAGGACAAGAGTCAAGGAATTGTGAGTATTCTTGGCAGTTCTTGGTTTTGCTTGTAAACATTACTGAAAATGTTTCAAAATATTTGAGTTGTGATGTTTCTTTTTCTTTTTTTCACATTGTCTTCAGTTGAAATACCTGGTATTCCTGGACAGAGAATTCCTAATATTTGGGAGGTGAAATTAACCTTAATTAGAAATTTTTTTTAGATAATAAGCTTGGTAGGCTGTGTCTCTCCTATAATAATAGGGTTGACCCATGGATGTATTCTGATTTTTCTGTGTTGTGCAAACCATCTCTGCAAACATTATTTTCTCTCGTTCTGTGGGTTGCTCATAATTTTTGGTACAGTTTTGGGTACAGCATTTGGACAAAAGATGATGTCACAGGTGCAGGACAGAGCGAAATACTCTGAAGCAGTCCTTTCTTTTGCTGTGCTGATATGTTTGTTTAGAACTGAGCATATCAGTTCTTTATTCTGGAATTCTTATTCAGGATGCTTTGGTTAAGGTCCTTCTATTCAGTTAAAAAAAAAAGAAATTATGAAGGTCTTAAACTGTAAACAAAAATAAATTGCAGTGCACTATTTTGACAATGGAAGATACACTTGTGTTTTTAGTGCTGGCAAAATGTGGTTTCAAATATATTTAAAAAACAAAAACAAACACCTCAAAAGCTAATATAGAAAAATGAAACCAAAGTGAGGTATGTATCTGACTTAGGAGTTTCAGCAATGACAGATCATCACATGGTGTTCATTTGAATTGAAAAATGTGCCTGTTGTGCCTCTAGAATATGATGAGACAGCAGTGGGAACAGTAATATCTTTGTGACTGTTGGCTAATTATATGGAAGTTCTACAAAAAAGGTTATACGTAGCCTAAAGTACTAAAGACTTAATGAAACTGTCATCACTGTAGTGATAAATATCTCCATTCCAGAATGTCTTCTTGGGCAGCACTATAAGCATATCAGAATAAATAATTGACCATAATTCTGTAATACTACGGTATTTTGTGAAAAAATATAGACCTTCAAGCAGGCTATATGTAAAAATTAGGGTTTAGTAGTAAAAATTAGTAGTTTAGTAGCAAAAGTAGTTGGAACTAGTTTGAATAAGTAATAATGACTTGAATGACTAGTTTGAATAAGTAATAAGGAATAAGTAATAATCGTGGAACTCTGCAGTTCAGAGCACTGGTACTTTTGCTCAGTTACCCCATGGAAGAGGTCAGAACTCCCTGGAAAGCCACCAAGTCCAATTCCACCATTGTGCAAAGGATGGCTTAAGCTGATCTTAAAAACGGGCACGTGTAGAAACACAGCTTGTGTTTGTGTGCCATTCAGCAGGTCTGCAAAACAGATACAGCAGCAGGGGCAGACAACAGGAAGGAGTAACATAAATCAGGAGCTTCCCTGCTTTAATGTATCCTTCTGCCGTTCCTAATGGCCTGACAGAATATCAAATCAGTGGAAGTTGCTACATACTCAATTTAAAGTGTCTACCATGCGCCGAATCAGAGTAATTTAGTGTACACTCGTTACACTACTTTGGTTTTCCCTTAAATACATTACATATTTAGCATGCAAAGAATAAGAACTAATTTCAGTAATGTATGTTGATTAGGCTCTTGTTAGGCATAAATAAGGGTTATCTTGTGCTATACAGTACATTATGTTGCCTATTTAATACACTCACAGCTCTCTCAGTCTTCTTCCATTTCCACCCACAGACATTTAGACAAAGAGCAGAAGATGAAGTAAGAATCTGTTAGCAAAGCGTGATACAAGAAGCAGCAATGTACTTCTTTATTGCTTGCATTTTTTTGATACTGTAGAAACAGAAGGAAACAAGGATACAGAGTTCTAGAAACTAGAGTTAAAACCACCTCTTAACTGCAAGTACTTGGGTTTTTCACTAAAACATGAACAATATATGTAAAGATGTATAGTCAGTAGCTTAAAAGTATGGAAGAAGGTAACTCATCCTGACTTATCAAAATTTTGTTCCTGGAAAGCAGGAAAGAACATATTGATTTAGAGTGTTATGCTTGTTGCTTTAGTAAAACTAGAAAGTAAGAGAAAAAAGAAAAGCAATATTAGCAGTTAGATGAGCAACAAAATGGTGAGTAGGACTTCTGATGCTGACACAGTTTGCAAAGTGAATGACATCATATGTAAAAAAGAATGGATGAGAACAGTTAGGGGGAAGAAGGAGAAGAAATTTAATCATCTAAAAGAACACCCGGGAAGGTGTTCAAGGAAGATAAAAAGTTGGAGAATGAAATTTTCCACTCTGTAAAATTCACTAGATAAAATGAGAGGGTAGGAACAGAGGAGTAAAATTGGGAGTTCAGGAATTAATGTGTGCATAGGTACTCGTGCAAATAAAAAAGCTGCTCAAGTACAGAGGAAAGAGAAATTGGAAGGCATCTGGCAAAGGAGCAGTGGCTGGAAAAATACTTTTTTTCTGGGATCAGTGAAAATTGGATATTTCAAAGAAACAGGCTGAATGCAGTCATACTTTAAATTCAAGAAAATGAAATCCTTTAATCAAGACCTCTAATCTGAGGAACAATTATTAACTTACCACTGTTGTTACTGAAGAATTAAAATTTGGCTGGTTAACTCAATAAACATATCTATCTCTGCTCTTTAAGATTATCTTCATGTCTCAAAGACACTGTAAACATGTCTGGAAATGACACACTCCCACAATTTCTATACAGCAGAGTATGATGAAACCAGCCACCAAAAAATATTACATTTTCCACTTGTGTTCATATCAGCTAACAGAATAATATCCATGTGATTTAGAATTAGGCATTTCAAAAGTCTTTAAAGGACTTGAAAAACAAGTTATAAGCTATGGTGCTTCCTAAAGTTCTCTAATAAACACGATTTCTGTGTGATGTGCAAAGGAGAGGAAAGAAATGTGGTGGTATTTTTCATTGTTTTTCATGCATGTTTTGTGCACTGTTTATAAGCACTGCATCAGTTAAGAAATAGTAATTCTTGTATGAATACTCAAAGTCAGCAAAGAGATTGCTGAGGTGTGATAAATTTTTCTTCAGCAAACCATAGTTGTCTAACTCAGTTCTGTCACTGGAGTGTTACCATTTTGAGCAGTCTGTGGCATCAGTAGTATTTATTTCCATGTTTGAGTTGTTATTATTGTAGTAGCACTTGTGGGAAATTTTGAGTTGTCCTTTACACAAATCTCTCAATAGTGCTGACTGCTATGCAATTATTGATGTAGTAGTTTTTTGTGAGGCTTGGTTCAAGTGGTACTGATACTTTCAGTGCTGTTGTCTTCCACTGGAAGCAAATAAGCAACCAAATGGAAATAAGATGATCTCATACTGGTTTTTTTTTAAGAAGAGTGATTTACTTTTTTTTCAAAAATACACCACAAAATGATTAATGATAATTTGAGTTTGTTCTGCTGATGGCTCTCACAGGTAGGAAAGGTTTGATTCCAGTAGACCCACACCATTATGTTTTATACTTCCTGCACTTAATTTCAAAGGTAAGAGATCTAAGTGTGTGATCATGTCTGACATCTAGGGAAAATCATTACATTAAAAGTATTTACATCAACATTTCTAAAGTGCAAACCATTTGTGTTGTGCTGGAGGTACCTGTCAACTCCAACACTGCTTATAAAGCTGACATCTCTAGACCACTCTGGAGCCAGAAAAAAAATCCATCAAGTTTAGTAAACAATAAACACCTTGTTCATGACTGCAAGAGAATTGAAAGGCTAAAAAATTAAAGAATATTGATAAAGAAAACAAACATTTAAGAGGTGTGAAATTGAACTTAAGTAAAGCACAGAACAAATTACCCAAGAAATTATCAGGGGCATCTTAAGGCAAGATAGTCAAAGCCTTATAGACACATACATAATATATTTAGTACTGTACATGCAGTGTCAGTGCAAAGCCAGAAATAGCCAACTGCTTTGAATGTATGCCTTGTGAGGACTCATCCAGAAAATCCCACAAAAGCTTTCTACCTCTTGTTTTCAGTTAATACTGAGAAAAATACTCTTAGCAAGCCTCCAAACCACTCAGACCCTAGTTCAGTAAACAATTCACTGCAGTAGAATTGAACCAAAAATCATTCATTTGAAGTAGCAATGAACACCTCTCTCTGTCTCTTCTTTAAATGAGCACAAATATCACAAATGAACACAAATATCTAAAATTCATGGTGGCGTAGGTAATTATGAAACCTCTAAGGATGTATTAATGAGAAACATCTGACATGAACTTTAACTACAGGACTATACAGAATAACAGGGAAATAAGGAGTAGGGAATTCCTGTACTCTAGATTACTTCATAAATATAGATATAAGTAATTACTTAATAGAGATAACACTAGAGGAGATTTTTCCAAGCAATCAAGGTGTGCTGAGAATGCAGATTCCATTGATTTTTCTCTCTTTCTCAGGGGCATTTGAAATCTCTTCCATTATTATTACACAAAAATCACCTCTTCTCAAGTGCAAAATAGGTCTGAATGACCTTTTTATTGGCTAAAAAATACTTGGTAAGTCAAGTGCAGTAAACACTGGTTGTGTTTGCACATCAGGATTCTGGGCTGAGGATGTGCCACTGAGGAAAACACCGATTACACTGCAGCTTTTGATGGAATCATGGAAGTTTGCAGCAGTGTGCATAGAGTTATGTTTTCTAGCTAGTTAGCCTGGAGACAGATTTTGGTTTATTTTTTGCCTCAGACAAAAATTTAATTGATAGCAATGACACTAATAGCAGAGAATGCATTTCCTTGAGAAAATAGAAGCTCTAAAAACCATGTAAGTACCGAACATAACAGTGCGAACTTCGTGTGTTTCTGTGCTTTAATATGTGCAATTAAGTCCAAATGTAATTCTCATTTTTCTTTAGGTAAGAATTATTTTAATTACAAAGCTGCATGCAGATGTGTTGAGGGACAACTCAATATTTGTTTAAAAATAAATAAAAAAAAAGCCAGCATTGTTTTTTAACCAAACCGCACTTTCTCAACATTAATTTGCACAAACCTTTATGGACTTATCAGTTCCCACCATTTTAAAAGTTGTCGTCCTAGCAGAAAAACTGAGTTTTATCAGAAGTTAAGACTTGGCTTCCTAAATAAGAAAGCTTTTAGTAGGTAACAACTAGAGACATGAAGCTAGTTCTTGCTTGACCATTTCAGCATATGATGTTTTTTCTCAAATCAGAGAGATAGTACTCAGTGGCCTTTTATATCTGCTGACAATTTTTTGATATTCTGCTTATCTAGTGGAACAATATGCCCTGTACAGAAAAGTCAACTTAAGTTGAGAAGTTAAAGGAAAACTTTCTTGTTCGTGCAAGGTGTTGCCCTTTTGAATCCAATTTCAGCACCTGCAAACGCTTTGCTGGTGATTCTCAATGTGTTTCCAGTAGGGAAATAAGTTCAGCTCTGGGTGAAACTAATGTGAGTTCAAAATGACAACTGTGGCTACAGTAAAATCATTACCCCCTTTTTTTTTTTTCACCTTTACTGGGGCAGGATTCTCCTCCAAAGCTGAAGATTCCTTATAACAAAAAGTAGCACATAGTCAGAAGTTGTGCTATTAATTTTGTAGTAACCAAGACATCTATTTTATTTGCCATTTTAGGGCATGTAACTTCAATAGGTTACGTTTCAGCTGGATTAATTTTTAACAGTTTGCTAAAAACAGATATTTGAAAGGTTCTTGTATTACTGAGTTACTTATTCACTGTATTTGTTACTGATATTTGATGAGTTCTTTGTAGGATGTTTTAGAGCAACTTTTATTTTCATGTTTAATAGCACTTCAGAGTTCCTTTGACCTGAACCACATAGAAATGAAAACCTATTAGGTCTTAATTCTTTCAGTTACTTTACATTTTAGTTTCACAATTATCATTAACACTTGTTGTCCCTTCATAGGTAGTAGAACAGTCTCATCTGTTTTATGAAGTTTTCTTGAACAGTATTTTTATTAGAGTGAAGGTCATATTGGTTTGATCATTTAATTTCTATCCCTGGGAAAAAAAAAAATGTCGAAATATATATTTTCAGTTTGTTTTAATAATGCCTGTATGTATTTCCTTTGAGCATTTAGGGTTTTTCATCAGAAAATTGCTTTTTGGTAGGAACAATATTAAAGTACTCTGAGGCATGGAAATTAGTCTGGAAACTATTTTGACATTATTTTGTTGCATTCCACTCATTTCATTGTGGGTACTCTCCTTTGTTTGTTTTATTAAACTAATGTATCTGAAGTTGTCTGGAAGATATTTTTTACTTGCTTTTGACGTATGAAAACTTCTTGGCAGATCAGAATACAAGTCCAGGGTGGGGATTTTTGTCTATTTAACAGTTTTGATAAGCTATCTTCTAGATCCTGCCATATACTGAAGTATACTTTCTGTGCTAAAAGTTCAATTGTACTGTATTGATTCCACCATCACAAAATATTCTTATATTCTTTCTTTTTTCCTTTTTCTTTCTTTCTTTTTTTTTTTTTTTTTTGGTCCTACAATCTCTCCAGTTAAGAGAAACCTTGAACATAATGCATAAAAATGTGTTCCAAGATGACACTTCACTATACTGCAGTTTGCTTTATCTTGGTAAGGCAATTAGTGCCTGTGGAACAATTCACTTTGGCCTTCAACTTGTGCTACCTTGACGTATGAAGTTATCTAAAATAACTTCAAATTTCACGTGGTGAAGATAAAGTGAAAACCTTGCATGCTTGTCAGAGGAAGTATAGCTTTAAATTTCATTTCAGAAAAGCTGAACAGTTATGTCAGTTGTGAAATGAAAACTTGATTTACTACCAAGCAGCAATAGCCATTTAGGAGTGTACAGCTTGTGTTAATGTTGATAAGCCAATTTAAGTGTATAAGGGAGAAATTTTCTTTGCAAGCCTTAAAGAATGATAACTGAATTATGCTCAGGAACGTGAATAAGAGTTTATTTAGAAACTCATAATTTTATTTTTCTTCCCAGAAGAAAAAAAGAGCCTTATTGTGGTAGAGAAAAGACTGGAAATGCAAGGTTGTCTGCTCAAACAACAAGTGTTAGATAAACAAATGCCTAACATGGATTTTTCTATGACTAACCAATGCATCCTGCTCTTTTAGAACTGTCAGTACTAGAAAGTAAATCCTAACAAAACTGTCATCTTCATATGAAAATAAGAGGCAAAGTTAGTGTGAAGAGGGTGATGGTTAAAATGAACAGGATGAGATTGTAAGAAATGATAGGTTAAAAAGGAAGAGTCACCTCTAAGATAAACCTCCCTTCTGGCTGCAAATCCTTAACCTGTGCTTCCAAATAGGAGGGCCTGGTGTCCTTGCTAACCTACACATTGTGTTGAAAAAAAGTGGTCATAATTGTTGGAGACTTTTTTTTTTTAATCTATATATTTGGAGGCCTGAAGTGGCAGTCTGAAAAATAAAACTAAACACAATTCCAGAATGGGGAAAACTGGAATGCTTTACTGAACGTGAGAACATAATTTTAAAGGCATCAAAGCTGGATATGTTAATGAAGGGGACAACCTATGTTAATTAGGGAGTTACACAAGTTTTTACTGCAATTTCCAAATAGTTAATTTTTCTTCAAGCAGGATTACATGGGGGATAGAGGGATTACAGGGGTTTAGACATGGTTTTAACAATCATCTCAAAAAGTCCTTTCTTAATTCTGCTTGGGGCCAGGTTTATATCTCAGGATTGCACATCAACAGGTCTCAGGACAAGGTTCCAAATTTCTTCAGATCATGAGATGTTTATCAGCTCTTGTTTTCCAAGGTTTATGATTCAAATTTACCAAGCTTTCTTTTGCTGAGAGCTGAGTTTGGGCTCCTACAGCCTGATTCACAAGATGTGTTCAGTTATCAAGGCAAATGATATTGAAAGTGGCTGACAGACCTCAAGTGATCAATTCACTCAGCTGATGTTCTAAATGTCTTGAACCAAGCAACTACAGCAGGCACAGATGGCCTAGCTAGAAGAGGAAGTAAGTGTACAGTGCAGGGTCATGACTAAGTTATTTATTCATCCAAAGGAAGGTGATCTGTGTCAGATTTAAATACATATATATGTGTGTGTGTATATATTCCTAATGCTGATTCCACTCAGAACTTTTTGTGAAAATCAGACAGGTGAATATTTGTGATGCCAAGAACAGCAAAGTTCCCCAACAAATCAGATAAACCCACAACCTTTAAGTGACAAAAGGATGGCCATTGGCAACAATTTTCTATTGACAGTTGCAGTTTTTCTAAACTTACAGTTACCAACTGGTCAACTTTTTTCTGACTAGTCAGGCATTCTGTTCTAGCTATGATTTTGTAGGTTTGTCACATCTGTTCCTGAAGCCACTGCTCATGCAAACTGTAGTGTGTGTGTGTGTGTGTGTGTAGTAGGTGTGAATGTGCATGTGCATCCAAGCTGTGGATACCCAGCTGGTCTAATCCAGGATTTTGCTGCTCTGTGGGTGAATATCCCTGTCAGATGTTACAGATGTGCTTGGCAACTCTGATGTGTTTGGAGCGTGTGCATTAATTTGGCATCCGGTGGCTCAGACAGGACTAGACCTTGTCAGAGTTACTGGATATAAGCAACAAGAAGTTTCCTTAATGATAGATCTGTCCAAGAGAGGGACTTAACAGTGAAATCAATATTACCATTAATATTAATGTAATAAATGCACCTGCAACTGTGCAGAGCATATAATAAATGGGTTTAGGTATAAGTGGAATTTAGTGCTTTAATTCAGGGAATGTGCTGTTAGGAGAAATATCTGTAGTTGTTCTAGTGCCTCATATGAGCATGTACAATATTTTTCTCCTTCTGAGCACTTGAACTCTTTGTTATATGAGCCACTGAAGTTTTGAATACTTTCCCAACTGAGGAATTGGAAATGTATTTTTAAGAGCAGACAAAGCTTAATGTACTGATAATTCTAGTAGCAATGTTGAGAAAAGGTCTTCTGACAGGGGAAGAGGGAGAAAAAGCATTTTAGGAGAACAGGCCTTAGGAAATATATGTATAACCTCTTTATGGCAGCGACCCCGATGAGATCAATGTGTTGTGCTGTATTTATATTACTTCCAGTACAACACTGATATTCTGGTAAAAGATTGTAGGGAAAAGCAGAGCAAATAGCTTTTTAGTGATTATTCTATATCCTGAGTATGCAGGGTCATATCTTGTATCCAAATGCAATTTGTCTGCATTAGGAACATATAATTTTTTACCTCCCTGAAATCAAGTAGTACCAATAGCAGGATTACATTTATTAAGCTGCAGTTAATGAGATTTGGAAGTGCTTAATGTAAAAATGTGGCATCATATATATTTCACTTAATTTGAAAAATAAGTGAGAAAAAGGGTTGAGACTATTTACTGATGAAAACCAAGACCATCCCTTTTACCACCAGAAAGGGGACAACAGCCTAGAGAGAAGAGCAATGTAGTCACCTATTGTGAAAAACACCCCTGTAAACTGTCCTGACAAAGCCTAAACCACAGAAAACTTGAGACTTCTTGAAACCCAGAGCAAATACTGAAGAGCACCCAAACCTCTTGGGTTTACAGGAGTGTCAAAGAGATGCACGTCTGTGCCCTTCCCTTCAAGCTCTGCAGGGTGAGTAGCATTTTGACTCTTCAGTCCTCATCAGTTATAGCCGTGCTTACATAGTAGAAATACTTGGGCTTTTCTAGTTGGGAGAAAAGGAGGCTGAGGGGTGACCTTGTTGCTCTCTACTCCTGTCTGAGGAGGAGGGAGTGTAGAGAGAGGTACAGAGCTTTTCTCCCTGGTGCAGAGCTTTTCTCCAGTGACAGGAAACATGGAAACAGTTAAAAGGTGTACCAGGAGAGGTTGGGCATTGGGCATTAGGAAGCATTTCTTTACTGAGTGGTCGAACTCTGGAAATTCCTGGAGAGATGGCTGATGTCACATCCCTGTCAGTATTGAAGAGGCATTTGCACAGTGCCTTCAGTAACAGGGCTTTAGCTTTGGCCACCCTGAAGTGGTCAGGCAGTTGGACGAGAAGATCATTACAGGTCTCTTCCAACTAAAAATATTCTATTCTGTCCTATTCCAAATGCATTGCCAAGTAGTATATGTTAATAGGATGTGATCTTTAGAAACAGTTTGTCAGTTATTCTGGGGACCCAGCAGCCACACCAACCATTTTTATTTTTATATATTTGCTTGCTTATTTTAGTTTCTTATGAGTCCTATTAAGGTTTCATGGACTGAAGTAAGTATGTGCTTCCACAGCGCACCTTCCAGCTTTTTTCTTTTAATCAGGAAAGTTTCCAAATCATGTGCTTTGAAATAATTTCACAGAGAAAACTAAAGTACAGAAAATGGCAATGATCATGCCATTTTCTTCAAGAACACCCTTGAACCAACTAGAGAAACTATTGGTACACCCCATAGGATTTGACTTCTTTTTACGACTAATACAGTGGTTTTATTTTTACTGTTTTTCTACCCCCCCTTAATAGATTTGAGACCTCTGATTAAAATTAATACAGAAATTAATTCCCTGTTAGCCCCCAAAATTGTGACAAAACACTTGTTTGTTTCTTTGAGACAGGGAAATAGAACATATGGGTTTAATATATGCTAATTTTCTATTCCGCTCTTCTTGTTATTCATAATGAGGTCAAGGTGAAGCAAAAATTATTGCACTTTTCAGTAGGTGTGCAGTTTTCCCTAGTTTTATCTTTTCTTGAATTTTTCTCCTCTTTTGCTCTTTTCTTTCTGGTGCCCTTATAGGAAACCAGTATAATTTTACTAACATGTTTTTCCGAAGAGATGTGCAATTTTGTATGCATACAAACCCCTAGATCTTCTTTTTTAATCCCCTTATTTTGTTGCAAGTCTACCTTATTTAGCTGAAGTCGATAATGTTTCTAAGGGAGGTGTGCACGCTGGAATATTACCTTTACATGCTAATTAATTGAATATGATAATGAGGGCATGATGACAAAGTCAAAGCAGAAGCTGAAAACAAGTAATCAGTCTAGTTCTTAACAAGTAAACTAACTTAATAGAGGCTGTGGGGAGTGTCTCTGCAAATTCAGTTTGCAGAGTGAGTTGAGTTTTAGAGTGCAAGTCCCATGTGCCAAATCCTAGGAGACAACACTGTCTTTAGACCTACTTTTCTGTAATAAAACTGGTACACTTGGCTATAGAAAGAATACTTCTTATGGAGGGGTATCCAGGATCTCACAATTCTGGGATGGACTCTGTTGTGTAGGCCTTGATTCTGTGAGCTATAAACTGAGATCTCACCTCGTGAAGAGTTAGAGAGCATGTGCCACCTAACCTGAACTACTGAGAAGAAGGTCTGCTAGACCTCATATTTCTGTTTTACCTTATACTTACAAGTAAAAAGAACTGGTTGGGATGTGAAGGTTGAGGATATCCTTTGTTGCAGTGACCATGACATGGTGGTGTTCAGGTACTTTACAGGAGAGAAAAGGTCAAAAGACAGTATCGCAATCCTTGGCATCTGGAAAACAGACTGGTCTGTTAAATATTGTTTAGCTGCTTTATTAGTGACCTGGATGACAGGGACAAAATGCACCATCCTGTATGAATAGGGGCTTGGACCTGTCCAGTGAGATGAGAAGGCTTGAGGAGTTTTATCCATGTGTATAAATACTTGATAGAAAGGACTAAAGAAGACAGCCTGAAGAGTCAGGTTGCTCAGTGGATGGACAAAAGGCTATGAGCAAAAACTGAAATACAGTAAATTCTGTTTCAATGCAGAAAAAACTTTTTTAGGGTGAGGATGATAGAATACTGGAACAGGTTTTCTAAGTACCTTGTGAAGTCTCCATCCTGGGAGACATTCAGAACCTGATTGAACAACCAAGCAATTCCTCTGGCAGATCCTTCTCTGAGTAGGGTGTTGTTCTAGGTGATCTCCAGGTATCCCTTCCCACACTGACTGTTCTGTGGATATTCTTGACCGTGCTGTGGTATGGAGCTGAACATTCAAAAGTATCCCAGCACTGCCAGTGATATCTGCCTCAAGCACTTCTGTTTACTTTCTCCCAAATATAGCAATTTAGGTTACTGTTGAACTTCAAACAGAGGGCAGTCTAGTTATCTGTCATATAACCTAGCCCAGGGAAGGAAGCAGTCTTGAAATGCTTATGAGATATTTGCAAGATTTGCAAGAGCAGTAGCTGGAAAATTCCTTGTACAGTGGTGTAACCCATGTCATTTTATTCAAGTATATCCCTTTGTATTTTGTGCCACTGAGGCACTGCTACTCTCCTGAACTCTTCTATATCTTGGGAACTTTGGGAACTTTGGAATTCTTCCTTGACAGGGAAGTTCTACAAACAGAAGACCGCAAATACAAATTTTATTTCACCTTCTTACTTCCACACTCCCTTTACATCTTACACTGTACTAGCCCTGTTCTCCTGGCTGCTTACCAGCATGTTTAGGATGGTAAAGTGCATGTCCTGCTTTCTGATTCAATTTTCTCCTCCACTCACTCTTGTGCATTACTTTTCTTCTGTTTTTTCTTCTAACATGTGGTCCAGAATTATTTCCTTAACACTGCTATCTCATCATCATTGAAACGCTTTGGGATGAAAGTTGCCACCATCTCATATTTGCGAAGCACATCCTTGTGCCTGTAGATTGCATGTACTGCCTGGAACAGGCACACAGAACTGCCATTGCCCTGCTCTCATTTCTTTTTGCACTTCAATTTTTCAGTAGAAATATGAACTGTATATTTTGGACAGTCTCAGTTGTACAATTTCATAAAGAAAAGGCTTGGTGTTGAAGCTTTAAATGTAACAAAGCCCTTAATCAGGCTACATATCTGTCATTTCATTCCCTTTTCCTATAGGCTACGTAAAAAAAGAAGTTCTTATTTTAGTCTATACCTCACACTGTTCTTTGGTAAATGTGAGCTCTGTAGAACCCTCTTTATGCATATATTTATAAATACTCTTTATACCTCAAGCTGCCCACTGTGAGGGAAATGTCAGTCTCACCCCTACAGAATTTGGATGGGATGAAAGAAGTAATACTGTTAGGATGTCAGCTTTTCCTTGGCAAATCACCTCAGTGGGATTTATTGGTTACCAATGACCCTTAAAATTTGAGATTTTTGAAATGAGAAAGTTACCACATAGCAAAGGGTGACGTGACACAGGTAACTCGATGTTGTCTGTCAAAATCTACTACCAGCAGAAAGAGTTGAGAGAGCTGGAGAGGATGAAAGGGGAAAAAAAAGCACTTGCTTGATTTTATTCCTCTCATAATTCTATGTCAGTAAGCAATTAAGAAAATGAAAGGACTTGTATGCTGACTTACTTTTAAAATTTAAGGATTTTTTAAACTCTCCTGTGAACACTTCTAATTTCATTGAAGATAGCCAAGTTATGGTCATGTAAATTGAGAATACTCTTGCCTTGCATTATAGAAATTATTTTGGTAAATAAGGCATGAGACTGCGTGCAGTCAGAAACAGAGCATGTAAAAATTTTTCCAGTTAGGAATTTATTTTCAGCAAAGAATATTTGGCAGGAGTTCTCTCTTAAACCATTTCTAGTGAAGAATTCTTGATGTTATTCCTGGCTTTTACACAATTTCTCAAAAATATCTGCAAGCTGTTCCATCTCTTTTTTTCTTCCCCCTCCCATTTTTTTTTTCTTTTTGGTGATCAGTGGAGACAAATTGACAATATACACCTATAAATCATGGATACTGAGTTATATTCCTTAATACTTCATCTGAAAACCAAACTATCCAGCATGCATTAGACCTAAGCTTACAGTATGACATGTTTGGACTCCTAGAATGGAGATCCAAGAGTTTTTGTAGAGTGGACAGAAACAGAAAGGAGAAAGTATGTGTATGACTGCATGGATGGATTAGATTAACATCTTGAGAAATGAATGTGAAAAGCAGTAAATGATGGAGAAAGAATGACAACATTTGAGGAGCAAGGAGCTGAAGAATGGAATGGATAATGAGCAAGCAGAAAGCAGATAAAATGAGCATTGCTCTATGGTAACCACTTTTTATGTCTGGAGTTTACTTCCCTTAGAAGCTTGTGTAGAATACTTTAGATCCCCGTAACTGTAAGTATCATTACAATTAATTTTGTAATTAAAATAATATAGTACCCACTTGTAGCACTTCTCAGAGCTGAGCAGTATCAGTGAAGTGGACTGTCTTTAGAATTATGGTATTAAGCATTTGCAAACACCTATCTGGTGAGCAAGATTAAAGAAATAAATATATAAACACCCCCCCAAGCTTAGGAAGAATTTAATTAAAACTTCTTCAGAAGTTTCTTTACAGCTGAAAAGGACTCTCCTGGGGCTGGATTCATTCCCTTTGCTCGTGTTTGAGGAGCCAACCACCACAAATCAAAAAGTCTACAACCACCCCCACAAAATCAATCCTATTCCTAACATTGCTGGGCAGATGAAGTATGTTTCACTGGGAGCAGAATCTCACGTTAAATAGAACAGTTTTTTTCCAACTCTTTCTTCCTCACTGGCCTCTGTGTACAACACCCCATACAGTAATAAAAAAAGGCTTTAAAGTGAGTTGTGTGTGCAGGCCAAAACAAAAATGATGGTCTGGATGAGGTTCAGATACTAACACACACTCTGTGGCTTCCAAAACAGGATTTCAGTAAGACAATTATAATTCCTAAATATGCTGTGGAGTAGCAGCATTGTATGAATTGCTTTAAAAAGGTCAATAGGACTTGGTGAAGGTAAGATTGTAAACTGTTCTTCCTTCTTCAAGAGTCTGGGAATGACTTTTCTGCTTTGCAAATATGAAGCGTGTTCAGAATAAATAGATGTGGAAGTAAACAGGGACATCTAACTTCAAGAAAAAAGAAAATAAGCAGCCCAGTCCAAGCCATTTGATCCCTGATGGTTTGCAGTGGGTACCACAGCCTTGTGTCTTTCAGCAAAGGGCCTACTTACTCTGCCTAAAAATATATGTGATGTCTGTAACAGCCTGCACAAGACACTAAAGTCCAGTGATTTATGGCAGTTGTGTATTGTCTGAGGTCAAAAGAAGCTATACTTTTTTGAATAAAATAAAATAAAATATTTTTAATATTTCTCCAGTCTCTGTAACCTACTGGGAGGCAGGGCTGCTGTACACCTTCTTACCCATAAAGTATGTATATTTATAGATATATATATATAACATATTTTTGTGTTACAGTTTCCTGGATTCTGATTGTCTGAAAAAGGTCATGGGTAAGTACTGAGACTTGATGCCCATATCTTTTAAGTCACACTGTAGAAATATGTGTATTAATTAATAATGGGCTTTCATCAGTGTGCAGGGATTTGTTAATAACCACATATCAATTACACATCTTCCTTTTTTTCCCTCTGAGTGGCAGCTGCCTCCGGGACAGGTCTGTATCTGAATTCTCCATCTAACACCATTACCTCTGCTTCTGAACCCTGATCTCATTTGATCACTATACCCAAGTCCAAAGATTAAATATGATTTAATTCTGGAAAGAATGGTAGTTCTTTGAAGGAGGGAAGTGTGACTAAACCTTTGCTATCTCATCATCTCTCGTTATGCGTGCACCGCTGGTATCCGAGATATCTTCTCAGGAGGCCATAGGGAAGACAGACATGGCCCAGATACTCAGGACAAAGGGATAGACAGGGTTAAGTGCATCACAGGGGCAGTCACAACCTGAAATGGTGTATTTTACAAGTGTAGGTGTATAAGAGTTTCTGAGGTCAACAGCAATAAGTAAAATTGACTGTTGTGCAAACAGCTCACATTGGTCTGTTCTCTGCTTCCCTGTTCAAAGTCGAGCTGTAAGTGGAGCACAGTCATGAGACACTAAAAAGCTGACTGTCACTTGAAACTCTTTGAACTCTGAATTTCAAGATGTTTGAGACGCTGCAAGTGTATGGCAGAAACTCTGGCACTGTGTTTTATCGCGTTTTGTATTTTGCAGGCGCTATTACATTTTTCTGTGCTCTCATAAACAGTTCTCTTAAAATAAGAGGATTTTTATATTTCATAGAAAGGAAGAATATTTATAAATAAAAAGGAAGCAAATAATTTGTAAGACACTTGTCAAAAGATATAGGTATGTGTTTCATTTAGCTTTTTTATTTTTGAGTAAGCTAAACTTCAACAGTTGTTATGTGTTTAAAAAAAAAAATTAGCTGTAGGGTAAAACTAATTAGCTGTAGGGTAAAACTGAACAATCTTGCAACCATAGTTTGGTTGTCAACTGAAGTCTTATTGACAAATGTTGCTGTCCAAAGAACTTATTTCAAAACAGCAAAATAAAATAGATTACTTTGGGTTGGCCCTTGTAGTACTATTGAGCTTTATAGCCAATGGAGCACTATAGCCAAATGTAAAAACAAAGGAAAAAAAAGAAGCAAAGCATTTGAAAGCTGCATATCTGTCTGTTTTGGCATATAATGCTGTCCCTGGGTTGTGTTACCTTTTTTCTTTATTATTCAAGGTGTGTTCTTGCTTTTCTGGACAAAATTTTAGATTCTCTGTTTCATTTCACAACTGAATTTCATCTTTCCTCACTGAGGTCTACTAACTGAGTTAATTTTAACTGTTCTCATGATCACTTTTGATGACAAAGCCTTTTTCTAGGCTTTGTTAACTTCCTCTTACCTTTCAACATCCTATGGTTTGTTCATGAGTTGTGTGGTTTAATAATCAAAAAAATAAAAGCATCTCTGCTAGTATATGGGAAAGCACTGCCATTAGAGTAATATCTTTTTCTAGTTGATAAAAGTAAGGGGATAAGAGTGAGGAAGAAAGAATTCTTCTCTGGGAAGGCACTTCCACTTGCCTCACCCACATAATCAGTAAGGAATTACACAGGTCAGCAGTAGCTCCAGGGGGATCTTCCTGAAATTTTAAACTTTATAGCATTTACAGAAGATACTGGTCTGATTTTATACATGCAGTAGAATAGATGCTGTGTGTGCAGTTGTTGGGAAGCAACAGAAATGCTGTAAAAACCAACATGTGGCAGAAGTAGCCTGGGAGGAGAGATGACAACTTTATGTTCAGCAGCTTTTCTCTTGCTTCTCAGTCCCACGTGCCAGGCACAGCTGACATCCAGGGTGTAGAAAATTCCATTTGAACAGGTGCCAAGGAATGTGTACCCCTCTCCTATTACCCCATTGTGTCTCTCACTGTTACAGGTGTGTTGCCCATCATGTAGCTTTGCTGGAGGGAATGATTCCATAGCAGAGTGGCTCAGCAGTTGGACAACACCATCGCTGTCTGGCGTATCCATCTCTGCTGCAACATATGTTGTAGAGCTTGAGGGGGGGAAAACACACACATACACACAAAAAAACCCCCAAAACACAACAACCCCACACACACATAAAAAGAAAAGCTGATGCCAAGTAATTCAAATAAATTATCAAAGTCATATTTTTCAGATTATAGGAGGTATATTTGTTGGCACTCCATCAGTTTATTCATAGAAAACTTGGGATTTTCAGCATTAGCACTTAACATTAGTGAAGCTAATGTTAAGTGCTAATGCTGTTGTTTGAGTGATCTAGCTCCTTCTTTTAAATACGGTATTTCTGCAGCTGCATCACATCGGTGGATGCAGAATGTGAAAACATGACTAAAACTACACTTCTATGAAGTAACACAAGCTAAAATAAGACCAAATCCTGATCAAAGCTGTCTTTTCAGTGTAGCTCTGAATGCAGACACTGTCATTGAAAATGATCCTGCTCCCGCCAATATAAAACAGCACCTTTTTACAGGCAAGTCACTTCACAAAGGATAATGGTGCTTAAAATTGCAAATCTGGTGGCTGTTTAGATGCCCAAGGATATCCCACATCTCCACCTGCTGCTGCTGCAGAAGAGCAGGAAATCAGGCTCTGTGTTGGAATGTCTTGTATACTCTTGGGCATTTAAAATGGCACCTGATGCTTGTGTTTAAGTACACGAATCCCTCCCTTGGTATAAGACTCAGTGTTGTTTCTAGTTCCAAATCAATAATACAGAAGTTTATTTACAATGTATTGCCCTCCGCTCCCTTTTCAGCTGGGTAATCTTTTATATTTTATCATTATCTTTACAAATTGTATATAATAATTGTAAAAAGAAGGAGAAGGAGGTGTAGTTCCTTGTTTATGTTTTTACTTTTGTGGGGAAAAAAGGTAAATTCAATGATACATCTGATGGGAAGAACAGGCAGTTGGACAATGTTGTACATTGAACAGACCTGACTCTCTGTTAAATTTCCAAGGCAGATGTTCAATGAATCTCTTTCGTTGTGTTTATGCATCTGATGCTGAACATCTACATATAAATGAATCTCCAACATAATTAAAACAAAATTTATTGTTGGTAGCAGCATGGCATAGTAGATTTTGGTAGATGATCAAAATTAAGAGGGCTAAGTTAAATAGCAAACTGCAAAGTTAAATGAATTTTTAAAACCTCTTTCCCAGTGACTCGTGCCCTTTCTAACACTTTTTTTAATTTATTTTGTAATGAACCTATTGTTCATCGCCCTGCATTTTTCCTTTTGCTTCTTCCACATGTGTGCCCTTTCTCTAGTACTGCTATCCTGAAACAATTCTGAGTTTCTGTGATGATTTGTCTCTGTACAGGTGCTCTAATAATGATGGGAGGATCACGAACTCTATTTCCTATGGCTGGTGTTACCTGTGTTTCTTATAAATACATTGTGTAACCTAACTGTATCTTTTAGATAGCCCTCTATAATATATCTTATTGAGATTTTTATAGTGGAATCATTAATTACCAGAGAAAATCAGTGAGATTGTTTGAAGGAAAATGTTACTTCTTTTGCCTACAAAGAGCACAATAGGTTTTACAGCCCGGTGACCACTTTGAACATGTGAGGTCTACAACAAAATTTTTTCCCCTCATCTCTCTTTGTCTCTCTCAACTGGATGTAGCCTTTCTTTAAACACATCCTGCAGAACGTTTATCACAGGCTTTGAAAATCCCCTTAAATTTCTATTTTGAACAGAGTATTTAGATTCCTTCCAGTCTTCTGCTGGTTAAGTATGTTAAGACTCTACCGGTTGAATTCTGGATGCAGGATTTGTAAGCAATGGCAGCTGAGTTCCTCTTAGGTCCTGCATCCAGAATATTTAGTGTGCCAAAATGCCTTAAACACATTCATTAATATTTTAAAAAAAAGAAAATTTCAAATCTTCACATGGTAGGATTTCCCTCCTTCTCTTCAAAAAAGAAAAGAAGATGGTGATGGTGGGAACCTCTCATGATCCAGCAAATGGACACGCAACTAAACACTAATTTTATTGGAGATTTTTGGAATCACAGATGCAAGAATGGTACTTTAATGGCATACTTGGACTAGCACTATGGAAAAATGAAATCTTACTAAGCATACTACAACCTTGTCACCATCATATTCAATTTTCTTGAACATTCTTTAATATCTTTAAATGTATGTTATACTTACATGTTTGTTTAATTTTTTACAGTCATAGAGGAAGCATGTTAATAACTTGTCTTCTATAGAATAAGTAACATATTTTTGGTAATCCTGAATATTCCTTGTTGTAATTTCTTACTATTTTAATTTTTATACTTCCTGTTTCTTTGGCTTACTTGCACATATCTTGGACAAAGGCAGTGAGTTCGATGTGAGCCTTCAGTTTGGCTTCACAGTTTTTACTTTTGGAAAAAATTTCCTTCACTTGTCTTGACAAATATTTGCTAATAGTGCAACAGTGACCATACAGCTTACAATTTGTTTCTGTCATCTGGCAAGGGAACTGTTTGAGGAAAAGCAATTAAAATATCACTGCCCTCTAAGTGCTTATAAATGTAAACAGTGGCACTGTGGAATATTTCTATCTCTATTAAGTGCCAACTTTAAATTATTACTAGTATGGCCAGAATATCACTAGATGTTTACTTGACACATAAAAAGATGGGCTGCACCTTTGTTATATTGCATAAGACCCAATTAGAATTATTTAGGTGTCTACAAGTCATTTATAAGACTTCTACAGACTGAAAGAGAAAATATCTATGGATTGAGTAACTGATTTTCAGGAAATGTTACTGGGATATGTAGTGAGTGCAGTTTTATGATCCCCTTGTCTGCCCCCTCTCCTGATTTACTCTATTTTATAGTCTTGTAATTCATACTTCAGTAAAAAGGACAGTTTTTAATTAAAACTCTTTTTTTGAACACCAAGAAAAAAGTGTTTTAAGATATTTGTGCAGAAGAGATTCATGAGAGACAAGGGAAAGGGAGGAGTAGAAATTGGCTTAGAATTTCTAGGGTAGGCAATCTTTTTGCAGAATTTAATTAGTGATTGTTAGTAATGCTAGTATTTATAGGGGCCTTTGCTTTGGGATATGTATTCTATAAATACCAAAAGCAGAAAAATATTTTATAGTGTGGAGAAGACAAAAAGAGAGTAGGAGAGAAAACTGAGGTAGATAGAGGCAAGATAACCCAACAGAAAATCAGGATTTAAAATGTAAAGCCAGAATTAGAGTCAGGTCAAAGAATCGCAGAACAGGTAAGGAAGAGACCACAGAGGGTCATCTGGTCCAGCCTCCCTGCTCAAGAAGGGCTATCCTAGAGCACATTGCACAGGATTGTGTCCAGACAGTTCTTCAGTATCTCCAATGAGAGAGACTCCACAGCCTCTCTAGGCAGTCGGTTCCAGTGCATGGTCACTTGCACAGTAAAGAAGTTTTTTCTCATGCTCAGGTGGAACTTCCTGTGCATCAGTTTGTGTCCATTGTCTTGTGTTCTATTGCTTGGCACCACTGAGTCCATCCTCTTGGCGCCTTCCCTTCAGATACTGATGAGGTCCCCTCTCAGTCATCTCTTCTCGAGGCTGAACTGGCCCAGGTCCCTCAGCCTTTCCTCATAGGAGAGATGCTCCAGTCCCTTTATCATCTGTTGCTCTCTGCTACTCCTGCTGCAGGAGCTCCGTGTCTCTCTTGTTCTGAGGAGCTCAAAACTGGGCACAGAACTCCAGATGTGGCCTCACTAGAGCTGAGTAATGGGGCAGGATCATCTCCTTTGACCTGCTGGCAATGATCTTCCTAATGCACCCCAGGATACCATTGGCCTTGTCCCCCAGGACACACTGCTGGCTCATGAACAACTTGCTGTGCACCAGGACTCCCAGGTCCTTCTCCACAGAGCTGCTCTCCAGCTCAGTAAAGAACCTCAGGCTGTGCTGGTTCCTGGGGTTATTCTTCCCCAGCTGCAGGATCCTGAACTTGTCTTTGCTAAATTTCAGATGGTTCTTCTCTGCCCATCTCTCCAACCTGTTGAGGTCCTTCTGAGGGGCTGCACAGCACCCTGGGGTATCAGCCATCCCTTCCAGCTTTGTGTTTTCCCGCTCCTGGTACCCTCTACCATGGCTGCTGAAATCCCTATTTTAAGTCCTGATGAGTTATCAGTATTCGGAAGGAAAAGAATTTTTTAGTGGGAAGGAAGCCCATTAATAACAAATGAGGAGCTGAGATCAGCTATTTTTTTTACGAAATTGCTGAATTACCAAATTTGTTTTAAACTTGATCATGTAATTAGATACGTGAAAAAAAGTAGTTGTGAGCAAAGTATAAATAACTAAATTGAGAGTATCTCTGTTGGAAAAATAGAATAAATCAACAGTCTGAAAATTGTTTATGTACAATATATGGATCTAGCACTTTGTGCATAAATAGACAGCAGTGATACAGAAAATGCACCTAATGAAACAATAGGAACTAACTGTTAAAAACGAGAGAAAGTAATATCAGACTGTCAGGACTTCCACTCTCCAAGAGAGATGTGTTGGCAACTTAAGGAAATTCTCATTCACCACTTCCTATGCTTAATCTCTGTGGAAATAGGGAGACAATAATCCTGCAATAACTAGAAGAAGGATAAAAAGTATCTTAAGTAATACAGTAAGTTAGCAGTTATGAAAAAGAAAACAGGCAAAATATGGTCTATATCAATACAGAAAAACCTAATTAAAAATACCCTTAAAACTGTTTACTGGAGAACTTGCTAATACTTGCCCTTTCCTTGCTGTTAGGCCAGAGTGTTTCCCCTTTGGTTTGGTGCATTGTGGAAGTGGGTCTCAGTTCCTGGAAAGCAGGTTATTGATGGCTGACAGAGGTGTTTTGTCTGTAAAGCTTTGCACTTGAAGTTTCAAAGCATGGAAGATGTGGCTTATTGTCGTCTTGAAAAATTAGTAATATTGAGGCAAAAGTAGTAAGAGGTTTTCGTTGCTGTCTTTGATGAAATAGCATAGAATGCTATTTTAGCTTTTATTATTTGTGTGATTTTTATCTCATCAAGCTTAATTTGCAGTATGGTTAATCTTTAGCAGATTTAGTGCTGCCTGGGAAGCGTTGGAACTGTTATGTAAAAAGAAGAAAATTATGTTGCTGTTGTTACTTCCCTTAACAGTGACGTATCCATAGAATAACATTTAACTATTCTAGTGAAAGATATACACTTCAGGGAATATGTTAAAATCAAGATGAGAGTGATTGCTCCTATTGTCACTCTGGTACCCTGGACATGCAGTCAGACCCGATTCTGCATGAATTAAAATCTCTGGGTGTCATTTCTTTGCCTCCTCCAGCAGACCAAATTACTACAGATCTTACAGACCAAAGGCACTGTTGTACTCCTTTGCAGATCACATGCAGGGATTTCTTCCACGTTGTTGCTCTGTAAATGATCTCAGAGGAGAAAGAGAGAGACAGTTCCATCCATAACTTTTCCACCTGTCTGCTGACAGTTTTGGGAAGGGGAGGCTGAGCTGAAAATGCTTAGTCTTTCTGCATTTGGTAGTGCACTTCTGAAAATAGGGACTCAAAATTTTTAAGCGTGTGCCACAGTAAAAAGTATCTATGACTGTTGTTTTAAAAAACTTGACCTTAATTCTCCACCCTCTGCTTATATAGGTGAAATTTATTTGGATTAAAGTGTTGTCTCCTGCCTTTGGCCACAAAGAAATCGACTAGTTTCTTCTTTTGCTTATACTTCAAGCATAACAGGTTTGGCAAATTTACCTTTAGTAAAAGAACTGCCTTGAAAACGTGAAGGGGATTGTTATGTCTGCTCTGTGCTCCGGGAAGGTTTTTCTATGACTGTGCAAGAGAGAGGGGCAGGTTATGTTCATAGAATGATTGAGGATGATGGGTTTGAAGGGACCTAAAAGGTCATATAGTTCCAAACCCCTGCCATGGGCAGGGGACATTCCACTAGAACATGTTGCTCAAAGCCCCATCCAGCCTGGCCTTGAACACTTCCAGGGATAGGGCATCCACAGCATCTCTGGGCAACCTGTTCCATTGCCTCACCATGCTCACAGGGAAGAATTTCTTGCTATAGCTGCCCTCTTTCAGTTTGAACCTATTCCCTTTTGTCCTATCACTAGGACAAAAAGTCCCTTGCAAAAAGTCCCTCTCTATTTCTGGTACTGGAAGGTTGCCCTGGTGCTTTCTCCAGGCTGAACAACCCCAAATCTCTCAGCCTGTCTCTGTGGGAGAGGTGCTCTAGCCCTCTGATCATCCATCTCCTCTGGACTCACTCCAGCAGGTCCACATCCTTTCTTGTGCTGAGGGCCCCAGAGCTTAACACAGTCCTCTAAAACCTTAATTTGCATCTGTTTTGTGATGTATTTTGGCATTAAATATTTTGACTGCTGGCAAGAGTTAAAACTAGCTGTTGAAAGTTCATTACATAAGTGTGTACTTAGAAGAAAGTGTTTTATTTCTCTACTTGAAAAATATCAATGATTTTGCTAAGTAACAATTGCTAACCTAACTTTTGCAGATAGCTATGTAAGATTTCCTCTTGATAAATCCCATTTTTACATGACCATTAAGTGCAACGACTGTAATGGAGGATTTGCCAGAAGCAGTTGATTTCGCTAAGGCCAGACTTCCACATATTTGCCTCAGCTGTGTAATTTTAACCATTAAGCTAACAATGCCAGCTTTACTAAGCCTCTACTCAAATAATCAGCAAGTTTGCTTGAATAATTTTGTTTGCTTTTTTCTTTTTTTTTTTTTTTTTTTGAACAACTGAAAACTTAATGCTGAAACCTAATCTACTGGATGTCCTGAGGCTGTGCACAGCAGTCTTTGTCTAGAATTGGAATCATAGTCTCAAAATGCAGGCTGATTTTCTTATTTTAATGTTATGTTTTGCACTATACTTTAAGCTCCGGGAAGAAGGATTGATTGTAACTTGTTCTCAATACCAGTACTGTGAGACTGAACTGTGTGAAGGGGGGGGGAAAAGTCCCCCAACAAACAAAAACATTTTCAGACCTTAGATTGTTATTTTTAAATAAGAAATAATCAAAATATCTGAATTCTAATTAAACCATAAACAGGTTTTCTTTCTTTAGAAGTCATAGAGAGTATAAAAAAAAGGAGAAAGATTAGCTACCTGCCTACTGGTGTTTTTTCTTCCTTGAGGGCTGAGGGATACTGGTTTGAATGTCCATAAGAGCTGAAGTATAACTTACATGGTTTGTGTATCAGCTTTGTTCTGCGTTTTTCATAAAGATTAATACTTTTGTACTCTGGACTTGGACCGAGGGAGAAGGAAAGAGGAATGATTGAAGATGATTATGAACAGAAAACTATCATTTAGAGAGCCATTTTTCTAAGGCTTAGCCCTCAAGTGCCTCGCTGAAAAGCACAACTTATATAAAACTTGTCTGAATGACTTGGTGATTCCTGTGACCCGTTCTAACAGCACCAAGTAAACATTCATATATCTGTAGTATTGCTTTTTTGTTGTTTTGTTTTAAATCTGCTGCTTGTTGGATTAAATGTTGTAATGCTACTAAGAAAAAGATTTCCTAGCTGAGAAAAGTATGTAAGAACTAGACAGTCAGATATGGGACTTCTTCCCTTATTTTTTTATCCAACTTTTTTTTTTTTTTCCTGTCAGAAAAGAGTTTCTAAGCCATATAGGGTTCTGTGTGTTTAACAAATCTCAGTGGCTTTTTCTTCCAAGACCTTCCTCATCCCTTGAACCCATAAAAACTTGAGTAGCCACAATATCAACCGAGGGAGGAAAAAAAAAGTTTTGCAGCTCTGGAAAACTTTAAACAAGGTAAAACCCCCAAAACCAACAAAACAAAACAAAAAGCAAAAACAAAACCCCAAACAAACAGAAAAACCCCAAAACCACTCAGAACATCCTAATCCAGAATTTACTTACTGATCTTTGAATTTTAATGTGGCTTCTACTAGCTTCTTTTGACTTTTATCTTTTCCTCCTTTGACTCTTCCCACTGGAGACACTGTGAACAGTTAATCCTTAGCCAGCCTGTGCTGTTCTTAAAAGTGTTTTGCAGCAGCCTAATTTGATACCTCCAACATTTCTTTCTGCATGGTGAACTGACCTATTATTCAAAAATCAATTTGTACTTGAAGTCACCTAGTACTTTTGCTTAAGCGATTGGTGGATTTTATCCAGAAATGCAAACCTCAGAAATTTTGGAGCTCCTGAAATCAGTGGGGAAATATTCACTCATTAGAGCCAGGATTCCTTGGAGAGTTATGTCTGATCAGAATGAAATCAGAGATCAGAATGAAAGTGAAAGGGATCTTCCCTCAACACTACCAGAGCTCTTTTAGCAGTTAGAAGGTAGCAAATTCTACCTCTGCCTTCCTTTTTCGTGGCCATATTAACATAATGTAGGTGAATTAGCTAAACTGATTGATCTAATGAAGTGCTATACAATACATCCAGGAACTCTACTCTGTTTGCCTAATGAGGTGTCAATACGTCTCAAATGGTCCCACAAATGATTTAAAGAAACTGTCAGATTTAGTCAAAGAAGCCTCCAATGATTTACACTGTTGTCTAAAGCTCTCAATCGTTGAACTATAGGAGTGCTTCAAGTCTCTCCTCATTTTTTTCATACTAATGTCTAATTTGCTAATTAGAAGAAGATTACTGTGCTTTGACAGGCAATGCCAAAAATGGATTCTATCCATGAAAGAAGTCACAAAGGTAACAAAAACAATTTGCAAAGGAGGAAATAAAGCATAAATAAGGCCGTCAGTTGCAAGACAGGAAATTTACAGTTAGGCCTAATTCATTATAGAAGATTAAAATGAATGCAGAATCATGGCAAATGCATACAAATATAGAGGAAAATCCTAATAAGTTTCAAAAAAAACTTCATAGAAACTCGTTTCCACAGCAGTTTTAATAGGTTCCCATGTCAAACAATCTGCTTCAAAAAGTTGTCCTCGTTATATAATCTGCCTTAAGAGGAAATACTAGGAATTCCTTACTCATTACTTCAGAGTGATGTTAAAATGAAGGACAACACATCATGAAAGACTACCAGAAGAACTGTTAATAAAGCAGGGATATAAAAAAAGAGAGGCAAGTGATGGAACATCTTAAAAGCCTCACAGGTTTTTGTAAGGATCTGACAAAGCAGAGAAACTACTCATTAAATGGAGAACATGTGATTATGTTAATTTTACAAGAGCCCACAGACTCTGACAGACATAGTTTTATAATTGCGGAAGCAACCAAAGCTTTGCATGTCTAATTTTCTTTGTCACATGTTATATGATCAAAAATAAACTTCATGGTGTTAACAGTCCAGATAGTGATTATGGCTAAATTGCAGAGGAATGATGTGAAAATCAGAAAGTAAAATTTGGCATAATAACACTGGTATTTATTCTGTGAGATTAGCTTCAAAATAAGTTCAAACATCATCATGTAATAAAACTTAAATTGCAATGAATTACAATATAGATAGTATATCACATTAATTTTAATACATTGAAATTTTAATCAGAAATAATTGGACTTTCAATAGAGAAGTAAATGAAGTTGCTGAACCAAAAGGAAATTAATGTTGATTGCAAGTGGAATAAACTGTGCAGATTTGGACCGTCCTGATTTATTGAGGTGGGAACTGCTCCTAAGACCATTAACATAAAGATTTAATTAATGTGTCATGATTTTTACCAGATAGTGCAAAGAGTTAGAAAACATTAAAAAAATAGCATTTTATTTTGGTAGTGAAAATCAATATGAAAATTGCAAGAGAAGCGATCTCACATTACCAGACTGGACATTAATAGACTTAGCTACTGATAACGATCAAGAAACAACAAAAGTTGCTAATATGCATCACAATTGTGGTTATTTCAAGCGTGAAAACCTGTTGTCTTTCAAATGATGGGATCTTTGTCTCTCGGAGAAGGTAACATTTCCAGGAAATATTTTTCTTACCTTTTTCTTTCTGTGCTTTTCAGTGTATAGTGCATCATACTCTTGAATACCTGTCCTTTGAACAGTAACCAAAAGACTCTAGCACTGCTACTTCCATGTTTCATCTTCTTTCTGTACTCTGCACAGTTTATAACATGACTCAGAGAGCATTTAAGAAATTTAATAGATCTCTGCATAATGTGATACTGTCTTAAAAGCAACCCACTGCTTTTGTAAAAACGATCACAGACAGATGATGTGTTGGGATCATGTGTTACATTACCACATCAGTACAGATTAATGGACAAGGATGGGAAAAGTGACTTCTTGGATAAGAGCTCTTAAATATAAGTTAATTCCTGATTTAAAAAACTCATTCCATTTAAGACTCTGTAAAAGTTGAATGCTTCCTATGCTGCTCCAAATCCTTGTAACTCTCACGCTGTTTCTGAGGACCCTGTAAAGCAACAAGATAAATAGGGAGAGATAGATTGATTTTTATCTATTAATATTCTGTAGGCACAAACATAAAAAACCCTTACCCTCTCTCCTTTTCCGTTAACTTCAAAATACCAGAGGGTTTGTAAACTACACTCTTGCTTGCTCGGAGTGGAGGACTTTGAGTTACAACCCTCCCACCCACCAGTGAATTTTCGATGTTCCCTTTATTGCACGTGAACGCTGTAGAAGACAAACCAATCCTTTATGTTCTAGAACTTAACCCTTTCTACAGTAAGTTATGTGTTTTAATTCACTCAATATACAAAGGAAGTGTGCAAGAAATGAAGCTGAAGGCTTTTGAGTCTCAGTTTGTAAATGAGATGTGAAGGGCCGCCTCCTTACTCGTGGTGCCTGTGTCCTGTGCACACTTGCAGTAGAGCAGTGCAGCCTCTTTTCTTTCACCACTAGGAAGGGGAAAGAGAGTATCACTTTCCTGTGGGGCTGCCTGGCTAAGACATCAGAAATCAGAGTAGTCTGTGATGTTGTCCATTGGATTCCCCAGATGCCTAAGGAAGACATACTTGGAAACAAAAAGAAATCTTCTCTTGAAGTGTGGCTGCTCTTGATGGGAACTGTGAACTTCTAGGAGTTATCACTTTGCAAGGTTCATTGTCAGCCTATTGCTGTTCAACAGGCAATTTGGGACAGCAAAACAGAAAGCTAAGGCTCCATAAGAGTAGGCAAGTCACTGTATTGTGCACAGATCCTCTTTTCTGTGTATAACATTATCAGAACTGTAGGAAAAAGCTGCTAACTATAGAAATGTTATTGCAAGTGCTGAAGTCTTTCAAGTATATTTTATCAGATGCTCTCTCGGGGTACAAAGAGCACATGCTAGGATTACTGAAGATATTTCTTTTCATCAAAACAGTAAACAGAAAAACCTCCCAAACAAATAAATCAACCAAGTGAATAAAACATACCCCTAACTTGCCAGCTAGAAAAAAGCATTTTAGTCTCCTTTTTCCTCCATTCAGTTTTTCTGTATGTCTATGTTTATCGCAAATGCAGTGCTTAAACTACGTAAGCCTGGATATCTCCTGCTTTCCCTCTCTCTATTATCGTAGCTAAAAGTAATTTATATGGAAACAAGTAGTTCAAATATAAACCATGACACTGAAACTCAAAAAAAAAAAATCTTCTGAGATGCAAGATTTTTTTGTTTCCAAGTTTCATCCTCTCTTTGCTTTCTGCATTGTAAGGCTGTGGTTGTACTCTTTTAGCATAAAATCCATGGTGAAATGGAAGGGTAGTGGATTATGACATAATAACTTGAAACTGATATAATTTCTTAAATTAATAATTTATCTTTAATAATTGGATTCTAAAACTATTCTATTGAGTCTTAAGAAAAAAAAGCACTTTCTATTATTAGGATCCAATACAAAGGTTCAAGATATTAGCAACTCACTACTGAGGCTCTTTAAGAGTGATATTAACATGTGCACCTTATAAATATATCTTGCCTTGTCAGAGGCAAGATGATGTGTGAAGGGTTCTGAGGTGACCAGAAAAATGGTTGAATAGCTTGACCTGACCTTTGCACAAGTGGAGTTCTAAGTCCCAGGATGTGTCTGGTGTTATAGAATTGCAACTGTATGAGGTCTCCCCTTACTGACTGCTTTTACAGTGGACCTGAATGGGTTATGTGGGACACTTCAGGTCAAATTCATGGCTTTACCCCAGAGTACAGCTGAGGTGGAGACACCAATATCTGAAGGTAATTGCTCAGCTACAGCAGCCAAATGCCACTGACATACAAAATTGTTGATTTATGTCACACAAAGGCAGCATGGAAAGAAAGCACCTGGGTCAAGTCCGCTCTTTCAATTTTTTTTCCTTTACTTTCTTCCTGGGCTCAGTCACAAGAAATGATACAGAGCCAGCCTGAAGAGTGGAACTGAATGTTTGTGGGAAGACTGTCAATTTTAAAGCAGACTCAGGTGTAGATATAATGGCCATATCAGAAAAGGCTTTCGCTCCTCTCACAGCTGAACCAACTGTGGCTACTCCAAATAATCCTAGAGGCGGCATAAACACAAAGTGGAAAAGATGTCTTTAATACTTTGGCTTAGGAGACTTTAGACTGAAATTTTTCTTCACCAGAACGCTTACTACTTTCTTGATTAAAAAAATGAAGGAAAATTTTGAAGAGGGTACATTGGACTCATCTGTTATGTACACAATGCCCCTGTTCATAACGTTGAAACTATTAACTTCACAACATTTCCTTTCTCACACTTCTCAAATAGTTTCCAGTGTAAAACAGTGTTGGATCAGATTCGTTTAGTGTCTCATATGATCAGCCCCTGACATGTCAGGAAACTTAAAAGGTGTAACAGAGTTGGTTTGTGTTAGAAGCGTGGTATTATCTGCTGTCAGATTGGGAAGAAGAATGTGAAAATCCAGACACGCAAGAATCTCAAAAAATTTTAACTGAAAATGTGGAAAAAAAAAATTTATACCTTTCTAACTGTGGAATAAAAGATACTGACTTGAAGCAGAGCTAAGGATACCCCTGCTACCTAACAAAGAAATCAGCACCCTTGTCATCCTCTGATAAGGCTGAGATATGGCCAGTGAGATATTGGGTTCTTCAGTCTGTCCCAGGGAATGAATTAAAGAGATAATGTGACTTCATATTAGCTGTTCTGCTCATCACTGTCAGGAAAAGTTTTGAAAGGTAAGGGTAGATAAAATTCTCAGTGTTTGCCTGTTGTGACTAATTCATTCTCTCGCCAAAAGTGGTATTTTAAAGTTGACCTAAGTATCTTCCATTTTTGTAAAATTTAACCACCTGCATGTTAAAATACTAGAAGCTGTGAAGCCACAGTAGGTGCTTTGTATTTATCTTATGGATAAATTAAATTGTTTGCTATGTAGAGAATGTGAAGTTACATGTGTTAACGTAACTGTGAGGTATTTTCTTACCATTCCCAAAGGACAGAGTAAGGATTGATTAATGGCTGTAACATTACACAACATGAATGTATGTTCCAAGCCCTCAGAGTGTTGATTATTTCTTCCCTTTCATATATGGAATATTAATCGCTCTACTTTTTCCTAGTATTCCTTCAAGTATTAACAATGCTACTTTTAATTAAAACAACACATTTTGGATAAAACCGAGGGTATAGAGATCAGATATGAGTTCCCTTCTCTAGTTATCTTCCAGGGAGTATTAAGACTTTTTGAGGGAAGAATTAAGTAGAAAGTAGGCTTTAGTTCTATTATAAATGTGAATCACATCATTAGGAGATAATACTATATTATTTTTCTGAATTGAAAATGAACACGATCACCTTAGCAGGCTCCTTTTGATGCAGTATTTAAAATGATAAGTGAAGTATGTGTTAGGAATAAAATAGAACCGCAGGTGGTGTTTTGGTTTCCCTGTCCCACACTTCAAATACCAAGAGTAAATTAGCAGATAAAAAAATCTACCTGAACTTTGGAAAAGACTGTATGAATTGCTAAAATATTTAGTTTCCTCATTTGACTCTGAATTGGAAACTTCAACTCATGAATCAAATATCCCAAAACATCAAGGTTTTAAGTTAAATGTTAACAGTGGTTTGAAATGTGTCATCATGGCTTTGCTTCTAATTAGTGGTAAAACCAAGACAGGCTGTGAAGTCTATATAAAATTCCAGCATAAATTAATAAGTTTAATGAACCGTTCCCACTGGTTTCTTGAGGATATTTTTTTTCATTCTCATGTTCAGGGTGCACTTCATTGTTAACATTTACATGAGCACGTGTGGGTGGGCTCCCCTGTGCTTGCCAAGGCAGGTGGAACTTGTGCAGCTGCAGCCCTGGAGCTGCGGGGAAGGTCTCAGCACCAGTGGGGTTCTGCTTGTTCGCAAAGTGACTCTGTGAGCTTCTCCAGGAAAGACTGAAACTAATTTTAAAAGTCAGGCAGATGACAAACAGGGGAGCATCCTGTCCTCCCCACTGTGCCACTGTGGCACTGATTGGCAGGGGAGAACAGATGACTTAGCAGAGTCGGGAAAGAAAATACATGGCAAAGCTGATTACTGGTGTGAGCGTAGTGCAGGTCCAGGGAAGTGATTCTTCCCCTGTACTCAGTGCTGGTGAGGCCACACCTGGAGTGCTGTGTCCAGTTCTGGGCCCCTCAGTTCAGGAAGGACATTGAGGTGCTGGAGCAGGTCCAGAGAAGAGCAACAAGGCTGGTGAAGGGACTGGAGCACAAGTCCTGTGAGGAGAGGCTGAGGGAACTGGGGCTGTTCAGCCTGGAGAGGAGGAGGCTCAGGGGAGACCTCATCACTCTCTACAACTCCCTGAAAGGAGGTTGTAGCCAGGTGGGGGTTGGTCTCTTCTCCCAGGCAACGATCAGACAAGACAAGAGGGCATGGTCTTAAGCTGGGCCAGGGAACGTTTAGGTTGGATATTAGGAAGAATTTCTTTACAGAGAGGGTAATCGGCCATTGGAATGGGCTGCCCAGGGAAGTGGTGGATTCTCCATCCCTGGAGGTTTTTGAGATGAGACTGGATGTGGCATCAGTGCCATGGTCTGGTAACCATGGCGGGGTTGGATCAAAGGTTGGACTTGATGATCTCAGAGATCCCTTTCAACCCAGCTGGTTCTGTGATTCTATGATCAACAGCAAAAGCATCTGTGCTCTGTGTTCTGTGGCCTTCCCCTTTGACTGGAGAATGTCTGCCTCTCTCTTGTTAAGGCTGGAAGACTGGGATTCTTGCCTTCTGCAGGAATTAGTATCAGCTGGGCTCCAAGCAGTGGCTGGCGTTGCCGTCCACGCGAACTGTCAGTGCGTTCACTGGATATCCAACTGATCACCTCCTTGAAAACACATGGTGATCAAAAGCCTGTATAACCAAAGTCCTGATTCAGAATTTCCTATCTGGTAAGTAAAGAGCTGACATTATGTCAGTGGCTCGACTAGACCAGGTCTCATTAAAGTGATTATTGTCATGTAATGATTAGGGTCAATTATATTTGCAGGCACTGTGAGATGTCTGGCTGCTGCTTGGAGATAGGAAAAAAGCTGTATGAAGTTAAGCCTTGCCTAATGAAAAAGTAGAGTTTGAAATAGCGTATAGAGGAGTAAAAAGGGCATTTATGCAAAAGGCAATGAATTGAATGTGTGTAGAGCTGAAAAAGATATGAAGACAGATGAAAATAAGTATGTGAATTTCTTCTGAAAAAAACATTAAAGGATGGTAGCATCTATATCAGTTATAACAACATGATTTATGTTTTAAGAATTCCATTCATATTTATTGTCATCTAGTTGTATGTCTTTTTCTAGTATGAAATATTGCATTTTTTTTCCTCAATTGTTCCCTGTAATAAAGCATTTGCCATGGTATTACAAGATAATAATAGCTCTCTCTGACAATGCATCTCTCTCACTCTACATGTTTTCTGGGTGTTTTATTTGCCCTTCAATATTTTTGACAGGTGGGTCGAGAACAGAATAGAAAATCTGCATAATTCAAATGAGAAGGTCATGTAGAAAGGGATTGCCTTGTTTGAACCACACACAGGTTTGAGAGATGTTTTTGTAACTTTTGAAAACATTTTAATCTCTTAATGGTGCATCCTGATTCACTTCAAGTGAATCCTGAATCCCTTCAAGTGTGAAAAACAGTCCCATCAAGTTACTGGAAGGACTAGATGATTTTAACAACACACAGTCACTTCTTTTTCACCTGTCTTGTAAGAAAAACTTTAAAACATACAATAGCATAATGGCATGTTACTCTTTCCATTATGCATTTGTGTATAGGTGGCAAATTAACAGGGAAGGAAGAAAACCAAAACTTTGATCCTAAAGAAGTAGGAAGAATGTTGAAACTAAATGTTCCTGACTATTTAAATACGTGTTATTACCAGGGGAAAAAGTAAAAATAAATTTCATTAATTTTGTGAAGAAGGAGGAAATGATGACAGGCTGAGGAGTCATCCCAGCCAAACAGACCAATTGCAGAAGCAGTATCTGGCAGACAGACCATCTACACTGAATGTTGAACTCCAGTTTATTCCTCAGCTTCCTTATAGCTCACTCTATTTATCTCCTACATTTGGGTTAAGCCAGCTGTTTCCAGGTTCTTGTTGTCCACCATAGCTTCTGCTGGGTGGAAAAAAAGAAACATATATTGTGGAAGGATTAAAAGAGCAGGTGTTACCATTTCCTTAAACCCAGTAGATATTTCTGTCAGCTATATGAATGCTTCTTTTTTGGGTTCCAAGTCAAGCAGGGATTTTCACAATTATTCAAGTAACTTGAGATAATTCTAAAGTATTTCAAATCAGTGTTTTGAAGGCACTGGTGGGTGTGCTGTTCCATTATTTTAATAGGTAGATTCATTTCATACTCTGTAACTTGCAGAGAGTTGAGTTGTGCCAGTGATGGTGAGATATCAATGACTTCCGACTTCAGGCAAAAAAGTGTGTTGAGATGCTTGGTTTAGTTAAAAGTCTATTTTTCACTGTATTTAGGGCTATGCATGCTTTTTGCTTCCTTTATAGTTTTTTGGAATACGTGTATCAGTAATTAAATAGCAGAAGTTGACAAAAAAGTAAGTGCAAATGATGGATTTTGATGTAACCCATAGAGTATAATCCTGAATCTATTGAAACAAATGACAGAAGTCCGATAATCTCCAACACAAACAGTTTTATAAAAATATTTCATTATATTAACTAGACATTAAACTAACATTGACTTAAACCTTCCCTCGCTGAGTTGAATTGGAATTAATGGGAATGGGAATAGAAACAATCTACTTTTGAGAAAAAAGATTCCTTCAGCTGCAATTACTGATGTGGTCTGGTGCATTTTATGGGTTATGCTTACATAACATGTTATTACCAGTAGAAATAGAGGTGGTGGAATGACCACCAAAGTTATTAGGGTGTTACTTGTTTTATTCCTCTAAGTAGTTTGGTTGATTTCAGAATAACCAAAGTTAATGGAGCTGCCAGTGTAAGTACAGAGAGCACGATTTAGTCCTTGACACATACATATTTATGTATTGTTGTGTTGTGGAGCACTAGTTCAATCCATGATTATTCTATTAAGCCCTTGCATTCATTCAAATTTTTCACATGCTGCTTCTATTTACAAAATGTTATCCAGGCCTCGCAAGATCTAATGAATTTTTAATTGTGAGCCAGTGATACAAGTTTCTGGAAACACTTTGAAGTTATCCATCATCAAATGCATTTTACAAAACAATTTCCTTTTGCCTACTTGGATCTCACCTCCCTCTTGCCATCCTATCACTTGACTTCATTGAAATATAAGACATAAGTTGCTCAGCTTTTGAATGCTCTCTGTATTATCAAAATTCTGAGAGTGAATGCTCATCTACACACAGTCAAATATCAAGTTGATTTCTGTCTCATTATTTGTCCAGAAAAACTTTAGTACATGTGAATTTTACTATTTTGACTCTTTTTTTTTTGTATCATTGACTTGGAAAATACACATAGATTCTGTGTGAATAAAAAATGGACTAATTTCTTTGCATTGCCTAATTTCTGATGATAATCCAATCATCGATGCTGTCTTCACCATTCTAGTAAAAATAATTGGATTTTTTTGTTTGTTTATCTGAAATATCTTTGCATGAAAAATTATTTTTGGTGAATACAGCGGTGTGAGAGAAACTATACTTGCAGTTTTCTCTATTAATGTCCTTCTTTTGCTGTCACTCAGAGTATATTTGTATTTCATTTTATACCTCAGGTGCTGGGCAGCTTATGTGAACATCAGAAAACCTTCTTGTACCTTGAAAGAACAGTTGAGCTGGCCAAATTTGGACTGCAAGACCAATATGTACATTCATGGTTAGGATTATAAAGGTAATTTATGAGAAATGAGAGGCTACTTCTGAAATTTTGCAAAATGTAACTGCAGTCTCTTGGGTAGATTTTTCAACAGTAAACCTGGAATTTTCAAAAGCCTTAAAATTCTTCAGAGAGAGCAATAAATTACCAGTGTGTCTCAGTAATCAACACTAAGTTTCCTAGAGAAATCAAGAAACAATTAATCCCTATCTCTGGTGAAGAATTATACATTTAAAATTGACAAAACCAGTAGCAGTGATGACAAACTATGTTTCACAACCCTGAATTTAGTAGATTGCTAGTTCAGAAATAAAATTTTTGTGGTTTGTTTTTTTTGTTTTGTATTCAACATGAAATCATATTTATTTTTCTGTAATTCTAAACTTGTATTAGAAATTTGCATTAAAAGCTATAATTTTTCCAGGATAAATGGGGATGATGCTGCTCTTTGTCCCCAGAACCCTCTGGTAGGAGTTTTTGTCTTGAGTTCATATGTAGCTACTTGTAAGTGGCAATCTTACAGAGAAAAACAAGGAGTAAATTAAAGAAAAGAAAAAGAAGTGGCTTTTTTTATTATTATTTTTTTAATACTGGGATACATAATATAGTGAAAAGTGATAGTGTTAACATGTAAGATGGCTTTACCAGTGGAAAATTATAGCCTTTCTGTAAATTTAGTTGGTTTTGAAATTTTTCTATAAAACCCCTGCTGCAATGCCTGTTACATTCCCCAGGCCTTTTTCAAATAGGCAAGTGTGAGAATACAACTTAACTATGTTAATCAGCTTTTCCAAATGAAAATATTAGCCTGTGAGTTCGTGGCATTGACGGAAAACAAAGCATTGTAATTTTGTTCTTTCAAGATTATCAGAAACTTTCATAACTAAAGAAGGGATAGAATTAGAAACTAATTTTTTTAGAAAAACTGCTTAGAGGGGTAAATTGGTATATACCAACTATTTATTAATGAAGCCTATAATTCATAGATTCTCAAAACAAAATAAGGGTAAAGACTGAAGTCACTTATTTCATCTACATTTTTGTGTAAGTCATGATGTTAATCTCTCTGATTCATTGGAATGATGGTAAAAAATCCTCTTTGCAGCTCAAAGTGCATGACCTAATGCTCATAATATTGACTAACATTTCAGAGACTGAGGTGCCTATAAAACACTTCAGTAGCTTTGCTTTCCTTAATTTTTATAAACATGTGATATAAACAATCCATTGATATTTTGGGGGCTAAGTTCTAGAGGAACCTGATAGGATATAGAAACTTCTGGGCAAAGGCTTTTTTTGGTAGCCCACAGGCTCCTTTCAGGTATGACTGATGCCTGAGTGCAGCAAGCAGATGCAATCAGTTCTATGGTATAATAGTGGGGATATAAATTTTAAAAATCCTGCTTTGGGATACACTTGAGAAAGCAATAACAGAGTTCAGCAGAGGACCACAATGCCTGAAGGGACCTTTCCTCTGGGTACCCAGACAGAAGGATGACTGTACTCCAAGGCTTTGTCTTTGTTTCTTTGGTCAGTCTTTCAAGGGAGAAACCTTGCAGATGTTCTCAGTTGGGTGGTACCATTGACAGAAAAGGAGGGGATAATATGGAATTAGACATAAAAAATTGTTTGGTTATTAGATACCAGGGAATGACTTCAGATATGAATTATGACTGCCAACTTAGACATTCTCTTTCTTTATCTAAGTGAAAGATCTTCCTAATATCAATCTAAACCCAAGATACAGTTGGGTTTGTTTTTCAAGCTCTAGAGGTTCACTGAGTTTTATCTCCTCTTTGCTGACAGTAGCTACATCCTCTGCACTCCAAAAATCTTGCCATATATCATGGGACAGATTCAGCAAGGTTAAATGTCTTTCTTCTGTGTTCATGACACCACAGAGAAGATTTTCATGTGCTGCTCAGAATAGTTGAAATGGAAGACCTCTCCAACTTTACAGTGCTGGCTGAACCTGTTTTATTTTTGTACTACCGTCTAAACTTAAACACTGAATTACAGAAGATGAGAGGCAGGGATTTTAAAATGGAAATTTCTAGCCCTTTCCTACATTGCCATGCAGTACAAGGTTTGTACTGTTGCTTTTGTTTAAGTCAGTGACCACATCTGTTGAGTAACTTTTTCTGGTGTTAACTCTTAACTTTAGTAGAATTAAGCTGCTGGTAGGAGTAATGCTGTGGAGTAGACTGAGGAAGTGCACAGAGTATGGCAAGAAGAAAATAATGTGGTGGTTTTCTTCCTCTTGTTCTTCTTTCACTCACCTGTCCTTCCATTTTCTGTGCCAGTCCCCAGAAATTTTAAGAGCTATATTTGTTGAGGATGATTTCAACTGACGGGTGTCTGAGCCTCTGAAAACATCACACTTGAATAAGAAGATACCAATTTTGTGACAACAAAGAATCCACAAAAGCCAACTAACCAACGAAAACCCAAATGACAAAGAATTAACCCTTAAAACCCAACTAAGCAACGAAAACCCTAAATGACTTAAAGCTTTTTGTGAGCAAATGGTATTGTCCATTGGTTTCATGGCCTTTGTTTCTCACTAGAGATTACTTTTCATAGCATGTGCCAAGAGATATTTTGGTGGAAATCCATTGAAGCAAATAGGTTTTTGACACAGGAAATATCCATTGTGCACCAAGAAGTTTCAGTGTAGAAATGGCCGGTGGGCTCCTGTTTCATTTAGGTAACTCAACAAGATGCATAAAGGCAGCAACAGGATTAATTTATAAAATCTATTAACTATCATTTTCCTCTTGTGCAGATAGATTGGATTGGACAGTGCCCTTGCAAGTGTACAGTAGGGAGTAGTACAGTGTTGCATTGAGAAGACCCTCTATTACATTATGTAACTTTTAAAGCCAATTTTAATAGATATAAAGGTGCAGCTGGGGATCAGTTAAGGTTGAAATCCACTGTCCTTTGAAATGTCTCTTCAGCATTTTTGACTAGCTGTAACGTTTCAGACTTTTTTTTTTTTAATAAGAATATAAAAGGATGATATTTTTCAAATGTCTGAAGCGTAGGCAAACAAATGAAAAAGGTTACCTATTTGGAAAACTTTCTTAACTTTTTCATTTAGATAGCCTTTTAGAAAGGGCAGGGTTATGCAAATTCAAGATACAAATACCAAAGAACAATAGGAATTATCTTCCAGAAAATAAGAAGAGGAACATACTCAGATCTAAACACTTAATGAAGACATTGTTTTTCACTAAATAGGAAAAAACCTATATTTTAATATATTAAGTAGAAATTTGTCTGACTCTGTAAAATTTGAAGAACAATGCCTAAAAACTGTAACTGACTCCTTTTTGCACTGGGCAGGTTTTACTACTACTTTACTACACAATTCATTATTTAAATTGGACCTTTTAAAATATTTATATAATTTGGGTAAAGCTTCTGAAATAAAAAAAAAAAAAAAGCCCTGAAGAAAGCAGTTGATTGCATAATGACTCCCACCAGTAAGTATCTCAGCTAATATTATGCAAATGTGGTGTGCTGTAGATGACTACAGAATAACGATTCCAGCACAAAAATTGATGTATTTTCTCAGGAATCACACTTCAAACTTTGTCCCATGGGGTTGACCTTGTGTATAACCAGTGACAAAAATCCTTCACCATCAGGGAAATGTTCTGGTACGGAGGGACTCTGTAAAGGACTAAATTGTGCCAATAAATATCAATGTCAGTGATTCTGTCAATTAATAGGATTACTTCATTAATTTAGCAACTTGCATAAATGTCCTTCTGTGGAAAGTTCTTGAAAAATGGCAACAACAAGAGTGAAATGGAACGAACAAGAAGTGTAGCACAAATAACCTGTGATAGGATCCAGTGTAAAACTCAAAGGAGCAGAACCATTTTATTGCAGAAAAGTCATTGTTGCAAATTCTAATACCAAGAGAAATTAAGCTGTAGTGGACACGTGGAGATTTAGCAGGTGGAAACCATAATATGCCGAGGGATATTTTTCTTGTTTTTGGAACTCACACACTCCTAGTGACTGATATTAATGTTGCCTTTCTGTATGCAGAAAAAAATTGTCTTCTGAAGGATTTCTCTGGAAATTTATGTAGACTTTGTATCTTTTCTGATAATACTTGCATGCTACATTTCTAAAACAAATAGTCTGTGTGAAAGAATCTGAATTTTTCAGTGTAGTAATAATGTAGCAATGTCACAATGAAAGTAATGGTTTGATGTGTCCATGTTATTAAACTTCAATTTAGTCCTTCGAAGTTATAAAATACTGAAATTCTCCAGATATTTAAAGCTACAACGCTTAAAAAATACCTTATTGATGAACAGTGTTGGTGTATTAGATCTTTTAATCCAGTTTAATGGAATACGGAGAACCTGGAGTAATTAATTTTCTTGCATTTTAAATTACTCATATAATTTGTTATTTTTAATATTTTGTGGATTCAGCAATTAATTTTTATAATACAGCAATATTAATACATTTCCTAACCTAGACTAAGTGAACATTTTTGCTTGATAGTCTGTACGATTTAGCAAAATTCTGTGTTACCTCAGAACCTTTCTCTTTTGGTAATCTGAAATATTTGTGTAATTTACTCTAGCTTGGATTTATATAGTTTAGTGAACACCCACTCTCCTTGACAGGTTTACAGCTTTTTTCGATTGCATTCCTGCCGTGCAACTCCTCTTGAGCTTCAGTTTGTGTCATGTAGAGAGAACTATGGAGCTACTGTTTGGGGATAAATTTCTAGATCCACCTTTTCCTTTGCTGTTCCTCCAGGTGTACAGAGCCAGTCCTGTGAAATGCTGTGTGTTTCTAAATTTCAGTGGGAATTGATGGTGCGCCGTGGAGCGCTGACAGACTCAGAAGTACCTCCTAAGACTACGGATGGGGAAGAAAACATGAGACTAATCCAGAGCTCCTGTGACTTCTGTGTGTGAGTCAAGTGTTTTAAAAATAAAACCAGAAAAAGACACAGCTTTACAGGTAGCACTAGGCTTTTCCCTGTTGCCTAAGTTGTCAAAGTTCCTTTTGTTTAACTGTATTGTTTCTAATTACCTTAGTATGTCTGTACAGATAAACGATGCTTTTCCTTTTTCATGGCAGTAATTATATTTTCCTAGTATTCCCTTAAAATGTTTAAAGTGGACTACACCTTATCAATAAAAGAAATAAAATAATGATGAATACTTAATTTTGTATTAATTTTTATTCATATTAAACTAAAACAAAGTAAACATCTGGTAAAAAAAAAAAAAAAAAAAACCACAACAAACCAGCAATAACTTAAAAGACTAAAACACTTACTTTAGTGACCAGGCACAAGGACCTTCATGAACCTGCTTAGCTTTCTGAGAGAGGTTTGCCTTGTAGTTTTCCTGTAGGGGTTTCATTTAAAAGGTGTGTGCTGTGTTGCCAGAAGTGGAGAATAGCTATTATTTCTTACAGTTAATTTTAGAACCCTGAGAGGATACTTGTTGTTGTTTTATTTTCCAGATGCCTGAAAAACTTTCTGTGGTCAGACAGGGTACAGTCATGGGACTGAAAATGAGTTTTGATTATGTACTCAAAGTATTGTCACGTTACAGGGAAGGTGATTGTTTAGTATTTGTTATAGAATAAGAAAGGATCAACCTCGTCAGTCAACTGAGGAACAGGATAATTCAAGGAAGAACTGACATCGCTTGAGGCCAAAATGCTGAAATATTCTTCAATAGAACTATAAGCACATGAGAGAATTTTGGAGAATGAATAAAGGTCAGTTGGTCCATCAAGACATATTCTTTTTAGTAGACTGTTTCCCCAAGGATAATATCTAATTGTTTCTTGAATGACACTGGTGCTTTTTGCCTCGACAACTCGCCTCCAGGCTATTCTAAGTATTTATTATTCTCTACATGAAAAGGTGCTTTCTAATATATGCACTGAATTTATTTTTTAATTTCCTGTTAAGTTCTCTTGTCCTATAATCTACGTTGAGATGGAAATGATAATTTGAGTTGACATTATCTGTGGCTGTTAGAACTTTCTTTGCTTCAAAAAAGACAGTTCTACCCTGTCCTTAAAATTAGATGCTCAGATTTATAATCTAAGTAACCATAACTGCATATCAAATGGTGGCGGGTTCTCCCTTAGAAAATTTCACATCAAAATCAGTGTTACTTTCCTGAATGTGTTTTGCTGATGTTGTTGATGCTCTGTCCCCCATTGACCAAAAACCTGTCCAATACAGAATGTCTGGTGACACTTGATGTCTCTTTTAACATCAGTCGAAGGGAAGACAAATGCAAGATGTACTTTAAACTTACTTTGACAGGCAGAAAAATGAGAGGCAATAGCTAGGGACATATCAGTAGAAGTTCACTAACTCCTCCTTTGTACTTCTTTCAAAACAATTCAGTCTTACTTTAGTTCTGGAGGATTTAAAAGATAAATCAGATAGTCTATGCTGCCTAACTTTTAACAACATCAAACCTGGATTACAGGCCTTAAAGGAGGGGTTCCTAATCTTCCTGAGACTTCACGGTTTTTGCCCAACACTGGCCAGACAACACAAGTAACTGATTGGGAAATTCAGTCACAGCCCTGTTCATGTGGGTTTTTTTACCATGTCAAGCTCTAGAAAACCGTCTAAGACAGTGTTTAGTTGTGTGTAACATAAATTACTGTGGCAGCACCAGCATAGCCTCCATGCCACATTTCTTGTTTGTCAGGAGACAGAGAAATCAAAGGTTCTTCCTCCCTCACCGTTCCCCATCCAATGACCCTACCCTAGTTCCATCCATATCTATCCTTTAGCAGCAGAATCCACACCTGGCTTCAGATTTATAAATCAATTCTTACTTTACAGCTTGTGTAAAGGGGGCAAACAGGTGTCAAAATAGCAACAAAACATACGTTTATTTAGAGGCTTATAAAATACCAGTCTTTAAGGAGGACTTTGATATTTCCAGAAATTATTCTTTAGAACAGAATCAACATTATATCCCCTACTTTTCTGCTAGAAAAACAACACTCGAATTGAGGTCTTCAATTTGAAAAAAACCCAAAAACAAACAAGCAAGAAAAAGTCATGACCAATTTCCAGTCCTGAAGGGGCATTTCTTCCTTGCCTATGAATGTTTGCACTAACTAGTTTTCCAATGTGCTTTCAAGATAAGAGTCTCAGGCTGTCCTGAAGTGATTTTAGACATAAGCAGGCTCTACTGAGAATCTCTTATCCCTCATTAAACAATAAGAGCAGTCACGATAATTATTTCAAATCACTGTTACATGGGAAGAACAGAGATCCATGAACTAGGCAGAATTTTTGTTATCTTCGGTACTTAAATCATCCATTTAACCTAAAATGCTCTGCAGTATATCCTTGTAGTATTCTGGTCACAAAATACTTGCCTTAAGAGTTTGAGTTTTACATACCAGTGCCTATTTCTGGTCATGGCAATCTTCATTTTCAGTAATGAATATGAACATGGGTTACAGTTTGTGAGTGCATACACCATCTCATATTAACAATTTATTTATATTGCCTAGGGTACAATTACCATTTAACAATATCAACTCTGATTTATGTGGACTGAACTGTAGACAACCAGATTTCCCTGTGCAGGTTCTGGTCCTAGGTGGCCAGTTCCCCCCCTTTTTTTTTTTAATTGGAAAATAATGTGAAATAAAAAGATTTGTGGGGTTTTTTTTCTCCAGTTTTCTCCTACCAGCTAGTAAAAATCAGTAAAATTAAATTTGCAAAAATTTCTTTACTGTTGCAAGGAAGAAAAAAAAAGAAAATTATATGAATTATGAAAAATATAGAATGGATAAAACTGTGTAGTGAATTCCAGCAGAGATTATATACTCAATGTGACTTTTAAACTTATTTTCTTTTATTAGCCTTCAGGTTAGCAAAGATGTTTTATAAAAAACTCTTATGTAGATGATTTTGTTTAAGCTCTAAATTAGTACCATAGCATGAGACTGTTGGTTTTAGCTCATAACTATATTTTCAAAGGATCTGTATATTTACCTAGGAAAGGGTAGCTGAATTTGAGTAAATTAATTTATATCTTATCTAGAGACCATGTTTTAAGTGAATATGCATTCTGTTTAGCCATATTAACAAGGTTTGCTTTCACAGGTGTAAAATAGGGTCAGTTATGTTAATAAAACCAGAAATTACTCCCATATGAAGACCAAAACACTGCCAGAAGCAAAGAAATTGATAAGATTTAGCCAGAAACTGAATATTGCAACTTTGTTGCATCCTGAATTGATGTGTTGACCTTACCTATTCTTCTTGGAAGTCTAAATATTTAGGGTTTCTTAATTCACTAAATACAATTTGTTTTCTTAGATTTAACTTTTTCTTTGAGCTAAACCTAAAAGGGAGATGCTACTTCAAAATTAGATTGTTTTAAATTTGTTCAAGAGTGTTGTGACTTTAGTGTTTTTTAATGGCTGTTCTGTTTTATAAAATTCGTTTAAGCTCAATGCATCACAAGGATTTGTTACAAGTTATCTAAGTTAACATTGATGTTTAATTTTGTATCCTTTTACCTTTAGTTAAATTGGAATTACAACTACAGCTTTCAGTTTGCCTCAAATAATTTTCTCTGCTGGATGGAGCAGATTATTACAAGGTAATTTAAAATATATATAGAAAGTGGGGAAAAGTTGTTTACAGCAAATGTATTGGTTAACCCTATGATAATTGCCTACAGTGTTTTGAAGATATAAACATAAATATGCCATATGAATTTATGCATGAATTTCATCTAAGACTTGTCCTAATAATCAGCAATACATTTTTTCCACAGCAAATTGTTATCTGGGAGTAAATTGCATGTCGGCTTCATACTTCTTGCTGCAGTCAACAGTATATCCCTAGCCTCTCTTTCTTCCTGCTTTTTCCTCTTTATTTTCCTTTTTTTTTTGAGCAAACACACTTAACAGCTGTGGAAACAAACAGGGCATACTTGGCAAAAGTAGGGACCAGCTGCCGAACTCTGCAATGCTTGTTCTAGCAGCATCACACAGGTCTGTTGCTAACTCCTTGGTGTCACCTCTGCTGGCTCCTTTTCCCATTTTCCTGCTGGCAGCCAGCAGAGGTGCATCTGGAGATGCTGTCAAGGTCGTGCAGCTGTGGGGCCGTCTTGGCTCCTGTGTCCACGTTTGTCTCCTATATTTAAATGTTAGTTTTTGCATGCAATAACATTAATTACTCGAACAGAACTAAAGTTTCTTTCGGCGTTCGCGGAGATGGGGGAGAGAATAACTCTCTTTTGTGTAAAAGTAAGTAGGTGTTTTCTGTGATTAATTACTGTCTTGAATTTGGGGGAGACTTGGTTCCTCTTTAACGGGATGCAAAAATATCAGTTGACACCTGGCTGGCACTGCTGATGTGCTCTGAGAATCTGAGGCATTATAATGTGTCTGGATGTGATAATGGGATCACCTCAGAGTGTAGGGAAAGGAGAAGATGGGTGGGGTAAGAGCTCTCCCGTGGCCTTGTTTACCATGGGTTTTGCTTGAAATTGCAAGTCACCCTAGAGAGATATGGAGAGCAAATAATTGCAAACACCATTAATAGCCTGTAAAATAAATCTAGCATCCCAGAGAGAGCGAGAGGAGAAAAGAGGAGGCTGAAGGGAGAATACATTATCCTCCTCTCTCTGGCAACCAGCGATAGGACACGAGGAAACAAAATGAAGCTGCCTCAGGGGAAGTTCAGATTGGACATTAGGTAAAGGTTCTTCACTGAGAGGGTGGTTGGCCATTGGAACAGGCTCCCCAGGGAAGCAGTCAGGGCACCAGAGTTCAAGAAGCGTCTGCACAATGCACTTAGTCAAGTGGTTTAGTTTTAGGTAGTCCTGTGAGGAGGGGGGAGTTGGACTCTATGATCCTTATGGGTCCCTTTCAACTTGGGATATTTGTTGATTCTTTCTCAGCTGAAGTGGGTTGGGGAAACACATCCTTGGCAAAGGCTGGCCTCTAAGATCATGTTGCTGTATGCTATATGTCATTTATAATCACATATAAATGGAAATTTAGAGCTTTATGGCTTCAGTATGCTGCTATAATTTCCTACTGTTGTGTGACTAATACTTGGATGCTGATAATCCTCCTCTGCTCAGCATTTATGGTCTGACTGGAAGTTTCTTCTTGTTCCAGAAGTTTCTTTTTGTTTTTCTTTGGGTTCAAAGTGCATGGAGAATTGCTCTTTTATTTGCAAATTATCTTTTTACAGTTAATCCATGCTGTCTTGTAGCTGTTTAACTTCCTGTCCACGCCATCAACCATCAGCAGCAGTCAAGAATTCACCAAGATTTCAGGCTCTCAAACTGTCATATCAACCACTGACACATAAGCAAATATAAAATGATGTGCCTCTCCTGAGTTGGGGTGGCAGTGGTAGGTTCTGTCTACCACCAAGTAAGTCCTGGTGAAGCCCAGAAACATACCTTCCCTTCTGGTTTAGGAGAAAACTGGAACAAATAATGGGGAGAGGCCGAACATAGTGGGGCTGTGCTTCATGAGGAGAAGAGTTTATGGTGCGAGGCTTTAAGGTGCTCAGTGAAGGGATCCAGGAGGAAAAAAAGGCAGGTAGGACTTGTTTTGAGGAGGCTGAATGTGCTGTGGGAAAATGGGCATCTGATGGCATGGAGGCTACCTTTGCACAAGGAAGCTTTGAACCCCTGTCCTTCACTTACCCTTCACACAATAATCAATAACCAGAAATTGGGGTGATCACTGGCCTATACTCACCAGTAAGATCTATCTGAGTCAGAAGGTTTTGTATATTTATTTTCACCATGCCAATCTCCATTGCTGTAAAATTTCTTACATGATTTTACGTTGGGGTTTTTTTAGTGAGAATGTGATTATTTTTTTTCCCCTGTGCAATTGTTTGAATTGTCAGTTTTACTAAAAAGCAGCACGACTTAAAATCAGAAATGGAAAAATACTATTGCTTCGTGGTTGATTTGATGTATATTAATGTTCTAACTTTCTCTTGTAAAGCAACCAGAGTTAATATTGTTCTTTTCAGTAGATATTTGTAGTAATTTCAATGACTTATTATGCCTAAAATTTTTTTCTTATAGCTAGATAATATAATAAGAATTTACTTAGGCAGCACAATTTTGTAATGCATTGTTGAAGGTTTTAGGCCATTCTGCATGTTCTTCCTATAAAGAGAAGGCACATGATTCTCATATAGTGTTTATGACATGCATCAGCAAGCTGCTAAAAAGATGGTTCTTTAGCAAAGAACTGAGATGCTGTACAACTTAATATGTCCACTTCTTATCACTTTAGTAGTTTTAAAGTAAGTGTTGACTTAGAGTGCATTTGGAACCACGTTAAATCTATCAGCTTTTTCTCAGACTGGAGTGATGAATAGAGGGACCAGGTCAGTTGGGAGATACAAACTTATTCAGGACTGGATGATGAAAGAACAAACAAACAAAACACCACCTCCCTGTCGTTTTAAACTACAAAGCTGTGATCAATAATCAAAACCATATTCAAACTGGATTAATTTATAACTTTCCCTTAATATAATTTCTATTGTAAAATCTTATCCTAAAGAGACAGTTGTTGATAGGCCATATTTTAGCATTTTTTTGTGATTTTTTTTTTTTAATCAACTTTAGTTATGTTCAGACTTGGGGACTGATCAACAAGAGGACAGTTCTTGCACATATGCAGCTATAGATAGTGTCTGCCCTGGAAATTTTACAGTGGAAACAGTAATGTAGGGGAGAAGGATGAATTGCACACATACTGCAGTTCATGTGGTGGAGTAATTTGGATAGCAGAAATTGAACAAGTAAGGAAATGGAAAATGTAAATGGTACGAGGAGAACAAGACGTGGACAAAAATGGAAGTGATAGGGTTAAGTGAGTCCCAGATGGATTTGCTGTGTGGGCAGTGGAATTTAAAACAGGATTGAAGGCAGTCAGCAAAGGACCAAATCAAATGAACAGAGTTTTAGAAAACATTATTTTAAAACTAATCAATGGACATGGTACTGAACAGAATGCTGTGAAAAAAACTCACATGGTGAAAATCCTCTGCAACTTACTCTATGAGAAATAATGACCTGTACTGTGGAAGCAAAATAGTAGTGAGAGAAATCCATCCCATTATGCTCTTCAAAGTAATGCTGTTTCACAGTACTTTTGTGTATGTTCTGCTCACCCATAGTAGGAATACTTGTGCTGTGATTATACAGTTTATATTATGATTTCAGATATGAACATTTTTTTAAAGGATTTTTTTTCAGGAAAAAAATATGAAATTACTAGAAAAGGAGTAGTTCTCACTCGATTAACTACAGGATGGTGTGTACGCATTTATGATAAAAATTAATTAAAATTATCTATGCTTCAACACTGGTTTCTGCCAAGGTAAAGAGAAAGTAATTTTGTCATCATTGAAAGGTGTGCAACAATCATGAACCAGTACACAGCTATGTAATTTGGAAAAAAAGTGTTGCAGTTCTGGAGTTTGTATTAGTCCTGAGGCATGCAGAATGTAGTTTTTCTTTGAAAATATCTTTTCATTCTTGGAGAGTTCATGGTTTGCATTCATCTTTTTATAGTTGTAGTCGTGACAGTGAACTTCAGGATTTGTACATCAGAATTTTTATTCATGATTTAAAAGTCACACAATGAATAAACGATAAACACATATTTACACATGAGGAACAGAACATACAAACACTTTAGGAATTCTCTTTCAAATATGAAATATTCTGAAATTGAAGCCCAGTGGTGTCCTCTGTGCACAAATGGATCACTTTTATCCAAAATTATTAATACTTGTATAGCCACTGAATTGTGTATATCAGCAAATGTTTGGAAAACAGGGATGGAAATAAGGAGATATTGTAAACTTTTGTCCTCATCATGACAGAAAACCTGTACATGGTGAATAATCATGTAGCAATTTGCACATAGGAATGATTGCAATTACTGAATGGTTAAAAACTGTACACTAAGGAATGCAAGCAGGAAGAGCAGGTGGGTTGGATGTGAAGCCAGTCATATTTAAGAACTGAAAGGAATTAAGAAAATATCTCAGAAACTGTCAATAACAATATAGAAATTAAAAAATGAGAGGGCTGACAACTTCCATGGGAATGAGAAGAAGCAAAAGTGTGCAATGTAATCTTATTAAGCATTTTTTTTAGTAGGTCACTGAGATTAAGTTTCTGGTTTTGGAATCAAGATTCATACTCAGGTAGAATGGAGAGCAGTAGGACAAAACCTTCAATTTTCTGTGAATGCTGTATGTTTGATATCTTCTCTACAAAACTTGTCAACAGATTAAGATAGAAAAGTATTGCTTAAATCACTGTGATTATTTCCTGTAAGTGGAGCATCATTGTGCCAATGTGAAGGTTATCTGTGTAAAGGACAGTGGTAAAGGTATTTTTTCCATTTACATCACTTATCATTTTGGCAATAACCTACTTTTTCTTTACAGAAACCCTACTTGTGCTCTCAGAGTATTATCTGCAGTCAACATATAAAATTAATAATATTAATGATTTCCTATGTATTTTATCTCTTGGTTGGATTCTCTTCTGCCTGTAAATGTGAGAATTCCAACTAGGGTTTGTTTTTTTCTGTGGGTAAAGGCATTCTTAATGTTTCACTTGGATATTGGTTCATTATCCCAAGAGTATATTCTGCATTATTTTGCTTATCAAGAGGCACAAATTAAGTCTTTTTTTCTTCACTGCTTTAGTGAAAACAGAAGATCTAGGAGGTCTCAAACTTGATTAAAGTTAACCAGGAAGCTTAGGGTGATACGAAGACTCTTGTATATCCCAGAGGTGAGACAAACAAATACAAACATCTTCATTAAACATACCTTGTTTTCTCAGGAAATCAAGCTTAAAAATGTTCATCTGATGATTTAAGCTACTGTTCATCTCTAGAGACTTTTAAAATGTCACTTTGCTCAATGTGAAGTGTATCATGCTCCACAGTTTTTTGAGTTTTATAAAGGGAGGGCAATGAACCACTGAAGAAATTGGTGTGACTTCTGATTACCATCACTGGTGAGCTGCTGGTGGTGAATATCTGGCACTGGGGGAAGGACAACTAAACAATACAATCAATTCAAAGAGAGACTTCAGAAAATCATGTGAGCTCTGTTATCCACAAACCAGCTTCATGATCTCAGGGCGGTTCTTTTTCTCTTAAGGGTATGATCTGGTACAGGTAATGTGCTAAATGCCATTTCTCTTTCAGAATCCTTCAGGGAAAGTGTATTCTGCCACATGTGAGAGTGATGTGGTAGAAAATGGCAAGGGAAATTTTAGTCATTGTAATAGTGTTCACTGTTAGAACATTAAATTGGTGCATCCTGAATATATTCAATGAGACAATTTTTTATTTTCTGTTTTCCATGTTTGTTTTGTATTCACCACAGTGAGACAAGTTGGTGGAAAAATACAGGGTCTGCTATGCATGACCTTGCAGACGTAATTCCACGTCTATCTTCTGCCTTAAATTCATTGAAACTGTTCATATTAATTACCAACCGGAATTTCAGGTGACTGCAACAACTGCTGCTCCCAGAAAACCACCCAAAACAGAAACTCTGACGTAATGAACTGGCATTTTGATAACTTTGGGGCAACGTGAAGGTGCTTCATGGAAATGCAGGTATTCTGAGAGTCTCCATAGAGTAAGAGAGTTAGAGAGATTGTTGGGACAGTATCATCTTGTGCTCAAACAGGGTGGGAGTAAAGAACAGGGAGCGAAGACTGCCTTTAAAAGCTGAGACTGTATGACTTATAACACTTTTATATTAGTTTTAAAGGTAATCTGTGCTGATGCCTCAAACTAATGTCTGAAAGTAAGTCTATGGGGTAAGCAGCAATGAACCAATTAGTACTGTACTGAGATAAGCAGACAGCAGTTGAAACATTTAGGAAAGGTTGGTCGACTTGAAACAAATAGAAAAGAGTAAATTGCCAAGTCCCATTTAAAATTCTACAACAGTAGACAGTGCTTTTGGATACATGTAAATTATTGGCCAAAATTCTGATGGGAAAAGTAGAAAATTCAGTCATTTTCAAATGAATGTCATATAAGACATTTCTGTACACAGTATTGTCTGGCTCATTGGTTTCTATTATTTGTCAGACAGTGTAAGTCTATACATTTGTAGACACTGTGTTACAGGTGGAGAAGCTGTACTTCTCCAAAGATACTGTAAAGCTGAAAAAATGCAAAAGGGGATAAGTGACTGTCTAAAAATTTACTGTTCTGAGCATGCAAAATCAGACATTGATACAGACTTTTACAGAAATGGATCTTTAGTTTCATATTTCTAAACCACCTACTGAAGACTGCTAGTGCACTGAAAACTTTTTCAGTTGGCAAATTTGGGCTGAGATTCTTGCTGTTATTATATATTCACATGTAGAAAATGCTGCTAGAACTATGCTTTTAGTTTTGATTTGTTGGTTTTTTTAATGAGGTGCCTGATGGTTTGCAAAGCCATTAGAGTTGTGGGTTTTTTTAGCACATTATTTCTACAGTGTCTAGAAGCAAGTGACTCTACACAATTTTTGCCTATGCAGGATAAAAGGCAAATGAAAATTACGGAAATAAGATGTGAGCTGAACTGAAGGGATCAAGTTTGCTTAAAAATAAAACAAAAAGCAACTATCTTAATATATTCTCGATTTTTTTCAAGGGTCTTTGCTCTTTTTCTGTTTCAACAGATATGGAAGTGCCAAAAGCTTGGAAATGCAGTTTATTTTTTTGAAAAGAACACACTGGTTTCAGCTCTTGCATCTCTCAGTGTCCTCTTTCAAAATGTTTCAGGGTGTCTGCTTTTCAGCCTTTCAAATTGCAAAACCCTGTGGACTGGAGGTGGCATTGCTGGAGCGAGTGAGGATGTGGATAACAGTCCCTGCCTCTCTTGCATTCCCTTTTGGAGGCATAATTCAATAACCAGAGCCTACCCTTTCTCCTTATGATGAGAATCCACAGAACACTCTGAGGGGCTTGAATATGTAATGCTTTTAGCAGAAAACAGGCTGTGACATGGTGATGTTTCACACAGGGAAAATTCAGAGTGAGGCAAACCCGTTTGGAAGCCACTGTATTTTTATCCATGCCTGGTCACTGTGTCCCTGTAGGACTGAGGCATCCTCCTCTCAGACCAGCAGTAATTTTTAGCAGCACAGAGCTATGGCATCCTTCTCCAGACCCTCCAGGGAAGTTTTTTTCTTCCCTCAGTGCTGATGTCTGGCTCATGTGTGTCATCCCAGCTCCTCTCTGTAGACACCTCCTCTCCACCTCTGCCACTAACTCCCCACTCCACAAGCTTTCTAGCAACCTCCAGAAGTTTTTCCCAGTTCTGCACGATCAGTTGGTTCCAGGTAAGGGGAGAAAATGCTGCTTCCTCCCGAGGGATTTCACCTTCTTGCAGCTGTTTTCCTCCTTGCTTTCAACCTCTCATTTTTATCCAAACAACAAAGTAGTGTCGTGTGCTGGGAGCAAACAAAACCTCGGGCTTGGTTGTTGTGGGAACAAAGAGCGAACGGTCCCTCAGCTCTGGAGAATGGCAGTGGTGCCTGGCCTTGCTGGAAAGGTCTGCTTCTTCCTGAGAAGCCATGTAACACTCACCATTCAGGCACTAGCCAGCTCTCAACCAAAAGGTTTTCCTTTACATGCTAAGCTGCAAAATAAGGAAAATAGGTAGGCCTTGTTGTGCTAGAAAAAAATGGAAATACCGACAGGCGGTTGCTATAAGAAATCACAGTTATGTCTTAATAACATTCAAGGTTAGTTTATATGTATACAAGGAAAAAAATATTGAGTTCTGGGCAACTGGTTGGTACAAAATCAGTTGTTCTTTCCTTTCTTGGATTTTATTAAAAATGCTTTTTCCTTGCAAAAGACACAGTTAAGGTATCAGCAGCTGATTGCTGCTAACTGTTGCCGTCTCAAAAGGGAAAGAAAAATAACGTGATTTTGTATCTTGTCTGCAGTTTTTTAGATCATGCAAATGAATTCAAACAATTTCCTTTTAAAGACACAGCATTGCAGTGTCTAAGGAATTGAAAACTGGGGTTGGAAATTAACTACACAGGTCAAGAAGCTGTGATCTAAACTTCACTCCTTGTCTAGCAAGTTAGTGGCAGCCTAAATCAGCTTAGAAGTAAGATTGGAACTGTAGCACGATGAAAAGCCTTGCCTGTGGTGGTTGCTTGATTTTTTTGTTTTGTTTATTTTTACATCTATATTAAGTATTGCTTGAAGGTAATATCAGAGAAGGAGGGAGAAATTGGAAATATTTATAATAGAAATGTCAAGTTTGCATAGGTTCCATTTTCAAAAACAACTTACAAGTAATATGCATGCAACTTCATGCATTTTAATCAGAGATATTGAGAAGGCAGTTGGAATTTTTCCATCTTGGTTGATCATCTCTAATTCATCTTTATTCTTCTCCCAGTTTCTTGTTGTGGTTTCTCATTACAGATGACAATTTTTGAGATGAAGAATTCATTTTATTATTATGGATTACTTAGTCTTGTCTGCTTTACATAATGATATAAAAATGGTTTACAAGTTCACAAATGTCACTAAATCACAGTAAGTAAAAAATGTTGTATAAGAAGCTGTAAAAAATGTTACAAATTTTAAATAGTTGTTTTTACAGAGAGAGAGAATGAGAGGAGAAAAGTTGTGCCATGACTTTCTACTGCAATGATGAAGAATTGACATTGAGCATACAAATTATTATTATTATACTGTATTATGAATGCTTTCTTTTTAAGATTCTGGTCTAGAACTCCAAGCCTTACATGTTTAGAAAAAATGAAGTTAAACAAATGTCAAGGAATCAGCAAACATAACTGCATCTAGATCACAAACATTTCCAGATCAAAATATGGACTATATCTTCAGAATCCTTGGAAATGAAAAGTTGCCATTTATTAAGGGTTCTTTGCAATCCTTTAAAAGGCTGTAGTCCTTCAAAGGACTTGTATCCTTGGATACTTTCCACTTCCTTTTCATTTGCTATATGCTGTTCTTCTGAACACCTCAAAGTGCCTTATAAATAATGAATTAAGCTTTACAAAAAGTTCTATCTTGTATAGACAGTATTGCAACCCATTTGCCAGGAAGCAAAGTAAAACATAAAGAGAGTGAACACTGTAGCTACTGTTGAAAGAGGAAGAAAGAGAAAAAGGAAAAATTAGGAATAGAGCCGTGACCACAAGACAACAGCTGAAATTTTTTATTTATCTTTTAGCAATCAAATAACAGCATAAACTCCCCCTCCCACCAAAGAAACCCTTCACATTAATATTTGCTAAGTACACGTTCACAACCAATTATATATTTTGATCTGTAAGTGTATCTGAAAAATTAAATTAATATTTAAACATTCGTTTAAATGTCTAGATGCTGTGCTTGTCTGTTATGTTCATGTTGATTATGAGTTACTAAAACCTATATGTCAATGCTCATCAGGACTGTGTCTGGGAGTGAACAAATTTTTTTTAATTATTTTTTAATTCCTAATCTTTTCTGAAGAGAGATCTGAAAAATGCAGCATGTGATCCAGGTGGACATAGTTAGTCTGATTATTTTTTAAGACTAAATCTCACAACTTTTCTTTCAAGTGTTTTATGGACTGGAAAGTAACTTATTTTTGCATGTTAAACAATTTTAGAATAACTTGACCATTTCTTTCCATTTTTTTTCTTAATAGTGTGGGACATCACTTAGTGCTATTTAATTATGAAAATATTTGAAATGTTTCTGGATACTTCAGTGATTTAATTATGTATACAATAATTATTCATAGATGATGACAAATTTCTCTTGTTCCTATTTTTGATGAAATAATGCTCCTTAGTGAGTTTTTTGGATTTACTGTGGAGGCCCTTACTAATAGAGTTAGATTTTTTAAATTGAAGTTATTTCAGGAATCCTTGAAAAAGGACTCGGGAAAACAAACCAGTATGAGGAACTCTGCCTATTCAATGAGTAATACTTTAGGTCCTGCATTTTCCCGGAGCTGGAGGTTGTGATAATTCAGGCACCGTCTCGGTTACTTTGTTCTGAGACTTTCGTTGCATAAGTGGTGCTTAGCAGCACTCTTAAAGAGTTTTGTTTGCATTTCAATCAAACCCAATGTTCTTTATCCTGGATGTTAACTACTCCTTCTAATGTAAAAGTGGGAACAAGAAAACACTTGTCTTCCTTGCTGCGCTTGGTTTCTGGTCAAAGAGACAAGGTGTGAGGGTAGATGTAAACACCGATCCACTCCACGGATTACCCAACGTTCAGCGTTTCTAATCCCCGCTTTTGTTCCTTTGTATGCACACTTATAACATATGCTTTTCCATATCGAGTCCCACTTGGAATTCAGCTTTGTGTTTGTCAGTTTAGACACTTAGCAAAGAATTAAATCCTCAGAGTGCTCGGCTAGGAGTGAGTTGTGCGTGCCATTACAACAGGAGCCAACCAACCCTTCCCCATACTTTGATGTGTCATATTTATGAAAGGCAAATAAATAAATAAATCAACCTCCAGTTAGTGCACAAACAGTGTAGGGTCTGATTTGGCACAGTGAGTGAGTCTGTGCCATTAAGTTCAAAAAATGCAGGCCTAGGGCCTAAAAAATTAATCCCTCTGTTTGTAGACTCCTCTCAATGGGGGTGTGCAAGCCACCGATAAATAGTTTAGAACGGTACCCCAAAAAGGCTTTAAAACTCTAAAGTCCCGTTTTCATCCTGAGTACTTCAGTAGCATTAAAAGTTACCATTTTGAACAGACAAAATTAGGTCTATTTCTCTCAGAAAGACATTGGTCTTCCTTTTCTATCTCCATTTCTATCCTAACAGGTCAAAAGATATCAGTCTTCGACTTGTCACAGGTGCAGGATTGTGTATTGCCATTTCTGGGCTTCGGGCCAGTGTAAATTTCAAAGTAGAGGGAAAAGTGAGTGTTTTTCAGGCGGTCTGGACATTAAGGTTGTTCTTTTGTTTGTTTTCTAATTGTATTAATTCTTGGCTGTCTGAGTTATTTACATGCCAGTTATTGGTGAAGATAATTCTAGAAGACTTAAGGTGAAGCAGGAAAGTGTATGTAATAAAATTCAGTTTATCCTTTGGCAGTGATTTATAAATGAATACCAGGAACACATGGCATAGTTCATAAATTAATATCTGTATGCACTGAACTGACTAAAAATAAAATTCAGGTTTTTTGGTCTGTTTCATTTGTTTCCTGCATTGTCTGACCTATGTTAATAGTCTTTAAAATACTTGGGTTTATTTCCTCTTTGTATTACCTAAAGGAAGAGAGAGGATGCTATTTTCTCTTCTGCTATTGCTTGTATTATTCAAATGCCCTCTGCCTTTCATTTCTAATTAGCTTTTTTACTAAATGATGATTTTTTCAGGGCCAAATTTGACTGCGTCAAATAATTTATATGAATAAATCAAAAATTCAAAGAAATAATGTTTCTTACCACACTTAGGTGTGTGTAGGTGTGTGTATGTGTGCTTTTGTTACGGGGGACATCCAGGACATTTTAATTTTATCACTCTCTTCAGTTCTGCATAGTTATTGAAACATAGCAAGGTGAAATTCTATTTAATTTCTGTCTAGATTATTTTTAATGAAAATATCTGACTTTCAACCTTGGCATCTTATGGTTAGAAAACAAAAATCACAGGTAGCATGCATATTTACAGAGGGCAGAAGGGTTGTGCTAACTAGAACAGTGCATATCAGAAAGCCAGAATTCCACATCAGCATAGTCCAGTTTGCTATTGTTTTAGGGGGAATCTCATATTGACTCGACAATTAACATTGTTTGGAATGCTCATCATTATCACGGATTGAATACCTTTCCCTGTGAAAAAGTTTATTGTTTACTCTGAATATTCTGTCTCCAGAGTCTATTTGTGTTTGGGTAACCACACTCTGTAACAGATTTTCTGTCGGTTTTTGTGTAAGAGATTAATGAGTTATTGGGTCAAGAGCAATACAACAAAGGCTGTTGTCTTCTTTATACTTTTGGTCATCATGACCATAACAAACTAAAGTTAATCTAGAACTAAATTTTCACAAATGTGCCTAGACAACTTTTGTCATGTTTTGTTTAGTAGATCACTGCTTTCAGTGCCTTACATTGCATCTTTTTCCCCTCTAAGATATAAAATAATGGCCCCATGAGGCAGATTCCCTTTGTTATACTTGCGTGTATATTTAAATCATTTTTATGACTCCGCTTCTAAAACGTGTTTTAGAATTGTTTTGATGTTTGTTTTTTTTCCCCTTGAGAGAAGCATTGTATTTTATGATCTCATACACTGTTATCATCAGTTTTAAACTGGTGCAGGAACAAGGTATTTGTTCGTATTCCATATGGGGTCAAAGGATATTACACAGAAATATACCTTTATTTAAGAAGTTTTTAACTAGTTTTGGGCTAGAACAAAATGCATGCTAAGCTAGTTCTGATTTTTGATATTGTAATGATCTGAAAACCAAAATTAAGTTTTCTGCTTCCCATAAGTCAAAACATTCATAACTGTCTCTTAACTTCAGTTGTCAATTTTGTCTTCCTGAAAAAAAAAAAAAAGTTGTGGGGAAGCTATTGTGTGAAACGATTAGAAAGAATTGGTTACTACCATCCGTTCATTATATGTTTCCTTCTCAAAACCTCTGGATTGTTTGTCACATACACATTTCTGCTATGCTTTTGGTAGTATTTTAAAATGAGAAAAATATTCCTTTCTCTTATTTAACAAACATAGGAAAAACTCAATAGGTGGCATCATGGCAGGGAAGAGTGGAGTGATGATCCTCCCCTGTAGCTGCCTTTAATGTGAATTATTCTCATTTCACACATCAGTATAAGGAAATTAATAGTCCCTTTTCTCTGCTGAGACCAGTGTCTCTGTTGGAGTGTAAATGGCTTGGGCTGGTGCAGAATGTTCATAGACAAATATCACCCTCCCCTCCTCTTCCCTTTCAAAACAGAAGTAATTCACATCAAAATAACACAGCAGTAGAAGGACAATTTGCCTTAGGCCCATACAAAGAAAAAAATGAAACGTTACTTAAAATATACAGTTGCATTTTGCTGTGTCCCTCTCTTTTTATTGTTCAGCCACGTAGCCTGAATTTATCTTGCTTAATACTATCTTAGTTTACATTTAATTTGGTGTACATGTTGCCAAACTGCAAAGGGGATACCTCTCTCATCCCCTTGTGAGCTTAAAATTTAGCCAAGCCTATGATTTAGATATCTTCTGGTTACATTGGAGAATTCCACTTTCTCCCTTGGGGTCATTCAAGGGAAAAATTCAGTCAGTGCAGAAGGTGATCAGCATTCAACTTGCATTTCTACCTATAGGCAGACTATTCTAGTAATACCCTGAGGCTTTATCCACTCCTTAATAATCTGTCCCCTCCTCTCAGAATATTTTAGTTCAGAGGCTGGGCTGGTATTCTCCTGTACACTTTAGATGCTGGGGTGTGCTCAAGCTTTTTGCTGCTTCGAGGACAGCTGAAATATCATAGCTCTCCATCCAAGATACCTCCTAGTGTGAAGGAAACCTCTGAGTGACATGAAAACCAGTGAAGTTTTTCTCAGCTTATTTAAGACAGGTGAAAAAGTGCATGGTAAGAGCACCGTGGCTTACTGGTGGCTCCTAATTAGCACTCTTGCACCGAGACCGCAGTACATCAACTAGACAGGGTTGGTGAGTGGCCAAAAGATCACTGTAGCTTATTTTTCCCCTCATTCACTTCCCAGAACTGTGCATTCGCTTCTGAGTCCCCTCCCTTTTTTCTTGGTTGGATTGATTAATGAGAGACCTGTTTGAAGTCCTGCAACCCTGAGCCGTAATTTCTCCTGATGTCACCGGTGGTTAGAGCCTGTCATCAGGCATTTTAGCCTCACTGCAGATCAAGATCTCCTATGTGGGAAAGAGCACCACTCAAACAGCAGGATCAATGCTTGATTTGTCTCTTTTCCATTTGAAAGCCTTAAAGACAGACCTAAGACAGAAGAAATCAGACAGGAGTAGTGCAGTTTATGTGTAGTTTTGAGTGGATATAATTCCACATTCTGGTTTTTACGTGTGTTTTTGCACACGTGCATCCACAGGTGTGCACAGTTGGTATTGCTGTCCCCTCAGGCAAGAAAAACCTGCCAGCTCATAAACCTACTAAGTCATTATCCTCAGTTTTAGTGGGAGAACCTGATGATCCATTGCACCTTTGAGCATGTATGTTTGTAGGGCTGATGAGGGCTAGGCAAGGAAAAGGTGAGCTGCCCACAGCAGCTTCCTCTGCACTTTGAGGGGTGACTTCCTGACCGGTCAGGTATTCCCTCCTCTCAGCAGCTGTCATTCAGTGCTGTTTTTGACTTCCTTGTTGTGAGGAGTGTGTTGTCTTACCGCTTGTAGTGCTTTGGCTAAAACCATAATCTTGCACGGGATCCATCTCCCACAGACTGGTCGTTCCAGATGGAGTCATTCTTTACAGGCTGGGCACAGAGTGGCTGGAGAGCAACCAGGACCTGGGAGTTTGGGTTGGCAGGAAGCTGAACAGGAGCCAGCAGTGTGCCCAGGTGGCCAAGAGGGCCAATGGATCCTGGCCTGGATCAGGAACAGTGTGGCCAACAGGTCCAGGGAAGTGATTCTTCCCCTGTACTCAGCGCTGGTGAGGCCACACCTGGAGTGCTGTGTCCAGTTCTGGGCCCTCAGTTCAGGAAGGACATTGAGGTCCTGGAGCAGGTCTGGAGAAGAGCAACGAGGCTGGGGAAGGGACTGGAGCACAAGTGCTGTGAGGAGAGGCTGATGGAGCTGGGGCTGTTCAGCCTGGAGAGGAGGAGGCTCAGGGGAGACCTCATCACTCTCTACAACTCCCTGACAGGAGGTTATAACCAGGTGGGTGTTGATCTCTTCTCCCAGGAAACCAGCAGTAGGACAAGAGGCCACGATCTTAAGCTGTGCCAGGGGGGTTTAGGTTGGATATTAGGAAGAAATTTTTTCCAGAGAGAGTGATCAGCCATTGGAATGGGCTGCCCAGGGAAGTGGTGGATTCTCCATCCCTGGAGGTTTTTGAGATGAGACTGGATGTGGCATCAGTGCCATGGTCTGGTAATCGTGGCACTATTGGATCAAGGGTTGGATTTAAAGATCTCAGAGGTCTTTTCCAACCCAGCTGATTCTATGATTCTATGATTTTACCTCATTTAATAAACTATGTTTCGCCCTTAATTTTTTTTTTCCTTTTTCTTTTTTTCAATCAATATGCAGTTGTTGAGGGAACACCTAATCTAGAGCTTCCAGTAGTTACTGCTTATCAAGTACAAGCCTTCTGGCTGTGTGAAGGATTCACCTCCTGAGTCCTTGTCTCAGAAGGAAACTCTACTTCTTTTATTCCTTAAATTACCATAATTGTATGTCTTGCAGTTGCAGTATTTTCATGCTAATGTTGTAATTTTCTCTTTTCTTTTTTGTTTGGTTTGCTGAATAGGTTTCCAGGCCCTTTGAAGTGTTTCCTGTTAAACAATCTGGGAGTGGTTTTGTTGTTTGGTGTTTTTTTTTTTTTTCCACTTGGTTGGTTGGGGTTTTTTTCCTCCAGGTGCTAATATTAGATGACAGCTGAACCAGCTTTGGTGATAAATCTTTGTTCCAGTGTCACACTCAATGGGTTGTTAGCTGAAGCCTGGTGTTTAAATGACCATTAAGTGATAAAAATCTAAAGGAAAGACTTTCCACTTCATAAGATTTGAGATAAGCCCGTTTTTTTTCCTTAACATCCATGATTAAAGCAAGTATACCTTTCATTTTTATTAACTTTTTTGAGTTAATTTCTTTAGAGGACTATACTGGAAATGTACAAGATTTAACCTCTTGCATGAATGCTTGCCTAGTAAAAACCAAGTAATGATGTTGAATTAATCTGTGTTAAAAAGAAAGGTAAGAAAAATACGGTGCTGTTTTCAGACTTGGCCCTGGTACAGCAGAAATATTTTCTTTTACTATCCAACTGCTTAGAGGGATTATTTAACTCAAATTCACCAGTGCTAAAATCTCTCATAATAATTCATTACATAATAAGATTACCTTAAAAGAGAGCTAGATGGCACAGTTGGTCAATACAGTATGATACAATTTTGGAGGTTTAGGCTTAAATCTGACCCCGGGACACAAAAACATCATGTTTGCTGGTCTAAATATAAGTCCAAGTAGATGTTTGTTTATATTGCACACAATCTGGCATTACTTCATGCAGCTGGCAGACTGCTCAGTAAAGACCTGAGACTCAACTAGCAGTTTTGGACGGAGGAGCATTGGCACAGCTGTTTGGAGAACCTGATTTAGCATGTCTGAACTGTTCTTGGCTTTAGCCAATGGGGCTTTTCATTTCCCTGACTGCTAAAATTTATCAAATTCACATAATAATTTAGTAGGAAAATGAAGAACAACAGTACCATTGGAACTCAGCTGCTGTGTCTAGTCGCTATTCCTAATTATAATTGGGTTAGAAAAACAGGCTTACATAAAATTCTGTAATAAACCCCTGTGTTGCAGTATTCAAGTAGCTTAGCTATCTCTCAAAATTAAGAAATATGAAAGAGTAAACTTCCAATAACAAGAATCCATTCTGAGGTTTTAGGACATAATCTATAATTACAGTAATCAGTTGGGAAAATCTGTGTAACTTTGTGCAAGATATAGTCTAATTAGATTTTACTTATCCATTAGCTGTTTCTGAATGAAGTTATGTGTATATTAAAATAAGGTACATTATCTAGAATAAAACTGTCGCATAAGTAAAGAGAGTAGTTTTGATGATGATTATAGAATAATGTCACCTTTTCTTCTGCTGAAATACAAAATGTCTTCATTTCCCCCTGTTGCCATACAAATCAAAATTTCTGTGTGATAGCAGAATTCATCCAACAGACTTTCAATACTTTATTCTGACATCGTGCTACATCTTCTATAGGCTGATGTGGGAGCACTGTTTTTTAACACATGCAGATTTGATGTCAAACTGTCTAAAAAAATTTATATGTTTGTCTTATGTAAGCTAAAACTTCTTACCATTCATTTCTAAAACAAAAATTGCATTATCATTTCCTATAGGAAGAAATTCTAGTTTGTATGTCCTTCCCAAAAGATTAATGACTTATTCACAGTATATACTTCAACTTTCTCTGTAGCTTCAGTTTGCTTTGCTTCCATACACTGGCTTCCATGGAAATGTAATATTAAGTACTTTTAACATTTCTACCATGGACATCTTTCTAAACTCTTTGTGTGAGCTCAGGCAGGAGGTCTGTGTTTACATAAAGATTTTTGGGTGAGATTCCCTGGCTTGTGATATATGTGTGAGATGATACAGCTCTCTATCCTAAAAAGAAAAAAAAAAAAATAGAAATGTTGAAATATGGTATATAATGATGCCACAAGTATGGCATATGTATTGGAAAAATCGAGGATTGCAGCTTTATAAAAATTTGAAAATTCAAGTAGTAAGGTCTAGAGCATCACTGACATTCACATATTGCACCACAACTTCACCTACATAGCAAATGTTGTGTGTTTCACAAATCAAATACTGTGAGATATAAAAGGTGGCAGAGAGTCTCTGTTGTTGAGGAAGCCTCGAATATATATGATCAAAAATCCAGAATGTCATACATTGCATCTGATCATACTTTTATTTTATAACCTAATGAAGAGTATCTTGTAGTGGTCTTAATTACTATGAATACAGAACTTGCTACCTGTGCCTGTGTTTCATCCAAACTTAGGGACCATGGAAATCTTGAAGTTCTCTAATATCAGTTAAAGTTATAAGGCAGCATGATGTCTGAGAAGGACAAAAAAAAGTCATTTTGAATTTGTCAACATTAAGACAGGAAACACTATGAAGTTGAGCAGATTGAATTGTTCCTTATTACAGGGCAGCTCACAGTGAATTAATTTTCTAGTGATTTCTGAACTTGATTTGAATGGAATCAGACACATTCTTGCCATCAGGTTTTTAGAACTAGAAAAAAGAAAGTCTTTTAGAACTAGGCCAAGTACTTCAGGACAAAAGGTGTTAACCTGACAATGTTGTCCTTTTTGCAACCTTATAAGGGGAAAAAATCTTGTAGTTGAATGGAACATTCACTATTATAACTACAAAAGAATGTACTTTACAAATGTCTGTGCAAAATTAAAATTCCATTGTCTCCTGAAGATTTACTTGTTAATTTTTCACAAGATAAAGTACTTTTTGATAACAAACTTAAGTCTAAATTACATAAAACACAAATTAACAATGAAGATGCTACTTAAATGACATAAAAGAGGTGTAGTACTACTGGTTTTAGTTCAAGTAATAGAAAAAAACCCAACCTTATTCCTGAATAATAATTCCTATAATGTTTTGGACATCTTTCTTGTTAGGGTTTGGTTTTACCATTTAAGAGAAATACAGGTGGATTTAATCACTCATTCAGAGCTATTCTTCATCAAAACCAGGCTGGAAACAGTCACCTGTATAATTTTGTGCTAACATTGTCTGTGTTGTGTGTTGGCATTATCTTTACAGACACATCTGATTTCAGTTTTTACTGACCCTCTGAGGAAACTTTAGAAGGTGGTTAAAAAATAGTTTTCTTTATCTCTTTCCAGTACTGCCTGTATGTGACTTCCTGGCCTGATGGATGTTTCTGACCACTGCTGAACTGGAAACATGAAAGAAAAATCTTTGTGCTGGACATCTTGGAAAATGCTACATATCTGGTACTAAACTCCAAATCATAAGAGCACAAAAGGGAAATCTCAAAATACAGTTTGGAAAACAACTTGCTTGTTACTTTAGGTTGTATCAGAAAGCAGTGAAACATAACCAGATCTGTATTTTTTGCTTTACCTGGATGCCTTATGTTATAGGCAGTGGCACAGCCCTGGGTAGCCACGGAAATCCTGTGATTTTCCGTAGCATGGAAATTCTCCCAGGGTGTCTGGAGAAGTACAAACACATGCAAAAAAGGCCATCCTCGAAACTTCAAGCATTTGAATTCAGATGAGAGCTACAGAAACGGAAAAAAATGCAACTCCCCAGCCTTAATACTTGTACTAATGTATGAAAATCTATGAACATTTGGGCTTTGACTTATAGTAACCACACTTTTATGTACTGCTGTCTTTGAGATTTTGCTGGAATACGTGCTTATTTCTTATTCCCCAAGTGTTTTTGTTTCATGTGTGCCAGTGAAGCACCTACCACTGCATATGCAACAAAGAAACATGGGAAAAGTGACTTCTGCTTTGGTTTTATCTTTTCTTTTTCGTTCACTAAAAAGTAATATTTAATGTTTTAGGTGTCATATGATATCATCTAGGAGATCCAGCCATGAATCAAGGTATGACAGGTTATGACCATGTTCTGTTGGTCCTGTAGACTTTGTAGTGCATAGACAGCGTAAAATAGCAATGATTAAAAATGCTTCAAATACCAGGCAGCTTGCAGGAACAGCAGTTGTGCAGATTTTTAGAAAATGTAGTCCGTAATTACTGTAAATTTACTTTTGCTGATTCTGAATTTTGAACCCCTGTTATGGTTTAGCAAAATAGCCCCATAGTTATTAACTGATCAAGGGCTTACGTAGAAAGCGATTCTACTGGGAACATGAGGAAATAAGGATGTGGCATTGATCAGAGATGGCATGTCAGTGAGGCATCTTCCTGTGGCAGAGAGCATGTACTGCATCAGAAAATGCTAATAAACAGACTAGGGCAATCCCCCATCCCATTAAACCTGAAGGAGTGTCAGGGTTTGCCATATGGCTCTCCATGTGCACCACTGTTGTCAAGTTCATCCTTCTCTCTCAGTTTTTTTGTCCTTTTTTCTTGCCTTTCTTTTTTTTTTTTTCCCCCTACCATCACTAGTCCTTTCATCCTTCCTCCCTTTGGAACAGAAATCTTCATTTTAGCTAGGGATGTTTTTCTCCCTTCTGCTTCTGCCTGCCCACAGATGCTAATAACAGCTCCTTCTTAGACTGATGACTAGTCTCTATAGCAATCAGGCAGCAGAAGCACTCAGCACTGAAAAACAGGCAAATTTTGGTAGCAGCCTCCCAATTTTTTCTTATTCCTTTTTCTGCAGCTGTTGCTACCTGCCTTCACCTCTGCAGAAATCTGATCACCTCTGCTGATATTCATCCAAATGGAATGGACCAAGAAGAGGGAAACAGCAGCATATGGTTGAGTTTCCTAAAGTACTAAGCTGAATTAAGAATTAGTTTATTTTACCACATTTTATGAAACTAATGAAGCATCTGAAACGTACATAAATATTCTGCTGCTGTTCAGTGTAGCTAAAATGTCTGGTGAAAGTGATATAAATAGGAAGGTTGACTGCTGTCATGTTAAACAGGGAATACTGGAATAGTGAATGAGGTGCTGCCCTATGTATTTTGGGTGCAAATGTAACAAATATTCCAATTAATAATGGAACAAATTCTCAGCTTGAGATAAAACAGAAATAATCAATTTTCCATGTATGAATATCTATGTAATATTACAGAGAAAGAGTGAATAAGTAGAGTTTGTTTTTTACTGCTAAGACAAGGTTTGGGTACTGTAGGCTGAGCAGGAAAATCAAATAAGACGTTCTGTCAGGAAGATAAAAAATAAATAGCATTGGTTCTCTAGGCTGATTCTAAGCTATCAAAAATATGTCCAGTACTACATGAATGGCATTTAGTTATATAGCACAGATGAATATTTATTAATATTCTTCAGAGACTGAAAGGATGGCTTTTGTTTTACTAGACACTTGATGACATGATATTCAAAACATTTCCTTTGTTTGGCGTCAAAAAGTATTATGATCATTTTGCCAAACAGCACACAAACAAAGCTATTGGGGGATGTACTGCACTGACAGGCTTTGAGTTAGAAGATTAGCTTTGAATGAACAAAACTTCAAGTAATTTGCAAGGTCTTTCAGTCAAATGTAGGACAGATGTTTTATAAATAGTGTAATGCATAACATTATAAGTGGCTTTAAAGATTTTCTATAAGGTCAGAGAAAAACCTATTTTGGGGGCACTTGGCAGGTGACAACAAGTAAAGTATAAATTAAATCCCAAAGCTGTTTTTCAAGACAAAAACAAGTGTGAGTTAGATTTGATAATGAATGGACAGTCCTCAATGAGGCAGTTGAATTAAAAAAGCAGCAGCAAGTATGCATTTTCATAAGCAAGAGAGAGTGTTTAATTGTTTCTTCACATTGTCTTTGTTGAACTGGTCAAGGGATGCCCAAATTCAGCCTTAATGACTCAGTACTTACACTGGCATGACCCACTTGTGGGAACATGGGAGACCCTCTGTATAAAGGTACCAGAATAATTTATGTCATCTTTTATAAGAATAACTTCTCCGTATAAAGATTATTCTGTTTGCCTCCTGTACAGGAAGCTCATGTTCGACTCAGTTCTTCAGGTTCAGCAGAGGTAACGAGAGAGGCAGATTTCTGTCAGGCTTCTAGGTATGAGAGATTACCAAACAATGCAGGTGATGCTGTATTGACTGCACCAGCCTGGGAAAGTGAGGTGACTTTCCAGAACAGAGATGGCCTCAGAGTACACTGACTGTGCAGTTGATAGCGCAGAGATAGCTCCCTTCTGACTGCTTTATCCCACCGTGTGTTCTAAGCACTGCCTGCAGGTCAGCAAAAGAGTCTGAGCATGGAATAAACACACTATCTGTATTCAGCTGGAAAGCACACAGCTGTAGCCTCTGTTGAGTCGGGGCTTAGTGAGGCCAGTATGGAAAATTAAGTGACTTTGCAAGCAAATGCAGAGGAGTGGTGTTATATATGCGATGTTAAAAGCAACACTGACAAAACAATGGAATAAAAGGCTCTTGAAAAATGCCAGCAGGGCACGAACAGGAGGGAATATACAGTAGGAAGAGAAAAAAAATGTTTCTTTAACTCAGATGAATTGTGCAGCAGAGTCTCAGCATTCATTTAATGGGAAAGTAACTTTCTGTTTGATAAAAATGCAAAGAATAACTTTAAAGCGTGAGCCGGATGGTGAGTGATGTACTTTGTCAGGCTTCAGTAAAGCCTGAAAACTGCAACCTTTGTATATTTTAATAACCCATTCATTCCCATGCTGCATTTGTTTAGCTACCAAACGATGACAACTAAAAATGTACGTCACTGGTTCTAACTCAGCCACATCCAGAAGGGAAAAAGGCGGCTGATTACAATACAAAGGGAGTAACTTCTTTGTTGTCACAGAGGAGATGACAGAAAATTTGACAAATTGGAAGGAAAGAGCACTGATTTTCTTCTTTGTTTCAGGAGAAACAAGGTCCAAGATTCCCAGTAGGATGAAGGTTGTCATTTTGTTCCTACAAATGCAAGCACAACAAGGTAACATCCAAGCATTAAGTCTGCATATTAAGTCAAGTCCCTGTGAACATACTAACAATTCTACTTTTAGCATACATACATGTAAGCTCTGCTGCTTAAGGCTACAGTTTGGCATTCAAAGTCAGCAGATATGGAAGGACATCCTTAGTATTTGTTTCATTTCATGCCTCGTGATTAATATTCAGTAATATTTCTTAGGGAAACTGCTTACCTCTTGTCACCTTTTATAATACCCATTGTTTACAAGCTATTAGAAGAGCTATTAAGAGCTACTCTTGTGTGTCCATGAGCCAAAGCTACAGTTATCTGTGTGTATAGATTGTTTGTCTAGCTGTGCACTTGCAGAGCCAGTACAAAATATGAGTGAGATAGGCAGGTGGTTGAATGATTAATCTCTTAATTTATTGCAAAATCATACTGCTTCATACTTTGATCTGCTCGGTTTAATAATCTTTCTCTGGATATAACTATCTTTAGAAGCTTCAGAGACCAGAAAGTCTATAATATGCCACACTTATTTCCCAGCATAATCTTTATTGATCTTCAATTATTATTACATTTAATAATGTTCCTTTTAGGCTGTGGTTTCCAAGCTTGTTTATTGTGGTCCTTTCTTCTCTTATATTTCAACTTCAAACTAGAAACATGAAGCAGTGAATAAGCAGCAGAATTTGGGCTCTAATGTATTAGGCTCTCAATTTGAATTTGTAAGACTTCTAGAATGATTGGTTGTCATTAATTGTTGCTGTTCCATATAGATCGCTGCTGAATGTGCAAAATTTTCCTGTTTTAATAATATCCTTTAGCAATAAATTGTATCTGGGGAAAAAAACAAACAAACAAACTAAAAGACATAAACCCCTCAGATAATTAAACTGGTGTTCATTTTATCAGAAGGAATTCCTGAACTGGAAATAAGGGAGAACAGAAACTCCCATTCTTCTCACTTTGTTTCAGTCAGCATTAATGCTTGTTTTTATTATGCATTCATGTCTTTTTCTTTTCTTCAATTGAACACGGTGCATCACTATATGTTATGTGGAGAAGTTTTTGTGCCTTTTCATATTCCTCTCATTCCTCTTTGACTTTCTGTGCTGTGTTTTCTTCACACCTCCTTGTTGGTACTCATGAAGCTTTTGACTGTTGAGTTGGGCAACTTAATACTTCTATGTCAGGGACTAACACATGGATTTACACTGGGGTAGGGCAACTAATATTTTCTTTGTTCAGAATTTCCCTTAAGGATTAATTGATTTGAATCAGTCTGAAGATTGACTGAATAATTTTCCAGATTTTTTAATAAATTTACAAATTTCTTCTGGGCGTTTTTGTACAAGTGCAAAAATTATATTGATTAAGGGGGTTAGATGACTCCCACAAAATCCACTAAATACTTGGACTGATTGTTGTCATCCACCATCTAATTCCATGGTTGCATACTTGTTCCTTCTGGTTTTTGCTCTAGTGTATTTTAAATAATTTTTTACAAAATGGAATTTCTTCAAGGGAAGGCTTGTTCTCTCAAACATTTGGGACAGCCTTTGGACTAGTAAAAGATCATCTTTTACACCAAGGTCAAAGAAGTCAAGACTAGGACTCATGTCAGCATGCTACCTACAGGACTTATGTGAGGGGCAGAAAAGGGAATGGAAAGGAGATGTAAGTTAGAGAAGGCTGTCACCTGAATATTGCTTCATTGATTGCTATAAAATTTGAATTTCTCTTGAAGCAAAATTAAATCACCTATTCTAGCCCTTCCCAGTGTTTGTTTTCAGTTGAAAACATTTGGATTTGTCATAACTGCCAACTTATTTTTCGGCAAAGTCATTAACCAAAGTATGTTTTATCAGTCTATTCCAGATTAATGCAAAGTGCCTAATTTTTATATGTGTGTGTATTCCAGTATAAGTATACTTAAAAAAAGCCAGGAACTTCTCAGTTGCACAAGTTGCATATTTTATCATTATTTCATTACAAAAGTAATCAAATGCCATGTAGATATATAGGGGCGACAACTGCATATCCTTTTGCTATGTCACCCTCATATGGAAAATAAGGTGTGTCATAAAAAATGTTCAGATATGTGTGCAATATTTTCTTTATTACAAGAAAACAAAGGAATGGTTTTGAGCACAGTTGAAAGAACAGGCTTGGTGTTGTGTTGCTTTATGATCTGTGCTCAGAGTGTGTGTAATACACTCTTGACCTTACAAGGAAAGGCTTTCTTCTTTCAAATGTAGTTTCTTTTTTTTTATAAGTGTAGATATCCGTGGGTCGAGGGGAGAGCAATAGGGTATTGTAATGAATGGCATACAATGCCACTGTCTCTGCAATCGAATCAGAGTGGTTCAACACGTGCCTTGTACTAAAATAGCTGAGGACTGTGCTTTGCTTTAGGTCACAGGAAGCTGGATTTCCACAGGCAGAAGTTTCAGTTCTGTCTGTTCTTTCTCCAGGTGTATGTCGTGACACCAGTGAATATTAAAGCAGGCAAATAAACCAGTTTTTGTTGGACTGCTCGTTCTGTTTGTAAAGCAGGCTCCCATCAAAAACAGTTTCTCTATGGATGCAAAAAGATCAAAATGCAAGGTTATGTTGATAGAGTTTGGCTGTGTTTTCTTCACTTGTTTTTCTAGAAAAGCAGAACACTTTTGCATACAGGAATATAAAGACAGTGAGGATGATGATAATGACTGTTAATGAAATAACTGACAGCCTTCATAGAGAAATAAGGGAGTGCCATTGGTTTGGTATGTACTGCTGCTGCCTTGGCACCTGTGGCTCATGGGCAAGTGAGTATTATCATTCAGATACTGCTTCAGTGTTTTGCCTGTCTGTGTGTGGAGTAGGCTAAATGGTAATTTGGAAAAAAACCTCAAAGTAGTTGTTTCTTAGATTAACTTACAAGTTAAAAGTTTGAGGGAGCTTTTGAATAAGAACTGAAGGAAGCAGTTATTCTGGTTAGAAAAATACATCTCTTGAAGTTGCTAACTTCCTTATTCTGCAGGACTGGAAGATTTTTGTTTCTGGTGTTGAATTACTTTAAGTGATGGAAGCTAGTTTCCTTTAGGTAAATATTAGAGAAGTTAATCAGATAAGCATTTGCTATTTGCCAAGCATGATTTATATAAGGAGGTTTGAGAGTTTTTTAAGTGTGTGATGCCTTGTTCCCTGTAAATACCCATGAAGTTGCAAATGAGAATATTGATTGTGATATTGATCTGCTCAGTGATGGTGATGAGACATCACTATATTAATTATAAGGTCCTAAACTTACTGAATAACTGTTCGTTCCTCTTTCTCCTTTTACTTCTCTCATAGTTATATGATACAGATACATACAAGTGTATCTTATTTTGTGGTCTTCTTGTCCAGGTGTAATCATAGCACTAAGGACAAATCAGAAATTGTGAATCCTCATCCAACAGCCAGTTCAGTGAAGAGTTTTTTCTGGTTTTCTTTACCCCTATCTCCATGAATTTTAAATGTACTTTTCTTCATAGTCAATGAAAAGCAAGGAAACAGAGAGCAAGAAGAAACAGTAGTCATGCTTCCCTGTTTCTTTGTAATTTTTTCAAATATTGTTATTATTATTATTGTATGTATTGCATTAAAATGACTAGTCCTTATGTGTTTGTAATGCCAGCTCTGGTAAAGAGGCCACTTTTTCAAAAGGTGTGTGATGTGACACTCGAGTCATGGTTTTATGTTGAACATGGTGGTGATGGGTTAAGGGTTGGACTCTATGATCTTAGAGGTCTTTTCTGGCCTTAACAATTCTAATATTCTATGATTTAGCTGATAAAGCTAACACTAAGAGAAGTGTTACATCAATATTACTTAGACCAACCCAGAAAACAACTTTCTCTTAATGTAATGGCTACTGGTATAGCATCAGATACACTGGAGCCATTGTCAGTATAGAAACATCACTCTAACAGACAGCAACAGTATCCAAAATGGTTTTTGTGTCCCTACCCTAAGGCTTTCTTTACCCACGAGGATAACCATAAATTTAGACCTCTACATCCCATCCAGGAGGGATGTATTGTTACAGCTACCTTTGCAAAGCTTAACTGAATTCACATTAACAGCTGTGCTAGCATAGTTATTTTAGACAATAGCTCTATTCTAGGCACAGTTTTAAGTGGCAAGAAATTACACAGGGTTGTGTGGGTCAGTACAGTCACTGGAATGTAACAGTATTTTCCCACTTGTATGAGCTGAATTCCTTGTCTTCCTTTCTGTGTTTCTGGGAGCCTTTGCCCCACAGAATGTGCTTATGCCAAGTCATGTCCCTCTGCATGTCATGGGGTAGTTTAATAGCCTGGCATTCAGAAGAAAGTGGGGGGAAAAAGCTTCTATCTGACAAAAATGGAGTAAGTGGCTGAATTAAAAATGGGAGCTGTCAGAGGGGAAGAAAGGTATCTTCTGAAACATTTTAAAATCTCCTATAGAGACACACTGTGTTCTGAATGTCACTTTCGTTTTGGCTGTTTCAATGGCTCCCATACTTGAAAAAAATTCAGAATTCATGTCACGCCAGAGGACTGTTTCTCACTGTTTACTTTTAAGTTTACTTGTCCCAGTGTGTCCAGCTGAATCATTCAAATTTGTGTTGAATTTGGACACTACTGGACAAGTGACAGGAAGTTTATGAGCCTGAGGGAGGCTGGTACTAGCGATACATAGGCAGTTTGTGCAGCTCACTGTACCTTCATGTCACATTATTTATTGATTTTATTTTAAAAGTTGTTCCATAGAAATAACCTTAGAAAGTACACAACAGATTTTTTTTTTTTTTAGGGCTTGAATAGACATCAGTGTGATACAAATAAAATGACATGACAGTGGCGTGTCATCACAATGCAAAGTTATCAGTAGCAACAAACCTTTCTAAAGAAACTAAAGTTTTTCAGCCTTTCAAAACCAAACAGTGGATGAATTACTGCTTTTACTCCTGCTTAGGAGAAAGAGTACCATCACACGGTGAAAAGCAGCTGAATAGATGGAAAGCTAAAAATTAGTTTAGTTTGCTACTGTTAGACCAAGTGCTGTGAATTTTATAATTTTTTCCACTTTTTTTAAGTTGTAAGTACTCAGTGAAAAATATAGAGACACTGAGCATAGATGTTAGCTTATAGAGGCACTGAGTTCTCTGAGGGATAGTTGCTGGCAACTCTTGTTGCAGCTGCTTAGAAGGTGCCATTTCCAACCTTTGGTCCTCGTCCTTTGTGGAAGTTACCTTCTGTGAGTACAGCTGATGGAAATGGGCTCTTGCCTCTACTTTTGCTGCTTTTTCTTGTGACTCAGTAAAGCCACAGCTTTGAACTGGGGCTTTGGACTGGAATGGCTGAAGCACAGAATGATCCTTTTCAACAACTCTGATGTGTGACGTAGTTTCAAGCAAAGGGGTGAAAATTAAGAAGCTGGAGAAGTATTAGTTTCTGAATCCTTATGGTTGTGGCCTTCAGGGTTAAGAGTGAAGGCTTCTGAGCGTCACAAACTATAAAATTAATAAATTCCTTGATTTGGAGTTGACAGCTTCGGTGGGTCTTCTCCACACATGATGTGGGGTAGGCTAGAGGGTATAGCCATCTCTCCCAGACATGGATTTAGGTTGATAGGAAAAACAGCCACTGACAGAAGGCCAGTATCTAAAAGAAAGCTCCTTGAGCTGCATTCTTGATATTCAGGTCTCGAAATCCATATAGTGGAGTTGTGCCATCTTAGATTTGGTGTGGTGACGGATTAATAAAGAGATTAAATTTCCCCTCAGGCCAGTTGAGAGAGAAGTAATCTGAACCAGGACTTTCACAAATCTTCTGCACCTTCTCCAATACTTGTTTGGAAATCATTACCATACCAATAGGTCTAAGTGTTGATATGACACTGATATGCCTTACTATAAATTATTTTTCTTTTATTTTTCTTTTGTGGCTATCCAGTGTTCTCTTACTGTGGATTGTGAAATGTCTTGGTTTAGGCCTGGTGGGGAATGGGATTTACTTGTTTTTGTTTGGTTTTTTAGTTTGGTTTTTTTTTTTTTCATTTTCTTGTATTGGGAAAAAAAAAAAAAAAGGAATATCAAATAAATATTTCCTGCTTATCAGCTAAAAAAGCACAGAGCTGTCCATGGTATTGCTGTCCAAACTGTAATCAGGCATTGATAGTTGTATTAATAGTCTTAGAACTGAGGAAAATTCTCATTTGAATCTGTTCTTAGTAAGCTGCATACTTTATGCATTCAAATATATGTATATACATGAACATATAATTGAGATGGATGTACAGGTGGTATACTTTGAGAAAAAGGCAGAAAACAGAGATTAAGGCTAAATGTGTATTTAAAAGTAGGGTTTTAAAAATGCTTGCCTTTCTTACATTCAAATTCAGATGTTTTGAGAAGTTAAATAGGATTCAGTTGTTTGAGGATTACTTTGTATATGACTTGGATTTAAATCAGAGGGCATTTCACATCAGCTACTCTGTTCAAAGCAGCTGCTGTTAAAGGATTTATACATGATATTTCTTCCAGGGTATTAGTATAGCAAGTCTTCTCCTAGCTAAATTTGAAGTGGAATGTAGAATTTATATTTTCCTTGCCTAGTGTGTATTTTTTTTAGGCAATCTTGATCTACCGCTTAAGGATATTAACCGGTTCAAAATTATTGGCATTGTTTAGAGGATTTTAAATAAACTATGTGAAACCATGCTTTCCATTTAACTGTACAAGTGTAAAAATAAACTCTCCAGAGTGAAAGAAGTACTTAGAATCATGCATTCAGTGATTCACATCCCAAAGAAACATACTGCTGATACTTCAGTGAGGGTAATGTGAGTGTCTTGGATTACCATTTTTGTAGCATTTTCCCCACAGGATGAAAAGAACATAAGAGTATTTATGAGGGGAAAAAAAAAAGAAAAAGATAAGATTTTGGTAGGCTTTTTAAGCAAAGTCAAAAGAAACTGAAATATGCCTACAGTATTTCACCCACAAACAGATGGCCAAACATAACAAATCAATAGTATGTAAATAACAGTGTTAAGAAGATCTGTTGCAATGCACGAAAAATGACTGGTTTCTTGGCTGCTGCCTTCACACAGACTAAACCTTCACAGAGAAGAGCAGGATATATGTTGTTTTTTTTTTTTTCACAGAGACAGATATAGTGGCTCAAAGTTGCTATCTCTATTTTAAAGTCCTTTTTTTTTTTTTTTTTAAAAGTGTAGCATAGAATCAACAGGTGCCCTTTAGAACTTGTAAAGGTGGTGCTGAGAAACAAGCAGCGCTGGAAGGTCTGAAGACAGAGGCAGCAAGAGGAAATGCTGTTCTGTCTTCACGAGGCCAGTGAGTCCCCTGCACCCACACAAGTCTGGAACAGAGAACTTGTGCTGGAAACTCTTGAGTTGTTACAAGAGGCAGACTGTGAAACAGTGAACTGCTGGTTCTGTGGCACACAGTCATCAGAGCACTGGGACAAAAGTGTTTAAGTTTACAAGAAAAGCAAGGTCCAGATTGCATCTTACTGTGCCACTCCTGGAAGTACAATTTATTCACTACTGTCAACCCTACAGTCTTTTTTCAGGTGTCTTGCAAATAACAGTCTCTAGTATTTTAGGGCCTATTTTACTACTAAGTATGCTAAGGGTGTTTTCTCATTCAAATTACAATAATGGGGGATTTAATTTTAATTTTAACAAAGGATCCTGCAAGTGACTTTAACTTGTGACCTCAGGCAATTGATTTAAAATCTCCCTCTGACAATGGCTTCTCTTCTGTGGAATGTGAATGATGATGTTTTATTTCCCTGCTCTGCTAAAGCATTTTGAGTTCCTTGGATTAGGAACTTTTGCCTGGCCTGGGTTCTGCAAAACACTGTGCAAAGTAGAAGTCGAACATTAAAAAATATGAAATGGGCAGAAACCCCAGTTTTGAATTGAGATCCTTCTACTTATTTTTTCAGAAGAATCAGAAAAATATACTGTAGTTTTCTAATGATAACAAGATATAGTCAAGTGAGTATTGATCATTTATAGTCTAACTAATTAGTCAGCAATTGAAAGCACTTAAACAAGTTATTCTTTCTTTTGTCAGTTTCAAAACATTACTTTTTTGTGCAATTGATCCAAAAAAGTTTTTGAATATTCTCTGGAATCAAACTTACAAAAATAGCATATGTTTCTGATGTAAAGACTGTTTTGATGTTTCCCCTGTTGTTCTTTGTTACTAATATAATGAGGTTTTCTGGAGCTCTTGATTACTATTCCTGCTTTTATTGGGATCAGGGAAAGAATTCTCTGGTTTGAGATTTTCATAAAGTACTACTTGCAGTGTGTCCTTTCCCAAAGCAGAGTAAAATAGCCCAATATCCTTGCATCTCACCATTTTTTAAAGATTTTTTCCTGATAGTATACATCTTCAAATCATTAGAAATAGAAATATAAATGCTTTTGGGAATTTGATGTTGACCATTGCCATGTCTTTTTTTAAAAGGCAATATTCTAGATTTCTTTGCACTTATGCCGTTATGTCAATGATGGAGATAATTTCAGGAATATTGTGATCAACCCAGACCCCAGAACTTCTGAATTTGAACATTTAGGAAACAGATCTGAAAATTATCTGTTAAGATGTTTAAACATTCTTTATCTTACTGTGTAATTATATGATGGTAGCTAGGAAAGACGGCAAAGATTTTAAAAAAACAAACAAGCCAAGACAAAAAAAAAACAATTTCATACATTTCCACACCTTTTATCATACAGGCATTTATTGTACAGTGTCATATAGAATCATAGAAATGATTCTGTAGAATCATAGAAAATGAATCATAGAAATCAGAATCATAGAAATGCTGAGTTGGAAGGACCCATGAGGATCATCAAGTCCAGCTCCTGGCCCTGTGCAGGACACCCCAAGAGTCACACCATGTGCCTGAGATCATGGTGCAAATGCCTCTTGAGCTCTGTCAGGCTTGGTGCTGTGACCACTGCCCTGGGGAGCCTGTCCCAGTGCCCAACCACCCTCTGGGGAAAAAAGCTTTTCCTAATATCCAAACTAAACCTCCCCTGACACAACTTCAGGCCATTCCCTCAGGTCCTGTCACTGGTCACCACAATGAAAAGATCAGTCCCTGCCCGTCCTCTTCCCCTCACGAGGAAGTTGTAACTCCAGTGAGGTGTCCCCTCATTCTCCTCTTCTCCAGCCTGAACAGACCAAGTGACCTCAGCCACTCCTCATATGCTCCTTCTTTAGATGTTGTCTAAGGGAAAGTGAAGGTTGTTTAGGTGCTGTAAATTTATTAAGCAGGAACAGTATTTAAAGACACCACGAAAGACAACAGGTACTTCTGGACAGACCACAGAAAGAAGGATTATCTCTAAGCATGCAAAAGTGGCTGTTTTCCAAAGGGGATGGTGGTTCCTGAAATTGTAACAAAATGTTCTTCATGTTTCCCTCCTCCTCCTCTCCTCTGTTGTCTCACAGGAGTTAATGCCTCCTGAAATTGCTGTTCTGTTAGCATTCCTTCTCTTAATCATATCTAGTGTGGAAGTACCATGAAAGCATGTGGGTCATTGAAAGGTCTAACTGAGTTTCATATGTAAACAGGAGTACAATGAATGGTAATATTGTTTTGAAATAGACACTGAAGTATTCTTTCAAATTTGTCAGCATTAGTATTTCAGAGTAAAACACGAGGCCATAACGAATACATTTATAATTTGTCTCCGTTTTAATACCATATATCTCAATTTGATTTCTAAATTTGATTCATTTTCTTTCTGTAGTTCCCTCAGCTCTGTTCTCGCTTTGGCTGAGACTTTCCCTTGTCTCCATTCTCTTTTCATACTTTGCCAGCTTTCCTTGTAGAGACCTGAAAATGTGTTACAGCTCATTAATATGACTAATCTCAAAGTACTTGTACAACAGACATTGCTAGCTCTAGCAAGATAGACCCATTTCCCCCTGTATGTTCTGAAATTATAGTAGTAAACTCTGAATTCTGTTGCTGTCAAATGTTCTCCTATTGCCTCTCCCTCTGATTTCTTGCATGAAAGTTACATTAACTCCAACATGACCACAGTCTGGTAGCAGAGATTGTTCTGTCTGTCAGAGTGTAATCACCTGGGTTACCTGAAAAAGAGCAAAGCTGGTGGTAGGAAAATTGGATTAATACCAGTACATCACTTTTGTAATGAAAATAATTGATAATATTTACATTTAAAGTACAAAGTGTGGCGAATACAATGCCAGTCTGGTTATGTTAATATGACCAGAAACAGAGAAACATTAGTATAATAATAATTTATGACATGTACAATTTAATAAGGAACATTTTCTGGTGACAAGCTGGTTATTAGGAGCAGGCAGTCAGAACTGAATATGCTCAGGGTGCAAATGATAGCTTTTATTCCTGTGGGTTTAGTTTCAAATTCTCCTGGTTTTCTGCAACTGGGAAAATGAGAAAGCATCCAGTTGCAACCACAGAAAATTTCCCCCTCCTGGTTTTTTAACCACTTGATCGGTTTCCTGTTGCAGAATCAATTTACAGCTTGCTCAGTTTTGAATTAGATGAGCAATTATTTAGTTTTTTTCTTAAAAGATTTGGGCTGCTGGATTGTCTTCTTGCAGTGCTGACTTTTTGTCAGTAAATATATTTTTCCTTTCCCTCCTCTTTTTTTTTTAGCTTTTTGAAGGTCTAAAAGCTATCCCTGTTGCACGGGATGCACTATTAATAATTTCCCCATTGATGTACTCCTTCTTCCCTTTTTGGTGTCCCAGTGCATGATTTTTCATTAGTATCTTGCATCATATGGAAATACTCAAATTAACCAACAACCAGCCTCAGGAAAACATGGCTTAAAATCAAACTCTACATGTTAATGAAAAGGAATTTATGGTGTTCTCTTACCAGTGAACACTATTACGGAGTGAAAAAATGCCATAGGACAATCTCGGTGCTGAACTTGCCAGAAATGGTTGCCAGAATAGTCTATAAGATGATTAATTTTTCCAATGAGTTACTCTTTGGACTATTTACTTAGGAGCTGGTTTCGTGTTTTCCTGGAAAGGCTCAGTTTTCAGCTGGTAGCAGTTTTTATCCAGCTGAATTACAATAACAGGCAAAATGTGAGTGGTGCATCCCAAGCATAAAATGATACATCTTTTGCTCAGAGGGTTTATGATCCATGTCACTGACTCAATGGAGTTATGCCAGGTTATGCCATCTGAAGATTTGGCCCTCAGTAACACACAATATTCTGTTTTCAAGGACCATTACGCAAATAGAAGAACCTAATCACACTAAAGGCCAAATGTCTGCTGCGCCAAACTTTGGTACAGGATTTTCTCTTCTCTAATTGTCATGATAGAAAAGTACAGGTGGGTGAGTAGCATAAAATTTAGATGTTATATCCTTTTCTCTCTTCTAGAAGGTATGTAAGGTCCTGTGGAAGTTAAGATGTGGCTTTCAAAATGAAGAGTGATTTTATTTAGTTGAATTCACCCTGTTAAAAATTCTAATTTCAATGATGGCTGTTAGGAGTTTGTTTTTGAATGCCAGAATTTAAACACCGACGTGAAAGCAACCAGAAACCTCTGGCTCCTCATGACTCCCTGTTGCCTGCACTGTGATAACTGCAGAGGTCAGATTGTGCAGCAGAATTACTTACTGCTAAGATTGCATAATTCCTCCTAGTAATGTTACCAGAAAACTTTACCTAAGTGAGGCAACGGAGAAGTACTTACAGTAAAGATAAAACAGAGGCTTTATGAACTACATTTGGTCTTGCTAAGTCGAAATAAAGCAGAAAGATATCTTCAATTCCCATTTATATGTCATTAGCCCACATTCAACAGCAATAAAAGTGATAAACAAGTGCAATTTTGATGACTTAGCATTCACACAGATGCCGTTAAGCAAATATTTTGTGGATGTAAAAAATTTTCTGGGGATTTAAAACAAAAGAAATGTGTTACAAGTGATAGTGATGAAGGTTAGCTGAAAGTATAGTGTAAATTCTACTCCATTGTATCAACGGGTAAAAATAGATCGGAATATAAAGGATTATTACATATAAAGAGATTATTTTTACCAATATACATTCAAAAGGTTAGAGATGACCTAAAATCCCAGTTTTAAGGATGACCTAAACCCCTGTTTTTTCTGAAACAGAGGGTTAATGATGGCAGTTGTTTTTATTCACAGGGAGAGCTCTGGTGGCCAGTTGTGCTCAAAGCCTTTCCTTTTCCATCTACCCTGACAATACTAACGCCTTACTCAAGAAATTCCGTCTTGCAGGTGTTCAGCCTGTGAGCCCAAGTCATTCACTACCTCATGCCAGGCCACACTGCTGTAACTCTTAAAGTTAATTAGAGCTAATCCATGGAGTTATAATCTGCCTTGCTTTGAGCACTTACAGAAAGGCAACCAAATATGTTGAACCAAGGAGAAGGGACCTTTCCTTCAGAGTGCATGTGAGAGAGTGCGTTTTTTCCATGAATTATTGTATTGGGAGAGAGGTGCTTTTTAAGATCATTAGAGTAATATTAAATTGATCAGGTAATGGTGAACAGTTTTTCTTTATGGATTTAAGATGAAATAATAGATGGTATCTTAGATTAATTTTATTTTAATGTAGTCTTTGTTTTACTCAATAAAGCGTGTAGTAGATGTTTTTTAGCTGTGTTACCTAAATGAGTGGTTAAGATTGTTCTGAATGCTGAAATCTCACTTTAAATCCATCTGACACTCTGATAACTTGGAAATCTTAAGACTTTAAGAAGTGAGAAAATAAAATGTGCATTTTTAGGGGAATTTAACTGGAGTGGCAATATACTGGGATGGAGTGAATTGTCCATCTGTATCTCCTATCATGCTTACTCTTTTGCTGAGCTGTCACCTGGTTAAAGCACAAAATGAGAATATAGTTCCCTGATACCACAGTGACAGTTTAAGTAGTATCTTTCCCTGACCATATCTTCTACTGCCAAGTCCCTGAAAATTGCTTATGAGGGTGTGAAGTGCATCAAATCAGATCAGAGGACTGATTTAGATTAAAAATAAAGCCTCCTTGTCCTCACCTTTATTCTTTCATCCCATTTTATTCCATGGCCTGGGATGACAGCCGTGCTGGGGGGGGCTCAGCACTGCAGGGAAGGAGTAGGAAGGAGACAGCAGTGACAAGAGGCAGGAGACGGAGGGAGAAGAAGGAGGGAAGGGCAGAAGAGGGATGAAAGTTTCTGCAGAGTTTAACAGATGTGCAGGTGCAGTTAGAAAGACCAATAAGGAATTGAGACCAGCCACATGAAGTACCTTGTCAGAGTATCTGAAACCTGTTGTATGAAACTATTTTAGAATAACCCTCTTAGGGAACGTAAAACTTGTTTGGAGTAGATGCAGTAGACTAATGCAGTAGCCCTACTGAATCAGGACTAAGTTTTCCAATCTTGTTTAGTTTCCCAACTAATTAGGAGTTATGAAGTGCTTTCTATTGTTGCAAGAGCCCCTCAAGCATACACAAAGTCCATCTCCAGGGAGCTAAAGCTTCCGCTGTTTTTCAAGTGACTCTTTTCCTACAACTCTCTTTGATTTGATAAAGTTGACCCAAGCGTTCACAATTTTTCATCACAACTAATACCTTTTTACAGTACTTTGTGTTACTGTGTAGTTTACTTCTAATAAATATATATGGTGTTCTCAATTTTTGAGTCATCCATTGACTACCTCAGAAATACTCAGAGCTATCTGATACTTCAGCTAGGATATTTCAAGATCAGTGCAGGCAGTGTGTTATAATTTTTTTGAATGCTACTTCTTGTAAGTTCTCACAGATGGCTGTTGGAAATCAGAATTAATATGGATTTTTCTTTCCCTAGTATTTAATCACTGTATTTCCAAATTACTTACATGAAATTATTTATCTGTAAATTGGGATACTTATACATGTACATGTGTTCATATATATATATATATACACACACACACATATCTGCAGGTTATATATACATATTTATATATACCATTATTATTATACTATTATCTGTGAGTGCAAAAGGCTTTTGGAATACATATTTCAGATTAATTTCTGAACTGCAAAAATATGAAAAATTTTGAAAATAACTGTGCCATATTTGTTAGCTTGTATCCATTGCACTTTGTTGCTAGTATTCAATTAAACACTTAACTTGCCTACTCATTGATCCCATGTATTTATGCAGAGCTGTGCTCATTTTTAAATTTGATTTCCTCAGGGAGAATACGAATATTTTTAATTTTGTTTTGTGAGCCATATGTTCAAGAGCCGCTACTAGTTTGCTGTCTCAACTTTCTTTGCCTTTTTCTGCTGTTACAATATTCCAGACATTCACCAGTCTAAAATAGAGCCCTGTAAACACACCACTAAAAAAAAGTTTCTCGTGCAATGTGATTTTATTATGAGCTCAACATTTAGTTTTATCGTAATATCCCCTACTGCTCAGTGCTTCTCTCAAAAGGCATGTCTCTTTATTTTGTGAGTCAGCTTCCATAAATGTATTGCTATTCTTTCCTGTTATCTTAGTTCCAGCATTGTGGGTTTGCTATGGAGCTACTTTATGGTGGATTTTTGTTTGTACCTTTAAGGTGTTCTGGCCACCAGAACACAGGAGAAGTGTCTTCTTTGAATGCTGGCAGTTTTTTTTCTCTTTATGTGATATTAAACTCGTCTCTCTTGTGGTCATCCACCCACTTTCAGGACTGGTCCCAGTTCCCCTGTTTGGTCCTGGCAAGGAAGTAGAGCCTCCAGAGTAAAAGCAAGTGAGACCCCAGGAGCAAATGGACAGGAGAGACCAGTAGCTAAAATGATGCAGTGGGACTAGATGACAGTTTAAGCTGCTGGCAGTGGGGGAAGGCTACAATGTCAGCTTCAGGGAAAACAGTGAAGAGGCAAAAGTGGCCTCATTTCATCGAAGAGATAAAAAGTCTCTTAAAAATCTGTGTGAGAAGACAAGAGACAGAATCTGGTTTTCCTTTGAGTGTATTTGTCCTGAGAGCTTTGTGCGTTAAACTTCAGTAAATTAAGCGTGGGAAATAACTAAAATTATTTAACTGTATCTTTAAATTTTGCCATCTGCTGATTTTAATTGATGCTTAAGTATCTGAGTGAGATGTCCCGTGAACAATTTGAATAATAAATTCAAAGTTGGACTTGAAGCACAGTTTCAATTTTAGTGACGTGGATCCTTTGCAGGATGAAGTTACAATATATTTGGATACTAGCCTGTAAAACTGTATTCCCTCTTCTTTGCTATCTAAACTCTGCTTTGTAACCACCAGATTTCTTTCATGAGATATTGATGTTTGTAGTCTTAAACACTTGTGAAGATCACATTTCCTTTCTGTTGAAGGGTGTTCCTGGGCTATAAAATTGAGATATGAGATGAATGGTCTTCATTTCTTATTCCACTGGAATACTGTGCCCTTAAAAATCCAAACATCTAGTTGCCATCTTGTAGGAAATTTTTATCAGGTTCTAGCTGTGGTAATATATTTTTTGTTCCAAACAATACTCTACTCTGCCTTATCGTTAGTTTTGGCATCTTGCTCCCTGTCATCTCTCTCTCTCTCTCTCTTCCTCCACCCCCTATGACTTGATATTTTAAGTCCTGACAATGTTTTATGTGTTATTCCTCTCAAGGTTCATTTCAAACTTCCATGATCCATTGCTTATCTGTAAATGTCGATACTGATTTGATGTATCTTGGCAAGCATTTGTTGCAGCATGAGGTACAGGAAAGTAATATCAAAGTTCTCTGTCTTGGCATTGCAGAGTCCCTGTGGGGCAGGTGCATCAAATTTTTCACATTATTTTCGACTGGAGCAAAAGTAACTTTCTGATTGTTCGCATTTTTGTCATTTGTCCCCTTCTCAGTGTCATGCCAGCTTCCCTCTAGATGAACCTTTTTGGAATCATTAGTCAGATGGAAGATCAAATACCTTTTTGTAATTATTTGAGATGGTAAGATACCACCTAACCATCTAAGTAATTCAGTAGAACACTTGAAGCTAATTTAAAGTGCCGTAAAAATCACTACCCACTGCTGCACCAACAAAACACCACCTACATTTTAGCTGCTGCTATTGTGAGCTCCTGGGATCATTTTATGTTAAATTTAACTTTGAAATTGCTGACTTCTTTATACTCTATCTACTGCAGAGTCTTTTCTTATTTGATCATGATCGTTTCTCTTTCTAAAATAAGGTTGTAGCAAGGTGTGGGTCAGTCTCTTTTCCCAAGTAACAGGTGACAGGATAACAGAAAACGGCCTCAAGTTGTGCCAGGGGAGCTACAGATTGGATATTCGGTAAAATTTCTTCATCAAAAGGGTTGTCAAGTGTTGGAGAGACTTCCCAGGGAAGTGGTTGATTCACCATCCCTGGAGGTGTTTAAATGATGTACACATAGGATCATGGTTTAGTGATGAACGTGGCAGTGATGGACTGATGGCTTGACCTGATGACCTTAAAGATCTTTTCCAACCTAAATGGTTCTATGACTCTATAAACAGTTTTCTCTGCAGTCTAGGAGAATGGCAGGCTTTGTGGCTGCTGGTCAGTGGGTGGCAAATTCTATGCCTGAATAATATTGAAGCAGATTGGAAATATGCCCCTTTCTCTAAGACAAAGATTTAATTCCCAAGCTTAGTCTAAAAAAAAATAAATATAATCTATGAAGGTTTAGCTATCTATTCCTGTGAATGCTAAAGGAGAAAAACCAAAACAGGGCAGTTTTCTGTTAGTATTGGGGAAAAGACTGCTTACTGATCTCTAAAGCAACAAAGTAAAAAAAAAAACACAAAAACAAGTAGAAAACCTAACAAGGCTAATTAAACAAACAAAAAAATCCTTCTCTTCTTTTTATTTTTACCCAGTACTTGTACTTATGTGGGATCTCTGATTCTTCTCTCTTGGGGGTCATGCAAAGATAGAAGACATTCTGAACACCCACATTTTCTGTCACCCTTAAGGATGGAGGGATAGAAGCAAATAAGTAAATTATTAAGTATCCATAACAAAGAATTTCTGTTGATGTGATTCCCCCCCCCCCCCCCACCCCGAGTTGATCCTCTGTTTCCTGGGATGCATGATTTGCTGCTTTACTTTTCTTTGCATTGGGTCAGTGTTTTGATTTTTTTTATTTCCTGGGTTTATAGTTATTTAAGCACTTCTCTACTTCTGTGACTTGGCAGACGATGAACCTTAACTTTTTTAAGTTCTGCCTTTTAAGTGGAACCGTTATTACTTTCCTAAGTTGTGCTCTGTTATCAAGTTCTCTAAGCACTTATCAGCTCTGTACTAAGCACTTTAGAGGCTTTGTAAACACAGAAATAATAATTATATTAAATCTGAAATTGCAGATGGGGCCATGAACAGGAAATCCGTGCCCAATTGCATTCTCATCCTTGTTTAAAGAAAATGAGTTTTGGGGAATTGGTTCTTAGCATAATATTGTAGCATGAAAGTAAGTTATTTCATGAAATATGTCCAGGTAATTGTTATGCCCACTTAAACTGAAAACATGAGAACACTGGTATCTTAAGCAAACAGGGCTTTGGGATGGAAGCCTTCTGAAACTGCTGAAGAAATCTGGAAACTGAGTAGCAATGTTATTCTAGAGCAACACAAAAGTGAGAGTGAGACTAACCGATGCAGAAAAGTGTTTCTTTTAAAACAAACAGTCAAATAATTATAACATTGAAGTGAATAAGGGAAATATCATTAAAATAATTAAAGGTATTTATCAATATATTAGAGGTGACATTAAAAGATAATAAATACAGTCCAAATATGGAGAATACAACCCAGAGACTGATCAGTGCTGTCACCACTCAAATGAAATAGTGCTCTGTGCTGGCCTGCTCTGCAACACTTGTATCTCCTGCTTTTCTGCAGGTAAGGGACGTAGGCTGATACTCTCTTGGGCTTGTTTTGACTTTTTCCATGCGTGCTTATTGATTCTTTTTTTTTTTAATGGCCTCTCATTCATATATACAGGCTGCATGGCTGTAGGATTGGTTATGCATGGGAGAAAGTTTTAGAACGTGATTTTAGTTTTTCAAAGATACAGAGGAGGTCACGGAGTCATTCGAAGGCAACAGGCCATGTAGGCTCTCAGCTCCTCAGCAAATCAAAATCTTAATAATCCCCAGCTCCTTTGTGAATTTAACTGTGTTTAAAAATGGAGTTAGAGTGCTAATGCCAGTAAAAAAAATGCAGCCTGTATAAACACAAATTGTCAAATATAAGAATGCACAGTTCCTAAATTTTAATGTGCATTTCTACAGTGTTTTTCTTTTAAAATCGGGATATATGGCTCTTTATTTTATTCTTTTTTTCAAGTTTTTTTGGTTTTCATCATTCAAGTAATAACTGCTGTTAACTACATTATGATACTCTGTTAATAGTTTACAAAATAAAATTCTAGACATGAAAGAGAGAAATCTCCTCTGTAAACAATGGAAGAGTGCTGAAGTTTTCTGTTTATATTCCTAAACCCAGGTATTCAAGAAGATACAGTATGTATGATTTGTGCTCAAACAGTATTATTGTTTTAAAATCCTATCTTTAATTTATTAATAAGTTATTACATACTGCTTCAGACACTCACCTGCTCAGCTACTGTGTTCCTAAAATATCAGGTTTAACTTGCTGAGTGTGTAGGACATATGATGTAATGACTTGAAATGTCTGTCTTGTGTGCAAAGGTAATGCCAAATAATTGACTTTATGCTCGTGAACCTAATTTTCTTGAGAGAAAATTATTCGTATTAATTCAGTAGAAACTAATGGGTCTGTTAAAATTAGTTGCTTTCAAAACAGTGTGTTTATTGCCATAAATATCCCTGCTTTCTCCAGAAGCAGAGGAAAGCTCAAGATCTTAGTTTTCTCCACAAAAAAAAAAAAAGTCTTGGCTGCAAAATTGTTCACATTGTACACACAATACCCTGGACACATTTTGTAGAACTATATAAAATCATTCTCATTATTTCAATTTATGGTGTAACTGGGTGCCAAAGCCTTTGAGCCTTGGCTCAATGTAAGCACAATACAGCTTATGAAAGGGCAGTATAAATGAAAAATACCTGACCATTACACAAAGGATACTGACACTGTTGTGCTCTATCCAGAGGTTTACTGTGCAATAGTATGGAAAGTCTATTATACTAGTTTTATAGTTACAGATGCTGTTTTGGGACATTCATCACCTGGTCTTGAACAAACATGGAGAAATAACCAGTTGCCCGTTATATACTAGATTCTCAAGACAACAGCCCTTCTCCTATTTAGGGGAATATATTTTCAAAGCAATATTGATTTTTCTTTCGTTCTTTTCTCCTCTCCTCTCTCCTTAGAAACCCGGTTTAAGAATTACCTTTCATCCTTAAACTTGTTTGTCTCTACATGAATGTGCTTAGTATTTCTCTCTTTCCCTTTTTTTTTTTTTCTTTTTTAACAAACTTTTATTCATTGAAATTATGTGTAGGTGGTATGCTGGACTATGTTCACAACAAGACAGTATTTTTTGCAGGTCAACCCCCTGCAGGACATGTGCCATCTTTGGCTTCTGGCATCAGGCAGCTGGAGGAATCTGTAAAAAGTGATTTTTTTCAAATGTTACTCAAAAGCTGTTAATCAGGCAAAAGCCTTCTGAATCAAAAATTCTCTCCAATGACTCCTTGGTTTGATTTGCTGTCACTGATGTACCTCAGACAGATCCTAGAAAAAAAAACAACTGGAATGGCTGAAAAAATGAAAAATTGCAAAGCCAATTAGCAAAGTTTTGTTCAACTTTAAGACGTGGAGTAAGAACCCTGGGTTTCGTAACGCTTCTTGTCTGTGGTTTGATGAAAGCTCAGGTGGGTGGGTTCCCCATTCACAATAAGGCAACAAACCTAAAAATTCAAGAGGAGCTTGCAACCTGCCCTCAGCTGCTTTCTGTGCAAAGAGACCTTTGACCAAAGTATTGAAGCTCAGTCCCCTTGAAAATATTTTGATACAACTGTGGCCTTTGCTGGGTAAACGCAAAAGTGTTTTGAACAGTATTGCTGGAAATGTGACCTGTGATGAGGGCAACCACAGATTTTTGAGCAACCTGTTTGATTCATTTGACGCTTGCTATTTATGTATTTGAAACTTCCTCCTTTATCCCACCCTTTTTCAAACCTTTCCTGCTTTAAATGCAGACGAGATCATGCCTACATATTCCTAAGGTGAAGGAATCCTTTGTTTAACTCAAAGTGTATTCACATAAATTTCACTCCTCCACAAGAACAATCTGTGTGGGTGAAGGCAAGTGTATGTCAAAATAGGATGGACAAAATGTTACACCCAGATCTTTGTTTCTTTCGGGTTTTGTTGTTCTTTTTGTGGCTGTCATTAATCCTGTCTTTGTGAGTTGAAATTTTACCTTTCAAAGGAGTTTATGAAATAGATGCATAAGAACTTAATAGGATTAATTAGTATGTTCCAGTGATAGCTTGAATTTTCAAAAAAACCCCCTATCCTATATGAATTTTCTTTTAGTTGTAGACATGGCTTTTCTTATTTTTAGATGCTAGTTTCATTCTAACGTATTTTGAAAAAATGCTCTGACCCCTAGAACAAAAGCATAAGCAAAAAGAACTGTTGTGGGAACTTCATATGGGTATTCATAGGACAACCTACAATTTGTGACTTATGTTTGATCACAGCCTTTTTAATTACTAACATATTGCATCTGCTTAACATTGCTACTGTTTTGTTGCAAAAGATCTTCTGTATCAATTAATCTAGTAATATCCCTAAGCAAGCTGAAATTGTTGAAGAAGATGGAAATTGGCTGATGAATGTATTGGTCACTTCAGAGGCATGTTCAAATCTATCTTCTTGCTGTCCTAATGAATATGGAAACCTGCCCAGCGTGTGATTGGATTTTAATGGCTTCAAGGTCAGGGACTTGGTAAGGTGTGGATCTGCTTGCAAGGTCACTAGTGGCAAACAGTGCATGGATCTGAAAATAAACAAGGAACTGTCAGGGATATTAACTTTTTGTAGAAAAACCCTTGGGATGAAAAGGTTAATAGGTGATTGCATTGTAACTTGTTTTGAAACTCAAAATGAGCTCTAAAGCGACGTGCATTATCCTTCATTATACCTTGCATAGGAAATAGTAGTAATTTAAAATGCAGGCAACGTTTGATTAAAATAGTACCCTGGCTTATCAAAAGCTTGCATTTGCCACCATATAAACTGGTCTACATAATCAACATATGCTCCAAATGCAGACCTTTTGGAGAAACAGGTGAAATTACCTGGTCTAAATTGCTCTTGGATGTGTAAGTATATTTGCCTCCCATAGGTAGCCCAGACTAGTAATTTCCCATAGAAATTCGGGTCACATGTACAGCAGTTGTACCCTATATTAATTTGCTATTCTGTAGAGATCGTTGAAGCTGTAGAAAAAAAAATAATAGAGAACAAGTCTGAAAGCATTAAGAAAGTTTATAAATGACTTGTCATAAGGTACTTGACTTGTGATGGAACAGCACAGAAATTACTCCTGCATGAGGAAAATGCAAAGAAAATCTTCCAAGGGGGAGAAATTCAGAGAGCTGATGACACTTTTCTGCAAGGATAAAAACTTAATTTACTAAGAACAAAAAATCAGAGCTGTTGAACAATTTACCCTGATGGTTTGGGACATTAGGTAGTTTCAGGGATGGCTACCGTGGTTGTAGTTTCTTTCAAACTGTTTATACCAATGGGAGGCTTCATCTGATAGGCATGTTCAAATAGCAGTTCCACATAACAGTGTAGAAAGGAGTTATACATAAGCTGCTTCCTGTCACTGGAAAATCTACAACCTTAGTGATTGAAGAGCTAGGAAAAAATAGCACAAGTACCCCACAGCTTTGGGGCAAAAATCAGTTTTACTGAAGTCCAAAGGGATTCTGTAATTTTCTCTTTTTTTTCTTTTCCCCCCAGAAATTATATGTGTGTATACATGCATAAATATACATATATGCATACAGCTCTTCACGTGTCTTCTATTCCACATCTGGGAATTTGGTGCCTATGTGGTAACTGGTAACAGTGCTTTAGCTGGTGTGATTCATGATTTCATGATTAAACTCATCAGAATTTAGCTGCATGTTCAATTGGCTCCTAAGTTCTGCATTTAAAACAGGGACTTAGATTTTTTTTTTCTGTAAATGAAAAATACGTTGCATCCTTCCCATAACAATACTTAATTTTTACATGCTGTATGACATAGCACAGCCAACAGTCATTAAAAAAACATAGCAGAAGAGTTTTGCCAGGATGGAAGATTTACTTGGTTCTGATTTCACCCTAGATGAAATCACTATAATCTTTTATGGTATGTCACTGTTTCACTGATTTCACTTTCTTGAATGTATAAGCTCATGTTTCTATTTCCTCCTGATTTTGGAGTATAAAGAGACAAGGTTTGTTTTCACTTGCTCACTCACTGAGTACCAAGGGGCTCTTTTTCTTTCTGCATCCCACCTGGCTACAGGAAAGAGATTTTATCAGTGGGTTGGGGATTTTTTTTTAATCTTGTTTTGGGCTGATCACGGTTTGAAAGCAAAAATTGTTCAGTTTTCTTTTTTTAAGATAAATTGAAAATGGTAACACTGACTATTTGTTTAAAATGTCTAGTTTACAGGATTTTGAAAAAGAGTAAACTTGAGAGTAATAGTCTGCTGCAGTTTTATAGTAGAAACTATGAAACCTCTTAATAGGATGAATTTTATTTATGAATGTTCCTTTGTTTGATGGCTAATTCAAATGTTTAGAGTAAATGAATCTTTATTTCCATATTGACAAATGATTTTGTTCGTATAATCTCTAATGCTTTTGTAGGAATATGAACTGAACATGCATTTTTGCATCCTCTTAATGCAGAGCTGCTGAAGGCATATTTGTATGATTCTGAGAAGCATTTCTTAAAGCAAAACCTTATATACTGTACTTCAATACCCCAATATACTAATGTCTGTTAGTTGTTATTCTGTAATGTCTATCTTCAAACCGTATGTCACATGTTAATATCATTGTATATGTGAATTCATTAGCATCCTGTTCTTTCTATTTTGCTGCTGTTTCTAATTTTTGAGGTTCTAAATGCAGGCAAGTTTGACAGCCTCTTCCATACCAGCAGTTTCTGCTTTTGGCCTCCACTTTTCCTCTTACATAAACACATTGACAGTAAATTTGGTGTCCAAGTCCCCTTCTGTTCTTCTTGCACTCTCATTAAATTTTCTCATATTCTAGATATGTTTCATTGTAGCTTTAAATTTCACTGATTTATAGACTGATCAGTCAAAACTGTCTCTTTCTACTGGTTGTCTATGCACTTTGACTCTGATAAAGTAAAATATCTGACATTCCAGATATTTAGTCAGTTTTGGTAAATCAAAATGTTGAGATTTGAAAAAATTCTCTTATCCTTTTGGATAATTGTCTGTTTCAACTTGTCTGATATTGAATTCTGCAGTCATTCTTATTTAAATTCAGTGTTTTAGGGACACACATCAATGCTCAGTGAATGCTGTAATTGTAGTGCTGAGTTATATTTTGGATTCTATACCACCAAATCTGCAGTATGTAAAATGGCAATCCTAGACACAAATGACTTTTCTCATTAAAAATATCTGCTAATTTTCTGCAAATTGCACTTAATTGCTCATTCAACAGTAGTAATGCGTGCAGCTTTGTGTGTGAGGAAAAATCTCCTCTTCAGTGGGTTTCTGCTCTCTGCAAAAACTTTGGTCACACACTGTAGAACTGGAGTCAGTGCCAATGAATCAAAGAAACCGCTGGCCTCTTCTATTCTATTTTTAGTGTCCTCCCCATTGCTAGTGGAGCCTTTGCTGCGAAAACATACTACTGGATTTTTGTGAAAATATGACGAGTAATTATTTTTTAAAGCGTAGCCAATAAGGAGAATAATCTAAGGGCATCTGATCCAAAGCCTGTTACGGTGGATAATTAGCAAGCTATCATGAGACAACTCTGCTTGCTTGAGTATTAAACATTTATGCCAATGGCATGTGATTGAGTTCTCTCCCCCCCAGTGTGAGAATAAGAGGCCACCAGCTTCCTCCATCAAGTGATGCCCAATAATGTTGCTGTACCCCTGAGGAAACAGAGCAGATGGGAAGGATGAAGAGAAGCTTGGTTGTACAAAGGACTGCTGCTTCTTTCTTAATTTTCCCTTGATAGCTGAGCATCCTTAAAAGCAATGATTGGTGAAGACGTGAGAAAGACAGGGTCGGGGGAAGAGGAGAGGTTATTCACCGGAATTAAATTAGAATGCAGATGCAAGGAAGAGTGACACATTAGGCACTGTGGAAAGCAGAATGCACTGCTGCTAAACTGTGTGACAGGAGAGGCTATAAAACGTAAAATCAGCTGTGAGCAGAATAGAGGAATGGGATCAGTTCTGACTGAGTAAACGGCTGAAACATTCAGAGCCCTCCCAAAAATCCTTTAATATCTCTGCAGCTATCAAGCCCTTCTCACCTCACCCTTCTGAGCTGGCCCTACCTGGTGTTACACTGTACAGCTTCAGTCAATTCCTGCTATCTTGCAGAAAAAGGATTTTTTTTACAGACATTTTTCATTATGTCTGTAAAGAGAGGGTTGTACTTAGCAGAGTCACTGGCTTTATAATTGTCTAAAAATCAAAAGAATCAAAGAACTGCTTTGTATAAACAAGCAGTTTATATATAGCTATATAAATTAGCAAATTATTGAAGGTGCCTACCTAAAAACTTCTCTTCATGTTGCATTTTCCACTGTTGTATGTTTGACCTCCTTGTTTAAGTTTGAATGCTCTGGAGGAAAAATACTCTGTTATCTATTTGTATGGACCCCTGTGTTGTAAAGCTTTCAAACTTTTTATTGGTGTTTGAGTACATTTGGAACACAAACTCAAAATATAAATCATAGGACATCCAATCCTGCAAGCAGAATACCTTGGGTGAAAAGACAGGTCTTTTCTGGTAGTGCTTCTAGGGGGGGTAGAGGACCTTTCCCTGCTGCACTGCTCATTTGTTGGTTGAATCAGCACTGCCATATGGGAGGTCTGGGCTTCACTTGCAGCCAATGCAACAATCATCTACTTGGCTTGTGAAATTCCCAGTGGCAGGTGGATGTTGCTGAAGATTTTTATGGAACATTGCTTTTCTACTTTATAACCAGCAAAGGTTTGTATTGTCCTTTATTTCCCCACTATCCCCACAAGGTTTTCACTGGAAACAAATCACAGTCTCAAGGGGGTGTGTGCGTTCTGTTTGAGTTCTGAACAGGTTTGGCAGCCAAGGTTTGCATGATTTCATCTGTGATACGGCAAAAAAAAAAGGAGAACAAGGCGTATCAGAGCTTTTAGGAGATGTAAGAGCAAGCTTTCTCTCACTGAACTGGCTGTCCCACCAGTTGCACCATGAAGATAAGAGGGCTTAGTAACTCACTGGGCAAATCTGTGCTTTTGGAGAAGTGTTTAACTTTTCTTTCATTTCCCACTGAACAAGAGAAGTTTAAATTGCTGACTGACAGAGGACATTAATACGACTTCTAGGTTCACCAGTTCTTTCTAATGGCTGGTGCCACTGTCTAAGTGAAGACAGAGAACAAAGATTCATGAGAACAACTCCCTTTACCATTCTTGCTTCACTATTTAATAGAAATTCTCAGATGCTTACTGTCAAGGGTTAAAAACATGGGAAATCTGGGCTGGGCTTAGCTTGGCTTGTCCACCTAATGTTTGCATGTGAGTTCTGGTATTTTGACTCCCTTTGTTGCCAATGGAGAGAACTAGGAACTTTTCAAACCTGAGTTATGCCTACCTTGATTCTTTACCTTTGGATGAGATATTTGACCTCTGAGTGCTTGTTTCCTCTCATGTAATCCTCTCTAGCTCAGATGTACTTAAGTGGAAAGAAACCCATCCTGAATCCTAGTTGTTAGAAACGCTGACAACTTAGAATTTTGTTCTAATATAGGAGCGTCTCTGATGTAAAAAATATATATCTTGTCATCGAGCTAACACCCCAAATTAGATTTCCTAAATGTTATATTTATATAGGACTCAGTTTCCCATCTGTGAAATATTCACAGAGAGCTTCCTCACTTCAAAGACATGCTGTAGATTTTTAGAAAATAGTAAGAGAAGCCCTTTAAGGTGATAAAATATTCTATATAGAGATATAAAATGCTGTTGAAACCATGCTTCAACAAAATGAGGTATATAAGGAATTAGGCCACACCATGCCTAACAGAGAAATTAAAAAAAAAAAAAAAGAAAAAGAAAAAGTAAAAAAAAAGAAAAAGAAAAAAATAATTAAAGAAACAGAAAAAAATTAACCTAACAGAAATACTATTCCCTGAATGTCATTCATTCCCTGCATATATATGACAGAAGTTGTGTAGATGTCAGAATATGCTATCACATTGCCAAACTTGACTGTGGTCAAGAGGTTACAAATGAAATTACATAAGCAATCTATGTTTGGTGATTTTGTTATATTTTAGTCCTTGAATTTGCTGTCTTAGTGCTCTTTTTAATGAAGCATTGTGTTTAGGTTGTAGTTTGTTTGAATAATTGGTAAATACCTGTGAACACAATTTCAAAATTTAATTGCTCATTAGAATTATGCATAAGTAGGTCTTTTAATTTTTTTGAATGAGAATATGAACAATCTTTTTCTGAATTTGAAGCAATACTGGTGCTTACAGTGATATTAATTTTCTTGGGCAAACAAGAATATTCATCAGCCAAAAAGGAATGCTCATTGTTTGCTATTCAATTAATTAATATTTGCTATACATTTGACTCATTTTTTTCTTATTAACAATATTATGTCCCCCTAGCATACAAAAATAGCTGCAGTGGTAACAGTGTTACATTTATAAACTTTAAATGATAAATTGCTTTGGCTTTCTCCCTGTCTAGGTATTGCATTTCCTAATCCCCTTAAGTTAGGGAAATTTTATCATCCCTCTTTTACACACCGGGGTTTGAGAGCTACACAGAACAATCTGAGGGTGGTCACAGTAAAAGAGGTGAGAAGACAGCAGCCAGCTGTGGTAAACAGCTGGAGTAGCATGAACCAAGTATTACTCACTCTTAAAAGGGTTATCTGTAATTTTCTGCCCGAGGTAGAATTGATTCCGTTTGGAAAGTAGGAGTGATTAATATATTTTTTCTTTCCTCGTAGGGCTACAGGATACAGGAGAGCCGAGGATATCTTGGGCTGTCAGTCCCACATCTGGCATGTCATATTTTAATCATAAGTTTGCCAAAACTTGAAAATTATCATTTTTTCCTCTGTTTCTAATAGCAAGTAGTTTTAGAGTCTTGCTTCCCTGATGGTCTGAAGCCTTCTTTCAATATCCAGCCCGAATCTATTCTCGTCAGGTTCACACGTATTTGTTTCAATGCCGGTGTTGCCAATACCACTGCCAGGGTGAAACAGCTTGTTTTCTTCCTTGGTATTTATGGACAGCAGCTGTAGGCCTTCTGGCTCTTCATTTTATTTTGCTAAATACTTTAAGCTCTTTTACTCTCCTTTTGTGAAGGAAGTTTTCCACTTTTGAGCCTGTGCGAGGCTAGCACAGAAAGGACTTACTTCACAACTTGAGGCAAGACCAGCATGTCAATAATACACATTTCTGCTTGCAGAAACTTCTTTAGCTATTACATCAGGTTGGAGATTGCCACGAGCTGAAAGCATTTGGGGTCGAAGGGAATATGGCTACTTAAGTGTCTGAAATGCAGCATCTTCATCTCTGAATCTGGGAAAGATTATGGTGAGCAGCTTCTCTGGAGCAGAGCTGAAAGTCATCTCACTGAGTCAATACAAGTTCACCAGTTTAGAGGAGCTGAAGATCAATCTGATACTTTCATTTTTCTAAGTTTATCTGTGTTTACCCTTGCACCTCTTGTGTACCATAGAAATGACCCGAGTGACGGAAATCATTGTAACAGAAAAATAGAAGAAAAGCTACGGGTAAAATATATTTTGAACTGTTCTAAATAGATTTAGGAATACTGTGTTGTTGAATACAATCACAGTTTATTTGAAACCCTAAAATATGAGATCTTCATTGAAATAAACACAACAAAATTCTTCTCCCACTTCCTATATTTTATTATCAGGGAACAAATATGACGGTCTTTTAATATGTAGGATTATTATGCATTATGACTGTAACTTCACACAGTACCTCTGCTACTTATAGGTGAACTGCTGTCATTATCTCATTTTCCAGGATAAATTGGTTTTAGGTGGGGTTTTTTTGGCTTTTTTTCCCCTGTTAGAGTTTTATTAAATTACAGTCCTCTAATTCTTGTTAATTGAAATCTTATTTGAAGCTTTTTTTTCCGTAACACACAGCGGCTCCAGGCCTTCTGGATGGTGCAATAATATAAAATATTTGCTTAAAACAAGTTTTCAAAGTGGCTTTTGTCTAATCTTTGATTATTGTATGTGTCTGGTGTTATGGTTATAGAAACCTGAAGATGAATGTCTGAGCACTTAGTTTTCTCCAGTCTCCCTGCTGGGACTTTTGCTTGTCCAAGCAACTTCTGCACAGGAAAAGGTCACATAAGAGGGCAAACCAAATTGTGGGTGTCTTACACCCACAAGCTTATAAACTTGGAGACTATGTTTTAAATCATAGCCTTTTAAGTTTCTTTACCTTTCTTGAGAAGATTAATGTTTGAGATTGTAATGCGTAATATTTGAATTATTCATTTTAATTAAAATTGATTATGAGAACTAATTAAAAGACATGCAACTGGTTACTGGCAGCGTAGTTGGACTACTTTACAAAAATACCATTTGGTGTTCAACATTAGGCTCATGTTGATTTTAGAAATTATATTCTATAAATAATAAGGGGCTATAATTAATTCTGCATAAGAATTTGGAAATCTAATCTTTCATTAAAAAATATTAAGCAGTGTTTTCTGGTTTTGGAAAAGCATGGGTTCTCTTTCCCTATAAAGCTTTATGCAGCAGTCAAAAATGCCATCTAAAAAAGACTTATAAATATCCCTAAGTCATTTCTTTTTCCATATATTTTAAAGTGGGATTCATCTGCCTTCCCATCTCCTCACCCTTGCTGGGATATTTTGGGAAGATACCTAGAATCTTAATAAATAAATTAGCTTTTAGAAAAATACACATTGAAAGCAATCCTCTGGATCACCAAATCCAGGAAATCAGTTCTTGCTACTATGGCAAATCTGACTACAAAAATCAAGTTTCCCCTCAGGAATGGGTGCGTTGTTGACTTCACTATTATCACTCAGGAAATTTCTTCAAATTCTCGCTATTCTTATAATTGGAAACCCTCAGATTTCCAGTCTAAATGTATTAATTGCCAGTTCATGCTCATTTTCTTTGAAAAGCTCTTTATTTGACCTCAGATTGTGACTTGATGACTAATTTTGAGAGCTATGGTGGGAATCCATTATCACCTGCTCAGAAATATGCTCTCAATGCATTGCCTAATTTCCACTACATGAAATATAGTGTCACTATTTCTATTCTGGTTGAGGTTGTTGAAAGGAAAAGGACCAAAAAAAAATTAATAAAGAAAGAGTTTTCAGACGTTTTGACCTAAGACTTGAGTAGCGATTTCAACTGGATGGATGGGTGCCAGGGACTGTGAAAGCTGAATTTAATAGCTGAAGGTGAACTAAGATGTCTTTGCTTCTATTTGTGGTGAAGATATTGCACTGAAGGGAACCAGATTGTGCAGAGAAGAATAAATGAGACATTCTGTAGAAAACTTGCCATGCTATGTCTTAATTTAGTTGCAAATTTTCCATTGAGCCTATTAGTCCGAGAAAATTTGGAGTTTTGACTACGTAATGCTTGTTTGTTTGTGGGTTTGGGGATTTTTTGTTTGTTTCCTGAAGTTGTATGCTTCCTGGAAGTCCTACATAATTGTCTTTCCTTTGAAATTAAATTCTACTGGTGTCAGAGGGAAGTTGAATTGTATTCTACATCCATATTGAGAATCAATTTCCCCAAATAAGATCCTTTCCAAACACGGGAAGGCTTTAAGGCTGTGTTTTAAGGCATATATTTGTGTTACTCACCCAGGCTGAAAATGCTTGAAGAACACTGTCAAGGAAGGGTCCTGTCTCTTGCTACTAGGGGAGTATTAGTGAGATCTTGGGATCTTTACATAAAGATGAATTTAAAGCTTTGACATGGATCATGATGTTCACCTCCATTATATTTTCAAAGACCAGGTCTGTTCCCAGTGGAATAGCTTACACAGACTGTAGAATTTTCTTGTCACCCATGTGTCTCATGTGCATTTTATCCCTCTATATTGAATGAACTCGGCTGGAAACATTTCCTAAGCAGTGAAGAACTCTGACCCACATTTTCATGGAGCCAAAAATACCTTCTCAGACAGCATGGTAAGGTGCTGCCCTCCAAAAGGTGAGGGACTTACTAAAGACTTGCCTCAGAACACTTTATACCAGGGTCCAGGGGGAGCTGGGTTAGCAGTGTCAAATGCTGAGGATATTTGGAGAGGAAGAAACCACAGGTTAGTATCAGCTGCATTCTTCCTAGTCAGGAAAAGGAAGGGCAGAAAGGGAGAAAAAGGGTTTTAGATTTAGGCAATTCTGAGTAAAAGAGCTAAGAGATTAATTAGATGGGGGTCATATTTTTTTATTAAAAGAGGAAAGATACTATAAATAACTGTAGTGATGCCAAAAAATGTTGTGTTGAATTGTGAAGACCAAAAAGCCCCAAACAGACAGACTCCAAAACACCACTTTCTGTATTGTTGGGTAAAGTTAAAATGATCCACAAGTTGCAAAATCAGTACATTTCTCTTACTCTGAAGAGGTTGGGGGTGGGAGATGTTTTGCCTTTATGCTTCTGGTGTGTGGTAAGAAGAACAGTGGATGTTTTTATGGTTCCTTCAGCAATAGTAAATTTGAAGCAGCAACATTCTCTCTAACAAGACTGTAACGCATAAAGAAGCCCATAAGTCTTTGTATTAAAAAAGAAGGGTAAATTTTCATGTACCCTGAAGTCTTTAACCTCTTTGTGACTTCAGTTTCTTACACACAGAGATTCTCTCTACTAGTTGCATTGCCACTGATTAAATGAGCAGTTGAAATCTCCAATAAGGCACACTTTTATAAGGGATGTTTTCATTGACTTGGAGACAGTTATAGCATGAGATATTAATTTCTAACATACCTACAGCAATTATCCATGTTCTGCTGATGGTTATTTATTGTTTAATTAAAATGCATGCGGGGGATAAAAGCCCATTAGGATAAAGCATTGTGTCAAAACCAAAAAGTTACAATAAAGTTGGAGCATGGAAATGCCTGCTGCTGGTTTTTGGATATTTATTGCCAAGCTCTGGGAGCAAGCTTCAGAGAAACAGAAAAGTACCTTACTCTACAGTAACCACCTGCTTCTATAAAATTAGAAAAGAATTTGAATTATATATCCAGCAGGCCTAACCAGAAGTGTGTTCATGGACCAGTATGCTGACATTAGGTATCACACCCTTGTTAAGGAGCAACCTCGATTCAATATGAGTGGGGAAGAGCTGATTAAAAGGGAAAGGTTCTGCCAGTTAGAAATGGCAATACATTTTTCAGGAAATGTATCAGCTCATACATATGCCTAATAAATTAACCCATCTTTATAGAGAAAACTGCAAATTCATTTTATTCAAAGGTACACTGCTTGTTTTGAATCTTAAATTTGTTAATCTCTGTAAATTTTTACACTTGTCTGATACGGTTTGCAATTCTTGTTCTGATGTATCAGCTGAGGATAATAATCTATTTGAATTTATGAGGAACAGTATCACTGTGAGATGTGGGAATTTGCATATGTAACTTGAGAAACATGTAAGTTCCTGGGCACTGGGATGTGTGAGTGAAAACATTCCTGTTTTTAAATAAATGATTGTAATCATTTAATTAAAGGTGAATCAAATTCAAGTATCTAACTCATCTCAAGGTTTCTGCATTTTTTTTTCTGATCTTTCCAGCATAACCAATCCGTTCTCATTGCATGTCTTTGGAAGGTCCAAAAATTTCTCAGAAGCAAAATCCTTTTACTTACCAATTCCTTAACCTGACTGTGATTCAAAACAGTGATTTTTACATCACCTCTGCATTATCCCTTTTCCAGAAAAAGGTAGGTATGGGAAGAATGACTTCAAGACATTTCTTTTTTTTTTTTTTTCCCCATAATCCCTGGATGAAAGTTCCTGGATAAGTTATAACAGCTCAATCACATCTCTAAATTGTGCTTAACTGTGGTGGAACCAAGGGGAATGCTCCACAGCCAAGAGTTATTGGAGAGCAGCATGCTCTGATTAGGCCCTGTTTGCCCCCTGGCAAAGCTTGTATGTTGGACTTATGTATGTGTATGTCCTTTCTGTCAGCTGGTGCTAGCTTTTCCATGCCAGGAATATTTCTGTTAGGTATCCAGGTCTTCCTGCTGTTGGAGTGGCACAGAGGGAGTAGACTGTGACAGGGTAATTTTCTAGATAGCTATTAGAAAATTTTGCCAGGCTGTACTCTGGATGCTGCTTTATTCTGAAAAATGTATTTTACTGTACTGCAATAGTTGTTTTTATTTCTTTTTTTTTTTATATACTGGTTTTCTGCACATGCACACATCTTTCATGACACATCTAGAACACTGGTCAAATTTGTGTCATCTGAGCAGAGTTGCCTAATTCAGGGATGTGGATTTACCTGTTGCATCAGGTTGGTGGGGACTGAGCAAGGAAAGGCTGTCCTCTACAGCAGCGTGGGTGCTTGGGGTCTTCTGGAAATTTTATGCAAAAAAACCCCAATTAGTGAAAGGAGCGTGTTCTCTGCCAGTGCAGTTGACTTTTACTGCCCTTCTGTGACAAATTAGAGCTGTGAACTTGTGAACTTCACTAAAATTTTAAAAGATGTGTCAAGGTATCATAAGCTGTTATTATACTGACACTGAATTGGGTATGGTGGTGCAGGTGCTTTGTAGTCTTTAAAATGGATGTCTCATTGCACAGCTGTCCCTCAGTCATGGGAGACTGAGCTCACTGAGCTCTTCTGATCCTTAGTACTTGTCTCCTCTTCTACAATGAGTGGAGAGAGAACAGTCATACTCAACCACTTGTACTAAATTACCTTCTGAAATTTTCTTCACTGACTATACAGGGAGTGAGGTACTCAAATGTGTGTGTTACAGCCCTAAAAACAGGTGGACTTATTTTCTTTCCTAAGATAATGAAAGCTTGTCTTGATTTGAAACATCTGAAGTCTGAATGGCAATCTGAGGCCTCCTACATCCATCATTTGCTGTTCCCTGAGATGGTGGCCTGACCTACCTACCTGGTTGTGCATGTGACTACAATTGGTACTGAGATGAATCATGTGCCACTCTGTCTCTTGAGGTATCATAATAATATTTTTTGGATAACCCCACTTTGTTCCTTTGGATAAAATTCATTTACTGTGGGATTTTGTCAGATTTAATTAAAAATCCTAAGGGATTCAAAGTAACTGCTCTATGCTACTGGTGCTTTGTTTATGATGCAGCATCCTAAAGCTGCTATCACAAATAAAATTACACAGTGGCAAATCACTCAAGTAAACCTGCTTTTTCTTTTTTTTTTTTTTTCCTAATTCAGAAAGCTGGATTGTCATGTTCTTTTTGCAAAATTATAGAAGTAGCTGTTTAAAAAAGAACCTACAATACAATGAAGGCATCTGTTCCATTTCCATTTTACTTCCCCACACTAGATAACGTTGAAAACAAAGATGCTATTTTTCTCCCTTGTTTGTCATCAGACAGGATAAAACGCCTATTACTTTTAATTTCATCATTGTTTCTCTGTAATCAAAAGAGAAACAATGTTTAAATTAAGAACTTCAGCACTCCCATCCTGATTCACAGAGCTGTAGAAAGCTGGTATTTTGCTGACTAGTTATTTTAACAGGAGCTGTCATTAGATTTCCCCACGCACAAAGACTGCCTAGGAAACAAGGTCTCCCGGTATGTAACTACTAGTGAAGGTAATGATTGTCTTGCAGGGTTGTTTTTTTTCTCTTTCAGTGACAATTTTGTACAAGTACCCAGGCAACTGTGAATTACTGAATATTTGTACGTGCTGATATTACTTCAGAATCATAGAAACCGTAGAATGGTTTGGGTTGGAAGGGACCTTTAAAGATCATCTAATCTCACCTCCTGCCATTGATGGGGACATCTGTCACTGAATCACGTTGCTTAAACCTTCATCCAACAAGTGATGGATCATCTGCAGCTTCTCTGGGCAACCTGTTGCAGTGTCTTACCACCCTCATTATAAAAAAAAATCATCTTTATGTCCTATCTATACCTACCCTCTCCCAGTTTAAAATTGTTCTCCTAAATTAAAATCTGTCACTACAGATGTTGGTAGAAAACTTCCCTCTGTCTTTCTGATAAACTTCCTTTGTACATTGAAAGGCTGCAGTAAGGTCTCTCTGCAGACTTCTCCAGGTTGAACAACCCCAACTCTCTCAGCCTGTTTTCACCTCAGCTAGGGGGGGGTGTTCCAGTTTAATACCTTTAATTTGTTATTTATTTTATTATTAATCATCACCCCCCTCATCATAAGATAACAAATACCACCTACCCAACTGCCTTCCACTATGACTCCATTGCTCATCTACCCTAGCATTTGGCTTCCTTTGGTTGAATCTCCCAGCAATAGAAATCACTCAGAAGATCACATGTCTACAAGAACTTTGAAGCATAAGATGTTACTGAGTACTTTTTGTCTGCATTTCACCTTTTATCTTAAAAATGGACCAAAAGCACATTTCTCCAGCAGTTCTCTACTTCATCAGTTGAAGGTCTGTGCAGTCCTGGCCTTCAGGCTGACTGAAAAGTGATTGGAGTTCAACAGGAAAACTCAGCTTACGTTTTGTTTCACAGAGTTGTCTCATGAAGGAAACAAACATACTAGGAAAAAAATCCATATCCATATCAGCATTGTGTGATTTAGCATACAACTAAATATAAGATGTGCACAACTTGCTGTGAAATTCCTAACTGCCTCATAAGTTGCTTTGAAGAAAAACAGATTTTTTTTTTTTTTTTTAATATAAAGCTATGCCATTTATACCTAAAGCCCACCTATGCTTTCTTCCTGACTTTTGTTTAATGCTGGATGCTTAGGAACAAAGAGAAGTTATACATAAATATAAGAAACAATACAAGAATAAGGTGATCACTCTTGGCTGTGCACATTTCCTCTGACTATTTTAACTCTGTCTCATTTCCATCTGCTGTCTCCTTGAAGAGCTAAAGTTCATTTATATTTACAGTAATTATTAAGAGACCATTGAGCACTTCTTATAATATTTTAAGGCTTATGCCTATTTAATTTTTTTTAATTTTATTTTAACAGATTCTTTTGAAGATGGGCTGACTAAACTGGTATCTGACACTCGAAATGGTGAGTACACACTGTGTTTATAAAACACAGTTACATCTACTGGTTCTGTGTGTTCCTAGTAATTCCTAACATCCCACCTGAATGCAGCTGAATGTCAGGGTGGTGTTGTTAGAGAAGAATCCACAGTGACTCTTGGGTACCTCTCCAAAATGTTGGTAAGAAATAAAACTCTCTACGGATCTCTCTGTCTCTCTTTCTTTGCAACAACTATTCCTAATTGTAGCTTTTGCTAATTTGCTTGGTACAGTGATTTGACCAACTGGTCTTTAAGGATCAGATCCATAGATCACTGGAGGCTGAAGAACTATTCTGAGAAAATACTGATATGTGCTTCTCCATATGTCCACATGCTACTGTGTTTTTCCTTTGCACTCTCTCATATTCTACCTGGGGCTTCCATTGTTGGACACCTGGGAGTAGGGTGGGGCCCTACCTTGGTTGGTTCAAGGTTCAGCACTTCAGACTCATGTGCTTGAAATGCCACACAAGCAGATATTATATAGGGAAACCTACCTATTACTGCAGAGAATCCTTTTATGAATTATTATAAGGGTTTCTAATATTCAATTTCTGATGCATTGGTACTGTTGTGTATGAACAGAAATCTTCACTCTGCTTCATTTTGGATACAGTTTTATTATTCTCTGCTCATGTAGAGGGACTTTCATTCACCTCACTGACTCAATTACATAGTGATATTTTCTTTTCTGCTTAACTAAATCATTATTCAAGGTGGATGGCTTCTAAATGTATTCCAATTTACGTGCTGGGAAAGAAATTATTTACATCCAGACTAACAAGAAACTTGGGCATTGTTTGACTAAGCACAGCAACACAAGGGCCCAGACTATAAATTTAGCAAGCCAGAGCAGGCAGTTCATATGCATATACAGTGAATAAGGTGAGTTGGATGCCCGGGGCTGAATCACAATAGCCATCACACCGATGCTTACACTTGTCAAGAAGCAGTGCTGAAGAAAGGAGAGTGTTTGAGAGCCTATTTGTCTCCTGGCCTGGAAGAGCCAGATTAGTCTATACACTGACCTCAGAGCTTTTTTTGTATGTTGTATATATCTAGGTAGAGCAGTTTACATCTGTGGCCAGGCTACCTCATAGTGCTGTGCTATAGGAAATTAATTTTGAAAAAGAATGTCGGCACTTCCTTACGTCACCAAAAAGATAACTTTACACGACAAGGAAGAAATGTTAAGAATGTGTGTACCTGTAACCTGACAACACTTTGGGTAGACAGATCTGACATAATATTCAGCAGATTGCTGTCAAATTTCGGTGCTGAGAGATTATTTCTGGATTCTGTACTCCTGTATAGCACGTAGGACTGGAGTGGTGGAATTCTTCTGTAACTGCTTAACGTAAGCATCCTTTGTGAACAGTAAAGGCAAGTACTGGTCAGAGGTTAAAGCCTTAGAAATCAAGGTGACCACCTTCAAAAGAAGCTGCTTCTGCAACAAATGAACCTGCACTTTATGCTCTATCTAATTAATAGGAAGCTTGCAATGTTCTTTCAGACCTGATGTTGGAGAGGGATGGCCATTAGGCATACAAATCAGCGTGTGGTGATCAGGGTTACAAGGCAGGTCGCCCACTTGCACTGCAATGGAAAATGAATTTTCTTTCAACCCTCTTCTCAAGCACTGGAAATTCCCAAGTGGACCCAGGCCAGGGCCAATTTATCTCATTAATCAGAGATCCCATGACTTTTTGTACCTCGTTATAGATGCCACAATGTCCTTAGTGGAGTGTGCTGGTTTTGGCTGGGGTAGAGTTAATTTGCTTCTCAGTAGCTGGTGTGGGGCTGTGTTTTGGATTGTGCTGGAAAGGGTGTTGGTAACACAGAGAGGTTTTTGTTATTGCTGAGCAGGGCTTGCAAAGAGCCAAGACCTTTTGTGCTTCTTTTAGCAAATCACCAGTGAGTGGGTTGGGGGTGCACAAGAAGGTGAGAGGAGACACAGCTGGGACTGTTGACCCCCCCCAACCACAGGGATATTCCGGACCATATGGCATCATACTCACTGTATGAAGCTGGGGGAAGAAGGAGGGAAGAGGCGGACGTTTGGAGTGTGACATTTGCCTTCTCAAGTCATCTTTACACCTGATGGAGCCTTGCTTTCCTGGGGCTGTCAGAACACCTGCCTGCCCATGGGAAGTGGTGACAGAATTCCTTGCTTTCCTTTGCTTGTGTGTGCAGCTTTTGCTTTCCCTATTAAACTGTCTTTGTGTCAACACATGAGTTTTTCTCACTTTTGCCTTTCTGATTCTCTACCCTGAGGAGAATCACCTCCCACCAGGGGCAGGATGAGGGAGAGTGAGCAAGTGGCTGTGTGGGGCTTGGTCACAGCTGGGCTTAAATCACAGCAGTATTATTTTGTACTTTCTTATTAGCATCCTTTGCCCTTCCTTATCCCCACTTGGCAAAATCTCCACTTGACTATTATCAGTAAGATGTCAGCAGACTCAGTTCCATTAGATTTATGGAAAGAGAAAGCTGTGACCATTCCAAGTCCCATCAACATTTTGAGATACAAATTATTCACTGCTTTCCCCATACAAGGCAATATCTCTTAATATTTTTTATAGTTTCTTAACCTTGCTGTAATATTTCTGATGCACAGGGGAAGGAGAACATGCAACTCACTGCTGTATGTGTTCCAAAATTCCCATAGACATGCAAAGCTGTGAAATACAGCTCCAAAGTACTGCATTTTCTCAAGTAGGAAGGTCAGATAAATTTTAATCTTTATTTTGCATCACTTGATAATGTTAACATTTTCTAAATATAGCACCTGCTGAAGCAGTTTAGTATTTAAAAAAATATTTCTTGGAAACTATAGGTTTAAATTTGGAGTAACCCTTGCCAATATATATATACACATGTTAAAATTTGGCTGGTTTTTAATTATTTAGTTCATTGGCAAGATCATCTTCACTGACTTTGTAAGTTCATAAAGCAATGTATTTATAGTTTACTTTTGCCTTATGTCTTTCCTCACTAAGTTTGGTAAGATGTGGCCTCCCTTCCCTACCAAGAGCATCAGTTGGGAACTGACAAATTCACCTTCCTGTTGTGTTCCTTTGAAACACTGCAGAGTGTAAATTCTTCTGTCCTTTTGTTCATCTTCTCCCTCACACTGTTACTGTTCCCTTCTTGTTCTTGCTTTCAGTCTCTTTCTTTGGTTCCTCTGCTTCCCTGTTCTGTGAGGTTGCAAAAGTGATGATTTTATGTTTGGAGATATTTTTTTTTCCAGCTTAAAAGGCAGCATGAATATCCTTGACTACCTGAAAATTTCTAGCAAAAGAAAGGAAAAGCAAATATAACCAGAAAAAATTTAGTGGAGTCCTACTGGAAGAATTTAACCCAGGATTCCGCATGACTTAAGAACAAAGGATAATGAAGAAACTATTGGCATGAATAATTGTTACATTTCATTTTTACTCTATAATAGAGGGCTTTAATTCATTCCTTAGCCTAATTTTTTAAACAAAATTAACATAAAAAATAATAAACTATGAAAATAACTGATATGCAGAGGTACTTTTATATTATTCTTTGCAAACCCGGGTAAGCAGGCAAAATTGTTTGAAATTAATATCTAAACTATATGATTTTATGATCCAGAAGTACTACTGATAACTAAGGCTGAAATCTAAACTAAGAGGCTAGGAAATCTTAAAATATTCCTTTGTCTTTTCGCCTCTTTGTGTCTCTCTTCATCATCCCCCCTCTTCACCCTGCATGAAGCAACATACATGTGCAATGATTTGTGGATGGTTGTGAGCGATGGCTGATGTTGCCACTGTTGGATTTGTCACTGGTAATTTGCTTGTGCACTGCTGGAGAACAAGGCCTTTCTCCTCCTCTCACACTTTTTATCTGAGTGTGTGTGTATCTGTTCTACATCATATAATTTACCTAGTCTGGAAAAGTGAAGAAGTGAAGGTAGATGGCTGATGCAAGCATTTTAGAGAAATCATGCTTCAAACGAGTGGATCCAGAAAAGCTAACAGCACCTCAGTATCCCATTCATATGTTCCACTGATTTGGGGCTTTGAAAGACATTTAGCTTGCTGAGTTGGATATAGATTTGCTGTAACAGGAATGGCACTGCCTTATATTTTGACACTTGCAAACTTTAATCAAATGGGATAATCTTATAGTTGTGCTTTCTCTAAAATTCTGACCCTTTAGCTTGGACCATCAGCCTTTTAAGGTCGTTAGTATTATATAATCTTGTTGCTAGAACTGGAGATTTTCTGTTTTTTATAAATATAATTTCAGTGCTACCATTCCCAGATATCATCATGCTTTTCTTGGACAACAGATACTCAGTAGATGGTGGAAAAGACTAAGCACATATTGGCTCCAGTAGTGTAAGTGAGGAAGAGACAAAATTCAAGTGCAGCTGTCATCAGGTATTAAAAATCTGGAGATGGAGAGCAAAGCATTGAGTGGTAAGGGTTTAGCCATATTCCAAATATTGGCTTTTTCTACTATAGATGTCTTGGCCTTTATGTCCTCTGAGAGAAATTCTCAGCAGGATCTTCTCTTTAAGAGTAGCTTCCTTTTAAATGGGCTCTTACTTCCATGTTGTCTTGTTAATACTGTCCGGAGATTCTTCTTTCTTCTTCAGCTGTATGGATAAATATTTAATATGTGGATGAATCTGGAATAATAACTTCTGCCAAAAGCATAAGATGTCAATATCAGCCAGGTTTCAGTTTTTTAACAGCATCATCCCAACAACAGACTGTGGTCTTTTCCCAATATATTCTTTGATGGCGAACAGCACATAAGGGAAAACAATTTCTGGATGCTCTTTAATTAGAGTGACTGATGTTTTCACTGAGGTTTGCAGACAGTGCTGACACTTCAGTGTGCTTTTCTGAGGTAATAGCTCAGTGACAATTGGTGGGGAAACAACATCTGCAATACTGAGAAGTAATATATTTCTCTACTTCTGATATTTCTGTGAACCGTACAGCTCGATCTCAAGGTCACAAAGCCCAAGTTCTGTTGCCACAAATACAGAACTGACTGCCAGAGTTTAGGGCTCTGCATAAAACTCAAGCCACTGTCCCGTTTCAACAAGGCTTTCCAAATTTACTTGGCATGGCTGCTGCTGTTGACAGCAGCCTTCAGGTCTGTGTCAGGCCTGTGACACAGACTGAAGAGTATGCTTCAATCCCTTCCTCTCCCTTCCCCAAGAACAGTCCCTTTCTCCTGAAAGCCAGAACTGCTGCACACTCCATCTCTGCAGGCTACAGACACCTCAGTTGGAACCTGTTGCCTTCCCAGTGCTGCTACAGCAGCTACACAAATAACGTCTTCTGCGATTTGCTTTTTAGCTTTTCCTCTGTTCTACTGCACAGTCACAAGTTTGGATCATAAAGCTTTTATTTTCCCCGCTTTCAGTCCACACATTCCTGTAAATCTGGGCTGCAACACTGTGCCTTCCAACACAAGCTTCACTTCCATGTAGACGCACTTTTTATTTCACAACACTTGGGGCTTGTTCCTGCAGAGCAGGCAGGTCCCTGGGCAGAAGCTTGGGAACTGGGCTGGGCTGTTCAGGGACTAACTGGATCATGGGCAAATTGTGAAGCCTGCAGGTGGAGGCTCCCATAGTGGCAGAACAGGAACCACCATCTGGATAGTTCTACCCTGACTTTGTGGCTGATTTGTGGTTTGGAATAAACTGTGTCTCAACAAACTCCTGTAGCTACAGCTCCTGTTCTTACACTCCTCACCAACCAATACTCCTCCACCAGCTGGAGTGACCAGTAGTGTCTGTAATGCTTACGGCTAAAATTAAGCAGAATTTGGGGATAAATAATTGCTAAAAAAAAAAAGGTTAAAGAAAATAATTTGCCCTGAATCTGTTGAAATGTTCAAGCTTAAAAAAATGATTTTTTTTTTTCCCTAGGAAGTGGAGCATTTTGTCTCGTCATTCTCAGATAAAATGTTTTGATGTTTAGTTTTGAAACAACAAAGACATGTATCTTCTGATTCATGTTTTTAATTGGCATAAATGATTTCTTTCTGAAAGAACACTGAGATCTTGACTGTTTGATTTTCTCTAAGGATAAGTCTTCATTCATTGCTAAGTCTGTTAGGAATCTCCTTGAGTTGCACGATGTCTACTGTGATACAACGCTGAAGCCTCTGTTGCTCTGATCTACCATATGCTTATTTACTCTGCAAAAAATCTGTTACTAACTTAATGCTCAGAAGCATCCTTTGTCTCTATGCTAATTCACTTCTTGGCTACTTAACTGGCACAGTGAGTCAGTTGCAATGGATTTTATATAGACTGGAAACCAGGCTGAGGCCCGCATTTGATTTTGCACAAGCCATTCTAAGGGAGGTAGAGGTCTAATAGTGAATCAGGTTTCGGGGAGTTGAGTGTTTTTCTCACTTGGAAGTATTTTAATACAAAAAAAATGAAATTTTGGCCCCCAAAAACTCGCTGAACACAAAAGTATGAATAAGTAGATTAGAAATACTTTTAATATCCCACTGTCAGCAGTTACTGTTTTCATTCTTTTGTCAGATACACGCATCATGCTCTGTCTCATAGTGATCCCACATAGTTCTTAAGGACCCTTTCTATTAGGTATTTGTCCTATCAATTCTGTCAGAGGCAAATTAATCTCTTTATAATGAATAGAATTTCTCTTTTGGGTCAGGAAAGCTACAGCAATATTTAAGAAGCCATGGTACCATTCCTTCACATACATATGCCATAAAAAGTGATAATTATAAGCCATATTGAGGATAGATTTAAAATAACTTCAATATAGGAGCCTCATATTTTTCAAGATGTGTGAAAGCTGAACTTATTCACCGCAGACTAAATGATTGAGCCGCTTAGTTTCACTTTAGATTTTAGATCTAAGAACTACTTTTAAAATAAAGCAGACTGAGTTTGGGATGTGATGTCAGGAGTAAGAATCACACCAAAAGCTTCTGTGAATAAAGGTGACATTAAGGTGTCTTTGTATGACTCAGATGGTTGCTTGGGCACTGACTCTGCTCCTGTAATTACCAAGAGAAGTCTCAATGCTGATGAAGGAGAATGAATGATACAGCTGAAGATGAAGTAAAACAGTACAAGAAAGATTTAGTCTTAAATTAGTGTAGCTACTAGGAAGTAGGAAAGGCACACATACCCAGTTAATCTATTTAAAACTCTTCCAGCTCCAGAGTCTTTTAAACCACAGTCTTAAAAATGGGTGCTCTATAAGCAGCAATGAGGAATCAGCTCCCAGAGCTACTTCAATAGAAATGAGCAAGAACTGTGTCAATCTCCTCAAGTTTTAAAATTTCCAATGCCATTGTGTTTAAATTCAGAAATTTTGGATGCTTCTGGGAGAAACTATCATTAACAAAATGTAGACTACATTAAGCATGGCAGGGAGCAGTTTGATCTCTTTATGCAGACTCGATTATATTCTTGTTAGGCACTTATTCATGCTGAAGCTTTTTCTGCAGAAATGCCTACTATGGTAACAGCATGTTTAAACTGATGTGCCTCTGAATCTTACAACAGGAAAAAGCAACTCAGTAGTGAGTAGGCTTTGAAGTTTTGTAAGGACTCCTGTGTGTTTATGACTACCTGTCTAGATATATTTATACAGAAGTAGCACTAAACTTTATTCTTATGTGCATCCTATTGTTAATTTAAAACCCAAGACATTTGGAAGTTACCTAGTCACTAATGCAATCCTGTATTCAGGGAGGAAAAATGGGCATGAATGATGTAGCAAAATCCCAGAGGACACATGACAAATCCATAAAAGTATTTTCTGATGGAATTTGTATCTTTCCCTGTGTGCAGAGACACTTTATATGACTGAGATTAGTCCTTTGTGTTTTTTTAGTTTAGGAACAAGAAAAAGTGAGGCCACGTTGTGAAAATGTGAGCTGCTTTGTGAGCTGTAGGTTAATTGACTCTTGAGTGTTCTGTGCTATTGTCTTCAACCTGAAAGACAGAGGTGCTCTGGCAATGCAGTTGTTTCCAGCAGAATTTTGCCAGTTCATATAAAATTAAAGCTAGTGGAGAAGATTCATTGCTGTCCACTCAATTACCTTCCCCAGACATGTGGCTGGGCCTAGTTCATGGCACACAGTGGTTCTCAGCTCTGACCTGCCTTTTGATGCAGTTGGGGAGTTGAGACTGAACATCAGGGTCTTCTACTTTATTGACCGGGAAAGACGACAAGTTTGAATAGGAGAACACCTCTCTCTCCTTCCCACATTAGAAGGTTATAAACGAAAAAAATTATAAACAAAAAAAAATTTATTATATATCTCATCCCTCTTTGTTTCCATCAATACCTCTCTCCTGCTCATATACACTTTCTTGACCATTTTCAATGTCTTCCCTGCTCTCAACTTTGAACTCAAACAAATCATCTTTGATTTCAACATGGAAAATGAAATATGGAGTTTTTTAAAACTTTGAACTGCAACTCCTGGTTTTACCTGGTACCATTCTGTCTAAATCCACTGTTGTGCCTAGACTACATTATTTTCTGTAGTAGTTATAGCATGATTACTATTCTAGAGCCACTTTGAATATACAGACTTCAAATGGTCTTCAGAGGGCTTGTTTGCTAATATATCAAGCAGCTGTGAATGCCCTACTCCCACTGTGACCAAAGAACCATATTAACTTCTCTGATAATACTCTTTGCTAGTGGTAGGTGCCCTTTGATTGTGTCTAGGACAAGCATTTCTCCTTTTTGTTGATAGCACACCTGGTCACCCACTGCAAACAATGCTCAGCCAATCCTCCATTAAGTCTTTAGGCATCCATCCTGGTTTTGACACCCAGCAATTATTCCAGTAGGCAGCTGTTCCTTCGGCATTGTTTTATGCTTCGGAATCACATATGGTGGCAATTTCATACCATCTGCTAACACTGCCAACACGACCGCGATGTGCATTTTTTCACTGCCCAAAGTTTTTTTATGATGACAAATTCCGTGCCTATTTTTTTTTTCCAGTAGTGAAGCTGGGTGGTGTGTCAAAACAAACTGGAGTCTCGTTGGCACTGCCCAGTTGGCTCAGCAAGTAATTGTGATCTCTGCATAATCCAATCACATACTGCAGGAATGCATTGATTTTTCGAGTTGGAAAGTAGGTGTAGGTATAACGAAGTTCCTCACTGTAGGCAGAATCCATTGTGCCCCATCATTTGTACACATCGACTACTACTTGCCTTGAATTCTCTCTATGCAGTGTTTTGTGCTTGTGCTATTTCTTGATCTTTCTGTTTAATGATTTCCTATATAAATGGATTTCTGTCTTTTCTTGGGATATGCAACAGTTCTACAACTTATTCTTCTACTTCGTGAAATTTCTATTTTGGGTGCATTTATACATGTTATAAGTTAAATATTTATATATATTTTATATGTCCTCCCACCACCACATATCTTTTTATTTTTTTTTAATTTTTTTTTTCACAAGAGGTACCACCAAGCTTCAAATATGCATTGTATATCTTTTGATCCCTTCCCTGTTGCACTCATTTTCCTCATCTCCGTATGATCTGCTATTTCACACATAAGATTCAGGGAGATTTATAAAACTGTGAAAGATCACTGTGGCTTTCTGAGTTACAGTACCTCGCACAAATTCACAAGTCAGTGAGAAAAACAGCTAACATGCTAACACCATGTTTTATTTAAACTGAGAGTTGCTTTGGGCATATTCTTGCTCCTTCTTCATTAGGAGACCTTCCACAGCACACACTCACTTTACCTTCACTAATCCTAAAGGAAGATGAACTAATTTTTTAAGTTGAACCACTTGGGGGAAAAAAAATGCCCTATGGTTTTTTTTTTTTTGTTGTTGTTGGTTTTTTGTGGGGTTTAGTTTTTTTTTTTTGTTTTGTTTTGTTTTGTTTTTTTTTGCTAAATTTGGTAACTTGAATTTAACTTTTTTATTTTAGGTATTTTTTCTAGGTTCACTTTATAATAAAATGCATTTTCCATTCTTTCCTGTGGTAGGTGGCTAAAAATGTGGAAGAAGTTTCCCTCTGCAGCTGCCTTACTATCCCCACTTGGGAGTGTGAATGACTCTGCCCCTAAACCCAACATTTTAGACCACTGAAGTTAGATAGAACAGGGACAAACAGCTGGGGGGACCTTATAGCTCTCTCCAACTACCTGAATGGAGGTTGTAGCCAGATGGAGACAGTCACTTCTCCCAGGTAACCAGCAATAGGATGAGAGGAAACGGCCTCAAATTGTGCTTAGGAGAGGTTTAGGTTGGATATTGGAAAAAATCACCAAAAGGATTCTGAAGCACTTGAACAACCTTTCCAGGGAAGTGGATTTAAAAAAGGTGTAGATGTGAAATGGAGGGATGTGGTTTAGTGGTGGACTTGGCAGCACTGGGTTAACAGTTGAACTTGATGGTTTTAAATGTCTTTTCCAACACAGAGGATTCCATGATTAGAGTGAGGTGGGGGTCAGTCTGTTCTTCCAGGTAACAAGTGATAGGACAAGAAGAAATGGCCTGAAGTTGCACCACGGGAGGTTTAGTTTGGATATTAGGAAAAATTTCCTCATTGAAAGGCTGCTCAGGCATCGGAACGAGTGGAAGGTGTGGAATCATCATCCCTGGAAGTGTTCAAAAAGTGTGTGGATGTAAGACTTGGTTCAGTGGTGAACGTGGTGGTGCTGGGTTAGTGGTTGGACTCAATGATCTTAGAGGTCTTTCCACCATTAATGATTTTATTATTTTATGATTTTCTTTCTCCATTTCTAAAAGGAATAGAGTTGTGGGAAAGAGATCTGGAAATACAGGGAAGAAGTGAGACAATAATGGAATCATGATTTAAGGGAAGGTTTAGGGGAGTAATTAAGTACTGAAATGTTAGGATCTCTCTGCTCTTTTCCTCCACTCAAACCTTGGGTTCTTTTCTTTTTTTTCCTGAGCAAATATATGCAAATGCAAGCTGGGGTTTTGTGTCTGTAAATATATGCCAGAGTGTTTATTGTTTTGCTGCCAGTTGGTTTGCCCACTGAGGCCTCCCAGCCCCTGTATTTATATACTTTTCACACTGTAAGGGGCTCATAGCTCCTTGGGAGACACAGTGCTAACATTTCTGCCGTTCAGAAAACAGAGAAACAGTGGTAGGTCAGAGCTGATATATTGTTTAAAATTCCTAACTTCATTATGTGGGAGTCTACTAAATCTTTATTTTGCAATCTGAATTCAGCAAGAGGAAAAATGATGCTGAATCATTTTCTTTCTCCCCGGGAACAGTCTCATGCTTGCTGCCTGTGCTTTGTAAAGGCTGCATACACAGTTAAGCACCTTTAGCATTTACAGATGCCTTTACATTTACAAATGCCTTTATCTTCAGAAGCATATTTGACACACTAGGCTGGCTTACAGTTTGAAAAGCCAGTGAATCATTCTGTGAATAGCTGAATACAGAACGTTTGAAACAATCAATGACAACTTGCCAGGGCTTGGGCAGAATGCTCCCTATTGTAAAAAAGAGCTGTAGAGCAGCCTGTGAAACTCGAGTGGTCATCTGATAGGAAATGAATGCAACCAATCTCCAAGGAGCTCAGCAGACATTAGCAACACCAGTTGCCTGTAGTCATAGTGCAAGTTATCTCCCTGCATTTGACTGAGCTTCTCAGGTTCTGCTTAGGAATGAAAGGATTGCTACTTTTGCTAGTCTTCATCTCTTAAGTATTTTCATATTTAGCAAAATGTGGTGGTTTTTTGGTTTTGGTTTTGTTGTTTGTTTTTTTTTTTAAATATTAGGCCTATTTTTACAAATGCACTTTTTTCCCGAATTTGTGAAATCATGATAAAAGCTACAAACACAGGTAATTCCTGATTCATATGACATTATGCAGGATTGAAGGTGAAATCCTATTATATGAATATGTGTAGAGTTATCTTTTTGTTATTAAACTGTTAAAAGCCAACAGCTACTAAAAGAAAACAAAATTAGAAGCTAGTGACTTGACTTCCTCTTCTTTATTCTCTACATCCTCTTAAAAAAGGGTGACTTATCTCTGGGTGTGAGATATAAAGAGATCGGGGGGATGTGGGTGCAAATATTTTAGCACTGCTACAAAACCCTGCTTATTCAATTGACAGTGAATTGAACTATTACATTGCTTCACATCTCAAAATCCTAAGTTTCTGGCATTCTTGATATATCTGTAAGATCTGGGTGGGAAAAAGTATCTTCCTAAATCTATTGGATATAGATTCTGACTTGCCACCCTGCTGAAATCCAGTGTAAACTATTGCTTTGACAGCCACACATTGTAGATGAATACTATAAAGAATTAACCCTAAATAAGCTTTCAGATAAACTGTATTATCATCACTCACCACTGAAGTGGAAGTGCTACTCCAGTAAAACAAAAAAAAGTCAGCAGTTATCCAAGTTTCCTCAAGAAATATTAGTTATCGAAAAAAAAAGTAACTAGGGTGAACTCTCTTACACTTTTGAACTTACAAGCAGAGTAATAGAATTTTGCACCCAAGAGCAATAGTATTTGTTATTGTATAGTATTTGTTATTACCACATCTCTTCCTCTTTACTATCATGGTACATATCATTGTATACCCAGACTATTGGTGTATTTATTAAGTATTATCATGCTACAGTGTAACAGAGCAGAGTGCTCAGAGATTCAAAACACAATGGCTATGAATGAAATTAAATGTCACTACTAAGGGACTCTTCTATATTTCATTTCTCTGTGGTTTATATGAGTATAATCTGTGAATACATACGAAATTATGACAAAAAGATATATCCTGTGCAAATGGTGATTATATTTCTCTGTTATCAGGGTGTCTAAAAATGTGTAGTTATGTATTCTAGTTTTTGCCCTACCACATAGTTTGATTTATAGATATCTGGGGTTTTTTTTTTCTGTGGGAATTGGTCTAAGTCATGGTCACAGAGGAGGAAGAATTAAATGTATATAATTTTTTTCTGTTCTGGTGAATTTCCACCAGAGATCTTGCAAATCTTTCATGGAGCCTGTCTAAATCAGCAGTAAATGATGTGCTTTTCTACCAGGTGGATGTTGAATTGATTCAGAGGTGATCAGCTGCTGCATCATCTTTATTTTCACACATCAAAGGTAGGCATATTGCAAGCAATTAATCATGCACTTGTTTATTGTTTTGGAGTAAATGCATTTTACACACCTTTTTGTTGCTGATTTTAATTTAATTACAGATCATCCCAGTGTGTATCTCTCATTACCTGAGTGAACACAAGAATGAAAGGATGAGGAAAAAAAAAGAAGTGTTTGCATCCATGGCTCTGGTAACTTTTGAAACAGAGGGTATAAGGCAGCTTACTTAGCACTGATATTTTTAAAACTGGTATTTTTAAAACAAACTAACTATTAAAAGTGTTTACATACATATTTGGCTACTAATATCAAAGCATTTGTGTTTTGCATGAAAATATTTAGTCAATCCTTGGAACCCAAGTCACTGTGATCTGAGGGCCCAGTTTGATGGGGTGGGGTTTATCCAGGATGGGCCAGTGTGGTGCTTAGTTGCCATTGGGAACAACAAGTAAAAAATGAGGGATATTATACAATAATTCTTAAAAAAACGTTTTTTATTTCTTTTGTGTTCTCTGCCTACCAGTGTAGACATTAGTCCTTGCTAGTATAACTATTTCCTTTCACAGTCATGCCCCCAGGCTGTCTGTTAATGGCTGTGGCAATAGAGATCCCCAACAGAGAGTGTTTCTGTGCCTCTAAGGTTGTTATTTGGTATATGGACATGGTTTTCACCACCATGTGTTCAAACATGAACGTTAAAAAACATATGGGTGCTATTCTGTGGGAACTTTTCAGCTGCCTACTGACTTTTTGTTGAGAACAAGGATTGATGCATTTGGATTTTAAACTTTTTAGTTTGTGGCAGATAAGAATTCTTTACAAAACCCCAGAGGCAGCAATAAGATTTTCATCAGTTAAGGCTAAAACAAGGTTTCTATTTTAAGTCTAAACCCTCATCTTTATGGAACAACCAAACACGAACTTCTTATGTCATCTTGTCTTCATGAAAAGTGAAAATTTACAGAAAAGGGAAATTTCAAAACCTTTATATCAATGGTTGTGAAAAGTGTCAGCATTGCTGTGTCTGTGATTGTAATTAAAAAATAATTTTTGGGAACAGAATTAATGATTTTCTGACAAACAAAGAACATAATTCCTCTATTTCTCTTTTTCTTCACTTCCTGTCCCTTCCCAAAATGGTCCTGTTGGTCATGCACTGTAGTGAGTGTTAGTTACTTATATTTCCTGATAGATTTAAGTCTGAGGTATTATTTTGTTATAATTATAATAATGCAGCTCTTTAAAAAGGAATAGGTAGGTGATTCTGAGCAATTTCTGGTTTTGCATAAGAGTGCAAAGAGAGGAGGATGTAGAGGTGTAGCATCAGCATTCATATTTGTATCTCCCAGTACAGAGTTTTATTCACTTAATGGAGAAGTTCATTTAGCTTTTTATTATTTTTAATTAATTAATTTCCTAAATTGTGTCCTCCATCCTTTGTGTATTATACCCATTCTTTGAATCTCCTTGTGTAAGTCTCACTTCTGTCTAATTTCAGATAGGTTATGTACAATCTCTGAGTTAAACTGGGATGAAATGATATAACTGAATGTGGAAGCTGCCCCTTGGAGTCTTATACTAATTTTCCCCTTATAAGCCACAATTAGGCTGATAAATGTTCAGAAAGCTCTTTTAATCAGTAGACACTTTTTTGGGGCAAGGGAAAAATTTAAAAAAACCACCCAAAAAAACAGAGAAAGCTCTTTTCACTACATTTTTAGTTTAATTTCTGCGGAGCTTTTGTAGTTTCAGACACCTAAGACTTAAAGCCCAAGTTCCTTAAAATAAATAAAATAGACAATAGCTTGGTTAATACTTTTGGTCTTTGATTAAAATCACAGAGAGTTCCAGCTTTTAAAAGTTCTTAGACAAAAGGACAAATTCTGCTCTTGGCCTCATTCTGTAACATCAATGAATCCTTGCAGTTAAATTCTCTTGGAGAAAAAAAATGTATATTTTTTACCTCAAAAGACTTGTGTTTAGTCTGTTGGTCATAACAGAGAAATCTTGCATTAAATTTAGGCAGCATATGAGAAGGAGGCTACAAATCCTAAGTACCAACAATGTGAGAAGGGTTCAAGCTGTAATGCCTTATGTACCATAAGTGGGATCTTGGAATTGAAATGTTGGATAACTGGGGACTAATTCAGTGAATTAAGTATTTGTATAACACTGCACACATAACTCTGGTTCTAGTACTCAATGAGTCCTTCTGTGTTCATAACACTAGAATATATTATTGTAACACAGCCTGAAAAAAAATATAGAAAATACTGATTTTGTTGGTGGCAAAATTCTGCACTTTGGATAAAAATTTTAATGGCCATGCATCATGGGTTGAAATAAATGTGAATTGGTGGCCAGCATATGCAAAGTGAGAAATCCACTGAAACTTCCATATCATAATTTCAGTTTTGATACAACAATGAAATATTTAACAATTTCACAACAAATATTTAAAAGCAATGGAGCTGTTTTATGAGCAAGGATGTGCCATCCCTGACACCCCCTGGGCTTGATAAAACTCTGTCAGATGTGAGCCGTTCTCCTGGAGCAAGGATTTGATCAAAGCAGACCGTGAGCCTCCCAATTTGGGTTTCAGACTGTTTACTCAGTGTTCTTTTTAGCACAAGAAGGCACCAGGAGGAGGTGAGACTGGTGCATTGCATGGACTAAGAGAACAGCACGGCAGAGAAGGGAAAGGAGCACTCAGTGTTAGTTTGGTAGTAGTTCTATGTAATATTAAATGCATACCAAGGCACCAGTTTTTATGGAAAAGCCCTCTGTCTTGCCCAGAAGTGCTGGCAAGTGCATTATCACTGTTATCAGCTAGACCTGACATTACCTAAATCTTACTTAATTCACGTCCCTGCAAATTTAGAAGTCAGCCAGAAACTATGAAACTGTATCACTGGGCATCATCAGGTTATCATCTCATAACAGTCAGACACAAGATGATGGAAAGCGTGGAAAATGATCTGTGTTTTCTCTGGCTTAGAGGCTGCTAAAAGCCTTCCAAAAATCCCAGCCCTCAGTCCTCATGTATAGCATGATCTGAACTATACAGGATTATTTTTTCTCGGCTGCAGCTTTATGACAGGGAATATATTTCAGAATTAGGTGGATTTAAGAATGGCTGCAGAGTCTGAGTTAACTTCGGGTGGAAACTGCAGGCTTCAGCCACTGGGATTTATTTTAAGAGATGAACACCAAAATTATAAATTGTGAAGTATTATTGAAGAGTGACTGTGTAGAGGAAACAGACTTGTTCTACAGCCCAGTTGATAGGGTAAAATATAGAGGGGTAATATAAATATTGAGCAAGAAAATTGCTAGAAAATGAGGGAAAATTGTTGGTCCAGATCTTTTACCTAGAATAAGAAATAAATTTACTTTATTCTTTCAAGATTGATGCAGGACATATCTGCATAAAAATTTTACATGATAACTGGGAAGCCCAAGAGGTGTCATAAAACCTTTAAAGATGTTATCTGATTCCTGAAACCTGCAGTGACGTGAATTTTAATCCTATCCCCTCCATAACAGCTCCAAAAATGTGTGACACATGAGGGCTAAAAGAATTCCAGCCTTATCTTCATTATCCTTCTTCCACCTATAAATACTTTTCCCACCAGCAAGGAATACCTCTAAAATAGCAAGCTGAGTGTTGTATTGGTGCATGGTGTGGGAGGGGATTTTGAGAACACGATGGAATGTCTTTGCACATTCCTGCCACAGGAATAACAATATCTGGTTAGCTTCATTAGAACCTAAGTATAAACCAGAGCTTACTTTGCCAAGTCTCAACAAAATCAGTGAGGTCACAGATTGCTTGTTTTAGTGTAAGTATGCAGCTGAATGCATAAAAGAAACAAAGTTCATTCCACGATGCTAATCTTTGTTTCTAACTGGAAATAAGTGTCTGCTTAGCTGAAATGGAAGTGTACTCATCATTTATTGATCTACAAATATCTTAAACTCTATTAAGGAATTTGTAGAATTTTTCTGTTTCTCCAAATACCAGATCTAGATCATGAGAATGTCATTAAGTATATGTTCAGTCATTTTAACTGCATTGATTCTTCATCTTTGGATTTTTAACTCATTACTCTGCAGTGGATTTTGCTCCTAGTCACTGAATAATATATGTACTAAGGATTGGACATATATAAATGTACTCTACATATTTTGTATTTAAACCACTATCATGAAACATCAGTTAATGTTGCAAGTAAATTAAAATTCAATTTGTTTTAAAGACTGTATTTTATAAATTAAAAAAAAAATAGGTAGAATTATACAGATTTTGGTGTTTCTTTTTCTGGAATGGGAACTTGAAGCTTCTTTAGCCTCTGTGCAATATAAACTAACATTTGTCAAAATTTGCTTTAACTAGTCAGATAGGTTAGTGAACTTTACAGAGATCTTTTACAGAAGAGCTTAGTCAGCACATCTGGGTATTTTGGCAATGCCACCCCAGCTTATAGAGTAACATCTTTCTTGGCTCCTAAGATTTGCCTTCATTTATGCCTAACTGCTAATAGGATGTTTTAATAGGTGACAAAAGAGCAGCAAGGTGGTATGGGGGGAATGAAGACAGTAGCACTGGACCTGCCTTCTGCACAGGTTCTCAGAGTGGGCATGAGGGGACTAGAATTTTTAGGCTACACCTGCAATAAATATCTAAATGTAGTCTTGTCTCGTGTAGTACATAAGTACATTTTAGGTGGCAGAAGTGCACAACACAAACGTGCTGGATGTAGAGTGAGTTAACCTGAGCTCTGATATATCTGTAATTGATCAAAGTCATCATCACTAAAGAATTAAAAACAGCTCATAAAAACTGTAACAGATATTTTTCTTTGTTTTCTCTTTCTTTCTCCTCCAGTTGCAATCACTTTTAGCTCCAGACTCTACTCCCTGTGCTCTTCCACAGGACCTTGACCTTCTCCTGTCCCAGATGGATAAAAAAGTATACTTTGTGATTTCTTTCAGGCTACTACTGAGCTAATTTATTGAAATGAATAGGTATGCTGTTTGGTTGACCAGCTGACGAATGAGAACTCAAACAGTTGCTCATTCTGTGGGGATACAAATTTGATCTCTTTTTTTCTAGTCAGAAGCTGATTTTCTCAGGCTTAATGTTTCTGATGAAACCAGAGTCATATGATTGGAATTAGGTGATTTATGGGAAAGGTTTTAAGAGGGAAGGTAGGCAGCATGCCTGAGTAAGCTTTGTTTCTTAGGATATCCAAGTGCAATTTGAAAGAAGGATGCTTATTCTGGGATAGATATTAGACTCCTGCTGCTCCCCAGCAGAAGGAAGACAAAAGGAAGATACAAAATCAAGGAAGATACAACAACAACAAGCCTTACTTGAGGAATCTATCTATGTAACACTAAGTCTGATTACTGGATACATTTGCAAACTGTGTAGTAATCTGAAAATTATACTCCCAGAACCAATTTATCCTCATCCTTTCAGTCTTCTCCCCCCCCCCATAACCTTTATAGCATCTGGTTTCCTAAAATCCGTCTACCCATCCAGAATTTAATTTTCTCCTTTACCCTTCCAAATTCTTTATTTTTTCTCACAGTGATGGCATAGCACCATCCTTTACCTGTCAATCAAACCCACAATAGCACTACAACTTTCAGTACTAATCTCATTTACTTTTACTGCCTCTTCAATAATGTCACCTGCATTCCTCAAATACATCCTTTGGCTCCCAGTTTCACAGCAATTCCAATTCAGATCACTTCTTCTTATTTTTAAGGTCCTCCACAGCTATGATACCCCTGCTTGTCTGACTTAGGCTCTTTCTATTTCCTCATCCACAACTTCCTCTCTGCCAGTGAAACAGTATTTGCTCTTCTATTCCTGGACATATCAGGAAAAACATTGCAGGTTTCCTTTCTCTGCTTTGGATTTATAACAAAAATATCAGTAGTATTGTGCTTTTTTTTTGCTTCATGGGAGTGGAAGCCCCCAGCATTGACCTAATTTTATCTCATTAAGGATCGTGGGAGTTTTGTTTACCATTACCTTTTGCAGGAGCAGTGATGACAACTCTGAGAAATTTTAGTCATCCAAGCTCTGAAAATTTGAATGCTTACAAATTTCTTCTAAGTTATTGCTTGGTACTGTTGAAACCGGTTTATTAACATAAAATGCAAAGGTCAATGAGAAGGAAATCCCTTAATTTACTCTTAATCTTTTGGGAAAAAGAATTAAATAATCAGAAAAGGCAAAAGTATCTATATTGAAGTTTTAAGGAAATGCTCTAACTTTTTAAATTTTAAGTCAGCAATGTTTTTTTTTTTATATTTTTTGCTTTGAAAGGGTTGTCATGTTAAGTTTTCTTATTCTTACAGTTGAGGTCCTATATTAATAATTTTCATTATATACCTCTTTATTCAGACATATAGTCTTCTTTGTGTCCATCACAGAATGATACTCCAGATGCTTTCAAATGTAAGTGGCCATTGCTTTTGGGGGGGGTTGTTTTATTTTAGGTTTGCAGGTGTTGCAGTCAGCAAGTCAGCAAAAACAATGAGAATGTATTTGTTAAACTAGTTTGTAACACAAACTAAAGATCAAGAAGTTCTCAAATAAAATTTTGTTCTTTGTGTCATTCAAGAGACTGAAAAATGCAGAATTTTCATTTAGTTATTTTGTTTACTAATTTTCCAGGTGGAAAGGCTATGTACAACTTTTGCTAATATATTTAAAGGGCCTTATTCTTTGTTTCAAACATGTACCCTTAAAACCATGTGTAAAATCTATGTGATGTTCCAGGGGAATGAGAATGCTCAGCATTAAAAGTCTATTTTCCCATTTTCTTTTTAGTCTAGTCAGTATTTCATTCACACACACTGTTAATATTGTTGTTGCCTAAATCATATATTAATGTTTTTGGTCTCCATAGCTGAAAGGCATAATTCCAGTAATGAGGGGAAATAAGCAGAATGCTTGATGAAGTAGCTAAGCTACCAAACAACAAGCAGAATGTTTCATCAACTGTGTTTTAACAACTGGTGTATGAAGCTGCCACAGTTTTGTCATTTCCTCACCAAGAAATGTATCTCTTTTTATTAAAATGTGGTGTGGTATCAAAAGGGTCAAATCAACCAAAATATTGTGAAAGCATAAAATGCAGCAGGAATAAAAAGCAAGCTAGGAGGAAATTGTAGGAAAAGTGATATTTTCAGAATTATTTCATACAGTGATCCTGTTGGTTTTTTTTTTTTCTTCTGTGAGACCTCCAGCACACCTGCTAAATCATATGAGAACAACCCGAATCAGCAGTTACCCAAAGGTAAGTGGTACGATCTTATAGCTTAATCAGTCATTTTGTTCTTTACCCTTCTGGTATTTCATATTGAAAAAGAGGTCTAACATTTCTAAGTCAGTATTAGACTTTTAAATCTCTCTTTTTTTCATCCATTTCTTTTTATTCTGGGAGATTTATGGTGTAGAAACTGTACAATTGAAAAAAAGAGAAGAAATCAGAGATATTGGAGTTAACTTCTAAATTATTGACACCTGAGTTCCCAAGGTTGTGTGCTTTCTTCATTATTTGTAGTATATATTTTCTAGCAGTAGAAATATAATTGTATAATACTTAAAAAAAAATTACTTTTTATTTGTTTCAGTTATTTTTAGCATCGTTCCATGACAATTTTTTTAAAGGGAAAAAACCCCAACAAAACAAGTAAAGATTCTTAGGATTTTTTTTTTTACCTGATATATTGAAGAGTATCTTAAGTACCTGCTATTAAAAATTTTATTTTACATTTTTCCTTATGGCTAGAGAATTATTATACCCTTTATAAGAAGTACTAACACTTAAATGTGACCTGCCTCAACAAAAGCATTCATATGTATGGAAACATGTTAAAATTTTTTGTTCCTAGTACTATGTGACGCAGATGTTTCAGAGTGGATCACCTGAATATTTCTGTTTGCTGCGAATTTAATTGACTCTCACAGTTTTGGTGCACATGAACTAAGCCTGTTTTGGAGGAAACAAAGGAGCTGTGCTCCCAGGTGCTCCACACCCCCAGCAGGAACACAGCAATTCTGAACCACGAGCTGGTTCCTCAGGGACCTTCAAACCTGAGATGTGGTGGAGTGTTTGCTCCGGGAAACCAGGCAAACCACGTGTCTTCTAGAAGGAAAGATTTTCTAGGTTAAAAAATATCCCAGACCACCTATGGGCCAGCAGAGGACAGGCAGATCTGCCTTCTTCATCCTGTGGCTGTCCAACTGTTGGGTAAAATGATGCTTGTCTGTTCAAAGGTAAAACAGTGACATAATGCGACATGCACTAAAGCCAGCCCTAGAGGGATTGAAGAGTAGAGGAAAATATCCATGAATTTTTTGAAGTGCACCACTGACATGTGGGGAGAGACAAGATCTGTTTGGAAAGTGTCCTAATTCTATTAATTGCTTGCTCATTATTCCATGAGCAAGCTTACACACTATTTTCTGGTTTCAGATAAGGCACAGCTGGAGATCTGTCTGATGCTATCAGCTCTTTTGAAGTGATTGGGCCATACCTGGATGATTAGAAAGAAAAGTCTACAGAAAGAGATTCTTGTTAAATACATTATGCTCATTGTGCAAAGTGACATGAAATGCTGTTTCAGCCATTTCTGATGTATTTAGTCAAATATATCGGTACCATATCTGGTGCTGTCTTTCTTCAGAGTACATTAAGTGTAAAAAAAACCCCACGGTCATGGAAACTACAGTCAAAAATTGCACTCAGTCTGGCAGTAGTGAATTCTCTCAGAGTTACTTGAGGAACATGAGAGAGACCAAATGAGGTCAGACTGTTTCTGACAAAGTCTCCTGTCTGACAAAGGCCAGCAGTGGATGTTCAGAACATGGCAAAAATGCAATGACATTTCGTGGACTGCTGTCCCAACATCCCATGGCCCGTGGTCAGAGGCTGTCCTAGACAGTAGAAAGGTTTTGCATTTTATCCTCTTCAAAGGACTAGACTTTTCCTTTAAATGTGCACGAATATTTAAATACTGTAGCTCTTTATGAGGGGAGAACAAGGTCATTACTTGATCTGCATGTTCCACTCGTGGCTGTTTGCATTTGTGCCACGTACCCCTTCCCCCTGTTGTGTTGGTTTTGGGCTGAAGGGTCCTAGTCTGTTTTGACATTTTTTGTACAGAAAACATTTATTACCTTGTTAATCACTGCCATTCTCTTCTAAAACTTCACATTTTCAGTGCACCCTTTTTGATGTGGGAACACTGTATACTTAGAATATCCAACAGGAAGGTGCAGCATAGTTTTTTACATTGTCATAATTATAATATCTGATTTATTTTCTGTTTCTTTCCTGATTATTCCCAAATATGGTTTGGGTTTCTTTTCTGTTCCTTTTAAATTTCTGTTGATCGTTATATTGATGATCCTAATTGGCCAGAACCTTTAGGTGTATTTGTACAGTTGAAATTGTTTTTTTTTCCTTACATGGTTAATTTTTTATTTATCTATGATGAATTTCATTGGCCAATCACTGAGTCTTCTGGAGTTTCTCTGTTCTTTGAAAACAGCCATAATTTTTGCTACTGTGAATAAGTTAGTATCATCAACACATTATGTCCTTCATTGTTCATCCAGCTTTTTGTATCCTTTATAGATATGTTGAGACACCATCAGAGTTGCTCATGACTCCTCATTTGACATTTATGGCTCTGTGAAAACTGGTCACAATTCTGTTTTCCAACCATGTGAGGACCTTTGCCATCATCCTATGCCTAGGTTTCTTAAGTGTTCAGTTTGTGATCCTATGAGACCCCTTTTCACATTCGAGGTGACTGACATGCAAATCTGATTTATCACTACAGTTGTTCATTCCTTCAGAAGACCCCCATAACTTGGAAGGAAATATTTCTGTTTAGAAGAACTGTATTGAACCATCACTATGTATTTTATTCTAATGCTCACTAATTCAATTCTTTATTATGAGTAACAGATCAAGTGTTTAACCCTAATTTCCCTTTGATCTATATGACAAGTATCTGTTACTGGAAAACCATTATTTTGTCAACTTAATAAATTTTTCTACCAGTATTTCAGCTTGAGATGGATCACTGATATTTTCCTTGCAAAGGAAGATTTTTCAGAATAGGCACCTAAGTTGTTTTGCAAGCTGGTGTTTGGCCTGCTAGAACCTGATAAAGATTGTGATCCCTTCTATCTTCCTCATTTGCACATACATATCTTCACTGTTTGAAAGTTGACCTTGATTTAGTACCTTCTCTTACTTTGACATTTATACAGACTTTCTCAACTCTATAAATTTTCTTAGAAGTAGTATGCATATGACTTGTGCCTCTAATATTGTGGATTTTAACAGTTTTGAGCCTACTGCAATAATTTACTCTTTTGACTGCCCTTTACACATTTTGATGACTTCCTTATTCTTTGTTATTCTGCATTTCACAATTTGCAGTACCAAACAGTAGTAGACTTTGCAAATATTTTTATTCCTATGTGGGTGTCCAACCTATTTTTGTCTGCTTGATTTATGCAAAGCAGCTCTTTAACCATAAACTGTGAGCCACACCTTACTCCTAGTCATGACCTGGTTAGAAGTTTCTTCTTTTTTTTCCCAATTAGGGCTTCCAAGAAGCAATCATTTAACATGACTAAAAATTTGAATTAGATCTTATGGTCTGATGTAATATTTGCCAAATTTAAAGTACCACTGAACTTCCTTGTCTATTGCAGTTACTGCTCTGCAACTTCCCTGAGCATGTCAAATGACCTTCTAAATATTTAATATTCTTTTTCACCATGCTCATTGGACAACAGTATGTTTTAAATTCAAGGTTATCTTCTAGGATATGGAGACTTGAGGGAATTGAAAGACCCAGTTCAGTGGAAAAGATGTGTGTATTTTCCAGTATCTTCAGTGTGTTGGGAATTTAGAGACCCTCTTTAAATTTGTATGACATAATCATATGGTGTTTGTCTACAGTTGACCATCTAAAAGATAAATTTTGAAGACATGTTGATTACTGGGCTTAATACTGTCTTTGAGCTTTGAAAAGACTTCTTGCATACAAATAATTAACTTTATTGGAAAAGAAATGATGTTATCTCTGCAAATGCTGAGTGTTGGATGTGTGAATCTAGTTTTCATGTTCAGGCTTGATTTTGATGAGTTTCTAAATTAAACCTCACAATGATTCCATTTTAAATGATTCCTTAATAAAGGTTGTTAGCTTGAAAATGAGTTAGCTAAAAAACAAAATCAAAAAAAAAATCACTTCTTTTGGAACTGGGATTGGTCTAAGCAATCATTAGAGTTTTGCATACTGTTTTCCTCTGCTTCTGCACAAACTCAGCTCTAAAGCTGTGCTGTGTCAGGCTAGGAAAAAGTTTTCCATAAGAATCAATCTACATAATGATGCAGTTATTTTTAAACTATTGTTTTTGGTTATTACTTTATTTTTACTGTAATTTACTTTTTGCTCTTGAGCATAAGCTTTCTTAGCCGTTATCTAAAAAATTTGCAGGCTTGACAAGTTCCATAGGTATGGAGAATATTGATTATAGGTAGTACATTCAATGTGGCCTCTCTGAATGAGATTTCTGTCAAAGTCATGTTCATACTGTTAGCTGGCTAATGTTCAGTATTACCCTTCTCACACACTCCTTGTAGGTTGTGGGCACACGACACCCTCTGTAGCATTTAAATGTGGCTGAAAACTCAAGATCTTACTGGAAACACGGTACAATATCTTCAGTTTCAACACGAAATTTGTTTCATTTCCAGCTGTCCTTGCTGGCTCAAGCTCAGTTCTTTGGGTGGGACTGGGATAATTATCCTCTGTGCCAGCGACAAGACAGTTCATTCAAAATGATGCCTGGAGCTGCAAACAATGTTTGCACGAAAACAGCAGACTAGACTTTTTAGCATGATGCTAATCCTTCCCATAACAATTACTGAGAGCTGACCTTCACCTTTTCCCTTTAACAAGTTTGGGTTTATGGTACATGGCTGGGTTTTCTAAAATGAGGTTTGAATATCCCTCTTTTGAAAAAATAGATGTGTTACAGAAAATGTCGCAGAACGACTGATTCAGTTTTATTTACTGGAAGTAATAAATACCTCATTTTGTGGTACAAATAAGCATTGTTAAAAGCAATTCCATTTGATCTACTGTTTGTGAAAGAAGACAAAATGGTAGTTTTGAAAACTGAAGACATCTGTTTGACTACAATACAGCTACGATAAAGATAGCTGTAGAACAAAAATTCGTGCTTCATCATACCAGTACTGCTCTGTCCATTTTGTGAATGGGCAGTGAAAGAAAGCAAGAAATAAAGGATAGATTTTTTTATTAGCATAATTTATCAAGCAATTATCCAGCATTGCAACTATCAGGTGCTTACACCTTTCTTATTTTAATTCCTTTTGAAGATCAATAAATGTTTCTCTTCTTTGTAAGCTGTTGTTCTAGAGGCAAATTTTGGTCGTTTGTCTTCTAACTACCAGGAAAAAAGACTTATGGATTGTTACAGGATATTTTACTCTAACCCTAGTGCAGCATATTGCCCTGCTGTGGCAATGTTTCTTAGTCATTACTCTCCCACCAGCATCAGTATTTTCCTAATTTATTGTGGGCAACCTGCTCTTCTTGTCAGGTTGAGTCTGACATTTTAATGTGGTGTGGCACTGGATAAGTAGGGTTTTTGTGAGCCTTGGGATGAAAAATGCCAAGCTGTTGTTATCTGTTGAAACATTTTCCATGCTGGGCATCATGTGTAGACTTTGCCACCTTCTGCTAGTATGAGAGATAAAATATGGTTTTTTATACATAGGTGTATCGTGAAGTTTTAAGATATCCAAGTTCCAAATGGGACTGGGTGTCAAGGCCTTTTTTGGCTGGATAAGAGAAATATAAAAGTTCCTAAAAATTAAAATTTTGTACGCAGGGTTTTCTTCTCTCTCTTTGGGCTGAGAACAAAGGAAGATCCATCATTTTTGACAGAGGACGCCTTGCAGCCAATCAGAAAGAAGGCAAAGCACCTTTTCAGAGGAAAAAAACCTTTTTAGGCAAAAATGAATATATTAAACTTATCTGAAAAGGGTGGGATTTTGTGAAACTATAAAATATATGGAATTTAAACCCAAAGGGTCTTTTTTCTCCGTAAACTTGGTGAGAGAAAGACCCAGCGCGCTGAATAAATCCTTTGTTTCATGAGTTTATGCCGTCTTTCTAAATTTAAAAGAGGAATTTTTCTCACAGCTAGCACCCTCTAAGCTCTTGTAGGGGAAGCAGAAAATAATCTTCTCCAGTGATCTCACAAGTCTCAGCCTTTCAAAAGGTGGTCTGTCCACTGCCCACCACAGAACGAAGCAACTAGAGCAGGATGGAAGCTGGTCATGGATGTCTGTACATGGGACAAGTATGAGTGAAGAAAAATAGTTGGATGTGGGCAGACAGCTTTGAGGAGAGGGAAGTTTTGCTGACTGATCGCTCTCATTAGGTGCTCAAGGGGTACCAAAACCTCTTCCATCACTGACCTCCATGGAGACATTTGCTCTGGCCAGCTGAGGAGGGTTTAGGCACCAACTCCCTAGAGCTGTCAGCAGAGCCCCAAACACTTCTTGTGGCCACTGTCAGCACCCAGCACGTGGTGGTGACATCTCCCAGCTGCTGCTGGGATAAGGCAACTGGTTTAGGGGGAGGAGGGCTGCTCTGTGCCTCACTTGCCCTTGGCACCACACAATGGCCCTGACTTCTTTTAATAAAGAAGAAATCTGCAAAATTGTGACACTGATTATAATTTCTATGATTTATGCTTGTGTGCACCAGAACTCAAGTTGGGACTTTTGCATTATAGCAGTCTCCATGTGGTTGCTAGCTTCAATCAGTAATATGTTTCACTAGATTTAAACCAGTTAATTAGGTATGGGTAGTACTGTAGCCCACTGCCATTTCTGAGCTATCCAATTTCTCCTCAGGTTAATTTTTTTATACAGCTGACATCACTGTGTGATAATAATTACTAGATGCCAAAATTAGCTTAGTGCAGTCATCGAGATGTTGCAAGTGGCTATATTTCCTACATGAGAATAGCAGAAACCAATACATAATTAGCCCTTTGTATAGCACAGCAGCAAGGAAGGAAATGATAGGGAGAAGTAGAAATATAAAAGAGGGTGGTGATGAATGTCTTTGGAAAAAAAAAACAAAACAACTGAAGGACAAAAAGGAAAAACAAGAAAAAATCCGTGAGAAAAGAGGCATGTCTGCACAGCGGAATAATCTCCTTTACCCAGTGTCTGACTGAAGGATGTGAGGAAGCTTTGGTTCAGAATCTCTGTAGGCACAGTTCATACTGTCTGAAACACTGATCCTACTAGCTCATGTTCAGGATCGCTCTAATATGATCCTCTGAAGCAGAACAGGTTTGAGCAGAGGAGCTTTTGTCAGTACTTACTTGTTCTCTCTGATCTGTCTAAAAGCAAGAAGTTCAGAAACATTAAAGTTGTTTAACCGGTATGTGAAAACTGTAACATAATAAAATTAAAAGAGTAAAAGTTATCCTACTGAAATATCAGGTTTAGGCACAGTGATTTGGCTGAGTACCTGCAGATGCTCCCTGAAGATGTAATTCAATTTTCATTTGTTGCATATTCAGTGTATTTCTCATTTTGTTCATGTAATGATTGATTTTGTGCTAAAAACTGGCAATCATGCTAAACTGAACACAATTATTTTCTTTTTTGTGCAGTATTAAAATCTGTCACAAAATAGAAAGAGATCCAGTTCCAGTGTTGTGGTAGGTGTTAACGAAGGAACTACACGCTCCAAACATGAGGGTATGTTATCCATCTCTTTATAGAAGAAGAATTAATTGATTTATCTGAAATAGGGATACGTTTACATTCTCTTCAAGAATAACAAACACCCAAAACCAAACCAAACCAAAAAAACTCCAATCAAAAACACAAGAAGATGTGAAAGACTTTGCTTTATATTTTAATTTGTTGGGAAAGTACCTCTGGCTTAAAAAAAAAAAAAAAGAAATAAAGGCAAGGCAGCAACTTTCTTGATTCATTAGACAAGTAATGTTACTACGAATTAAATAAAGAGGTGGAAACAGTGGTTTCCCTGATGTTGGGGTCCAAAGAGAGAGTATTCCAAGTGATGTAGAATGTTAAGAGAAGAAGCAAAGATTTTCTTTGCAAGTTTAAGACAAAGTTAAACATGTACAGGAAATATATATCATAAGGAATTTATTTCCAAGCAGCTCCATAGAGTAAGAAAGGCAAGGACACAGCCCATTCATTTGTCACAACCCCTCAAATGGGAGGCTGCTGTGTCCTCTGGGAAGGTGAGAGGAGGAGGAGGCACTGTGGGTTCAGGCAGCTGAAGTCCAGGCTTTGGTTGTAGCAGAGCTGGTGCCAAGCTCCTGGGCTTTAAAACATATCCAACTGACTCAAAAACGTCAGGACTTTGGGCTGGGGTCGGGATGAGTAGAGACTTCTGGATGGAAGAGGCTGAACTTCATGTACACAGTAAGTAAAGCAGCATGACTATATTCACTGTGGAATATAGGAATTGTGTTGTCTCCTTGTTATGGTTATGAGTGGGTTTCATCATGTGTCTGGTAAATGGAATTTAGCCATCTCCTTTCAGGTCAAAATATTTGTCATTTCCCGTGAGACTTGTTCAGTGTTCTGGGGGTGACCTTGGAAAAATGGACTTCTATGATGAAACTTGAAAAATCAGTTTCTTTTGCTAATGTAAGGCACCTTAGGGTGACTAGGTTTAGATGATTGCTTGTTTGTGTTTATGTAAAGAAAGCTGGCATTGGGTTTTGATCTACTTTGACTCTCAGTTCTGACTGAGCATTAGCACACCTGAATAGAAAAGTGTAGCACCAGACCAGTGACATTTATTGATATAATAGCTGTAAAACGTTACAAACTTCTGTATGTCAATGTATTAATATAAAATTAAAATTGGATATGTGTGGCAAAAGTACAGCTAAAATATATTTCTCACCAAATGCTAGAGCAGACCTGAGTATATCCAGAAAGCAGGATGCTCTGTAGCATAGTCAAAAGATATTCCTTCCACCTCTCCCTTCCGGATTTCTTTGAGCTTTAACATCTCTTTGTACTCATTTATAATGTATTTTCTGTCACTTAGATTTAGTATCTGGATACTGAGCTACCCATCGTTTCACTTACCCTTAGTCTTGCTATGTACTGCAAATATTGAAATGTCTTGTTAATATTAATAAAGTAGTTGCTTGTTTAGACTGTTAAAACTACAGATTAGGTGTCAGTGGGATGCCCAGGAAGAAACATGCATTAAAGATGTCTGTTTAAAGGAAAACCAAGGGTAGGATAATAAATCCTCATCTGCGTGTAGCCATCATTACCTCTTCAGTAGAAAGTCTGGGCTTCTCATTTGTCACACTTTTTAACAAGGGGAAGAGAGGGTTGGAGTAGAATGAATCATTGCAAATTTCTATCAGCACTTCCCGTTACAACGATCACAGCTAATGCTGCATTTTGCTCCTGCTGCGTGCTCCATAATTCTGCCAGGGAAGGAAAGGATCCTGCTGAAACATGAAATTCCCATGTTGCAGGGATATTTCACAGTTTTACTTTGTTGTAAAGTGTAATTTTCCAAAATGTGTTGTCTAATGGTTTCAAAAATCTGAAAGTATTTTAAAGATTTCTTTTTTTGGGAGGAACTGGAGTTGGAACAGGGTCGTGTTTATCACTTGTGCTTATTTTTTTCAAACTGTAAGAATTTCGAACTTTTCCCACCACAAAAAAAAAGATGTTTTGAACTAGAAAACCATTCGACAGTAGAAGGAAATTCCATCTCTAAGGATTTTTAAAAATAGAGTGCAATCATTTATCAGTGCAACTTTATCAGTAATTGAGATATGTTAGTAGTAATAGAATATTTTCTAGCTTTTAATTATGATTTGATACAGGACATTCTTAAATGCTAATGCTATTCATGAATGTATGTAAACTTTACAGAGACAATATAAATTAAAATAAGTTTGTCTGAGGTGAATACTTCAGAATATTTGTGGAATCTCTTGAAAAGAAATAATAATTCAAAGGATGTACTATTAAAATTAAGAGTAATATTAATTTTATCATTTAGTTCATCAGTAAAACTTTTTTGGAAAATATAATTTATTAAAGACAGTATTTTCAAATTAAGTGCTGTTACAGAAGAGTCTGTATATTTACATACATGCAGAAATCTGTAAGGTGGTCATACACCTATTGTGTTGGACCTCACATTGACATTGCTGCTAGTGAGGACAAAAGAGAAAGAGGTGCTGAAACACTCCCTGAGATGGCCTTGTGGTTCATAAAATCTGAATATTTAAAAAAATGCAGGTTCCTGAACTCCATGATTTTTTTCCTTGACTCATTTTCTGGGAGGATCATACAGAGGATAAGGTGCTAGTTTTAATTAGCAGTGCATTGGAGGCAAACATATGGAATGGTTTAATACCAAACTCACAGCATGCTTTAAGAAACTCCTCTGAAAAATGCCACAGCTGTTGCAAAATATTCCTGCTATTTAAAAAGGCTTGTTCAGTTAAGAGCTCTCTTGGTACCTTGGAGAAAAAGGTAAAAAAAGGATAAAAAAAAAAATTTCCAACTGTAAAATTGTTTGTACACAAAGAATACTGTAGAAAGGGAGATAAAAGTGACCTTTTAGTTCGCTTATGACCTACAGACCTTAAACATCATCATATGAATTATGTGAAAAGTGGTGTCCCACTCATACATGACTGGATTTTAAGAGTTGTGTCTGTTATCACTCTTTATCACCATTGATTGCTCTTTAATTTTGAGTCAATGCTAAGACAGATGTGAATTTGAAACATCTCACGTGGCTTTGTAGCCAAGGTAAATATCAGTGTTCTCTAAAAAGATGTGGGAAGAGATCATCTGTGAGGAACCTTTTGCTGTGCAGTTTGTTTCATCTGGCTTCAACTTCACAGATCCCAGGCGAGATGGCAATTCCTACACTGTTTTCCCAGAAAGGGTGGAAATCAAAGCTTTTGGGCTGTAGGTGATAGTTATCAACGACTCTTATAATAATAATTCATCAAAATTGCAAAAGAAAGGCTTGTTTCAAATGAAATGTTTGGTTAGATGTATTTGTGTCAGAAATCACACAGGAAAAAATCCTCTAATTTCCTGTGTCTTAGATATATAAAAACTTTCTGTCACTATTTAGTTGAAGCTGAGTTATCTCATTTGTCCGTCGTCTTCTACACTGCAGAACTCTGTGAAGCTGCTCTTCCTGTTTTCATGATGTTTGCCTTTTTTTGGTTTTTATTTTTTTTAAAGTATGAGGGTTTATGAATGTTAAGGAGTAAACCAATGTTAAATCCTACAAACCCTAAGAATGATCTTGCCTCCATTCTCTCACTCTCAAACTCAAACAAAGCCCTTCAATGATTTCCAGTGCAGTGAAGTAGTTTAAAAAAATGAATGCTAAATAAATTTAAATTTAAACGCTGAAGTTAAAGAGCAATCAGAATACTTTTAGGGCTTAATTTAATTGTGAAAATCTTTATGACTTCTTTGACCTTCAAAATCAGTGTTGTATGCAAAGTTTTTGCTTGATATCCTTAGTGTATCAGAACAGAAAGTGCTACAGATATATGTAATTAGAAAATAGATATATAATCTGAAAAACACTATGCCATGCTGATCTTGGGTGTTTGACTGTTCTAATGTGGATAATTGTGTCTGAAAACAAACATTCAAAGAAGCCAGGTTAAAGATCGAAAGATAATTAGCTTTGCAGATATTTGTAAATAATTAAATTGGAGAATATTGCATTTATCACTCTATAAAAAGTAACATGGTACCATCAAAGTATCATAAAGGACATCATATGCTTCTTTAGTGTATTGTCTATGATATGATTATTTTAATGATTGATTTGCATATATCTCTTTCCTCTTATTCAATAATCTTAAGTACTGACAAGACTTTTTTTTTTCATTTTGAAGAGATTTATTGTATAGTAAATGAAAATTTGTTGGAGTAAACTCCTGTGAGAAATACTTTCAGGGTTATTTTACACTCGTTTCTCAGGTCCAGCATGAATTTGCCTAGAGGTTGAAGCATTTATCCAGCCCTGGATTCATGATATTGTTTTGAGGAATATTTGATTTTTTTTCTATATTAAAAAAGATACAAAAAACTATGTCCTAATTTGATTGGGAGGGATTGCACAAAAACACAGCCAGCAGCTGAATCTGTCACAGCAGTGCAAGAGCCACATTTTTAGTGATTGATGTGATTCACAGCAGTGACTTCAAACTTAGTATCCCATGAAGTTCTCATAACCATGATGTTACTGGTTGCTTTTTGTTTTGTGAATGTTTTCCCATGTGAAAAAAAAAAAAAAGAAAGAAGCTTCAAAGGTCTCACTTTTGACCTAATAAATAATGAGAAGAAAAAAATATGAAAAAGCCAAGGCAAAACTGAAACAGAAAACAAAAAACCACACATCTCATCATTTTTCATAAAAAAACCAAAACCATCTAGCTCTTTCAATAATTTCAACTTCTTACTTTCCACACATATTCCTAAAAACTATTTCTAGACACTCTTTTACAATAATTGCCATTTTGCAATAATGACAGATTTTTTAAGATAAGAATTTCTGACTGAGCATAATTACAATGTTTATTGCTTATTTTCTGATTATTTGTTTGTTTGTTTTCTGGTTCTTGTTCTGTTTCTTGGTTTGGTTTGTTTCCCTTTTTTTCAATTAGTTTGCTTGAAGCCATGGAACATGACTATTAGAAATGGCTCCAGCTGTCTTCTTGTGTATAGAGGTTGCAGTCACACAACACCTACAGCACCTACAGGATGGACAAGGGATCAGACCCAACCAGCACGGGTTTAGGAAGGGCAGGTCCTGTCTGACCAACCTGATCTCCTTTTATGTCCAGGTGACCCGCCTGGTGGATGAGGGGAAGGCTGTGGATGTGTCTACCTGGACTTCAGCAAAGTGGTTCTGTGAGGCACAGAAGAGAATATAAGTGGAATGTATAGTGACACTGGGGATCTCTAACAATGAGAAAATGTGAATCTTCTGAATGATTGTTGTGATTTGAAACAACCACACACTGTAACTGTTTTACCTTTAATGTCTTCATCAATGAGCGACCCAGAACTTCACTGAACCAAGCCTAGACACCTGTCCTATACATTTAAAACAAGGGAACTTGCATAAATGTAGGCAACTTCTGCATAAATATCTGCTAAACTCTTTTGGCTTAGATTTTACAGCCCTAGTTGGAGATGATAAGCTTTACAGCTTTTCTGCAAGTCAGTATTCTAATACCCTGGGAATGGAAAAACAATCCAAGTGACAGAAATCTTGTTCCTTCTCAATGACTCTGGCATATTTATTGTGTTAGAGAAGCATATCATCCCCAAAGTCTCTACTGCCTGTGTGGAGTCAACATAAGTTATACCAATTCTTCAGCTACTCTCCTCGACCTTCTCATAATCATTACTTCTATCTGATCTGCAGAAGGATGGCAGCTAATTAGTCATATCAATGTTACAGGTCACACAGACATTTACATTTTTGGTAGCAGGTTGGAGAGAGGTTCAAGACCTCAGAGACGTAAGATTGTTTTAGACAAGATGAATATTATTGCTAATCTTATGTCCTAAATATACATTATTTTATTTATTAAAAGATCTCATGATTATTTTTTCCTAATTTCGTGATAAATGAGAAGTTCCTTCTTGTGTTAAATCCTTAAGTTAAATAAGTATATAAAAATACCAGCTTTCATTGAACAGAGTACTTTTCAAAGATCAAAATTATGCGGCATTCCACAAAAAATGATAAGAGTAACATATCATGAGCATAAATCTGAAAAATAAAAGCACCACTGAAAGGTGTAAAGATTTTTAAAGTTTTTCTTGGGTTTTTTTTGATTGTTGGGTTTGGGGTTTTTTTAAGATGATGTCATGATTTTTAATTTTGACAACTTGCTGAAATAGAATCTATTCATTGTCTTTATATATCGACCTGCCAAAACTGTTTCTACCAGTTGGAAACAACTGAAGCTGTTTTCCTCAGTTATTCTACCAGTTTCCCACCTTCAGAAACTGGAAGCAGAAAGACAAGAGTTTGTGAGAGCTTATTATCTGCTTGCCTCTTCCTTGTTCACCTCCCAATAATGACATCTCTCAGCCTAAAAATCTTAAATCTTAGCATACTCTGCTTTTTATTACCTGTGTTACTTGTTTTTGTTTAAGGAAAAGGATGGTTTAGGGAGTTCTAACTATTCAAATGAGATTAAATATTGAAGGTGTTTTGCTTCTGGTTGTGATGGTTTGGCTGCGCTTTTTACAAAAATCTCAGACTGACCTCATTGTTAGAAATGTAATGTGCTAACTCTGGTTCCTTTTACTCAGAATTGCTTAATCTGTAGGATAAATTATAGATGCTGTGTTTTCCCTGACATGGTGGCTGTTTGTGTTTACTGTGTGGTGAAGTGTGGGCTTGTCAAACCTTCCCCCCCAGTATCTCTTACACTGGGGTGGTGAGGGCAGACTGACTCTCTCAGAGCTGGCTGTCAGCTCTGAGCTGCTCTGACAGCTCTGGCAAAAGTCCTTCCCTTTTACAGCAGCTGCCAGTGTCATCTGTCACCTTCCAACATGTTGTCAGCACGGCTACTTGATGTGTAGGTGGAATATTGGTCTATACCTACAAAGGCTGTGCCTTAGCTATATATAAATATATTTAAAAATAGATTTTGCTTATTCATACTTGAGGTTTTGGATTGTTTTTCTATTAGTCCTCAAGGAAGTAAATCAATAGTGTGTGACAGTTGGACACAGAAATACAACAGACAGGTTCCTCCTCTTGCTTCCTCTTTGTATTGTACAATACTTGGAGAGAAGCTGATAGCAGATGTCTCTCATCTAATCCTAAATCTTTCTTTCATTGATTTCCAAAAGTAAGGTAGAACAGCTTTGGTGGACTTAACAGTGCTAGGTTAATGGACTTGATGACCTTAGAGGTTTTTTTTCCAACCTCAATGACTCTATGATTCTATTATTCTATCTCAACACTTAAAATGTTGTATTTGGATTTTATATTATTTATAGTAAAAACTTTATTGTTTACAGGCCTTGCTACTTTTTATCATAGAATCACAGAATATGCTGAGTTGGAGGGTGCTGAAGTCTCCCCTCAGCCTCTTCTTCTCCAGGCTGAACAAACCAAGTGACCTCAGTCTCTCCTAATATGACTTCCTCTCCAAAACCTTCAGCATCCTCGTTTTTTTTAAACTTGGAATGAGTTGTTGAAGGAAAAGCTGAGGGAGTTTTTCCGTTTCTTCAAACTTTTTGAACTTCTTTCTGCTTCTGTAAGAGCTAATAACAATCATTTTCTGTGAGAGAGATGGATTTCATATCTGGTAATACAAATGGGAGCACAGATTTTATCCTTAAATAGAAAAATTCTGGCTTGTCTTAGGTTTTTGAAATGTCTTTTAGTTCAGATTTTCTTGGGAGAATATGTCTTACTGTGAGAATACTGTGCTCCCATTTGATAACAGAGCTCACACTTAGAATACATCACCACAGGGACTAGAAATTGATTTCTTGATTTTTCCTAGTTGCCTTTCTAAGTTTGTAATATGTGGCCTAACAAGTAGTTTTAGGGAAGCATAGTAAATGTGTCATTAAATAGTCTAATCCCCAGCTGGCTGTGAGTCAAGGAACATTTGAGTATTTTTTCATACCATCTCAGAGTTTATTTTCCCTGTTATTGTAGCTTTTGTGTAAGTTAGTGGAGATAGTCTTATGCTTAGCCCAATGATTGAGAGTCAGTGGTGAAGGATTTCATTCTTTGTATCCACTGGATAGCCATCTATATTTATTATGCATCACAACCACTTAACAGAGGTGCTGAGCTCTGCTTGGATCACAGAAGCATAGAATCATTCAGGTTGGAAAAATTCTTTAAGATAATAGCGTTTAACACTTAACCCAGCACTGCCAAGCCCACCATTAAACCGTGTCCCTGAGTGCCACATCTACATGACTTTTAACACCTTCAGGGATGGTGACTCCACCACTTCCCTGAGCAGCCTGTTCCAGTGTTTGATAACCCTCTCACTGAAGAAATTTTTCGTGATATCTAAGCTAATAGACCTCTTTTCTTCACAAGGACATGTCAGTTCTTCTTCAGGTTCCCATGTGTCATGGGTAGCTGCTTGGTGGATCTCTTTGTACACACCAAGAACAGCTGTGCAGAGGCACTGCACTGAAAAAGTCTGAAAGCAGCAGGTAGAAAACCTGATGGAGTTGATTTTTCTGAAGGAAGTATTAGATATGACAAGTTTGGTGATAATAATTAGATGTACTACAGGGTTGCTGTGAGGTTTAATTCGTTAGTAGGTCTTACTCTTTCATGTAGGCATAATTCTTGATTTTGTCTGGCAAATTTATGTTAGCTCAAGCCATAAGAGGATTGTGTAGGTACAAATCAAACAACTTAGCAGAAAGTACCAGACACAAAGCCTTATAAAATTCCTCTTGTAACATCAGTAGCAGTAAGAAAATACAGTACTTTCTCTGACTGGAAGACAAAGGCTGTCACAAACAGGTTGAACTGTGGATCTGTGGCATTACTTTGAAATAAAACATGACAACATAATCAGAAAACTTTTTCTCTCAGATGGTTAGCCTTATAGGAGAACATTGCCTGCCTACTTTTTTGTAGGTAGATGTGGTTAGAAATGATTGCGAAATATACTCTGTGAAAAGGCTTATTAGAATGTGTTAAAAAGCTGCATGACAAAAACTTCCTCCTCTTGCTGAGCTTTGGGACATCTGCTCTTTTAGCTCATAAACATGTTTTCCTAGAAGCCAAAAATCAGTATGAAGCACAAATGCAGAATTTTCTTTCTAGCCGAAAATGTTTATTTGAACCTTATTTCTATCCTTATAAAAAACTATGCAAAGGTGGCTTTTTCTTGTATCTTGAGAAAGTATGATAGCCTTGCAAGTGCTGTTCTATTTAAGTTTATTGTTGGTCTAGCAACACAGGAAGGATCAGTTACTGAATAAATAGCGTGTTTGCAATTTTTCCTGGGAAAACACCTCAGCTTCAGCTCTGGAGCTGTATTTTTTAAAAGGAGTCCTGAACTCAGCCTGTCGCAGAAGACTCGTTCTTCTGAAAATAATTTGATTAAATTATATTTGGCTCTGTGGGCTAAATGCCATCCCAAGGCCTTTCTTTTAATCCATCATATCTGCCTCTATCACAGCGTCTCAGCGCTGCTCCCTTCAGCACCCCATGGTGTGGCACCTGCTATGTTGACTGGCATGTCTACCTTTCTCAGTAATTACATGTGAATCTAACAGTTGTGTAAGCATCCCAATTTCTAGATGACTGATCACTGCCGGACCTCATTGGTGTGTTATTTTTAGTCCTCTTTTTAAACCCACAGCCAGATCAACTTGCCCTGATGAAAGAACATAACCATGCTGAAACACAGTCAATGGCACTTAATTACTTTTATTTTCTGCAGCTTTCTGATTTCTTTTGGAGACTGATGACCAGGTTTATCGTTAAAATAATGCCATGAAGCATTGTCCATCTCTCAGAAATTTCAACAAGGTATTATATGGTTTATCTATTTTAGGCAGCTGTCGCTAGTGCAGATGGTCACAGTCCCACTGATAGTGAGGGTGCTGTCGGGATCTGCTCTGAAAATTAAACTCATATATTTGTATTACACGCAAAAAATTAACCTCCAATTAATGCATTGGCACTTTGTTTTCAGCTTTTTAAGCAGAGTACTATCAGACAATATTAATAAAAACTGAATTTATCCAGTTGAGGTTACGATTCAGAGTTCATTGAAATCAGCAGAGAATTCTCTGAAATTTTAATTTATGTGGAAAAACATTAAAATTATTTTTAAGGTCCTTTGGCTTATATACATATTTTAAATATTTTCCTGAGTGGGTATTAAGCTTAGAGTTTGGATTTAGTCTGTTGCAAAGAACAAATAATTGTATTCCTATATGTTGGAAAATGAAAGAGATATTTTTGTGTTTTAATAATTTAATAATTTAAGTTGTTAATGTCTCAGGTAAAGACTTTTAAAATGTGATTTATTTTAACAGCATCACTTAACATGATTTGATCTCTGTAGGAGGAAGGCAGTTCATTACTGAGCTCTCTATTTCTCAGCTGGCTCCACCACTTTACAGCACAGTACTGTTTATTTTTTTACTAGGTCATTGGTTTTCCACAGTAGGTCATAGTTTCTGCTAAACAGCTTGGCCTCCTATGGAGACAGAATCTGTGACCTTCTAAGGCTTCCTTGCTTGGGAGATGTCAGGTCTGCTTTAAAGAATAACTGTTTAATCAGAAGAAAATTTTCCCTGGTGAAGTGTTAGGATGTACAGATTATTTCAAGGAAATGTCTAACCTCAGCACTTCACAGGAAAGTACGGCAAAATGTTGTTGAAAAAATGCATCTTTTCACGTAGAATGCTGACAAATAAAGGAGATCCTCTCTGTAACTCCAATACCATTTGTAGGTGCCTGAGGTTAATTGTATTTTTAAATTTGTGTGGAGTCACATTCTGTGGAACAGAAATGGAAGGATGAACAATTCTTTTTCTTCCTTTCTGCAAGTTTCATCATCTGTTCATGGTATATATTTTCCATATGAGCTTTCAAATTCTACTTATGTTGTTTTACTGAACAAGAAGATTGTTAAAACTCTTTTTCCTCTCCACCTCAACAGTGTTGGTTGGAGTTTAGTGTATGTGTGTTAGCTTGTTTGTTTTAATAGAAAATAGATTTTAATTAATCAAAACAATGGGGAAAAGGGAGTAAAATGAAATCTCAGATTAATTTCCTAAATTTTGTCTGCAGTACTATTTGCCTTTTCATTTCTACTTTCATATAATCCTTTCTAAAATACCCTTTAATTACAAAGGGTAGAATCTCATTTCTTTGCTAACATTGCATACAGAAGTAATCTGTATGCTATTGTAGATTTATGAAGAGGACACCTTTGTGTTCACAAGATATTATATACAGCAATGTAATCAATCCTCTACTTTCATGTGCTTTGTTTATCAGCCAATACAAATAATTTAGAATAAGAGTTTTTAGCTTATCTGCTGGAAATTGACTCTATGAAATTGTAAAATTAATCTGCTCTTCTAATCTCCTTTACATCTTTGTTGATACTTATTTGCTGCATTGTATTATGAGCACATCTTTCTCAGATATTAAGTGATTTCACAGCTAAGTGCTTGAAGAAGCAAGTACTTCTTGCAAACCTTTTTAGAGAACTTTCTGCATCAGAACTCAGAAGCTGACCAATGCTACAAGACCAAACCAAACTCCAAAAGGCAAAATCACCACCCACAAATTAGTTTCTTATTTTTACTGTTTTATACTGTGATAGGACATTTTTCCCCACTGAAGAACTGCAAAAGCAGTAGAAATATATCCCTTATTCTACAATACATACATGTTTCTCAAGTTGGAACAACATTGAGAATTAGGGGACTTTTATGCACCTACAGTGTTTTTTGGTTTCTTTTTTCCTTCAAAGAGTGTGTCAATAGGGTTCCTAGGAAATGTACTCTAATACTTTCTACTACTGCTTTTACCCAGAAATATTTCAGAGTATGATCAGAAAAAAAACCATCATTTCAGAGCCCAAGAGCACTCTGCCTCTTTCATCACTAGACCCAGTTAGGTCCTTAGAACATGTCTTCAACAGCACATCTCTGAGAATTTGATCTGGCAGCAATATTTGGAGAAATGCATTTTCCGGAGGGGAATTAAGCAGAGCCCGTTCCACTCAGTGTAATACACTGAAAGACTCCATCCTTTATATGTAATTATTCATAGTTGGGACTTCAGTCAAAGATTCAGCCCGTGCTGGATTCCCATATTTCTTTTAGAGCGTCCAAACCCCCCTTATCCTTCAGCTGAAGAGTGAAATGAACTTTTTCCTTATGTTCAGATGGACATTTGAATCCGCTCGTTGCCTCATGTCACTGGGAACCATTGGACAAAGCCTGCTTCCTGCTTCATTGCCCCTTCCCACTGGGCATTTACGTCCATGAATGGTAGTTTGGGTATTTATGGCATTTATGTCCATGGATGAGTCCAACTTGGTGTCTACTGGGACATTCCAGCTTGTCAGCCCCCAGCATGTACTGGTGCAGCACAAGGGAGTTCCTCCTCAGATGCAGGACTTTGCACTTCTACTTATTGTAGTTTATAAGGGTCGTGTCAGGTCATTTCTCCAACATGAAAATCTCAGAATAGGTTTGTGGCTTTGATCTTCCCTCTGAGTTTCCTTTCTTTTCCCGCCTTCATCTGAACGGCGCAGCCTAATCATATCCACTCGCAGAGTTAGTTGGGGAAGAATGTTCTCTCTTCTGTAATTTTGCAGAAAATAATTGAAGAAATCCAGACTAGAAAGAGGAAAAGGCTGCTATTGGCTCTGTAACCTGATGCTTGTCTCTGGGTCCCTTGCTCCAAAAACAGCTCAGTAGAGCACAGGCTCTTCCAGCAGCAATGGCCCTCCCTTTGGTGCCTGTGCTGGGAAGGAGGTTTTCACATCAAGGTTCAGACACCAGAAATTTGACATTTCAATTCAAAATGTTACAATACAAAAATTCATTTGCAAGAAATTTTCACACACCGTCTATTAGAATTATGGATGGATCTTTTTAAAAAGCAAGTCTAAGCATAACAAAGAGATAATTCTGTTCAAAGCAGTTGTCTGGTCTCAGCTTCTTTTGGTGATCCAGAACACTTCTAAGGGTAAGGTGTCTTCTTTTACCTTTGGTCCCAAATGAGGGGTGGACTGAATTATTTTGTAGCCGTATCAATTCTATAATTAAACTTTGATCCACAAAGGACATTCGAAAACTACTACATTTCAGTTCTTTTTGTGGATTCTCTCTTCTCTTTGCAGCTCTTTCTAAGAAGCAGTGTGATGGTACCTTTCTGTATCACATAAGGACAGCACTAAATGAGTTTGTTGCAAAACTATATTGAGAATTTTGCACATTTCTACTGGAAGGCCAAATGAGGCTTCTCTGAGGTTTATGTATTAAAAAAAAAAAAATAAGGTTGTTTCAAAGGTTTTATGCTAGGTGTTATTGCATTTTAAAACAATAATGTATGCCAAGGTAATCTTAAAAAAAATAAAGTGGGAAACTGAGAATACAGTAATAATCTTAATAAAGATATGAGAACAATATTTCAAAGATGTTTGTGGAGAATTAACTGACATTTAGGAAATTACGTAGAAAAAGAAAGTCTTATTAAATATTTAAAAGTTATTTGAAGAAACATTCAATGTAAAGCAATTATAAACAAAGGTGATTTAATCTCTGGAAATTACTGCTCAGCCACTTAGGGAAAACACTGAACATGCTGTTAGACTGCCTGTTTAGCAAGTGCAGTAGCTTCAGTAGCTATTTAAGTTATTTAGGCTCAGTGCACTGTACTGTACAGGAATCCAGTACTATACATACTTAGATGTACACTGTTGTGGAAGTGATAGCCGTGTGATAAACACCATAAACATTTACAACCAGAAATAGTTATTAGTGCTACCATATGTTTGGGTTTCCCCACACATGATCTGCTTTTTATCTTCCCAGAAAGGTTTTTCTCTAAGTGGAAGAAGCCTTACCTTGGCCAACTGCTTCAGCTCTCAGATGGTTGGCAGTCTGAGCAGAAAAGTGGCTCTGAATGAGCTACTGGGCATCCTGTGCTCAGAAACAAAAGCAATGAATCTGAAACCGTGATTCCCATGTGTCCACACGTACAAGTGACCTGCACAGCGTGTCTGAGGTACCTCTGGCATGTCCCAGAAGCATCTTGCTTAGTGTGCATGTCCAGACACTTGGTTTGCTCATGCGTAGTCATAGCAGATGATTTTGTCTTTACTGGCCAGAAAACACTTGGTAGAAATATGAGTATCCTCTTAGGTCTTAGTGTTTGCTCTAACTATCAGGTTATAAATTAGAAAACTTCTTTGGCAGTCCAAATCTCAGCTCGTATATCTTTAATTAAGCAAGTTTTCTTATTTTATTCAAGTAATATGCTTAAAGGGTAATTTATTGCTCTCTATCAAAAAATGGGGCCTTGTTCTGAAATGCTGCCTGTAAAAGCTGCAATGTCTTGGCTAATATAGATATTCTTTACATAGAAAGGCCATGGATATAAAGTGTCATGTTTCTGCTAGCATGAAATCTTGTAGCAAGGTATAGTATGGCAGGAAAAAGGTATATTGTGTTATTTCATTTTTTTTTCCTTTTTTTTTTCCAATGTCTTTAGGGATTATATGAAAATGGAAATTGTATCAATGAGTGTTAACACCTTTTTATACACAAAAGCCTGAGTATTTCTTCTCTTAATCTTTTATCAGGATTTGACAGGCTGAGATAAGAATAATAAATTCTATTCTGTCATGACTATTTCAAGGCTTAGAAGACCATCTTGCAAACCTATCTCAGGTAATTTTACTGCAATTATCAAGAAAATAACATTTGACTTGTACAGCATTTTAAGGTATTTCAGGATGATCAAAAATCAAATGTCTTTTAAAAAAAATAGTCATAGTAAGTGTCAAATGGTACATGATACTGACTCCTTGTCTCAAGTCATAATAACTAGAGGGAGATTTTATGTGCATTATAGTAAGCAACATTTACTTGCTAAAATAAATTATTTAGAAAGCATAATTTTATATATGGTTAAAATGAACATATTTGAAAGTTATTAAATTAAAATGATGTACAAAAATTAAGGATATTGAATGTTCTAATTAGAAATCACAGTAAACACATAATGAACGAGACCATTCATAACCATTCATAATTGATTTCATGACCTGTTTGCTTTTTTTGGTACATTCCTACTGCATGCCTTTGAATAATTTAAAAACATGTCTGATTTTATTAAAAATCTTGATGTTTTGCTTCAAAATAATTTTCCTCACAATGCAAGCAATAGCCAGGAAAATACATACTTTATAAAGTGTTTCATCTCTAGTATTCATGAGAATATTAATGAGGAAAGGTTTATCTGTCTTAGTTTTTTTTTTTTTCTATCTTTTTATATTTCATGTTGATAGTTGGCACAATCTATATGGTGCAATCTAGTTGTTGGAGCACAAATGAGAGTTGGCTAAATTTTAACCCTATTTTGCCCAGTCCTAACTTAAGCAAGGCACTTATCTCAGCTTTACAGACAAGAAAAGTTTTTGCCTATCTGCCCAACAGGGATGTTAAGAGGATTAATTTGTTAAAAGCATGAAGATTTAAGTAAAAGCAAAGCATTGCTGTTAATGTGTTTGACTCTAGTCGGAGTAAAGAAAGCAAAGTTTTGAAAACTCAAGACATTTGCAATGTAGCATTGCAGACATAATCACAAGGAAACTCTTTTGGTCACATTTGAGAGGTTTAAGGCTTAACCACTTCTTGGATTTTGTTACCACCCTTGGACTTGGTTACTTTAACTGATGATTCCTAGTCCACTTCAGTCCATGAAAGAACTGGTGATTTTAAGCTTCTCTGGAGAGCATTTACTGTATTCCCACACCCCAATGATGACTCTTCATGTCCTCACTCACTCATTCATTCATTGTTATTCTATTTCAAAGAGCTGGTCCTCTGGAGGAGTCAGAGGACAATTTCTTGAGGTATTTGAATTACCCTGCAGCAGTCAGTCTGCCAGCTTTCTGTGCTAATTTGTTTGTTCAAAGGGTACAGCCCACTCAAGGTTTGACAGGAGAAGTTTAGAGGTGTAACCCCACAACCCTGTAAGCAGTGCCCTTGCTGCAGTTCTTTGAGGTTGTGTGGTTGTGGCCACCTGTCTCAAAAGACATCTTTTTCTTTCTTGTTCCACATTACAGTGGGTGACTAACAGAAAGAGGCTTTAATTAAAAAAATTATTTCATTTAGTGTGAAGCTTTAATTGTGGCAAGCCTTAATCCTTTTGTTTATGTGAACTATGGTGTGTGGTTTGGGTTTTTCTTTACCACCTGTCCCAAGGGTGCCCCACGAATATTTTCTCAGGTTTTTCATCTGCCTTGGGAATTATCTGAGGTTCCACTCTGCCCTCCAATACACTCTTTTTATTCCCTTTCCAGTTCCAGGCAGCCATGCTGGAGTCGTGCACACACACTTTTAGTTTGAGCCAGTCTCAGGGTGGACTGGCACAGCTCCATTCACTCAAGCTGAGTGACCCAAGATAACCCACAGGGGCTATGAAGAGGTGAGGCTGAGAACAGCAGTGCAAATGATATAAACGAAGTTTACTGTGTGGGAGTTTTACTCTGAGGGAAAATGTCCTTTGCTGTGGTACTGATGGAAATCCAAGATAAATGCATTTATGCATTTTGCTAGAAAATAAACAGGAGAGGTTTATTTCACTAAGATTAGGGATGATATTGACAGAATTGAAAACCAGACTGAGCTTCTTGATTAATTTTTGGCAAGGAAAAGGAGAAACCACAAAGACCCTAAAATAATGTATACTTCATTCTTTTGGTGTTGCCCTTAATGTACCTGTGAAATAGTTATTAATAGTGATTAATTACCTCTAACCTATCAAAACCTGATGAAAAGAACAAATCTTCACTCTTGGTTAGGGTTGATTAGACTCAGTGACCCTGCATTGAACAGTGATTTTGTTGCCACGTGAAATTCAGGGTTTAAAACCAGGTGTTGAAGAACTTAATATTCCTGTGGGAGACTGGAAGAAAAGAGAAATAATTTTGGTGCTTTTATTAGCACAAAATGTTCCTCATGCACAAAACAAGATGTCATTTAGACAATTGCAAAAGATTTTTAATGGGAAAACAATATGGCTTAAAAGATGCCAGAAGAAGTGGCTTTGTTGTACTACTTTAATGTCTCCACCTTTTGAAGTCAGTTGTGCAAAGAAGGGAGCACTTTGTTACTAATACACATGCAGGCCACTGTTCCTGCTGACCTGCAGGCTGAAAAGTATGTCTTGGTCACTTTTTAGGCCACTGATCTCAAGAGCCAGAATTTCTTGAGGTTTATACGAAAATAAACAGACAAGAAGGTGGTGGCAATGCACGGAGTGTCTTCCTGTGAGAAGTATGAATGCATTTCTCTCCCAGTTGTGTCAGGGCTTTTGTCAGTCATGTCTCTAAAACAACATTCTCGACCATCCCTGCATTTGTTTTGACTCTCATCAGTGCTCTGCAGTGAGAGGTATCCCAGGAGCTGAGTCCCTACAACAGGCAGATCCTGTTTAAAGCCTTTGAGCTGCTGCAGGGTTCTCTTCCTGTCAGACTCATCTTCTCCCAGTATGAGCGATCTCCAGATCTTTTTGTTTGTTTGTTGTGTGTGTTTAATTATAAACAATAGAATTTGAAAGCATTTAGCTTGAATGGCTTGCAACTAATATAAAATGCTAGTTAAAACTTTTGCTAGTCCATTGAAATTCATGTTCCTTTCAAGTAAAAAAGATATTTTAATGTGTAAAAGCAAATGTATAACATAGATAGTGGTTTAATATACTTTTGAATACTGATGTAGTAATTATACTTTGAGTGACTTTGAGGAGTGCCAAGGAAAATATTTATTTAGTTTTGGTGAAGTTTTCTGAGGCATTTACAACAATATTTTTGATTGTACGTTGTTCAGTAAAAAATTCCACACATAATGTGCTGAGTAATAATAGACATCCTCTTAATGCCTGAATGTAAAAAAGTAATCAAATTTCCAAGAATATAAAGATAACAGATCAAAAGTGTAAAATGTTGTAACCCAGAGATGGTTTCCTTTTATTATTCCCTTTAAAAAACTGGGAAACCTGTTCTAGTTTTAATTGTCTGTGATTTCACCTAGTCACTTCTGGAGTGTTTTTTTTCGTCCTCTGAATCTGAGCAACTTCAGTAGGAGTGATATTGCCCCTCTGGGCCAGATAATGCTACTCATTTTCTGTGTTTATATGACTGCCCAATCTATACCAAAGAGACTGATGGAGTCCTGCTGGTCATAAGTGCTGCCGGCCATGGGAGGAATGATATCCAAGCCCCTTTCAGGAAGGAGATGATTAATCCCTGTAAGTGTAGTTCATATTTCTCGCTTTCTAGGGGTTTTTGAGCAGGGCTTTCAGTTCACAAATCTGTTTCTTGTTTCACCCCTTCATTCTCTTTATGTCAGGGAAGACTGAGGACCTGCACTTTTTCCCTGATGGGGATGTAGTAAGTTTTATGTTCCACAAAATGAATGGTTGTGGGTAACCATAGGCTACACTAAAACCTTTATCTCACTGTTTATATATGCTGAAATCAGGCTATGATTGACATCTAAATTGTCATCTATGATTGACAACTAAGACCTTTTAGGCTTCCATCTAGTCTTTCATAGCAGATAATGAAAAAAGTATGTTGTGCTCACAGTAGTCCAAATTATGAAGGAAAAACTCTTCAGAATTTTCTCTAAGTGAAATTTAGTTGCAGGATGATGCAAAATCATTCACCTTTTGTCCACCATTTGGACACTCATTTCTCCACTGACACAGTTACCAGCTTACAGCAGCTCACCTTCAAATACCTATTCCTCACCCATTAAGCAATCTTACCTAAGCAGTTTCTCCAGAAACTGCCTGGACTTTGCTTGTGCTATATGGCATGTTCTCAGTTTTACAAACTGATCTAGGAGTTTATTTCCCATTTTTGACCTCACAGGTGAGAATTTCTTGCACTAGAAGAGCAGTTTCCCATAATTGTTAGCCTTTGGGAAGAACCTGAGGAGAACTTAAGTAAGGTCAGTATGTCCCCCTGCACATCTGCTGCTTCTCTCAATAGGGGGACAGTCATCTCCCTCTCGTTCCAAATTGCTGTGCTGAGTGTTTCAGGGAAGTGTGGAGTGCTGAGAGAGACTCTTCCTCTCTCAAACTGTCCCCAGTTGGGTTTTCAATACTCCCAGTGTGAAAACTAGGTGAGTAGGCTAGAATTTCCCAGGTATAGGACACAGCTTTCCAAGGACGTGTTGCCTTCTCCAAATTTGCTCAGTGACAGAAGTTTTAAGTCCTTTTAGAACAGATTGGAATGAGTGTGTCCTAAAGGGACTTCACATGGACCAACATGCCGTGTGGCTGAGGGAGGAATTGTGTTATTTGAAGTTAAGTGCATATGTTCATGTATGAACTTTAGAAGTCCAGACTTGTGCATCACAGCTCAGGTTAAATCTTGTTGGTCTGAAGTATTTTTTCACTCTATTTTGATATTCTGTTTTAATCCATTACTACTCCAAATGTATTATAATTAATGCTGCTTTTCATTAACCAGCCATTATACTGTTTTCTGAAGATAACAATCCCTTAGCAATGCATTATTTAAATGTGAATCACAATAAAATAATAGAGTTTTACTGTACCTTTATTATTTATTTGCATATTTTTGTTTTCAACAGGCTTGTGATTTAAAACTACTCTGGGAATTAAATGTATTTTCAAAATAGTTATCATAATGTACTGAACATTTGCTATTGATTAAATGATTATGACTATTAAAAGGAAGAAAACAGTTTTTGTTTAATAACTAGTGAATAACTATCTTTTAATATACTATTAAAACATTCAAAATATTTAAAATGCATTTAGTACCATATGTCAATTTTTTATTTGGCATAGTTACAATGTGCTACTGTTGTGGCCACAACTATGTTAGCATAGGAGAAGTTAATCACATCTTTCAGGTCCTCTTAAAATATTTATATGCAAATTACTTTTTTTCTTTTTAATGAGAAAGGCTAGTAGATGTCTAAAAGAATATGGAAACACACCACAGCAAAATATGCAATTCTTACATCTATTTTATAGCATTGCCTCTTTTCATGTTACTAGGAGTCTGCTAGGCATCAAGCAGATGTTTCTTTCCATCATAATTGTGTGGTTATTTTTCAAGTGTCTTCTTAGCACAGTTATTTCCATATATATACATATATATATATATTTATACACACATCTTTCATTTGCTAATACTTTTTTTTCATGTGCAAACAGCGGATTGCATTGCTGAGGCCTTTTTGATGAAAAGACAGTGAACACCTCAAAAACGAAGCAGGTTCTCAAGTGGGGCTTTTCTTTGTGTTCTTACTGATATTCTTTTTATTTTTTCTTGCTCGAGTGATGATTGTTACCGGTGTAAGTTGTGTACTGGGTTTGTCTCTCTCTGGCAATCTTCCACTTTCTGTAGCACAAGCAGAGTGAATCATTCCAGGGTCTCAAGCATCTAAACACTTGAGCATGCATTTAAGGGAACACAGTTATTTGAGAATCACAGAAAGGAGTAAATTGAAACTATGATCATATTAGGCACATAGTTAAAGCTGTGGAAAAATACTTTCCCTTCACTGTCACATTATCCTGCTCTTCCCATGGTGCCTGTGAATTACCTCTCTCTGTCCAGTCCATCACCTCATAAGGTTTTTCTTTCATGTCGTGCCTGCCAGATAATGGACTCAGGCAAAGTGTTTGTATTTCCAATCTGTGAGAATCAGTGTGAGGCTCCACTGGGAATCTAAAATACCTTGCCTCTCTTCTCCCAGTATATTGAGGCAATGGTGGGATGGAGATGACAATTACAAACTTGCTTCAAGCATGTAAATGCATGTTTTTCTATACATTCAAGGTAAGTAATACATTGTGTAGAACATTGGGAGTGAGTGAAGAGTCTGAGTTTTTCAGTATAAATCTATGGCACATAGCACACCTCCAGCTTGCTCGGAGTGCAGCAAAATAAATGCACAAATGTCTGAACAGTCCATGCCAACAAAAGCAGAACTTCTTGGAGCTCTCTAATGGAACTTGCTTACCAGATTATTGTTTAAGTAAGTAACTGTGCCATTATCACAGACTTGATCTTACTGAACTTAAATTTTAGGCTGATTTGTGGTAGGTTTTTATATGTTCTATGGATATTTCTCTATTTGTACATAAAGAAGGGAAGTTTAAGATATGAGGTGCTATGTCTTAATATCAGAAATTACTATAAATATGAAACTGAAATGTTCAATATACCTTACATCTATATTTTGAATTGAATTAAAATTAGATGGAACTATTTCTTGCCTTCCTTGGTGTTTGTAAACTAATTGGGAATGTATTAGACTGGTAAAGTTTTGCAAAGCATGTTATAATAGTGGTATCTTATATTTCCTTTGCAGCCATATCCAAAAAGGAAATAAATCAATGAACTATTTTTGAAGTACTTTTTCATGTTTTCTCTAGTGCATAAACTCTATGATAAAAATGATTTTCTCAATCACTGCTACAGCAGCTTCATGTATTTCACTAACAATTGCTTTTCACCTTTGATAAAATTGCAGAAAATACCTCAAGTACAAACTTATTTCTCCCAGTATATGGTAGAACCTTTTTAAACTGTAAATTCAATGGTAATTTCATGGTAGATGTGAAATCTTCTTTGTTCTGTTCCTTGTCACTCCCTCCACCCAACATTTTCAAATTTTAACTCTAACTGTCAGCTCTTTCTCTGTTTTTTCAGGCTTTTTAAATGGAATAGCAGAACTATAAGCATTAATAGTAATCAGAGTTTGAAGGTGTATTCATAGCAACCAGAGTTTGAAGACACATTAATAAATGCCTTCTAAAGTTAAGAAATAAGAGAGAAATATTTTTCTAATGGACACATGTTGTATGAAAGTATTTAATCATTTAAAATCAAATACATACATATTTTTGCATAAATATGTGCTGCCATACAGAATTTTGTAGTGTATACATTATCCATAACGAGGTATTACTGTACTGTCTTAGTAGATGAATTAAAACCTGTAAAGCTGAAGTATGACTTTACAATCCCTAGATTCTGATATGGCAAGGTTACCAGGCAACTCCTGGGAAATCTGTTACTTTATAAGCATTAAAGTAACAATTTCCTAAGTTACAGATTAATTTTAGATAGTTCCAGATTGGATTTTACTCATAATTTATTGTACATTTGTTACACCTAATTTTGCCAAGTCTGTGCATTTCTACCCATGAGTTAGACCACCCACTTCAAGAACCTGTACAGAAGTATTGGATGAATAAGGGAAAGATATCTGTAAACTTGATCCATGTTTATTTGTATACCCTCAGGTACCTCCTCTACAAATCAACTTAGTCATGTCATTTCTCCTGGTTTCTTAGAACTTTGATTTGGTTTCTAAATTTTGCACAGTAAGAGTCTTCATATCACTTTTGGATGATAACAGAGTGTTCCTTTCTTTAAGGCAGCTAAACTACTTTTTTCTTGTTGTCTCTTGAACTGTTTTAAAGTACTCAATAACTTTTTTTAGGAAAAAGAAATTGCTCTCCTGAGCCTCAAGGTGAGTAAACTAATCACTTACCTGTAGTTGCCTAAAGTCCAAGAATTGAAAATGTTGACTGTGTTATTTTTCATGTTCAAAACAATTATTTGAAGTATTTGTCCATATCAGTCATTGATCAAGCTGAGATCAAGCTCTGTGCTCTTTTAGTATGACCAGAGACAGGTCTGTAACTCTTAAAGGTAAATATTGTTGGTGTTGGAATTCTGGCCTCTCATTCAAAAGATCAGTTTGCACCTGTCTCATCTCAGTAGAAGCTGCTGAGTATTAGGAGACAAATCCCTGTTCCCAAATGCCTTCTTTTTGCCCAGTAGCCCTGCACATGCACACTGTGCTCTGCAGGGAGGCGAGGAAGGAATATTGACAGAGTCATTCTGTTTTCTAGCAGACGGCAGAAACAGGCAAACCGGGCCAAGCTTATAATTTTAGCAGTTCTTCCTCATCAAGTATGTGTGTTTCTCCTTTTACTGCTTAAAGACTGTTCCCACTGTCATCTGTGTTCTTGTTCTTAATTCTCTGATAACTGAAGGATGAGAATAGCTAGAGATATAGAGGGGCTTAACAGTAAGCCAGGAAAAAGAAAAGGTGAGAAACTTGTTCTGCTTTTTAGAACATAAAGACTTTCCAGACTCCAATATATGGTAATTTCAGTCTAACATTACTGATTGATACTAAATAAAAAGGTATCATGAGGCATACCCAGTTAATTTCTCTGATTTCCTCGATGAGGGGATGTAACAAATTTTCTGCAATCTGGTTCAGCAGATTATTTTACATCAGTGTAAAAGCTGTGCTCCCATCAGTAATTGTTCGTGAACAACAAGCTGAAATGTTAACAAAGATAAGAGCTTGGTGAGTTTATTGCCTAGGAAATATGTTACCTGAGTGTCAGTAAGGCATGTGAGAGTACTGGTTCGGTATTTTAATCTCACAAGAACTAAAGTCCAGGTTTCTGTGAAATGACTACATGGATTATTTTATTGTCTTGGTATAGGACCAATGATGAGGATCCTGAAATATTGTTAGTAGTAAAATCTGTTCTCTCAACATTATATCAAGTTATATAGATTTCATCTGATTGGTTCAGGGCCAAGACATGCCTCTCAGCTTTGTTATTGATATTGGGGCTCACTGTAGAGGCAAATATTTATTCTTTTGAGAAACCGTTCCTTTTCTTGCATCCAAATATCACTGATTAGCCACACAAAGAGAAACCTGTCATTTACTCTAGCTGATTGGAAGTTTGGTTGCCCTTTTCTATTCTTCCTCCATAGCACTTCTTCCCTTCATAAGCTTAATTCAGTTAAAAAAAAACAAACAACCGAACAAGCAAAACCAAACACCTTTCTGAAAACGAAAAGATCTAAGCCACAGGTGGCAGAGCTGTTCTACAAAGTCCTAACTGCCCCTTCGCACCCCTCTGGCATCACGTGTGCACAATCTGTACTCTACTTCTCTCTAAGTATCTTAGCTCAGAGAGGAAACCTAAGAAATTCTTAATTTTCTTTAATCCTCTCTGTCCTGAGCCCTGCTGGTGAGAGCTGAGGTGCCCAGTGGGTTCCAGTATCAGGTGCAGTATTACTGATAAGGAAGAGGAGAAGCTGTGGGTGACCAGAAAAGCTCAGAGGCTCAGCACTCATCGTGAACTTCCCCAGAACTGTTAACAGGATAAACAAAAGCAGAACTCAGGTAAGCACAAGGCAGCAGAATTCTTCTCAAACATTATACTGCCTTTACACCTGCATAAAAATTTTGTCTAGTTCCAGTTTTGAAACTGAAGTTTTCTCTGCTGTTGTTTCAATGCTTTTAAAATGCTTTTAGGCACACACACGATTCAACTTGTAAAGTAGTTATGACTTGCTCTGCTTCACTTGCACTGATATGTTATAAATTTATATATATATATAGAGAGAGTAGGTTATTAGAGGTACCTGCTGCTTCTATGTGAAAATGGTATTTCCCTTTAGGGAAGCTATCTTGTTAATGCACTTCATTTCAAGGTGTGCCAAATTTGCTTGATAGAGCTGTACATTTATAAAATAAAATACAAAAAAACCCAACAAAAAACCCCAACCAAAAAAACCCTGCACAAAACCCACAGAATCTTTCAAAAGCAAAACCTCTCCTTCATCGGAAATTGCACTCAAAGACAGAGGGCTGAAGTCTCTCTGTGGCTGTGTAGCAGAGCTCCTTAGCAGTCTCTCCTACATCTGGGAATCTTGTTTTCTCAGCTGTCAGTCACAGGACCAAGCTGCAGTATGTTATTACTTGATCACTAGGGTAACAAGTTGGAAAATGCTGTCTTTGCTGCTACAAAGGTTTGGTTTGTGTCTTTGCACTGTTAGACTGGCATAGCCACTGCATCTCTTTGCTTTACCTCTCTGTTTACCTTCTTCCCTGCAGGACCTGCAAATTTGATATAAAACTAGGAAGGAAACAGAGCCTAAACTCTGCGCGAGAGAAATCCTGTTGAGTTGCTTTATTTTAACTTAAATTTTTGTGAGAGTGGAAGAAAAAGGGGGAAGTTGCTAAAACAGCTCATGCTGTTTTATGTTCACATAGATTCCTGACAGTCTGTTCTCCAGGCCTGAAGGTTCAAAGGGATAATGGAAATATTGGGAGCAATGCCAAGAAGACAGAACAGAGGAGATCCTCACCACAGTGTATCAGTGAAAATAAGAATGTTTCTATAATTTCCATATAGTACAGTCTCTATATAGTGCTGGGAGGCTACTTACCTGATCAGAATAAAGATTCATGAAGATGAAACAGAATAGGTAAGCTGTGTTCTTTGATTCACTTCATTTAAAGAAAATATATTTGGAAGTAAAATCCGAGAGCTCAGTTTTAATTACTATATCTTTAGAGATCTCCTGGGAGTAATAGTGAAAAGGATGTAAACTTCAGGCTAACAAGAATCCAAGGGCTCCCTGAAACATTGTTATTTATGTCCCATGAACTGAGCAGTCTTTGTAAAGACAGTTCATCTCACCCAACTCTGTCCATCCTCAAACTTCAGCAAAATTCATTTAAAACATGCGCTGCCTTTGTTTTTCCCCACAGGAACAGCATACTATGAGAACACAGACATCACAGAAGGAGGTCTTACTGTTACAACTAAACTTTATTTTTTAATATCTAAGAGTTAGTCTCAGACTGCTTGGGTATATCATCTTCCATCTCTCTGTTGTGCTGTAAGGCCATTATATTTGTGCAAATGTGGCTACGTGGACAGCAAAGATGGTAAGTTTAAGATCCTCATCCCCTCCATTATGCTTATAGAACTCTGAGATGTTTTACTGCATATTTAATGCTGTTTCTAATAAACAGGAACAAAAGTCCCAATTTTAATAGTGTTTGCATATTCAGTGAGAGTCTCTACATAATGAAGCCAAAGCGTAGATCTCCATGGATTTGATGTGCTTTAATTAGGCATTTCCTGAGCATCTCATAATGTTTCAGTAGTGTAAACCCAAGGAGAGTAGGGTGTGAAAAGAGGCAACAAACTCGACAATATTTTACTGGGGGGGATATCCTTATAAAAGTTAGACCATGTCAGTGTTCTGAAGGAACTTGAAAATTAAATCCCTGCTTTAAAAGGATAGTTTTGCTTTGCACACATAAACAGTACCATGCTGAATGAGAAACAGATGTGATATTCTTTGCATACTTTTTGCACACTTTGACCTGTTATTATCAGCTGCGAGTGTCTCTCTTGAGACGTAGCACACACCCACCTGACATCAGAGCAAAGGGTTTCCAAGGATCTTCACCAATTTAGGAGATTGGGACCTGAAATACTGATTGATCAGTTAAGCTTGTATATTTAATAGCAGGGTTTTTTAACGTGGTTTTCTTTATTTCATCTCTTTAAATACAACAATCTTGGTGTACGGGCAGTAGCCAGATTACTGCATCCCGTGCAATATCACTTGAAATAATTAGACCTCAGGTCTCAATTAACTGCCCTTAAATTGGCCAATTCTTGTTCTCTGTAAAGGAACCAAAACGTTTTATGTACTGTTCCTGCCAATCATTGCTTGTTTCTGCTTTGCCTGCAGAATTAGCTAATGCAGACTGTTTCTGATCTCAAACTTCTTCAGTCTTAGCATAATTTAGAAATTTGTTGTCTAAGAGACTGTAACTAGAACTCTGCTCTTCCTACAAAGAGTTTTAAAGTACTTTTTACTGAAGGACACAGTGGGTAAAAAGCTAGTGTCTACACTAGTAAAGGCTGACTAGTGGAGGGTGTAGTGAAAAATAAAAAGGAAACACTTCATACATAATCTGCTTCCTTTAGAATTACTTATTTTCAATTAACTTCCTGTAACAAGTTCCCTTAACTCCTGAAGCACAAACTCATATCATGACACATACTGCATTTTAGGATGAAGAAAAAAAAGAGGAAGAACTGAAAGTCAAGATTAAATGATATCAGTTAACTGCATAAATTAACATGTGTCATAATACGTAATTAATATGCATCCCCAAAGCAGAGAATATTTGCAGCAACCAGCAGTGGTCGTGGTTTGTAATTACTGTTTCAAGAAACAGATGAGCCTGTATTAAAGCTCTGGTGGCTGATTAATGGAGATTTCTCACATGCTCAGTTATCACCTGGCTACCAAGAAAGCAAGAAGCATCTTTCTATCACTCTGAGTTTAAAAGTAGAAATTTGCCCCAATTCTGTTTCAATATACATTTTCTCCAATGTGAAGTCAGAATAGAAGGTCTTGAAAGACTTTTTGCCTTTTGATCACCCTACTCAAAACAGTCAAAATACATAAGTTTTTTCTTGGTATTGCAAGTGTCAGCCTCTCCCTTCACATTTTTATCCATGATGTTCTCTGGAAATAATACAGTGCTGGCAGGGAAATTTGAGATTTATCCAGTTTTTCAATACACATCTCACGTGGTGCTATAATGACAAAATTTTTCCTGATATCTCTCTTTCATTAAGACCTTTTTTAGAAATTTCCTAGGTCTTAAACACATTCTATAATGTTTTGTTTTTCCCAAAGAAAGAATATACTTTCTTCAACTTCTGTAGGGAGGAACTCTGACTCAGTCTATTCTACCTAAAACCCACCTTCCACTTCCAATCCTGAAGAAGTATAAAGTATACTTTAGTTTTCTTCATATTGTGCCCAAAGATTATATAGGTCTATCTCAATGTATTTGATTTTAACAATACAAGATCTCCTTACAAACTACTGGGTAGGGATGATTCATTATTCTAGTTTCCTCAGTGTAAGGTAGAGCCTTTTTATTTGATGAAGCAAAATAATTGTCCCTCTGACTTAAAGAAAATTCCCTGCCTGTGAACAGGTCAGTGATTCATATTCTACAGAAGTCAAGGTGGAACCTATTAATGAACACAGTGTCTCACAACTGAGCCTGCTTGATGATGTTCTTCAGAAAAAGATGCCTCATGAAAAGAGAGTTACTGTTCTTAAAAGGATCTGGAAAGCTTACTGTGACATTATTAAAATACTCTATTTTTACATGAGGGTCAAGTTGGAACAGCTCCAGTGGTAAGCCTGTGGCAGTCATCTTACAATGAGCACAGTTGGATAGGAAATGTCTCTTTGACTTCAATCCCATTAATAACCTTCCACATGATGGAGGTTTGCCAAAGGGTCTGTAGGAGATTCCTTTTAGTGTTATTTTCTACTGCAACTGTCATTAGCTTGTGAGACTTCAGATCACAAGGGCTTTTTAGCACATCTCAGGTAACTGGCATGCAATTTTTTTTTTTTGCTTTGGATCTTGTTTGCTCCGCTAAGGGCAGGGTCTTTAAAAAACAAATCTTTTGTTCCAGCTCAAAATAAGTAGAAGGCTGCATAAAGTACTTGGTTCAAGAGTTGTCATCTCTCGTGGTTTCATGATTTTTTTTGGCATCAAATGCTGAGTCTTTAAAACCCTCAATTATTGCTGTTAAATGTTCATAACATTTAGCTTGATGGTTCAGCAAAAGTGCAACTGTGGGTGTCACAGAAGTTGTTAATAATTAATGCCTTTTAATACGAAAATGTTAAAAATTGGCTTGAATTTATTAAAATCTGCCCCAACTTTAAAGCTCCTTTTAGGCAGCAAATTGATCCAATATGACCAAGAACACTGAGGATCTTAACAGACCTAATTTTTTGATAAAAAGTTAATAATAGTGTTCACCCTTTAAGTTGCCAAATAAGAAATACTGCTAGGATATTAAAATTTTTAACACTGCCTGATGTCACATGCTTTTAGGACTTCAATTATTGCAACTCATTCTTATTTAACTTCTTCAATTAGATTCTGCTGTCTCAGGAGATGGCAAAATGCTGGTATTAAGATATTATTCCATGGATTATCTCTGTCCATCATTCTTCCCTTGTATTACATTCTCTTCAATTAATCATTGAACACTATTATCAAGTGTTTACTGGCATTTGTGTGTAACCTTTTATATCAAGACTGACTACATTATCTCTATTCCTGAAAGAATTTTGTTCATGTTTCTTTGTTCCTCCAACCACATCAGTTTGAAGTGCCTCAGGAAAACACAAACCTAATGCCCCAGTTCTTCCAGCTTTGAATCAGTTTACATCTCCTTCACACCAACTCCTAATACCCAAGTCTCCTCAGTTCTTCTGAATCTACTCCATAGTCTCTGCTCTCCCATTTTTAAGGTTGTCTTCTCCTCAGAAGTGACCACACCCTCGTTTGCTGCCTCTTTCCAGTCTGTTCCAACCTTTCCCATCCACTGCACTGTCAGCCATCAATTCAAATATCCTTGCCCTGCAATTCCCACTTCATTCAATGCTCCATCCTTCTAGTCTAATCACTTCACATGCCTTGGACCTTACCCTGCAATCCAAAGCTTTTCTGGTCTGCATAATTCCCAGGCCCCTTTCCCTGCTTGTTGCTGATTTCTCCTCACAGATGGTGCTGCCACACGTACTCCAGTATTAATGTCTTACTTCCTTCACCAGGCATGTCTACTTCCACACCCACAAGGCTTCTGTTCTAAAAAAAGGCTTCTGTTCTAAAAAAGGCTAAAAATAAAAAGACTCAGTCCCCTTCCCAAATTCTCCCAGATGAGTAGGATACATTTCCTAAGTGGATTACAGATTACCATCCCTGGTTTTTTTTGACCCTTCTTGGTGAAGGTGAGAGGTGAGGAAAGAAGAGGGACTCCCTGTCATTATAATGACTGTTCAGAGGACTTTTGCAGTTAATGTAAACGCAGATATTGAGATACTACACCTTAAAAGAACAATTCACAAAAAAAAAGAACAGGATGAAAACCTAACAAGAGCTCTGCCTTACATACATTTCATTATCCAGCATTGTTAAGTCTGATAGCGATACCTAACATCCAGTCAGAGTTCCTGGTGTAAATACCACTTTAAGAATAAAAAAAATACCCCAAAAATTGTGGTAACAACGAGAATGACAACTACCTGTGATGGTTGTCCTATGGGGAAAACCTGCTGCATATACCTTCGACGGTGTTGCCTCACTATCTTCTCCCTCTTCTCCACTACATTTTAGGAGGGCAGGCAGACTGTTGCCTACCAGAGCATACTGATGATTGTTGTGGGTATTGTTTGACTGATTATTGATTAAAAATTTTTCATACCTTTTCCCTTTGTGTGTGAGAAGGAGCATCTTACCTGTATGTTGTCATCTATGGAAAATTGTTGACTGAATGCAGGGGGGGGGGTTATTACTTTTCCTAAGCTAAGCTTCAAAAAACATAACCTTTTTCCCAATATCCCTTCTCATCTTGTGTAAAATTATGGCTTATTAACTCATTTATTTACCAACCAAATCCTTCTAGAATTCTTTACTTTTTTTTTCAATTTTTTTAATTTATTGGAACCTAAGACGTGGCTGTTAAAATGTCTCTGCTGCTGGTTGTCGTCTTTGATGTAGATCCATTTTCATCACTGTACCCATTCTCCATTCCTAACTCATTTGAAATGTCAAGTTTTGTCCCACCATCACCAGGTTCACAACATCCCAAACTGGCAATATCTTGAAGTTGGTGAATCTTGCAGTTTGAAGAAGAGAGGGGGAAATGTCCAACTTTGGAAAGATCTTCCTGTGTATTCTCTGGTAACTGCTCTCTCAGACAGCCTTTTGAATTGGATTAAATTATCTAAATTCAACTGAATAGTGCCAACCCAAAGTATTTTATCGTGTTTCAACCAGTAGAACAGTATGAAACCTAGTACTTTTCACTTAGTGTTTATATAAATGGCATTTCTAAAAAAATTTAATTATAGCTGGTTTTCTTTTTGAAATAGCAACCTACCAGATTTATTTCATAACCTTAAATTTTCTTCATAGAACAACCCTTACTGCTATGTTCATGTGTGTCATGGTGGGGTTTTTTTCTCTGCTATCTTGATGTAGATGCATACTACCAAAGATCCCTGGAAGACATTATGACAGTTATCTAAACATTTCTATTTTGGTATTTTTAAAAGGAACTGTTTAATGCATGTGTCTTGACTTGTTTGCCCCAGTCATGTCACAGTAAGCTAAAAGGAGATATTGTTTCTTGGCTTGTTTCTGATGATCATCTTTGGCATGGTCTCACTTGGTTTTCAAAATAAGATGATTCTTTTCTGATTTATCAGTGCTTGTGATTTGAATGTCCAGAGCCTCAAATCAGGTTAGGTACCAAAATTCTGCATTCAGCAAAGCAGCTTTCCTTTTCAGCTGAAATATTTCTCATAAATCCATTCATTATTTGTTGTAAAGATGTAGAGAAGTTCTTTCTTTCTATTCTCTCTGTCCTTGATGATGAGTTGTTACTTTTGCTTCACAGTAGATAACTACATACATAGACAGATAGCAAGCATGCAAGCAAGAGGGGTTTGTGGCCTTGAAATCTGCTTCAACTATAATTATAGGCATGTTAAAATCAAGTATCATTTGTGTTTGGAGGACAATGTTACTAAGCTAACAGTTAACTTGTTAGACATAAGTCAGTAAACATCATACTAATAGCAATATTAGTATTTTCCTTTATTTCTTGCTGTTACCAGTTGTCCTGCCAGTTGCTAACATGCTAGTTTTTTAATCCCAGTGTCAGAGTCTTCTGCTCAAACGAACAGCCCCATCTTTTCTCTCTCAGTCTTTTTACCATCCTGACATCAGTGGTAGGACTTAATCTTTTTATATGGAATTAGTGATATAGATAATGCAGGAATAGGCTGTGAGGGACTATAAAAATGAAGACAGGAGCTTATGTTTGTAAAAGAAAACGAATGGGAACCAGTGAAGAGATGACAAAGACAAAGCACAAGGCTTACGGAAATGATATCCTGAGCAATGTTTTCTGGAGGAATATTGATTGTGTGAGATTGCATTTGTCAAGGCCAAAAGGAAAGGGTTGCAGCTGTTGATATATGATGAAACTTTAGACAAGTGCTTTATCTGTGAAGGCAAGATAGGAAAACTGGTAAAGGATTATCTACTAGTCTTCAACAGAACACGAGAATCTAGAGTAGTCAGAAGTATCATCCATGGCTGAGTGACAGGCAGGGTGTCGTCCACAGAAAGATGAAGGGCTTTGAGGAAGGAGTAGTGGTAGGTAGGAGAGTTTTGAGTTACTGAAGGATTGTGGTCTGAGACTTGAAAGGAAGACCTGAGATGCAACACAGAATAATAATGATGTGCAGCACCAAATGCTGGTATATCTGGGTTCTGATTGTTTGGTTTCCAGCTCTGCAACAGGCCTCCTCTGGGCTCTTTGATAAAGCATTCAACCTTTCTGTGTCTTTGTTTCCCCATCTGCCAATGAATGATAAAAATCTAGTTCACAGGTGCATTGTGTAGCTCAGTTAATTAATATTTTGAGGGATTTTTGCAGTCATCAGATGGCACAGCTATAGGAATGCTAAAGCTATTAGTTAGCAATCACCACTGAAATCAAGAAATGCAGAAAAGGCCCTGGTTTCTGAAGCTCCATATACTTAATGTAAATGAGTTTGTGATAGATATCTAAGTACTGTTTGGTAACTTAATTACCTGGGACTAGAATAAAAAAAAGATTGAACTGCCCAAAAAGGCAGAAAAGCACTTAGCAGGATTAACAGAAGCACATGAGCAGGCAAAACATTTAACTCATTTTTAATGACAGTGGCAGCTACCCAGTTCCTGGTTAGGCATTTGTGTAAATCCCGTGGCATGCCTAGCTGCATCTTCAGATGTCTGCAAGCTGTAAATTCAGATATCTCCATGCATTTGAAAATCTGGTCCACACATCCCAGGCCACTGACTTTGAGACCATCCTCCATAGCTGTTCAGGAGCTCACCCCACTCTGTCCCTGGCCTCATGGGGTTCATTGTCACAAGGCCTCTGAATAGGTGAGTACAATGAAGAGATCTTTGAAATGGATTTTGAACTTGAAATAATCTGTTTTAACAAGAGTGGAAATTGTTATAGAAGTGGGAGGGGAGGAAGCTGAGAGGGAAGAAAAAGGTTCTCTGTGTTCCGTTCAGCAGATCACTGACATCCCCACTTCTCAACTCACAGCTGAATGGTCCTGCCTCTTAAATAAGGGTCCTCAAGGTTTTCTTCAGTCGTGCAGAGTTGTAGGGCAGTACAGACGGAAGCTTTGGCAACCCTCATCCGTGGGTTGGGTTCTCGTGGCTGTTCTGGATACAGCTCCTGGCACAGCACCACGGCTGGGAGTGGCTGGCTGTGCTGCAAGCAAGCCCTGGCAGTGCACACGTGGCTCTTTCTTGCCACATGGAATTGGCAGGACAGTCTGTAGTTGAACACAAACTTGGAGAGCTGAGCCAGCTCAGTGTGTGAAACATCACAACCCTTCTTGTCTCCTGCGTTTTGCTGCTCCCGTGTTGTTTCCACATGCTCAGGACGGACGCACAAACTTTTTATTTGAATTGTTGGGGGTCTTTAGCATTGGATATTATTAGTTCATTATCCACATCATGATGACAGCATTTCTAGAATAAAGAGAATACTTAAAAAAATTACCTAGAACAAATAGGACATGCAAAAGATTATATCAGTTTTTAACAGGAAACATTTCTGACAAAAAGAGCTCTGAAATCCACTTAGACAGAACCTAATGTCATGTTTCAGTTGAAGGAGAATGCTGACTGCAGCAGGAATTAGGCACGACTAATAATATGGAATGACAAATGAATGTTCATAGTATGCAAAAATGTGTAAATAAGACTAAATTTCTAGAGAAATGAGGGAGAGTGGGGAAAAAACCCACCAGCAGTGCCGATGTCACCCAAGTCCTGCTTACATTCTGGATTGATTGATTATTATGAATTTTAAGTATTTTAGGTGTTGATAGAATGTCCATCCCCATCAATCATTTTAAAGTGCTTATTGGAAAGTGCACAGATACATAAAAAATGTGTTTTAACCCTGAGTTGCTATGACTTTTTTTTGCATGCTTTTCTTTCTTACCATCTTCGATCTGATTTATTTCTTCTAGCATCTTTTCTCCCAATTCTAAGTCCTTATTTCCAGTAATTTGTAGTGCAATATAATTATGAAAAGAATTCTTGAGATTGATGTTATGCATTACTGGTTGTGGCTGTTTAACAAATCAGCCTCTTCTGTTTGGATTTACTGTTGTGTACACAGTTTTGTAAGGAGTAAATTTTCTTCTTCATGTTAGCTGCTAGTAACCTGTATTTCATGTATGCTCCCATATGACTTAGTCCAGCATCAGATGTTAAAAGGAACAAAACAAGTCTCTCTTAACTCATTATTAATTAAACACTTTCTTTAACTGGAAAGCAGATTCCTTTCATTCTATTGTCATTCATACAATTTAATTCCTTCCCTAAATTCAAGTATGGTTGATGCAGGTTGGTTTTGGTTTCCTCCCATCTTGTTGAGTCTGTCTGACATTTAATGTTTTCAGTAACTTTTCTTTATGAGCCCTGTCAGTGTCCACAAGACTGGAAGTATTGTTCCTGAAAATTAATGTAAGATTACAAAATAATGCTCTCTGTTTAACAGATTCCCCATATTTGCCACTAAATTAAACATAATCTTGTGTTGTGAGAGGCACTCTGGAATCTCTGTGTATCATCTTCCAGCACTCAGATGAGCAACTGGAAATAAAAACATGGCTCTACATCAGCATGCTGGCACCTCATTTTAGCTAATGAAACACAAGTAAAACTCACAGCTTCAAGGTAAACTGTGTCTGCCAAAACTACCTGAAGTTCATAAGAGTAATTAATTTCTAAACCCAGAAGAATAATTAAAATATGCAAAACGTCTATTGATCTTGAGCATCTGGTGACTTGTCAGTAACCACAGACACTAAACCAGTCCATTTTAACATACTGTTAATTTGCAGTCTTTGATTAGATAGATTTTTCTGGTATGTATCCATAAAACTACAGGGATCATCCCTGCCATTCATTATATTCGTTCTAATAAATGACCTCGGTTTTGTATCCCAGCAGGGAGGTTTGCAACAGTGAATGTTCCTGTCAATTGAAAATTGATCTTTTCCACAGGATGTTCCAAAAGATTAAGCAGGTATCTTTAGGCATGAGACCCAGGTCACCTCCATCCTGTAAGTAGCATTGTGATTTTATTTTTTTATTATTTTTTTTTTCTAAATCTGCAACAGCCCAGAGCAGTGTCTCTGAGGCCACAGGATTTTACCTCTTCTACTAACTTTGAAACAAAAATGTAACTTATAAGATAGATACATGAAAATATAAATAGTCTCAGTAGAATATGATTCAGTGGAATAGTCTCAGATGGATAATGACTATACTTGCATCAGGTTGAAGAGAAAAATACCTTTCTCTATAGAGATGTTTCATAGTATATTGATCTTTCCAAGATTATTTTTTTCTCTGCCTCAAAATCTGCCATCAAACAACTGACCTTTTAATTTTAAATAACATATATAGTTTCTGTTTTGATGGACTAGAACCATAGGGCCAGGTCATGCCCTGTTGAATTCCATCAATGGTAGTGAAGTAGAACTTGGAATAATGTCAGCCGGAATATCTTGCTGTCAAATTACCATTTCCAACTCTGAATAAAATATACAGTGAGAAAACTCACCAAGTGATACAAGGCATCCTGGAGGGGAGGGGGGAAAAAAAAGAAACAAAAGAAAATAAAACCCCCTTATATGCAATGTGATTATCTGGAAACAGTTGTACTTGGAGATTGCAAGATTACAATTTGAACTTGGATACAGATTCACAGAAAGTTAGCTTAAGCTCACCAGATCTCAGAACAATTTTAGGTCAATTTAAGATAATTTTCTCATGAAACACTGCAATATTTCAAAATGTCTGTCTTTAGTAAGACATCCAGAGGAGACCTCTCTTTTCAGCTGAGTTGCTTTTTGCACAGAGCACATTAACTTCATGCAGATGGAAATCCTGGGTCCTGGGAGTGGTTGCATTAAGCCCTGCAGAGCAAAACCACTGGGCATTGCAAATTCAAAAGTCAGCCCGTCAAGCTCTGTATCAGGAGAGCCTGGAGTGCAACGCCTGTCCCGGCACATGCAGGAGGCACTGTCAGTCACATTCACAGTCCTTTTTGCAAATGTCCATCTGTGGAGGTTGATAAAGCTGAGACGATCCCAGCTTGGCAGCAAGAAACTGAAATGGTTTATTCGTACAAAAACTGGTATTTTATGGGTCTGGGGTACTACATATTCATGGCGGGACTTGAATATTCATCGGAGGGCTGGCTTATTACAATTGGGGGCTTTACAGAGATGAGGTAAAAAGGGGAAAACCCAGGGTTACAAATCTTGGGGTCTTACATCATAGGGGAAAACCCATTTTATCTTAGGGGAATTAAAGGGAGGGAAAAGGTATTCAGGTTTACAGAATGCACAGGATCCAGGGAACACAAAGGGAGAGATAAAGCACAATAGGTCTTCTGCACAGGTTTGATGAAATCAGGGTGTGGATTCTCTGGCTTGGCCAGGGCACTCCACACCAGTGATATCTCATTTACTTCTTAAACTGAGGTTTTTTCCCCAGCTTTCATAGTCCACGGCTTTTTGCAGAGGCCACTCAAATCCCTCTCTGCAGATATTATATTTTGGGAACCAACACCATGCAAATCTTACTACTGCATCCCACTCTGTCTGTGTAATCCACCATTTAACACTTTAAACTCTGGCAATGATTATGCCCATGATACTGGATTTGCTTTCAGAGATGTGCAGCTTGAAATACAGGATCTAGTCCTGAAACTGCTGCAAGGCAGAAGTTAAAGCAGCGACAGAAGTCACTGTTTCAATCTTCTCTGCACTCGTTTCATTTTGTTAGTTTAATATGGATATATATTAGATGAGTTGCTTATTTCATCAGGTGAATTGCTACAGTTTGTTTCCTCTTATGGAGGAACTAATTTTCTTAAACCCTTTCATTTCCAAATGGTATACTCCTTGACCATTTTTAATTCCAAGCAGCTGTATTAATTCCTTCTGCAGCAGTCCTCAGCACTGCAATTACAGCATTAGCATTGAGCTTTTCAGGCTTGATAGCAGATTCTAATTTTATCCCATCTGGTTTATTGTGAGGAATTTTTTTTCGTGCCTGGAGGTGACTTTTCCTTAATCATTTCTTCTGTACAAGATTGCTAGTAGGAGCTTAAAAGGCTTTCTTTGCTGCAAAGACCAACTGCTGGTTTCTTCTCCACCAGGACAATGCAAGTTCTCTGGATAAATTGTCTAGAAGGCAATCATTTGGAAGCTCTTGCCAAGCTGGAGAGGTTATTAGCTTTTGATCTCTTTTCTTAAATAATATCACTGCAAAGTTGCTCTGGTGTAATGGCATTAGATCTCTACTGGGTTTACTTCCTGAGAGGAAAGACTACCGAAAGCTCCTTTGTTCATTTACCAAAAATAAAATAAATAAAATTTCTTCAAAATTAAGGCCTCAGATATTCTTGTGAACCTGCCACTGCAGGTAGTAAAGGGGGTGTGTGTACAAGTGAAGTAACAAATGGGTTCAGCTGCCGACTGGGAATGAACAGGAAAGGAAGAAACAGGAAAAAAACAAGCCAAAACAAACAAAATACCCCAACAAATGAACACAGTTTCCCTCCATCAGTAATTTTTAAAAAAAATTTTGAGACTTGCATTTTACCTTTGCATTTGTGTTGACAGTGACATGTCTGGCAGAGCAATAAGGTGTTCAAACAAGATGGAGTGGCTTAGCTCCTATTTAGGCTCCTAATGTTCCAAGGCAGTCACCCAAACAATGATAAAAGATGGGAATTTAATGAAAATAATTTTTTTTTTTAAGGTAACTATTTCTAAATGCTTTTATATCTCACTCATGCCCACTCTGAAGGTATAGTCTCTGTGGGCTGCCCTACAGCCTTCAGCTATCCTTGTGAACTTGTAGGGTCAATGAACTTTGTAGGATGATACCTGTTCATTACACTAGTAATACCTCCCAAGGCTAAGGAATGAGCTCTGGTCTGTGGCTGCACATATATCCTTCATCTGCAGAGAGATATCAACTTTAAGAATCTTTTTTTTTGGAAGGTGGATCATCTTTGAATGAAACAAACCCATTCCCCCTAGCTGAGGGTAGCAATTAGAAAGCGGGAATAATTTGTAGCCATTTTTGTCAGTGTTAACAAATTGGCAAATAGCTTTACAGCTACACTCAAGGAACATAGCCCTGATTCCTGCTGCACTCTGGCATTTCAGTTGGTATGTTCTTTGGTGGTGTTGACTTTTACTCAGTGATTATGACCTAAAATATACCTTCTTGCTATAAGAAACCATATGTGCTTGTGATTTTTTTTAAACAGAGGCTCAGTATTTCTATCCTGGCCTTGCCATAGGATATGTTGTAGTATATATCTATATATATACTGGCCACTCTACCAGTCAGTGACTGTTGCTTCTTTAACTAGGTGTAATTAAGGTTATGACTGTATTTTTCAGATATATATTTCAGATGCTGTTTGCCTCACAGAAACACAGTCAGTGGAACTGAGAACATATCCAGAACCTATCTTCAGCATATGGGGGAGTAGATCACTGCTTCATCCAGACTTTATGACTCAATAAGAGCAAATTTCCTTTCATCTAGAAAGTCTTTGTTTTTTTTTGAAGAGACTTCTCCATTTCAGATAACTGGTATTGTGGAAATACTTTAGATTGTTATTCAACAGTTATATGCTCTTTGGGAGTTTGAAATAAACTACAGAACTTATTGCAGTTTGTTCTTTATATTTCCTGTGGATTCTTAAATGCTCTGAGTTTCTTCCCAGCTCTCCCTAGTTGAACTGTAGCTACCAAAACAATATTGCAATATTCCTTACCTGTTGGATCGAGTCCCAGCATAACTATAATAACTCCACTGGCTTCTGTGTTTTCACTGTACAAATCTGTTCACCCTGAAAAGGAATTTCTTAGTGGAAAGATTTTATTGCCTTTTTTTTGATAAGGGAGCGTGTCTCATCACAAATGATGTAATTTCTGCTTTTTCCTTATATATCTGCCTGACTATAATTTTTTGAATCGTTTTATCTAGTCTTAATAACCTTTTTTTTTATGAGCTTTATGTTGTCTAACCTCCTGCAGATGGCTACCCAGTCCTCAATTTGCCCCTCCTCTCTCCCCATTCCCACTGGGCTTTGGTACCTTAAACCTTGTTCAGAGATTAGTGAATCATCTTTTATTTTTTTTGTTTTGTTTTGTTTTGAAACGCTTCCACATCTACCTTAGAAGTCTCACATCTAACATCTACCAGTATGCTTATTCCATACCATACCTATTCTACCAGGTCTAGTTTAGGTGAAATTATTCTCTCATGCTATCACCTAAAAAAACTACATTTGATACCATCATTCATGTAATCATCTCATGCATGTCTTTGAAATTAAAGTTTTCTTTCAGCCTTGTGTTTAGAGTCACCCACCTGTTTCCTAATAATATTGTTGTTGTAATATAATATCTTTCAGAACTGAAGACTAAATTATTTCCTTTATCTAATATCTGTCAATGCAGGAAAGCAACCACCAAAGCCTGTAGTACCCCAAAAACATCTGTCCTCCACCTCAATCAATAGATAGTCATTTATCATTACACATTTTAGGACAACAAAGTCAGATTTTCATTAATGTGGCAATGCTTTTTTTCTGAGCTAATATTAAATTAATTTCCTTCAAATACATTTTTGTGGGGAACCTTATCAAATGTTTAGAAAAATCCAGAAATACTACATTTCCTGTCTTCATTTTGCCACTAATTATTTTACTCTCTCTCTCTCTTTACATTATATTTTTCTTCCAAGTTTGCATTAATACAGCCTGTCTTCTGCATGACAGATAATGAGCACATTTCTTTAATGAAACATTCCAATTTTGAGAACAGGTGGTCAAGCATCTATTCCACTGACACAAGGAAAAAGCTATCTTGACTACAAAATAAGTCTGTTGTGTGTAAAGTACAATACCTGCCATCTCAAATTGAATGGAAAATGTTCTGAGTATGTCACTTTAACAGTGGTTTCATACCCAAATTGTACCATGGGCATAGATGTTTCGTTGGGGGTTTTTCCTTTACATTAGCAGCTGCTAGATAAAAGTTGTTTCAGTTTCCTTTTTCTGCTGATTGAGTGGTTACCTCGAAGTCCAGTTTCTAAACAGCATCTGGCACTTTTTATGCAGCTATAAAATATTTAAAAAATAAGGTGAACCACTTCTGGCAAGCCTGTTACTTGAAACCCAAAGGGAATTCCGGAGTCTATAGCAAGCTTTATTATCTCTCTGCCAATGCAGCACATCTAGTAATATGAGACTGTCTACTGTGTTAATATCAAGCAGGCAGAGAGAAATAGATGACCCTTGTCACAGCATCCTGCCCTGACTTTGGCCTGACAGGTACTGAGGATTTCCTGATTAAGCAAAATTCTGAGCAATTACAGCTGAGATGTGGAGGGACACCTCGCAGTGCTGTCATATTTTTTGTGATGGATCAAAGTCTGACAGATTCTGTATAGGCTAGAAACTAAACTTCACAAAGAGGTTGGCCACCCTGAAAGCTGAAACACATGAGCTCGGTCATTTGTTGACACGCTGCTACTCAAAAGGTGGAAATGGGAATTAATTTATATTCATGGCATATTAATTTTAATGCTGCTGTAAAAGTCCAAGCCCTTTGATTGTTTACTGTTTGGAAGAGGGTTAAGGCACACAACTGGTGGAAGTAACAAAAATAACACACCAAGAAATACAAAAAATACAAAGCTTGAGGTGCTTGTGGAACCAGCTGCCTACAGTGATGGGAGACCGGGAAGGAAAAATTCCCCTCTCAGGCAAAAAGCACCTAGGAAGTGTGCCTCTAAAATGCTATATTCAGCAATAGCAGAGTGTTGCCTGCTGAGAAAAGTTCTTTCATGTAAAAGCACATCAAGGAGAAGGTTTGATTTCATAAAATGTTTATTTTTGTTTTCCAGGAGTGCAGGCCTGATGCTCAGCTGGAGTAGGTCAGCATGGCTCCATTGAACTAGAGTTGCCAGCTTCAGGAAGTTATCGATGCTCTCAATACTTTTGTGCTTTTATAAGACATTTCTGTACATATTTTTGTGGTATTCCAGCCTTTACCTTGTGGTCTTTGCAATTTTGCCTGCCTCGGAACAGGTTGCCTTTTATCTCTTATGGGAGAGCGAAGCTACCCCTTACAAAGATGGCAATTCTTAAGGCTTAAATATAGTTATCTCTCTGCTCTGTGATTCTTTCAGAGTCCCTGAACTGAGATAACTGTGGCACTGGCACAGAAACGAGGTTGCAGCAATCCATATATGTTAGTGCCTGTAACATTCTCCAGGGGATGAGAGGATTTCAGATGAGTCAGATACATAGCTGGCCTGAAGCTGAAAGGGAAGGGTCCAGGGACAAGTAGCCTGATGTGTATCACCTTCTCTATTGTATCCTCCATGTTATAGCTTTTGAAAGCTTTGGGCATGGGTATTGCCCTTGGAAACTGTTATCTACCACTGTGCTATAGACTTTATCTGTTGGCTGATAGCAATATGGTAAATTAGGTTTTAAGCTTTGCATGTAAAATATAATTTAAAGTCCTCGGGATTCAGTTTTGAAGTCAATAGAGAATAGGGGAAAAAAATCGTTTTAAGTCAGTAAGTTGAAGATTTCTCTTTATTTTCCTAATATGCTCTCAGGTACCCTATAAAGGCATTGGAAGTGCTGGTTAGGGGCTTAGGGCATCTATTCATTTCTCTCCAGTGAGTTTTCTGTCCCCCTTTACAGGAAAAAAATTCAGCAGAAATGTCATTATTCCACTTCACTGTAGACAAGGCAAGTGATTCTGAGGCTTATTAACCCCTTGAGTAACTTAATGGTATATTGCATGTCCCGTAAAAATGGACATTTTGAAAAAGACAAAATGTTGGCTTCCCCATGAGAAACACTCTGTTTCACTGCCATGCTGGCATGGAAAGGTTCAAGATCATGATACCTGTAAAAAATGCATCCTCATGGGGACAGCACTCAGCAATTTATTTAGCACAGCTTTTGATTTAGAGGGATGCACAATGGAAAAGCAGGTACCCAGCAGCTATGCCACTGCTTTGTGTGTGGGTGCACATACATCAGAGGGACCCAAAAGGAGGAGGCAGCACAGGCTGCTACCTAAGTAACCATCACATCACCTATTGAGGTGAGAAAATAAGAGGCAGTGTGAGCAAGTAAGGAATGAGTACCCAAGTGCATTTGTGTGTGCTGTTTATGTGAATGCCTTGTTTTGTTGTGTTTATGTTTTGAGGAAAAGAAAGAAAGGAAAGGGGAGAAAAGAAGGGAAGGCAAAGGGAAGAGTAAAGTTATGCATCTATACCAGTAGTTTTAGAAAAAAATAATTTTCGTGGTGCAGATACTTGATTTGACATTTTTAAGACCGTATATGAGCGAAGATAAAAAGCCTCTTTTGTACCCTGCTAGCATAACAGGAAGACAAAAAGTGCCAGAACCCAAGTCTACCACAACTCAATAACTGGTAGTTCTGCCACCCTCCCTGGTACTGCTCTACATTCTTTTCCCCATGACTGGTGCACAGACACCTGTGTCTTCCTGCCCTCTTCTGCCTGCAGGTGACCGAGATACTTTGAACTACATTAAAAAAAAAAATCCACTTCCATTCCTAATAAACATTTCAAGTCCTTAAATGTCAGCTTTGGTCTCGTTCTAGTACAATTTATAGCAGCCTGCCTTCTGCTTGAACTGATCATCTGCTCTGAAACAGTTTTAGAAGTGACTTCCAGTCCAGACTGAAGATGGAAATCCTGCTCCAGTGGCCTTTGAGAAGACTGTTTTCTGCAATGAAATAACTTTTCACTGCAAAATAATATAGCAGAATTAAAAAGTTTTTGCCTCTCTCCACCAAAGACAGCATGCAAAGAATATGTGGAAGATGCAGAGTGTGTGTCTGTGAGTCTGCATATAAAACATACTTCCGAGTGCTTTATAGAACACTTCTAAATGTTTATAAATAAATAATCTAAATATATGTCTGTAAAATATCATATATCTATTTTATCTTCGTTTTGAGTTACAAATGCTGAATTTTAAGGAACTCATAGCTAACATGATTTTAAACAGTTGTCAGATTAAGTTCTTCATTTGCTTGTGTATGTTCAATATGTGAAAAAAAATTTGTGCTCTCTTGCAAAACAGAGTACTGCTGTCACACAGCAGTGAAATTGGCCCTTTGTGTAAGTGATTTTGAAATGAGTGAAGGTAGATTACATCTGTTGTACAGGTATTGAATCACTCCCTGCTCAAAATCCTTAAAAGCCTGTTGAGAAATTTTTCTTCTTGAGCACTCTATGAAGGAATAGACCTGGTGGGAAGGATCTTCAGTTTACTGAAGAAATTTCATGGACTATAGACTTCTGATATTATGCTATTGTAGGATTCTCTTAGAGGGCTATCTGATAAAACTGTGTCAGTAAATATTGTAGTTCGCACATTTTTATGTTCGAGATTACAAAAAGAGGTCTTATATGCTTTCTACAAGTGTTTCAGACAATTCTTTAATTTTTTTTCCAAGAGCCATCTGGGAGATGCGTGCAGCTTATTCAACTCTTTGAAATTATTCACAGAAGTAATTTGTTATTTCTTTTGCAGAGGGATACAAGAAATCTCCCCCTTTTCATTTTGATTGCTTCTTTTCCTTTATTATTATTCCCTTGTTGCGCAGTTTTTTGAACTGCTACGAAATATAAAACCATTTTTATCACAAAAGAATATGCATAATGATATAAAACATATTTCAATTTATTTAGCCTTTTCTGGGATAAAGTCCAATTACAATCTTTAAAGTATACCCTAGCTGATATTACTCTTCCACGGAACTTTCAAGATAGGTTTTCTGATAAAGACTGATTTAAATATTGTATCTTGGCTTTTTGCTGATTTAAATGTTCTGCGAAATAGATGCACTATTGTCAGTTACTGCTGTGTAGTTACCATATATATTTATGCTCAATTTGTCTTGTCCATTTTTAATCATCTTACCTGTGCATTGAGCATTTATGTTTTCATGAAAATGAACTCTCTGCAGAACATCATATATATTTGTTTTTCATTTATGCTGTGTATTTTAATGACTTCAAATACTTACAGTAAACCCAAAACTTGAACCTAGTGAAGTACTTAGCCAGGTGATTAATTTTCAGCACTCAAAGCTGAGATATTTTGATGGAACAGTTCACAGGAGCATTTTTCCAGGCCCAGGCAAAACCAAACACTGTGAAACCCTGAGGCAAATTTAGGTGCCTTCTAAAGTTTGTAATTATGCCTACAGATTTTAGGCATCAGCAACACTGAAAAGCTTCCCAGACTGAGAGAGATAGAGATTGGTTCCTCTTGTAGTGAAGTAGATTTTACCATGAGATGTGTCCTAGGAGAAATAGGGTTTAGCATGGCTGGGGCAGACACCTACAACTAAGTATTAGGAGAATAATCTTCACTTACCAAAACTCATCTAAGCTTTTTATATATTTAGGCTGACCCTAAATACAGAATTTTCGACAGGTTCATACTGAGTTGCTTTTTCATTTACTCTCTTCCAAAGCCAAATATTTCTCTTCTGTTCATTAATTTCTTTTTCTTGTCCATTTGTATAAAAAACACCATAGGTGCCCAACTGTTCTTTTGTTCTTTTATCAAGCTGGAGTGCTTGATTCATTGTATACACTTCCTGCCACACATAAAGAGCTGCTCTGAGCAAGTTCTAGTCACTGTCACTGCAATAAATAGGCCTACCAATGTTAAATTTGGGATTAACAGGTGTAAAATCAATCAGTCTCCTTAAAGAGATGTACTAATATCTTCCTGTTTCATTTCTCATAGAAAAGAAGTTCTGCTAGCTCAGTCTTATCCCTTTTCAGATTCATGACTGTGTGTTGAAAAAATTACTGGGTACTTTTTGTTCCCACCTATGGACAAAGAAGAGAACTCCAGAGTTTTACAGCACCAAGGACGTGGAACAATCCTTGGGACCTTCACATTTGTACAGGTTGTTCCGAATACACTTATTTCTTTAAGAATTATGTTTTCCTTCCTCCAAAGCATCAGGCAGCTCCATCTAATGATGGAGTCAGGTTGTCACCCTGCCTAATTTTTGTCTCTCTTCCACCACCCTCATTTTCTGCTGAAGATCTGCATGAGGATGACAGCTCCCTCTCCCACTATCCTTGCTTCCTTGCTTTGCTACTCTGGAGGTCGAGAGGGGTCCTTTTATGTGGTACAGTTCAGTAAGGGATGTGAGTCTATCCACACCAGTCTGTCACCATCATTTCTGTGTATATACAGTTCTTCTGTATTGAAGACACAAGTGCTGGGGTAACACAACAAGAATGAAGGCATTACTGTAGTGTTTGCAGCTGTCCCTCAGCTCCTTCCCTGCAGTGAAACTGGGGCATATTTGCAGTAGACTGAAGGAGACTCTCAGGTACCAAGTGGATTTAAATTATTTAACAACAGGACTTTATTCAGTGATTTCTGTCTATTGCTTTGTATTTTTCTGCCACCCTCCTAAAACCCCTTTCTTCCTTGCTTGCCAGATGCACGGCATAGTCTCTGAACCCCAGAAAAGATGACTCATTGCAGTCACTCTGCACTTCTCTCCCCTTGTTTCCTGCCCAAATAACAGCAAGTGCTTCAGACCAAATGGAAGCTTTCAGGTTTTCTCTTCAAATTTCTCAAGATACTGTTCTCTATTTGCTATTAGTGAAGTTCCTTAATTTATGGTTTGGGGCTTTTTTTAAGTGTGAAACTATTTTTTCTCAACATCATTAAATCTGCAAAAAATTCATATAGATACATAAAAAGTCTTATTACTGGAACCAGCATTTCAGAACCTTCCTTAACTGAAAGGACTTCTGCTTGAAACACTTTCATGCTTCTGCTTGAAATAGCTGAGTTTGACATAAAACTGTTTTCTTGATCCAGAAAGAGATCCAGGAGCAGCAGCAACAGTTGTGTATCTGGAATTACAGATGCAAACTGAACATGAATATGCAGCATCTGTGGTGATTTTTGCTGTTATAGCTATGGTTTTAAACTATATTTGTAGGGCTGCTGGTGGTTTTCAGGGGTTTGATTTGCTAGTTTACTTGTTTAAGCTTTCTTTTTTTTTTAAGGAATGTGAAAGCAGTATGAGAAATTCTATAACATGGATGAGAATTTCTTTATTTCTAGGAATAACTAGAATTGATTTAACAGTCCAGAAACATATATTTCTGAAATGCTAGGAGGAATGGCTAAGACAAAAAAAGAAGGACAGGCCGGTCCATTAATCTTTGTTTTGTTGCTTAGCCTGGTAGATTGTTTTAGTGTTTCAGTCTGCTAATTGCAACTAATCAGGAAAAGAAAGTCTATTAAAACAAGAAAAAACCTACAGTGCTCTGTTTTGTTGTGGACTATCAGCTAGTACTTGGTAACAGCTAAGGTGACAGCTGCCAGTTTATTTTGTGTTACTATTACATAAATCTGGCTGGAAATGTTCTAGATGCTTTTCCTTTGCTAATATGTAATTTAAAGTTTGTCTTAATTGATTTGTTGCTGAGTTTTCTGCTAGGAAAAGAATCTACTTTAACTATGTGCTAAGGGTCTATTTTTGTACATTTAAAACTTCCCCCTCCTCCTTCTTCTGTACCTGCATTTTTCTCTAATAAAATGAGAAAAGTGCTTAGTTTCTGCTGGTTTGGATTGTCTTGGGGTCCTGTGGAGCAGATTCATAAAAGATGCATCCATTGCTCTTTCTGTGTTATTTTCCCTTCTGTCCCTTTCCTGCTCCTACCCCAAATAAATGCTTTTAAGAACAGCAGTTGATATGATCCAAACCTTGGCTTCTGAAGTCAAGCAACAAAAAGTTTCCCTGAGTTTGTGAGCCTGGGTCCATTATGGAGCTAAATAATTTTGCTAATATTAATATCCAATGAGCTGAGAATATTCTTTAAATGCTCAGGATTCACTCTGTCAGGAAGCAGAAATCATCCCAAGTGACTAGCTGGGATTAGTCACGGCAATTACAAACAGTGCTGGGGATTAGCAAAGGTGAAGCATTTTAAAGCATTCAGTCAGCTCATGTATACATATTGATGCCTTGCATAAAATTATTCTTAAACACAAACTTATCTATAAAATGGAGAACTGTGTGTTTGGAATTTCCCAGAAAGCAACAAAAAGATCACAAAAAAAAAATTAAAAAAAAAGCCCTTCTGTTTTTTCATGTCTTTTTGGATGAGCTTTAGTTGTGCAGTTCTAAAAATCGGCATGTTTAGTAATTCATGTACAGTTTTATGTACACCCCCAGTTCAAAACAGGCTTGTTTGCTGTCTTTAATGTATAACATTTACATGAAATGTGAATGGTGATATTTATGAAAATCACAGTAACATTCATTTAGGTAGAGGTAAATTCACTTAACAGTCTTTCAAAAATTAAAATTCTTTCCGGTCATAGTGGTGCCAATAATAGCTTTACTGTAAATTATTCTGAATAATTCATAAGCAGGAGAATGACATTCTGACATTTTCCTAATCTAGCCTAAAAGATTAGGATCTAATAGGAAACCTGATAATATGCATCAGCTGTTTGCAATAGGGCAAAACTGAAGACCCTTCCCAGGGACACAAAGCTCCTCTTCAGTCATTCTGCCAGCAGGTGCTTTAACTCTGCATGCAGATGCAAGGTCATTATCACTGAGCCACAGAACAAGGTGCTGTTGTAGACCCCGTTGAGGTTATAAAAAGGAATTGGATGTTCCATGAAAGAAGGTTCCTGAAGTAAAGATGGTATGAGCACAGCTATGAGGTGATCCAAGTTTGGGAAAGAGGCTTAGGGTTTCCATTCAGGGGTTGCAAAGGCTGCCTAAAGTTTTAGCTGTGATCTTCAGGTGATGTGGTGTAAATGTGATTGCTTGTATCCACGATGGTCTGGGAAGAAACCTTTTCTTCCTGTTGCTTCCCAGCAATTTGCAGTATGTGAGTAGTTCAAGGCCTTTCTTCTTCTGCAGTTCAGGAGCTCCAAGGAAAAAGGTAAGTGTGAAATGGAGTGAGTGTGTATTCGTTTTGTTTGATGCATTCACTCATTTTGGTGTTTCTGTGATTACGGAGGATGTGGAGTTTTATGGGATGTGAACGGCATGTCTTTGGATTTGCTGGTAACTTGGAAGCTTCAAATATGTTAAAATGTTTCTTTGGAATAAAGCTACACAGTGACTAGGTTGGATAGCAGTGTCATAAGTTAAAATAGGCTACTTTTCCCCCCATTTTGCTCTGGAGTTGTGCAGGACCTTTTTCTTACTACCTTTGCCTTTATCACGGTGATCTTTCCTGGCAGGTCACACAGTATATCCTTGTCTGTGTATCTTAAGTGCTGGATGATTTAATTTGATTTATGTGTCTTCCTCTGTTGTTAATTAAACTAAAACCTACACCTCAGGTTCACAACAGCTTTGCTGTTTTAATATCCAAGTTTTCTTCTGCTCTGTCCCTAATCAGAACAACGGAATACCCTAAGGAAAAATAAACAATCTCAGCCTTTATAGGACTGATTTTTATTTGAAAATTGTCAGAGCACAAAATACTGCCTGTGCTGTTATAATAAGCCATGCAGGAGGAGGCAGATCTTGGCTCCAGGGAAGACCAACCTATTTAATAGAAAGATTGGCTACCCAAGGAAGCCATTTTTTAAGCAGATTGAGGTTGCAGCGATCTGCAGGGATATGTGTGTTAGAACTAATAAGTTACCTCTGTACCCATGACGCCTTCCTCCTGATTGTTTTGTTTTAATTCCAGCAAAAAGCCATGGAAAGTCCCCCAGCAGTTTTTCCTGTTTCTGACCTGCTGGGTTTATGGCCCCAGGTAGCCAAACACTTCAAGCTCCTCATTTCATAATGTATCACTGACAGCTTGGAAGCGAGGACAAAACTTAAAAGTTGTGAAGCTCGAGAGGTGAAAAGAGGGTGGCAAAGATGAAACGCTAGTTAGAATTATTTCTTTTTCTCCTCCACTCAGGCTAACTGAGTAATTGCAACCCAGCCAAATTTGTGCAATGCAAATAATTTGTCTCTACAGCAGACAGCTGCTGTCTTCAAACTCCTATGGTGGTGCCATTTGTGTTGCTCGTGTCCACTCAGGACATTCTTGGACTCCATTAAATTGGCTTTGAGTATCACTGAATATATCCTTCCTCGATGCTACCTGGGTCCAGCCTATATTTTATTTCCTGCCTTTTAAATCAGCAGCAACTTTAAGGGTTTTAAGCAAAGCCAGGAATGTGGCCACCTGGTAGTGAAACAAACAATTGCTAATAAAACTCATCCCCTCAGGCAACTCCTTGGAATCATGTACATTATTTCTGCTTCCTAGTTGAGAGGTACAGCGTTACTGTGATGAGTTCTAAATTATTTCATTAAGTTTTCTTCACTCCCTGTTCAATCTTTAAAAAATTAATTACCAATTCCTCATTCTGTCAATTAGTGAAAACCTACATAAATTATAAGAAAGAGCTACTCAAGTCATGATGATTTTTTTCAAAGAGTTCTATTATTATATAAAACTACTCTAAAAAAATTGCTGTGTTTAAGTAAGCGATATGGCTTTTTCCTATGAAAGGTATTAAATAAAATTATTAAAAAGGACTCATTTTTAAAAACAACACAAGTCCTTTATACTTTATTTACTGGAGTGCCAGGCAGTGATATTGGTCATATGACAGTGTTATGTGGGCCACAGGAAACACAGAATGCCTTGGTGCTGTACCTAAATAGGACTGTTGCTGAAAAATATGTTGTGGGTATTTATTTTTCTTTCTTTGCTTTCATGTTAAAATGGAGCTCAAGTTTCAATAAAATTAGAATGGGAAGGTTTGTGTCATTTCTTAAGCAAGGAAACCTTTAAGTGTATGTGGCCATATGGAACACTGACTAATAAAATAGGGAATGTGCTGATTTATTTTGGTGTGGGATTCCCCTTCTTCCCCCAGAGCTTGTCCAAGCTGTCTTTTGCTGTTGCAGCAAAAGAAAAATGGGATAGTCTTTAGTGTTGTGTTTAACACCAGATACTGGGGTTTTGAATCAATGCTTGTTCAACCATGTAAATTCCCCACGGATTAGATTTAAAAGGGTATTGATATGGTAAAAATAAAGTGGTTAAGAAAAGGCAGCGCTGAACTGCAATCATCAACAACCCACCAAAGAATTTCAGCTTGTCAGTTTTCTTGTGTATTGTAGCTGTTGACAGTCTATAAACATATAACATCTGTTTCAAAATTATATCCCTGTATGGTGGGGTTTGAAAGGTTGCTGTGTATATTAGTTCAGACAGGACTTCTGATCCAAGGGTTGTAGAAAAATGGGTATTAGATGGCATGCTAATAAAACCTAGTATGCATTCTTTAGCTTTGCTAGAGGATCCCCATAGGATTGTTTTTATAAAATTCCCAATTATGACATGTTAAAGTCAAAGAAAATAAACACAGGGGTTCTATGTGGTGTATTTCTGTGGGTTATTCTACAGTCCTGGAGACAACTCAGACAACCCAAATGCACCTCACTCACCAGTAGATTAGCTGTGTCCTATTAGAAGCTTTAGGGCTTTTGTTCTTGCTCACTGTTCTTTTAAATGCTACTGAAACATCATAATAACCCCAACCTTACCATGGTTGTCTCAGCTTAGTCTCTCTGACCTTTCTTAAGGGAATCATTATTTAATTCAGTTTAAAAGCCACCTTGACTTTGTAGGCTCTCCATCACTGCAGTACCTATACACAGAATGATTGTCCTGTGATATGTAAATCACTATACCAATGGTCTAGTATGAAAAGCTTTGTGTATAGTTTGTGTATGACCTTTTGTAACTTAAGTTTTTCAGGCTCTTCAACTTTTCTGTTGTCTTGGATTTCTTTTACAAAATAAAATCTATGTTTTCAAAAGAGGCAAAATTTGGGTGTAACTGATGATGTCTCCGGCTGAATGAGTTTTCTTTGGGGGTTGGGAGGAAAGTAGGCCAAGTTAAATTTATGCCTGCTTGTATATGTATTCATCTGCTTTTCTTATAAAGCAGGCAAGTAGCTAATTTTCACTTATTACTGCCATAGAGATTTTAAGTCCCTTTTATCTGATCCCTTTAAAGACTTTTTAGTGGTTTGGGATGGTGACAGCATTCAGGGCTCCCTTTAAATTAGCAGAATCGTGATTGTTTCTGTCAGATATGGACCTGTTGCTGTATGCAAAATTAGAACTTCATATGTACATCTCCAGCCTGACTGCAGGGCTTTGTTCAGGGCTGTGAGATCTTCTCAGTCAGTCAGTAATATTTATGTAACACCTGGAAGAGTTTTACAAATGAGGGCAAACTGAAGTTAAACAATCTTATTTCATTTGAGTTGTGTCAGGGAGCCCTGAGAGGAGAAGAATGGAACAGAACTATGAAAACATTGGTCTCTTTTTCATCTTACTCCATTTATTCCTTTTAGATTAATGGAAAATCAAAAGGGGAGTGAAGATCCTTGTTGTTAGGAAAAGGGAAAGACTGTAGGGATGGTATGTGCCCATGCTGCAGAATAGGAGTTGTTGTCACTTGGACTACGTGAGATTTAATATTTACCCCCTTTTCAAATCAACAGAAATTTTGGGTCTCGTTTTAGTTTCCATCATCAGACAGTAATTCCGTCTTTTACTCCTGTCTGCTTGGAAAAAAATAAGGAATAAAAATAAATGTAAGAGGGATTAGGTAGAGAGTTTGGGAGTGTTGTAAGGTGTAATTGTATGCATCTAAAATAATAGTTGGTTTGGCACTTGTATGTGTCATCAAAGTTGCCAAGTATGCAGAAGTACTAAATTCTCAACAATTTATCTTGATTCTGGTTATCTATGTTGTTTCCATGAAAACAGCATATAAACTTAGAAAAAAACATGTTTTCCATGAAAACAGTGATGTAAACTTAGACTGCATGAAACAAAACTGAGAAATAAAGGCCACTATAACCACATGGTGTTCTTGTATAATCATAAATTCAATATTATGGTAAGTAAAGACAACCAATTGTTTCTATTTTGGCTCATTAGCTTTAAAGAAATCGTATAACAAATACTGGTCCTCTGTATTATTGTCAAATATAACTTCTCTGTGTGCCCCTTAGGATAAATACCTCAATTTGGGAGTGCTGCCACATTAAAACAAAATAGCCAGCAGAAGGCTTATTTTTCTTTAACAAATTAATAGTTTGTAGTGAGAATTTTGGTTGAATTGATTGCACTTTCATTAGGTCAGGTGTAAAATAATTGAATATGAGATAAGTCAATGTGATAAGATCTACTGTTGGGGCAGCACAGAAGATCCCTCATCTTTCTAAGGAAGAAAGGACAACTCATATTTTTTGAAAGTAAAAAAAAAAAACCCAAACGATTATCCAAATCTCATTGCTCTAAAACTTTTGTGTGTGAGTTATTAAAAAAGTGTACTGGTCTTATTAGATTTTTATAATTTTACAAGATGATCCGAAAGAAAGAACTCTGCTATACCATGTGGTTATCTTACAGCGTGTGTGCTTGATTTTAAAAAAAACACAAGCAAACATAAAAACCCACAAAACCCCCCAAACTTCACCGAACTTCCTAGGCATATTATTTCAAAAGTTATTTAGTTTTTACATAAAGTGAAGTATTAAAGCTTTTCCTCTTCTAATAAATAAAACATAGGTATATTAAAAGCATCTTAAACAGCTATTCCCTTATAAATTTAAAATGGTAATTTGTTGTCTGGACTCCTGTGTCTGTTTGTGTTAAGAAAAATAGAACTGTTGTATAACTGTTTGACTCTTTTTATTGCAGCATATCTTACAAAAATATTTGTGTATCGTGCACTTAAAAAAAAATCCTCTCACTTTCATGCATATTTATTCTATATTAGAAGGGAGAGTTTCTTTTGTCTTCTAGAAATAATAGATTATTTTATTCAAGGAGCAGAGGATATTAGTCCAGAGTTCTAACTCTGTCTTAATCTGTTACCAGGTAAAAGTCATAGATGTATCTCTTGGTTTCTATCACTGTGTTTTGTAGGGGGTGATATGGGTTGAAATGGTGGCTTAAAATTACATGACAGTTATAGGTATGGGTTCATATATGGGCTCTTTGTGTCCCACTTCCAGCATTTATACCCTTCCTGTGGCTAACCCTTTCTGCCATATGGTTCCTTTTATTTGTAGTCCCTGACTTGTCTTTTCCAATAGATATTCCAGGTGCCCACATAGGAAGGGAGACTGTTTTGGGCTCCTGCTGACAGAGAGAAGGGGACAGGCTAATAAGCTTGTGATCATAACCAAAATGGCAATACTTTTTCATGCATGGTGTAGTGTTTGAGAGGGCTGAATTATATTGGAATGCTTTGAGCATACAGGACAGAGGTCAAAGTATAAATTAGGTGAAATGTGCTCTGTAAGGATCCCTCAAGGCCCTTTAACTGGCTTAAACAAACAAATCCCACTAGACATGATGTCAGGAGGAACTGTTAGAGTTTGCTTAGTGCTTCTCGTTAGTCTATGGTATTCATGGAAAAAAATATCCTGGTGCCATCAGCTCATGGAGGTTTTAAAGGATAAAGTTAACTATGACTCCAGTAGAAGCATGTCTGGGACAATGTCAGAAATGTAAATAGATCATTGAGCTCGTTTATGTCTGCTTTCTTAATAACCAAGAGTAAAAATAATACACAAGGAGGTACCTGTCATAAACATCGGCAATACAGGAAGAAAGGTATCTGGGAGGGGTGAGACCATCATAACCAGGTCAGAATCACGAGCTACACAAATAAGGGCATAAAATCAAAGCTGGGAGGAATTCAAAGCTTGGTAAAACTGGCAAATGTGATATGCTTGGCTTGAAAGTAGTCTTTAAAATATATTCACTGTTTCTGTCCTTGTGATCACCACAAGGGTTTTCTTTCCAGCTGGGTGAACCGAGTATGTCACCCAAACAATTTGCCCAAGCCTTTGCAGCATGATAATCAGCCTTTCTTTGAGTCAATGTTTAGTTAATATGTTGTGTTATGACAAAACCCCTGTATTTTTTGGATGGAACTTGATAGACTGTTTCTAATCTGCATTTTGGTAATCACTTTTCTGGTGTGTTTTCTCTAAGCTAATTTAAAAATGAGTCAAGGTTCTGTGTTTCAGTAAACTTTTAATGAGTGCAATGTGGTAAGACTTTGCTTGGGGACTAATCAGGGAAAGTGGACAAAACAAAATATGAACATCTCTCGAGTGCACTTTAAAAATTTAAATGAAATTAGGCAGGCTACATAATTCTTGAAGCAAGATACTTATTATATGGGTAATGGAGAACATTTTTAAAGTCCAAATGTTTAAACTAAACAAACTGCAAACTGTATTTAAAAAAATGCACAAAAATCCCCACCTCTTGAATGTGTCTGTTCCAAGCATCAAACTGGGAGTTAAACGTGAGTAGTTCTTTCCCAGTGCTACTGTTGAACATTAGAAAGAATAAACAAATAAGGGGAGGAATCCACTGTGTTGACAGGAAAGATAAATGCTTGATGAATGCTGATGAATAGATTAACAGAAATATGCACAAGTCCTCAGAACACTGTATTGCGTTAGTGGAATGCTCTTACACTTCAGTTTCCTCTTCCATTTTTTGTGGCAAGTTTAACATCTAATGAAAGTTTAATATGTAATGAAAGTCAAGTAATTAAGAGTAGGGCTAAGCAGAGACAAATAATCACTTATTCTTGCACACTGAGCCTGGTGATGTTCAATAACAACGGTTGGCTCATAACTGGATGATAAATCCTCTTGATGGGGACTATTTTCAGTGTTGTTTCTCCTATTTAGCAGCCTCTGCCTCTCACTGTGTTACACGTGGGAGGCTGGGAAGAGAACCAACTTCTCTTGTTTCAGCATTACCTGGTTGTGACACTGTTAGCTTTCTCTTTTATGGAGTCTGCTGTGCTGGCAAAGCTGGGAATTGAGATACTGCCCTTGGTATTGGGGAGGTGATGCAGGAGTTTTCTCTAATTATTTCAGGATGTGGCAGAGTTTACTCTCAATTTCTTGGCCTGCCTGGTATGGGCATGCTCCAGTTCTCCAGGCAGAGGCATAACGATGTCCTAGAGATAATGAAGTTCTAAATTGGGGTGAAAAGCCAGGAAGTCTAATGTGAATTAAGAATGAAACAAGAAAACCAATGCCAGTGAAACCCTTTTTTTTGTTGTTGTTTGTGGGTATTTTGGGTTTTTTGTTTTTTTTTTTTTTTCTTTTGGACTTGGGAATACTAGTCACACTTTCCTTTTAGCATCTTCAGGACAGTCTTATTTAGGTTATCCCCTTCTTATTGAGCCCATCTATTACCCTGTGCTGTAGGACCCTGCAATTTCATTGCACAACAGAACAGAATTTTAAACAAGGTCCAGAGACAAACGCTTCCGGCTATGACCAAAGTGCTGAGACCCTGTTGCAAGTTGTAATAAAACAAATCCAAAATATAAAATTTTAAAATTGCAACAAGTAAAGGATAGATGAGCTGGTGCAGTGTCTAGGTATGGGCAAAGTTGCTCATGTGTTCAGCTGTTTCTGTGCTCTTTACAAAGGGGATGACCTGTGGAGATCATTCAAAGCAAACCACATAATTCTACAACTTAGTTCTTTAAAGCAAAGCAATTATTCATTAATGAAATCATTTAATAAATAACTAATTAGTCGTGTATTTTTTAGTAACTGAGCATTTCTCATGTACTGGAAAATCACACTGTAAAGTATCGGATAAGTGAGTGTCTCTTTTAACTGTTTATTGACAGGATAAAGATATTTACAGGAGACCTAACACAGCATTGTAGTTGGATATGAAGTAAGTAGAAACTAATAGTTTTTCTTGAAATGATATTTTATTCAGGAAGCAAAAGAAACTCAGTTTGTCTTTGCAGTAGTTGGCTAGAAACTCCGTTGTCTTTGCAGTCAAATGTTGGCTCTGAAAAACAATTTTTTCTGGAGCAGTGATGTTTCAGAAACTTTGTTGGAAAACTGCTGCTGGTAGTTCATATTGCAGGGATATTTTTTCCAACTAGGTTGTATAGATTAATGTGTTTTTCGTCTTCCAAGAAAATCTTGGAAATACTTCTCTCCATATTGGTGAGAAGTATTTTCCTTGCAAGTATCATCGTGATAGAGTGTAGGTATTTTATTGTTGTAACTGAAATTTCAGTTTGCTTTTGTTTCTATTCTGAAAGCTTTAATTCTGTAAATATTCCAAATTGATGGAGCTGCCCCAAAAAGCTTTTTTGAAGATGGATATATGTGTTTGATGTATGTCTGCAATAAAACAAGATGTCAAAAACGTGTTCTGGGTGGCGGGGGGAAAGTGGAGGCAAAGTTTGGAGTATCTTAAAATTGTCAAAATATAATTCTGATGGAAGGACCTAACTGGAGGCTCTTTTTTTTTTTTCTTAAAAATTGCAAATATGAACTGCCTTCACCAGGGGCAAGCATATGGATTTCTATTGACTGCAAAAAATTTCAGCATTGCTCTCTGGCACTCCAGTTGTCTCAAAGATTTTCAGGAACCCATTTGTCACTACGCTGGGTGATGACAGACCAAACCTATTTGTCACTGTGAGTGACAAATAATGTGCACCACTAGGGACTTCTTGGCTGTATTTCATTTGTAAATCACAAAAGCAATAAGGCGTGTTTGAAATTCCCTACAAAGAGTTGAATGAAGGACTTGCTACACATTTTATTTTTATACTGCGTGATGGTAATTCTGTGTAATATGTAAGAATAATTGCAAACAAAAAGGTTTGCAGCATTTTTTTTCTCAGAGTTTTGCAAACTATGGTCATAAATCTTCTGAGGAAAATGTAGGATTGAGCTTTCTTATTTTGAATTAAGACACTGAAAAAAAAACCAAACACCAAAAAGCTGTATTTTGTAGCCACTGGCATGAGATTGCCAGAAGGTTACTTTAATACTTATTGACCCAAAAAAAATCCAACCAGGAGAAGTAATATTATAGTATCCATAGTATACAAATGCTTGAAGAACAGAAGACTTTCAGTAGGGCCAAATTAAGTTTCAAAGCAGTAAGGGCTGCATTGGTTATACCACACAACAGATTTGGCTGCTTTCTGAAGTGTGAGGCTCTATCAGAAATTGGAGACATTGTTGGCTTTGTTCTGTTTGTTTATTTTTTAAATCATTTCACCCTCTATTCAAATCTCCTCAGTGTCCTGGCATTGAATTTGGCTTTGATTTTGTTTTGTTTATGTGATGGATTTTTCTTTTTAAATATTTGAAATATTTCTATTTGTAAAGACAAGCCTTGAATGAATCTGAAAAGTTTCTGATGCTGGTTTAAATGCAAAAAATCATCTTGCAAGTGCTGCACAATAGTAATATTGCCATAAGAAAAAGCCTGGAAGGCTACTTAAACAGCTTTTCTGCATGCTTGATAAATATTTCTCTCCTGAAGAATGTCAGTCTGAAGTTCAGCTTCTTCAGTTCAATAACAGAGATGGTCTGTTATTGAAGTATATGATCAACTTCATGGTGATAATCTCAGTTACTTAGTATTACTACAATACTATCATTTTTCCACTAACATATCCTTCAATCTAAAGCATATTTACTGTTGGACATGTAACTATTTAAATACTGGTTTAAGCAAATTATTAGTAAGAAAGAAGAAAGAACCAGCTTTCAGCTAAAGTGTTGTGTTCTTTTCAAAAGACAGTCTTTCCTTTAAGTTTTATTTTATTTTCCATGACTCTTGGAAAGCACGATATCCTTGGCTGGGCTAAAACTAGAAAGAAAGAAAGACTGGAGTTCTACAGAGAAAAACTTTTATCTTGGTTAACAATAAACCTTAGCCAAGGCCTTGTTTTATTTGCTTGTACTATCTTAATTAATTTGATCCTGAACTCACAGTAATTCTACTGGCACAGTTAAACTCATACATTAGGCTTTCATCTTTTTCCCCTAGAATATGTTGCTATAACGCTACCTAAGGATGACACAATTTTTCCCCATTCTGACACACCAGTGTGCATGTCAATAGAGCTGAATAAAACAGAATCCCCACACAGGGGTTTCATTAGTCCAATTATTTATGGTTTTAAATATAATTATTGTTTTCCCAAATGTAGATCAGTAGAAGTTGGGAGAGCCTTATTTTGATAACTTGAAATATATTTCCAGTTTAGTTCCACTACTCCTAGTTAAAAATAGTATGTTTGTATAACAGGGTACCTTTTGTGTGAACACATGCTGCGTAGGAGCACTTATCTGCTTTTGGCATTGCACACTCTTTGCAGCCTGGGGCTTTACAGCTTTTGGAAGTCACAGGTAAGGGGAAAATAAGAAGAAAGATGAGCCTTGATTATTCCAGCAACAGTGGAATTAGAACGGTGGGGAGTCAGTGCTGAGGTCCACAATTGTTCATTTATTCAAACTATTTGACTGAGCAAGGGTTCCACAGAAAATCTGAGGGTGGTATATGATTTTTAGGAAAGGACTATTGATTCTCATTTTTAAATGATGTTCTGGTAATATGCTGCCCATCCTTTCAGGACTGATTTGTTTTTTTTCTTGATACTCATAGCAATGAATGCATGAGAAAGACAAATGAAATACTTGAAAGTGTCTATGGAGATGGGAGTTTAAACCAATGTATGAAATACTGAAGTGTGAAGATGCCATTAGGGTGTAGATATATATTATAAGAAATAGGAATTGATCCTCAAAACACAAGCTTTATTTTTTTTTTTTTTTATAAGTTTGAACAGAAGTAGGTATTTATTGCCCAAAGTTAACCACTAGCACTGTTCATCTTGCACTTAGAGAGGAAACATTAGTGACAGAACAGAAATTGTGCTCTGGCCAGAGGGAAAGAAAAAACCCAACCTATTCCCTTTCTCAGAGATGTCCTACAATTAAGTGGCAAACAAATAAAAAGAGTACGTGTTGAAAGCTACATTGCAAAAGATAATTAAAAAAAATTGTTTGCACTGGACTTTCCTAACACTTTTCCACAGAATTTGCTAGTGTTTATAGCATTATAATAGGAAAAAAAAATAAAAAAAAAAAAGAAATGGAAAAAAAAAAGCTTTAGTGTCCACTTTTTATTTTGAGAGAACTACTTGTTACAGCATATAAAGCTAAAGGAAAATCAGATAACCTAGTAGTAAAAACAAAGCACATCTTCTAAGTCCACATGAAATGAAGGGTACATCTGTCTTGAGAGTGATGAATTGCTTCATTTCTTTGTGAAATGTCTGTATTGCATTTAAATACTTCTATTAAATACTTTTTAAATAGTCTTTCATCAAACTGTAACTGCTCATGTGATACTGAAAGTAAAAGTACTGAGCAACTTGTAGGAGAAAAACAGAAATCTGAAATATAATATAAGCTGTCAATGTTTCCACTCATTATAAGTGACAAAGCCATGCTTGCAAATGCAATAAATTAGAACTTAGAGATTTCATAAGAATTTCCCCATTGTTTCCTGAATCCAATAGGCAGGTTGTGAGAAAAACACTAATTAAAGGAATTAGTGGCTTTTTTCCAGCACTGAATTATGAGGCCATTACTACTTGTTAAAATACTTATCCCACTCAAATATTCATAATTATCTATTAGGTTTCTTGCAGACAGGGAGATTATGATAATACATCTAGCTCTTTTTATTAGTGGGTAGTTTTCATCAGTATTCTAGATTAGTCCATTACTCTGAGCCATAGCCACATCAACATAAATCACCAATGCAAATGCTAAACAAAAGTAAGTTCTCCATGGAAAGGACACTGCTGGTTGCTTTACTTCCAATAGTTTTTTATTCTGCATTACTTGCAGCACTTTGAAACCTGAGAATACAATTTCTCTTCCTACTGATTTTTGTTCTTTCCCATTTAGTAAGCACTGAGGTAGATGGAGATCTATGCATGCACCTTTCCATGTGGTGAGCTTGGATTATGCTTTAATGTTTCAACATGATGCTTCTGCAACTTGGGACCCTGGTCTCACCTGGGATGAGACTTTGGGATATCGGATCTGCTTTCCAGGAGCATCTCATTCAATAGCCACCAACTTTTCTCATGAAGAGAAAAGTAGGTGTGTGAAATGTAAATGCCATTGTTGAACCACTTTTAAAACAGAGAGAGATATCTTTAAATAGATTAATTTGTTATAGATGGGGTTTTTTTCTGTGGAAGAATAGTGACTAAGCAGTTGGCTTAGAGAGGAAGTGGGAGAGAAAAGGGGGAAGAGCAATGATAAACATAAAGACAAAGTTTATTAGTTCTTCAACACTTAAGAGCTTTTGAGGTCAATGAGAATCTAAGTTGAGGAAATGGACTTCTGATGAATGTACTGAAGAAGCCAGAGCCATGAAGCACTGCAGTTGACTCGAAGATGGTTAAATGCATATTCTTTACACATCTTTTAGATGTCTAATTCTTATAGACTCTCTGAGTATTTGACCCCTTGAAGGAGATTTAAGGTGCACAAGTTTGTAATTTCACAACTTTAGCTCTGTGTTAAACTTCAACCTTAATATTCTTTCCTCATGAGCAAAATTTAGTTCTGTTTATTTATAGGTTTCTGTTCACTGAAAAAACTTCTGTCACCATAAAGAATTTCCTGTTAAATGCTTTGGCCAAGCAGCAAAACTGTAGTAAACGTCACTGTGCTTACTCTGCTGGAGTGTGTGGTGGTTACTCTTTTATCCATCTGGACAACATGGATGTTTCCAATCTGGGACAAGGTTATTAGCACAGCTGAAGTGTTTTCATCTTGTTAAAGTTTTGGTCAAATGAATGTATGATTCCTAGATTGAAATCAAAAACAAATGAAACTAGAACTATAAGATAAGGACTTTGATATCTCTGTTACAAGGTAGAATAGTGTACTTACTGTAATATCCATACCTTTTTACTTGTTCAGAGAGAGGCAAAGAGCAGAAGGTACTTGTGCCACACGGGATGAGCAGGAAAGAAACTGGTCTGTTAAGGACAAGGAACTGGAAAGAGGTTTGAAGCTGATAATCTCCTACCAGGTTGATGCAGTGTAATGTGACATTGCCCTGGGGATTTCCTATGAGAAAAATAACTAATGCTCTAGCAGGACTGTCACAACAACAACCACAGAAAATGCCACGGGACTAGGAGAAAGAGGTAGTAGTTAACAAGAGGAGCAGGGGGAGATCACGATTGCTATTTTATATTTTTGATTGGAAGCTGTCAAGTGCTGTAAATTATTGAAGGTCAGGTATTTTTGTGGAAAAAATGGAAGTCCAGGGTGATTACCCCTTGCAGATCCAAATGTGGTACTGGTAGAGAGAAAGTACAGATTTTTAATCAAATTCAGTCTTGCAATATATATATATTCCGCAGAAGAAATATAAAACTTAGTTTGGAAAAGTACTTGCTCTGTGTGGGTGCCTTGTTCTGGGTGTTTGGGGCTCTTTTTGAGTTTAATGAGGCTGAGTATTAAATTTGCCCTACTTCAGCCTATCCAAGTGCAGTCAGGGAGGAAAAAATCTGCTAGACAGGACCAGTACATGGTCTGATGAGTGTTAGACATCTATAGGGAAGATGAGCTACACTGACAACCCTTGTTTAGTCTCAACAACAGCAAAAACTGTTTTAAATAAAATGGTATAAAGGGATCATATTAAAAAAAAGTCTATTTTTTTTCCCCTGCACTGCTATTGTTCCCAGATATCAAAATATTAAAATGCTACCTGGACCTTTGTCAGCCAGGTTAACTCAGTCATGGAGAACAGTCACTGATTTCCATCAGGCAAGTGCATAGTTTTATGTTCAATAAAGGGGATAAAGATTACCCTCTACATATTTCATTTCTTAAATGGGAAAATTACTTCTATTTCTCAAGGTTCATTGTGGAGTTTAATAAATAGAAAACGTTGACAAAAATATTTACAAAAATACAATATTTACAAAACTTGGACATTAAATTATTCTCTCCTTTCTGGGCTAAACAGTAGCATGAGATAGAGGTGGCATATATACTACTAGCCCCTATGACATAAGATACATAGACTCAAAATAAATATTTAGTGAGTTAGTTCCGTGTGATTTGTCATGAACCTACAGTCTAACACCTCTCACTCAAATTCTAAGAAGTATATTTGTCTAGTTGTGGCATTTGCCTATAAAGTGGGATGAAGATTCATAATTAGATACAGAGAAATGGCATGGAACCAAAATCAACTACTCTTAGGTTAATGGCATGCAGAACAAAATTTCTTGATGGATGCTGGCTAGTGCCACTTGGTCTAATCCAGTCAATTTTTTTTTTTCCCATCTCAAGGCTGCAAACTGCCAAAACTAAAGGTACTACCTGCTGTGGTTTGCATGGGAAGCCCCAGTGTCTCTCAGATAACTAAGACTTTATGGCATGGGAAAATGTTTTCCACCCTTGGCAGTTGGTTATAAAACCTCTCTACATGATCTCCCCCTTCAGTGTTATTACAGGTACTTAAGCACCTCTTTAGAAAGCAGAGAGGTATAAAATGGAATTGGGAACTGAAGCAGATACCAAGGTATTCTAACCTGTCAAAGTTAAAACCTCAAGTAATCAGGTTCACACGCGTGGGCCAGGATTTTATGGGTTCCAAAAGCACCCTGAGTGCACACACACACTCTTTTTAAGACACAGCTGAAGTGTAAAGCAGTAACAAAGTGATGCCCCCTGTCCAACTCTTTTAAAACTTACTGCCCAGGGCTGGGTACAGAGTCAAGGTGTTCAGAATAAATTTGCAGTGTTACAAATACATATTCAGATTAGAAGGAGCTGTTCTGGTACTGACCTTGCTGTAACTGTTACTGCAAAAGGTGTCAGAAATGAGGAAGTGTTAGCTGGACTTTGATTTTCTGCAGTGAAGCCTCTTATGTTTGTTTTGTTTGAGATTGGTTTTTGTGGTCGTTTTTTGTTTGTTGGGGGGGGTTCTATGGGTTTTTGGGGTGTTATTTTTTGGTTTTGTGTTTTTTAGTGTTGGGGTTTTTTCGCTTTTTTTTTTTTCTTCTACATTAAAGTGACTAGTTTAAGACAGTCACCTTTATGAAATGATTTACTTGAATGGTGTTTGAACAAACTTTAAGAGAAAAAAAAAAGGGAGATGTTCTAGGATCAGAGTTTCTGTGCAATACAGCATTGTTACTCTTGGGTTTATAAAGCCAAGTTAGAAGACCTCAAAATGTATTTACAGATGCAGATTAGTTTCTCCATGATATTGTTAAGGCATTGTTCTTTGATTTTTGACAGGTTGGTGTTAACTTTAGGATTTATTCTTTGTTTTTCAAACCATGTGACGTAAGAAAAATAAAAATACTGTTTAGGAAGCTGACCTCATACAAGTAAGCATTTTTAAACATCAGATTAATTGGATATGTTTTTTATATTTCAGACCTAAAAACAAATACCTAATTATAAGTATATATAAAATATGTAAATACCTAAAACTACTAATGGTACATTCATGTAGCTTGGTCATTGAGCAGAAGAGAAACTGAGCTGCAACTGTACCTGCAATCAAAGACAGAACCAGGTGGATAACCTTGGGATTCAGATGCAGCTATTGTTTAGGTTTTATTGTTCAATGCCCCTCTGATCCATTGTTTTTCACAAAAAAAATTCAGAAGACAGGAAGTAAAAAATAACTTAAAATGAGACATGAAATTATAAGAACTGTGGTTAAATCAGAGGTATGTTCTAATTCTGTATCAGCACAAATCATAATGCAGGGATTTTTCACTTTAAGAAGTGGGGTGGGGCAGGAACAGGGAACAGACAAAGATTGACAAAATAATAATAATCTGCTGCACAAGAGTGAGAGATAACTGCTAAAAAGTATTCATAGAATTTCCCTGGGTTGTTGGAAAGCTTGTAGGATATGATTTCTGGTGGGTAGTGTTCACAGTTATGAAAGCAGTTATGAAAGCTATCAGTCTGTTTGCTTATATGATGAGCATATATATATCTATGGTTTCTGTGACAATTCCTCTCTTGTGCAATAGATCCTTTCTGGATGGCCTCTCTCCTATAATTTTCATATAAGAAGGATTGGATTTTATTTATTTTTTCCAACATTATATTTTTTTTATTTTTTTTCATAGGAAAAGCTCTGAGTAAGTTTCCCACTAAATCTGTTGCAAGAAAAAACTCAGTTACAATAAAATTCTCTTATCAAATTAACTTTTGCATTTGGCATTTGGATTTGACAGCTGCCACATTAAATTTTGTTGGGATTGTGTACTTCTCATTCAGTTTGGGTTTTTAGGGACATCATGCTTCTGGGCATATTAATGGTACTTTTCCCCTCCCTATTATTTTTTATTTCTTTTAAATCCATGAAGCATATCTCACCAAACACAACCCAGACATGTTTTTGAGTCAGCAAGAAAGGACTCAAGCAAGTGAAACACCCTGTATAGCTCTGAGTAAAATGGCAGAAGCCATTACTCTGGGGGAAAAAAATTCCCAAAAGAAGGAGATGCCTGATGTACAAAACAATGTGGTCTGACACCTGATACATTGAAATGTCTGTGTTTTAAGATGTCTGCATCAAAATAAAAGTTGGCAACAAGGTCAGATTCAGAGGCAGGCTCAGGAGAGGCAGGACTGTTCCATTTAGCACAGTGGTAGAGCACTCTGACACACTTTGACAGAGTGGTGCACAGCCCAGGGCTCCTTTTAGGTTTGAGGTTTGTTCTGCTTTGGGCGGTGGTCAGTCTGTTGGCTGTGAACCTGCACACTTTTATTAACTCACATGGCACTGTGTTCCTCTCCAACCAGCTGAAGGTCTGACCTTAGGGCACCCAGGATGTGCAGGTTCCATGCACTGAAATTTGAGGTTTGTGACCTCATCATGTGTAAGCTTGGGATCTTGGGCTTTTTTCAATTATGCTGTAAGCTACAACAACTCTAATTGCCATTGTGGAGAAATGTATCAAATAACTCAGCTACTTGGACGGCACACAGTTTAGAATTTATTAGCTGCTGCTCTGATCCTAATTTAGTGGCATAGTCTCATCTCACTAAAAGTGTAATTGCCATTACTGAGTAATCATTTTGATAGGTTATTCCATTTTCTGCCCTGTTTATCTTCTGTTCTTAAGTGTCTCGCTTTCCTCTTTCAACATTGCCATCTCAATCTCAGCTCCTTCTCACTAATTCTGAGTATTTTCCAGTCTTTTTTAATGGCACAATCAGTGCTTGATAACATCTGTATGTCTTCTGCAATGCTGTCAAATTGGCTGGTATGAAGAGACTGGTGTTTGCAACTTGCCTTCTGAGCTCCTGCTGTCGCAGGGTTTTTTGATACGTGGGGTTTTTTTATCTTCCACCCCTTTTTTCCCTCAGTTCGGTCCCATACAATAAGATTGCTTTTATATTTAAATCAATTACACACTGAAAAAGTTAGCTTTCTGAATACATGAGTAGATAGAAGTTGTATTTCTTTTTGTGTAGTATAACCTGCCCTAAAATACTTTATTTTTCCAGGCGATTGTGCCTAGCTGGTTTGCCTCAGCTGCTTGTAGTTCTTCAAGAAGTGGTGGGTTGGAATGAAAACACTGGATGGCAAGGTTAGGAATGTCTGATCCAAAGGGAATTAATTAAACAGGATTATTATTCTAATTCCAATGCTTTCATTACTGTACTAAAAAAAAGTATTGTTGATATGCTTTTAAAAACTCATGTCTGTTGTTCCCTCACAGTAGCTGCAAGAGACTGCAGTCACATTTTTTCATTTCTGTGATTCCACTTCTTCCCCTCCTGGTTTGCTTATTTCACAACTTGTTTTCTCCATGTCGCAGTCCTTTTAATCTTGTGGAGGTAAATAACAACTTATAGCCAGTCAAAGATTATTTCTATTTGGCTTCTATATTTTCTATTTTCCTGCCTACTCAAGGTATTTATGTAATGCAAATATCTCTTCCAGTGAACAACACGTAATTTTTGTGTCCTATTTTGGATCTGAATTGTCCATTCTGCCAGGAAATGGGGGGGAAAACAACAACAAAAATAGATCAAAGAGAAAACTTAATTGTTTGCATGAATGGCAAAAGAGGTTTTTTAAAAGCCCTCTTTAAGTCATCAGCATGGCATCTCTCACTGGGTACATGCTTAGGAAGACTACAAAGAACTGTAGCTTTTTTATTTTTAGGTGTATTCTGTGTGTAAACAGATTTTTATACATATATATATATATATAGACATGCACTGATGCTTTAACTCTGTACACTGTGCTAGGCACGGACTCTGCAGTAACGACACGTTCTTCTACTCTGGAGAGTGAAAAGACCCACAGAAAAATGCTAGTCCTGTATCTCTTGCAGGGTTTCAATTTGTCCTTCCAGCATACGAGATTGCAAAGATTTGAAAGTGTGGCAAGTGTCCTGGCTCTTAAAATCTTGTCCAGCCTGGAACTCAACCAGACACAATTTTATTGTGTGTATTTATGTTCAAATAATATCTCACAGATGCTCATGTATCTTAATTCCCATTTATGTATCATTTTTACTGCCATCTGATGTTGCAAGTTTGTATAAATACAACACAAATAAATACAATTTGTATTTATTGCCATTACTCAAGCCATCCAGTCTTCTTTAACAATACTAAACAAAAAGTGTGACCAATTATATAGATTGTTAGAAAAAATGCACACAAAACTGAACTGGCTATGCACAGCTGTTAACATTTAAATCCCATCTGGAAGTAGAAGCAACTGTCTTTAAATTATATATGTAATAAAACCCCAAGAATACTTCTTCCCTTTTCTGAAATATCTCTTTAGAAATGAATATGGAAAATGGGTATTTTCTTCATTACTGTTTTCCTAATGCAAACTATGGGGTGAAATGTACTGTTAGTGTAGGACTGAGATAAAAGGCCTGAATCCCTGTCATTCAGAAGGCCAGCCTTTATCCTGAATTTGAAATAAATGAAATCAGATTCGTGGGAAGAGATTGCTCAGCTAGTTCTAAGTATATTCCTTTTATATAGAACAACTTGCAACAAGTATGGCTGTGCCAGATCGGGGTCTCCGTGGGGCCAGTTTGGTGACTGAAGTTGGGCATTGCTCTATGTTCAAAATACCTTAAGTTCTGCAGCTGAAGTTTTATTTTATTATTCTAACTTCTCAAAAACCTCTTCCCTTTTACCTCCCTTTCTGTTGCTAGTGGTGGATGGCAGCTGTCACGAGACCCAGTTCCTTCATGTTTCCCTTGTCAATGAAAGTATTTTCATGCTGGTGTTGACAGCCAGGCTGAAATATTTTTATGCCATCCTTATGAGTCCTGTGAAGTTTCCTCTGATCAACTGGAAGAGTTAATTTTAGCTGGTAGCTCTCTTAATTGATTCCACCCTTATTTTTTCTTTGCGACTTTGCGGCTCAAGAATAAATTTTCACATTTATTGGACAGCTTATAACTAGCTCTCATTAAAGGATGTCTGGCAAGAGGATGCATTAAGGTTGCACTAAAACAGCATGACACCCTTCCAAAAACTTGTATCTGGCAAATTATCATAAGGACAAGCAAACACAGGCATAGCATCCTGGATAAACGGCTGCCAAGGAACCTGAAGATCAGCAGCTCAGTCATCTAGGACAGGAGCAAGTACGTATACCTGAGACTAGCTGGTCTTTTCTTAATACTAACAAGATGAATGCACTTATTTTCTGGCTGAATCAGTTGAGTCCAGGTTGAAATCTAATCATAACTTTATTGTTCTTGCCCTGAAGAACATATAACTGACTTCAATAGTCCAGGAATATATTTTTGTATTCCCTGAAAACATCTGAACTAAAATGAATAATAATGAAAATTTGTGATTGGACGAATATTAGAAAATCTGAGATTGATAATGGCATTTTGAGGTAAAACAGTACATATAGCATGATGAGGTACCTCCAGAGTGTGATGAGTTCTTGGCTATACCTTGCTCTAGAAATTGGAAGGGAGGAGTGCGTGGGCTGGATGATCTGTATTAGGGCAAATGTCAGTCCAGGACTGACTGTTATTGGATATTTTGCTCTGGTGTTTTGTTTTGTCAGGCCAAGCTTTTTCAATTCCTTATTAGTGCTGCAGAGCTATAGATATTCTGTAGTGTTGGCTGGAGGAGTATGAGGCAAATAGGCAACTTCTATGCTAGTGAACAACAAGTGTAGTTCATGAAAATTCTGATTGTTATAGAAAAATTTAAACCAATTCTGTCCATTCTTTGAAAAAGAGGGAAAAGTTATTTCCTGCAATTATTTTTTTCTGATTCAGTGAATGCCTAAGTGTGCAATCAGAGAAGATCATAGAATCATAGAATAGTTTGGTTTGGAAGGGACCTTTATATGTCATCTAGTCCAACCCCAATGTGCTCCTCTCAAGAAAAGATACCTCTCTTGACTGTTTTCCTTGTGGTTAGGAAGTGAGAGAAATTCCAGAAATGAGAGCTTTCTGTATCTACTCAACTCCCTTACTTAAAGAAAAAAGAAGGGCAAACCCCAGGAAATTAGCAACTGGACAAAAATAAAGATAAAATTCTTGTTCTTTGAAGTGTACTGAAAAGAACATAATGCTTTGGGGAGAATCAATATATCATCTGCAAACTAAATATTCCCACTTCAATATTTCCTCGCTTTCCGTGAGTGTTCGTTTTAAATGAGTCTTTAGATGCCCTCCTATCAGGGTGAAGTAATACATCAAAACAGGATATAGTAAGATAATAGTTTTGAGATCCTCTTAAGAAGAAAATGTGAAAGTGCTCTCTGTGTCAGCTCATGGGGGTTCTATCTTTTAAAGGTACCTACATATCTAAAAAGAGAAACAACTGTCAGGAAACAAGGCCCAAAAAAAGGAGGGAGTTACGTGCTAAGAGGCAACATGGGAAAGGCTCCCAAAAATCCATCAGTCCAAAGACTAATGGCCCTGTTGGATCCCCAAAGAACTGTTAAACTTGAGACACAATCAGCTGAAAATGTGCAAGGCCATTGGCAAGTACTAGTGTCGATGACAGGCTGTATAATTCAGACCACATCCAAGAGTACAGTGCCTGTTTTGTGCAGACAGAGTTGACAGGATTAGTTACACATCTGTGTAGCCAAAAGAAAAATCCCTTGAAGGACTTTCTGTCCTAAAAGTCAGTGATGCATCCATGTGATGTTCCACTAAGTAGCTGGGATTGACCTCCCAGCCATTGCTCCAACTCTGAGAAGTGTGTGTGTGTGTGTGTGTGTTCACTATGTGAACAGTTATCTATTAAAAAAACCCAGCTTATTTATTATAACACCTTTAGTTAGTGACAGTGATCTTTCTTGACCCCATCTCCTATGAGAGAAAGGGGTATTTATGATAAAAGAATACAGTGAATTTGGTTATACCTATTTATTTTTAAAATACATCCTTTCATAGAGGTGCATGTAAATTAGATTCCTTGTGAAGACAGCCTTCAGAATCAAGTTTAAACTTTAGGTTTGGAAGTTCAGAATGAAGTACATCATGTATCCACCAGGGAAAGAATCAATATGTTAAAATGTTTATAGGGTGGTATTAAACAGCAACTACTTTTGAACATCTAAAGAACACCTAGTATGGAGGAGAAGCTTTAGCTAATGAAGTTAAAGACTGAATTTAAGTTTTGACTGGCTTGAAATAAAAGAAAAAAGGATGGAAGAAAGGCTATAATTATTGGAAGAACATAATGTGATGCTTAGACAGGATGTGAAATTCGCTGAGGAACATATTGCAGCTATAATTAGAGATAGTGTTTCAGTCACTTTAAAAATGAGTCATTAGAGAATGCATTAAAAAGAAAAATTCTACATCTGTTGGGTCTCCCAGTTGGGACAGAAACATGAGACCTAAAAGGAATTGCAAATTCTTTCTTCTAAGGAGCTTTGAGGTTAAATTCCAGAACTAAAGCAGAAATAAAGCTCTGGAGTTGGAAACAAACAGAAATAAACCAAAAGTATAGATGGTTTGCAATACTTTCCATTCATACTTCTAGAACATATACAAGAACACTGATACTTATTCTGCGAGGAGTTGAAATTGCTTAGGAGTTTTACAGAGTATTCCTCTAATCTTTCATCATGGCTTCCAACCATAGAGAGGGCAAAATAGTTCCACTGTATGTTTTTGTAACGTACACTAAACAAGAACAGTTGAGTGATTTAGTCTCAGTTCTTCTATGTTCGTCTTCAATATCAAATGAGCTAGTTGGAGAACAGCTTTTACCATTCATTGCTCATCTATAATAAACAGTTTTCAATTAATTTATTTTCTAATTGTGCTAGGACGATGGGTGAGGAACACAGATGTCAGTATCTGATTGCATTGGCTTTTGCAAAGAGCTGAATTATCTGTGGGAGGAGAAGTTTGCAGGAAGGAGGTCAATGCATGTAGCTGGCATTATGTTGTTTTCAGGCTGTTTGCATGAGGGAATGTTCTGCAATAAAATATATTGCCTGGTAATTTTAATCAAGCAGCAAATTGAAGAAAAATGAGCTATGCAATAAAAAAGACAATTCTACTATTTTGTCCTACAATTTCCCCCTTTTTTTTTGGCCTCTTTTATAGATTACTCAGTAGATCTCTTTAATTTCATAACCTGTTTTGAAAGGCAATTTGCTATGGAGTTGTGCCACAGAGTAAATTTGTGTAGACTTGTAATAAATTAGGATGACTGAGTGCCTGTGGTCTATCTGGACAAAAAAATCCAACCAACCAACAAGAACCAAGAAAACATAAAAATCCAGAACAAACCTGCAAGATTTGGGGTCTCTATCAGCACATAAGCAATATCATTGCAAGTTGCTGGGGAACACAGGGATGTCACACTTCACTGAGTCTAGTTAAGAGAAAAAAAATGTACACCCTCTGCTTAGAACTATTTGTTTAACTTATGAAACTTCTTGTGGCGTGTAAATTTTGAACACCAACAAATAGTTTTGGAAAAATTAATTGTTGCAGCATGCAAAAGCTGAGGTATCCTGAATAGAAAAGTTTGAAGCCAGTTTTTTTTTTTTTTGTCTTCATCATGTCATCTAAAAGCAGTTATTGTTATATTTATCAATGGAATAATGGTGTTTCTGCTCAACTTGAGCTGCCTGCAAGGCATGAGCTCTCTTAATTTGTTTGTTAGTTAAATCTTACCTCTGAGGAAGTGCACAGTGTCATTTTAGAGATGGTTTAATATCTTTAAACTTAAGTGTGTACTTCTGTGACACGCTGCTAGGTGGAAGCTGACCCTTCTGCTCTGCCTTAGAGTGAGGCAACCTCAGTTATTGTGGTGCAGTGAAGAATTCCATTCAGTTGAATGCTCTGGTTCATATTCAGTCGCCCCCTTACAGGTGTCAGTAAACAGTCTGGTCAGCAGTGCATGGAAACTTGGGCGCAGTGCAAATTCAATTTTCATAATAACTACTATTTTTTTTTTATTTGGTTTTATTAAATAGATGTTGGAAGACAAGTTATTGCCAACTTTAATAAAATTCAAAGATGTTTGTTTAATCCATTAATCCCATCTTTGTTAAGCTGTCACAAAGACGATCTCTTGGATAAGGACAACCTGTTCCCTGAGACACTAATAGAAAACCTTTGTGTAGTTCTATAGGTTAGGAAATATAATGAACTGTTCACTCCTCATGAAATGGATAAAATCTAGATTTAATTTAAAAATAATTATTTATTTTTTTTACTTTTACATATAGTCTCAGAGCAGTTCTGGTCTGTATTTACATCAGCCTAGGAAGTATTGCCTAATGCACCCAAATATAAAAGCACCCTTTGCTTTCCCTTAAAAAGAGGGGGGAAATACTCATCAGCCAGCAAGCACAGAGGATGCTTGATCAGCTGTCAGCAGCCTGATGTTGGCTGTGACCACTGCAGGCCTGGTCTTCCAGCTGGAGACCTAGAGATAAACACAGAGTGGAATAATCATATTACAACTATTTGGATATGCTTCAAACTAAAAGGTTTTCTCGGGGAGAGGAATTTTAATGCGTGATTTTTGTAAAACTGGTTTAGAACAAATTGTTTGTGCACGCTGGAACATGAGCAACTCCACTAATGTGTCTGATCATGCTCCTGTGTCAGCATTCCTCCATTAATGGTGAATGTCTCCTGGAAGATTTTAATACTTGAAAGCAGAGTGGAGGTACCAGAAATGCAGAATGTGGAGGCAGGGGGAGAGAGAGTTCAGGTTTTTAATTTGCTTTTTGACAGGTCATCTTAGTAAGAGACAACAAAAATCAAATTGTGTTTTTACATTTTACCTTCTGGTATTGGTAGGACTGTGAACCTAAATGAGCCATTCAAGGCACGCTGAGGATTCTATTAAAAGAGTTGCTCCATTTTTATGTAAATGAAAATATTAATTATCATACTTGAATTATGAAACTGCAAACATTACAGTACCATCTCAATAACAACTGTAAGTCGGGCTAAGGTTTATGACTAGTGTATTTTAAGCCATTCACAGGTTCTATAATTATACTAAAGATGTATTGTAAGGATAGTGCAAAGCAAGAGTCACTTTCTTAGTTCAGACAAAGCATAGTTTGAACATCAGGGTTAAGACCTGAAAAATAGGTTAGTCAACTCTTTTTTTAAAAGCTATAAAGTCTCATAAAACTCCACTCACTTTTGAAATGGAATGAATTAAAATAATGATGAAGCTCAATGATATGTTTGAATTTTCTTCCTCTAGTTTCAAAACTGGGAGGGGTTTCCCCTTCAGAATAGCCTTTGCCATTTGTTAGATTTGAAAGTTTTCTTTCACAGTATCACACATATGAGAGAATTTTATATAATGATATCTAGAGTATCATCACTCATTTTGGTAATTTTTGGGGTTTTTTGCCATTGTTCATTCTTTTTGGGGAAACAAGAGATGATGATAATAAGGACATTGGACAAACAAACATCACAATCAAAACAGTCTTCCCAGAATTTTATATAATGATATCTAGAGTATCATCACTCATTTTGGTAATTTTTGGGTTTTTTTGCCATTGTTCATTCTTTTTGAGGAAACAAGAGATGATGATAATAAGGACATTGGACAAACAAACATCACAGTCAAAACAGTCTTTCCTGTTCTGGGGGGTCCTTTTGAAATGATTTAGAAATACTTCAGGACTTTAGCAAGCTTGGTAGGAGAATATAGATATAAACTGACCTCCAATGCCTCTTGCATCAGTGCAGCAAATCTGATATAATATTCTTGAAAAATTGACTTGTGTGGATAATTCTGTTATGTGTGGAAACAATTGGTGTGTTACTAAGACTTAGTTGCATGGCATTGCCTGGTCCTGCTTCTAAGAGCTGAATTATATTTACAGATTGCTGAGAATAACTTATTTTTCTACATTTTTTCCCTATACATTTTCTTTGTTACAAGTGTAACAAAGGTAAATGAGATGGAAAGACTGCGGTTCCTTTGCTTAATAAATGGTTGTTGAGTTGATTCACTGAGCAAGCTCTGTGATGGTATTTCTTTCAAAACACAGACAGGAAGATTAACAGCTACTTCACTGTACATATTTAACTAGTTATTAAAAAACACAACTCTCGAAGTTTTGAAGGAAATAATGATTTAAGCACTTTTTTTCCATGTAGATTTTAGATCTGGAACAAACAAATACAGGAGGCTGCAAACAGCCCCTTTGCAAATTGGATTGCAAAGATCCACAGATTTTTTTTTTTATTATGTTTTTTACCTATTGGTTTCACACCAATACACATCAACTAGCTCAGTAGTCATAAAGTCTTGTTGAGCTTGCAGTTTTTCTCAGATCAAATCTTGTGTTGCACCATGCTCTGCAAACAGCTTTCCACTGAAATCTCCAGAGCTGTTAAATGTATTGGACCAAATTCTGCTCTGAGACGTGCCTTGACAAGTTCCCCAGTTAACAGACTCTTCCTCATCTCCTTCATCTTCAATACACATCCTTTTTCTTCATGAAAAACTCCATGAAAAACAAAAGGTCCCTCTCCCTAAAAAACATCTCTCCCCACTGAAGGAGTAGTTGAAAGCAAAGTAGGTAAAGAAGGCAGAGTGAGCAAACTGAAGAACTGAGAGTTACTTTCATTCACTTTACAACCCTTTTCTCAGGTATTCTTCCAAATGAATTTGGGAATGAGAACTGTGTAGGAATTCTGAAAGATATCTATAACTAGTTAATGACAGAAGTCTTATTCACTGTTTTGTACTTTAAGTTGATACTTATTTTCTTCTCTTTGTCTGATCCATCACAAAAGGATAAGGGGAAAAAATAATTATGAATCTATTTTATAACATTTTTGGTGGTAAGGCAGTTGAATTATGCTGTAAGTGATTTATGGGGAGTTGTTAAAAAAGCAGTTTTTTCCCCTGTATTTTTGTCTGGTGCTTTCATTTAAAACAGTGCACTAACAAATCAAACTCTAAAGCATTTAAAATTAGTAATTTTATTTTTGTTTTATGATGTAGTTATCAAAATTACAGGAAAATTTTTGAGTACATCAAGTTATAGTACTAAATTACATAATTGGGATTCTGAGTAATCCCTTAAATAACTACTGTGACTTTCATTATTTGACAAATTTTTGAGGAATGATTGAGAGCAAAATCATAGCCTCTAACTAGAGTTCATGATTGTATTGGGGTTTTAGTTGGGTCAGCTGACCAGGGCCTGGAAACATTATAGAATAACTTTAATATCCAGGATAAACTGAATCTGGGAATACTCTGCTCACAAACATAGGAAATAGGGTGCATATGAGAGTGGGCATAGACACGTGCACTCATCTGGGGCAAATGGTATTTAATAGGGTGGGGTTTATAGTGGTGTCGTACATGCTGGTGACAAAGTCACCTAAAGCTGTGGTCTTAAGTAAAATAAAAAAAGAAATATTGAAACTGGTGTTTTCTTCACATTTGCAGGAGAGCAACATGATGCAGCAAACTCTGTGTTGGGCTTGAGGCTGGCAAAAAAATTACATAAGTATTCTTTTTTACAGGGATTGTGGTAATGATCTGCTTGGGTAGATTCCTCAGAAATTGGTAGGTGTGTTTTCAGCGTCAACCTTTATCTTAAGGAAAAATAAAATTTGGCAGACATAGGAGAAACTTCTGTCTCCTCTTCCACACCTCTGTCACTGAAGAATTTTGTTCTTAAGATCACTTACCTCTTGAAATACTGTGGAAAAACATCCTGGCTCTGACTTCTTTGTGCTGACTCTGGCAGGGACAGCAAATGAGGACTTTAGGTGCCACATGGTTTTGGATGGTGAAGGCTGGCCCACAGGTGCTGAGCGTGGGGGACAGATGATAAGGGCCTGAGGGATCATAAAGTACAAACCTAAGAGGAGGAAATCTTATGTCCTTCTCAGGAGATATATGAGTGAAAGCAACCTGGTGGCTGGTTATCAGGCTTTCTGATCTCAGGGAAGTAACAATGGAGCTCAAAGGGAAAGGAGAACATAAATCTGCGAGCAGTTATAGGGTTCAGTGGGCAACAAAAGTGTGTGAGGCAAAGGAAACATTTGAGGAAAAAGCAGCAGCTTATTTCACGTTGAGGATCACTGCTGACCATGTAAGGGCAAAAGTGTTTGCTGCCTGCAAGTGTAGAGCACTCACTCCAGCCTCCTCTGATCAACACTGTTGTCATCTATTCCCTTGGGACTGCTGTCCTCCTCGGGTCTCATGTATTTGCCAGGGGTTTTGAGTCAACTCAAATTCGCAGGGGAAGATGAAACTAAAAAAAAAAAAAAAAAAAAATTAAAAATATATAAACAGGGCTTTAAAAATATATAAACAAGGCTTTCTGTTTCTCCTTACCAAAGGAAATGGGAAGCAATTTTAATCGCTGTTTTATTTTTTATCCATCCTAATCGATCTGTTTGTCCTTGTGTCTTCATATTTTTGCATATATGGTATGAAGAGGGGAAAAATGAACTTAACCAAAAATGGTTAAAAGTCAGTCTGAAATTGAGAAAAATGAGATTTATTGTCAGGAGAGAGATGTTCCGAGTGAAGCAGTTGAAATAAAGCCATATGTAGGGAAGGTAAAATAAGGTAATAAAGCACAGGACGAATGGTAATAAAAAGACCAAAGATTCTAAATTTGAACAATAGAAGCAGAAGTCAAGCAGTCAGCATGTAACGGATGGAGAGAATTAGTTTAATATGCTGGCAAGAAGGAGGCTGTAAAATTCTGTGAAAAGAAATGGAAGTAAGCCACCATGCTGAACTGGACTGCAAAACCACTGAAAAAGGACACTTTGATGTAGATTTGATGGGGGTGTCCTGTGGGGCAGAGGTAGGGGAGAAGAGCCAGATGCAGTGACTTCAGAAGATGGAAATACTGCAGACGACTGCCCTCCCCTGATGAAAAGAGCCATGAGAGCTACAAAGTATGTGGTCATCCTGTAATCTTAATAAGCACCTTGCTGCCCTAAGAGTAATGCTTTGGTTACCTTTTTGCCTTTTACTTTGGGAGGAATTGGAGGAAATCTCGAGCTTGTAATTGCCAGTGTTGGTTCACAATCTCTGGATCCAGCCTCCGTGGTTCCAGTCATTAAAGCTTCCTTCCCACAGTTCCATCCGTGCTATGAACTGGATGTGCACCCCAGTCTCCTTTGTGGTGAGTCCAGGAACGGGGTTTTTTTCGGTTGAGCTTTGAGTTTGGGGGTGTGTCTGTTGCTTGGATAAGGCTTTTGCTTCCATGACTAGTTGGGAAGAGTTTATCAAACGCAGACCACTTCTGTTGCAATTTTTTACGAGGCCAGATAGGTATATACACACATACCCACAGGTACAACGATGGCCCTTAACAAAATCATATATGCCTTTCTTATCCCACATCAAGAGTCATTTTAAACAATTCCACAGCAAGGTTTTCAGCTGCGTGGAAGGCACAGTTGCAGTTCTTTCACGGTGTTATTAGCACTGTTTCCTGCAGTTTACAGGCTTGTAGCTAATATTTGAAAAGCTGGAAAATGTACAGTAAATGAGAGCTTTTTGCCAGTGACCAGAAATCCTGATATAAAGGTATAAAGACCTAGAAAGATACAGAAAAGGGAGTGCAAGGCAAAGCCCTATATATTGTAGTATGTGTAATAAAAAGTCATTTTGATTTAATACTTTATTTTTTCAATATACACTGAAATACTGAATACTTGAAATATACTTTAAAAAGTATTTCAGAACGTAAGCGCAAAAGCTGAACTTTCTGTATTTCTGGCTTTGGACACAAGGTCCTCTTGAGTTCATTACTCCATAATTAGACCTTGTCTGACTTAAAAATTTTAAAAATAAAAAAAATTCGAATTAATTTTTTATGGCTAAAGTCTATGTATTTTAAAAATTCCACCTTTAATGTTTTGTGTTTCTCTAAGCAGTTACAAGTATATTTAACCTTTATGAATAATGGATAAAAAAGTGCTTGTTGTTATGTGTTTATCAAGGAGTAGAGACAATACATAGATTTTTCTATATAAAACAAGATAAGCTTGAATTAGTCTGTTTTAACCTTGCTGCAATTACCTTAAGGTAAAATCAAGACTTCAAAGAAAAGATTTGATTTGAATTTTAATGGTGCTCCTAAACACATGATTAATCCTTCTTCTTGGCTCTTTAATATCAGTAATTTACAGTTTTATTTAACACCTGTGCTTAAACAGGCCTTCTTTTTGCACCTGCAATTATTTATGCAGACGTTCTGCAGAATTTTTCACCTTCAGTTAGTTGTAGGAACACTTATGACAGAAGGAATCTATGTAAACACCTAAACTGAATGTGTACCACGTCTTCATGTACGCTGATATTAAAATTCATTTTGTTCCAATAAAAAGTAAGGCCCGTGAAGAGTTACACAAACAATATGAGGGGCAATTTAATCTCTGCCCTTATTTTGTCCTCCAAAATACGTGCTGAAAAAAGGACTGACCTACCAAAAAATGCCTCAAAGCAGAAATAACTCGTGACATTATAATTAAACTGACAGCTGTATGTTGGTCAGTATGGAATGACTGAAATGAAACAACCCCTTGGAAGAAATACAGAATGAATGGCAAGGAAAAGGTAATTCTAGTGGACTACAGCGAATGAGCCACATGTATGGGTGAAATCATCACTGTAATCATGTCTGAGAAAAGCAGTTTAACTCTGTTCCTTGCATTATTTTTGTGGATACACAAGTAAAGATTTGCCATATGAGTATTTCTTTTAAATGAATCACTACTTCTTTTAAGCTTCTAGTATAGAAAGTGAGTAATTGCATTGTAAAGCAAAGATTTAGCTGTCACATTTGCAGTCTCCATGATAATACATCCCTCTTGCAGCGTCTGCTGTGACAGATCCTCCCTCCTTCCTTCTTAAGTCTTGGTGGTTTTTACCTTTGTTGTAAACAAGTACTTCCTATTACAGATCTTTTCAAGCAGCTTCTTCAGGTAACTGTTTTACCATGTCCCCTTAATGATATTCTGCTACTTATACCCAACAGGGTCAAACCTTAACTGGATAAAGAGTATCAGTGAATATTTTGAAATTGGTCATGTGAATAGGCCATTTCACAGAATTGCCATTTCACCTGTATTAAGGGAAGATGCTGATATAATGATCTTTAAACCCTCAGTAATGAAATATTTTAGGTCTTCTTTCTAAGCCAAGCTTGTTGGAATAAAACCATTTTTTACATTATCCCACAGCAAATTACTTTTCTAGTTATTGAAAATTACTTTTCTCAGTATCTTAACCAGAAAGTAACAAGAAAAAAATGCTTACTGCAGTGTGGAAGAAGAACTTCTAGAACAAGTGAAATTTTAAATAGCTAGTGTTATTTTAAAACTTGACTATCTGTTGCAGTGACTTGCAGCACTAATGACTTGCAGCACTGAGTTTGGTATGTCAGAGTGGTGAAGTCTGTCTTCAATGTTTGCAATGAGTCTGTCTGTACCATGTGTCCCTTTTTTACTATCTCCAGTTTTTGGGGTTTGCTGCTTAGTTTTTAAATATCTGCAGAATTCTCAATCTAGTCTTTCATACCTGACATAAAACTGGCACATCCCTGCTTCTAATCATAACTAACATAACTGATTTTCTTACTTATCCAATATTTGACAAGTTTAATTTTAAATTACCTGCATTCATCCAATTATAACTGTAGAGGAAGAGAATTTGTCAGAAGTGCCACTGTGAGACCAACATACATATCTTGGGGGAGAAAACCTGTACTAATTACTAGACTAGTATGTCTGACTTGCAAAAAACTGTACTTCTCATCACTGAAGACTTTTTTTGTGTGTAAAGAGACTTCTTTATACCCAAAAAAGCTGCCACATTGGAAAGCTCACCTGTTTTTTCTCCATATCTATCAATTTGCCCTATTAAAAATCTTTCTTATACATATAGACCCTCACAGCTATAACTGTTTTACTTCTGAGCTAGCTTCTTGTTGACTACCAGAGTAGACTGAGATTAGTTACCTGTTCCTTTGCTGTGCAGATCTCGTGGGCAGTCACACTGAAGAACTGAGAGAAAGTCAAACAGGTTTGCCAGAGCAAGAAATGAATTAGAATTAGTGTTTGTTCTTACTGAAGCAAATACATACATACATATATGTGTCATTCAGATTAAAGAAAGAAAGTGACCTGTTTGCTTTGGGAAAAGCAGCAGAGACTCACTCACTCTCACTCCTGATATTTTCTGTGGTAGCCTTACTTCACACATCTGTTTTCAGCAGCATCTGTTAAGCATGTTCATGTCTGAAAGTATTAATTCACACTGGCTGCACAAATCACTTAACTAGACTTATAGCAGTATTTTTTTCTATGGTTATCACTGTATTTTTAACCTGTATTTCCTTTCTCGCTGGAAAGACTCTATAATGAAAATTAGAACACAGAATGTGAGTGGCCTTTACCAGGTTCAGCCAAAGATTGGTCTGTTCTCTGTCTCTCCAGCCCTGCTGCTTTCAGCTCACAGAGTCCTCCTTGAGCTGTGTGTTTCTCTGTATTTAGAAATACAGTGGATTTCTCTTGAACATGCCCAGTGTCTCCTTGAATGCAGATGAACTAATGGGATTCTTGTTACCTGCAGCAAGGAATTCCAGAGCCCAAGTGCATTTAGACATGAACTACCTCCTCTATTTACCTTTTTCTTGAATGTACAACTAATCATAACAGTAGAGCCCCCCCTAGCCCTAGGCAGTCAATCCTTAGGCAGTGACTTGTATATCCTGTGTTTCACTTCAGAAACCTGCTAGTAAAAAAAGTGTATTTTCTGTCTATCAGTACACCTAGATTTCTGTTCATTTAGATCAAGAGAGCTTCTTAGCTCTCAGTATCTGCTGCTACATCCTCAAAAACCTGAAATAACTCAGAAAAAGCAGCATCTTGCTGATTCCTAGTGACTGTTGCCAAACATCACTTATCTCAGATTAGGTGACAAAAATATACAGAAAACCCAGAACTTAAAAGCACAGCATCTTTTCCACAACGTTTCAGCATCTTGCTATATATCTTTAATATAGGTGATCTCTGAAAAGTGTGATTTAGCTTCAAACTGAATTAATTTGTCGTGTGCTTTCCATGCTCTTATTTTCTTATCTGAAATGGCTAGATGTAGTTCTCCCAGAAGTATCAAATCCACCTTGTCAGACTTTGATGGATATTATTATCTAAATCGCCAACTGACATAAACAAGAGTAGCTTAGACCTATTTCCAATTTCTAAAAGATCATGTTTTTAATAAATATTTCCATGTTAAATCTTATACCTTTAAGACCAGTCTCCCATTTCCAACATTTCTGAATGATTCAGAATGTCACAGTGCTGATGAGAAGCTATAGAACACAAGTGTGGTCACCTACAGCATTCCAGAAGAAAAAATATGTCTTGGTTTAAGGGTTTATTTTAACTTAGACCTTGTAATTTTGTCTTCTTTTTTTTGTGTAATTGATTTGGGATACCATTCTAGGACTGTGAAAATTACTTGTTTTCTCGATTGAGTTGATAAACAGAAAAAAATCCAAACACAAAACAACAACGACAAAAAACCCAAACAAACAAACCAACAAACCACTCCTCAAACAGACACAAAATCCTCTTCCAAGGGGAAAAAAAAAAAAAAAAGAGTCATATAGTTGATTTGACTGCTCTCCCCTATCCCTCTCTGACTTATGAACATCTCGTTTCCTGGCACAGATGATAGAAAAATGCTCATGAATTCAACATATAATTACTGTGTCTGGAAAGTTAAGGGACCCAATTCACTCCTGTCGTCTGTTCAGTGTCTATTGCTTCTGTCAGAAATACCAGATATTCTCTTTTAGACAGGAATAGATTTATTCTGTAGACTATTTAAATACCTGTTTGACTCAAGAATGTCTCTTTTTCTCCATATCTAGAAAGTGCTAGATTGCTCAGAAAGCAAACTGAACAATTCGAAGCAGGGAACCCACAAAGTCAAGAGCATCTGCATTAAACCAGTTTAAAACTGAGAGCCAGAGGTCAGTATTTAAAGGATCATCACCAATACTCATTTCTGATAACTCTCAAAGTTACTGAAAGGGCAGTCTTTCTCTAAATTTTGCCAAAATAAAACGAGTGGAAGGAACTTAGCCTTATACTGGTCTGTAGCTTACTAGCAAAATAAATAGGGTTCTGGAGCACTTGAGAAGCTGACATAAAAAAAAAGACAAATGATAAAGGAGAAACTTCATGGAGAACAAAGACATGAAATAAGGGAAATGCAGGATTAAGGCTGAGGAGACCCCATACTCTTAAAGGTTACAAGATTACTGAAGGTAACAAGGTGACTGTCCACAGCAGTATGTAATAATAGGAAGTCACTTTGAATCCTGGTAGCATTATTCTGTCAATATTTGGTACCATATATAGCAGCAAATTTTACTATTGGTTGGTTGCTTACTAAATATGCAAAACAGTAAGTGGGGGAAAAGGGTAATGCAACGTGTCCTTTTTTTTTTTAACATAAAGTGAAAAGAATAATTAATAAAATATTGAAATTATGTTGTCTATGTGATGTTATAGCTTTTCTTTGCCAATTTAAGAATCACTCTTACAATAAATACAAGTAGTGTATAGCTCTGTGCCTTAAAAAAACCCAAAAAACTAAAACAAAATAAACCAAACCTGTCCCAGTTTTTTTTAAAAAAAATATTTGTGGTTGTGAATGTTGAATATTTTTACAGCCTACTGCCACACTCTAATTTTTTTACTTCATGTTTACCAGCACATTTGTTCCTGAAAAGGAAGTCAACACGTATTACACAAAGAATCTGTGAAGGATTCAGGCAGCAGTTTAAAGACAAGGAAAATGGCCTATTATTTAAAACAGTGTTGAATTATTATCTCGATTGGTGAATATGATTTTAAGTATGAATGAGATTTAAAAAAAACCACAAACAACTAAAATAAAATAAGAATGCCTGGTTTCTCAGGTTAAAAAGAAAGACATCAAAGTCTCAGAAAAAATTCATTCTATATTCTTGCAATATGAGAAAAACAGTTCTGTGTTACTCTGAGACAGTTTCCTTTGAAGTATCTGCTGAAATATTGAGGTTCTAACATACTTCATCTCTGCTGCATGTTATGATTGCTTTTTTCCTTTCACTTTTGGGACCGTTGTAGCACCTGTAATTCCACTCCCTCTTCTAGATCATCCACTAGATTTCTTTCATGTGAAATGGATACTGTCGATGGAGCTACTTCATTTGAGGATGCTAAAATGAAATACCTGTCAAAATAAACAGCTCACCCAATATAAATAAATCACAGGTTAAAAAAGTCAATACAAATAACATAAAAAATAAAAATAATTGCAAATGTAGATTTATTTGTCGGCGACAATGCCAGCTTCTTTCGAAAACCTGACAGAAATGAAGTTCTAATTCGAAATTGGTTACTGTAAGAAACTGAAAATTCTGAAGGATTCAGGAGGCAACAGATTTGCATATTTAACCTTCAAAATATATCAAAACAATGTTTTGCTATTGTCACTCACTCTTGCATAGCCGAGCTTATTTTAAATCAACTTCTCCAGTGGAAAAAGATGCTAATGCATCCACCAAACCAGACTGTTTAAGTAGTTTGGTTAAATTATAAGCAGCTTAAAACTAGGGTGGGAAGGTGTATCTTTAATTGTAACCATGCTTACTAGATCTTTTATATTTACATTGCCATGCTGTTGGATGTATGGGGATGGACAATATTAAACCAGAATTGCTTATTCTGACTGTGACATTACAGAAACATTTTGATTTGGTCTGAGGACTAATCCAGATTTAAGCAGGACTTCGCAGAGAGAATGTTTAATACTTATTTATGGGAAAATAGCGTAAGGAAAAAACAAAGCATAATTAAAAAAGCATTACTGAGTAATCAACTTTATCAAATGCACAGCAGCAAATATCCCCTGACACCTTTGTGCAGAACTGAAAAAACTCAGCCACACAAACAAAAATCAGTTCATGATTATCTCTGTTAACATTAGGAGAGAGGCATTATCTCGTAGCCCAATATTCCTTCTATCATAAATACCAAGAGGAGATAGTTTGAAAGCACTTTGTGTGGTTTCTATTAAATAACCTCACTAACTAAAGGCACATCCATTACCTGAGTTCCCTGCATGCTCTCTGACAAGCACTTTGTTACAGGCAGAGAAAATTCAAATAATAATAACAGTTTAAGCGATATCTGGCATTTCTTCAAGGTAAATAAGTATGCTGGTTGAATTTGGCTGTTGAACTGTACATGAAAGTATTATCCTCAAGACATTAAAAACTGCTGGCTACTGTAATGATGAAACAGGTGCTCACAGGTAGCAAAATGCCAGAGTGGGAAAAAGTTTGGAGAAGATTAATTGGAAGAAGGGTTAGCTTGGCAGAAATAAGTAATCCTATTTAAGACTTCTGTATCTGCAGGGCTGCAAAAGCCCTTTTGTTGCAGTGGGTGCATCAGTAGGGCATGGAAGGATTGTAATAATCACCTTGACTGACTAAATAGGGTTGGTGAGTCTTTCAGAGGATGGAGTGATCTAAGAACCTCACAGGTCTTCATATGTCTCTCAAAGCATTTTATCCTGGGCCCTGTAGGAGGTGAGGGATAATCACAAATGTTGAGAACAAAAGGAGGAACAGAAAGGTTTCCCTTTATGTTTATTTACTGGAGGTGTGGGGATTTTGTTTGTTGTTTGTGGGGTTTTTACACATAAATATTGCACAAAAGGGCTGAAGTTTTGCCTTACAAACTTAAAACTTATAATGGGATCTAAACAACTTTACGAAAGTTACCCGATGCAAATAAAATCCTGATATTAATTCTCTTTGATTTCTAATTGGGGTTATAATTACTTTAAATAGAGCCTTGCTCTACCAGCACTGCTGCATAATTAATTTCACTTGTGGCTGAAATGTTCTCCTTGATAAGGCTTCTTGATGAGTAACTTCTACTTTTAGGCTTGACAAAAAAAAAAAAAAGCCAACCCCTTAAAAAAAAACACCAAACAAAAAACTAAAACCCATTAGGGGGAAAAACCCCAACTGTTAGGTGTCCAATCATCTGACAGAGTTTTTGTCCATTATTAACAAAACATTATTCTTATTTCTTATTATTGAAATCTCCTTACAGTGAAAACTTTGGCATTAAACTTTGTATCCCAAGTTTTCTTCAACTAAGAGTGAGGCTTTCAAAAATGGGTCTTTAAACTTCTGCTACCTGTAGAATCAGTGATAAAAAATAAGGTGATAAAAGCAATCTGATCTTAAATGACAAAGTAATGATTAATCTAAAGGAGGAAGCAGACCATTGCTGACTTTGAGGTGTCTGTTTTCCGTTTTTTTACTGCAAGTGGCAAAGATGTTAACTAAAGTATTTCAAATGTATTTTGTTCCATGCTTAGATGGTTATAAGATAAAAATTATAACTAGAGCAATTAAAACCTGATTTTTAAATATTTTTTAGTTTGTTAGACTCTGTTCCTCCCCCCCCTTTTTTTTTAATATATATACGTTTCTTTTATTTTGACTTAAATGAGAACTTTTTCTGGTAGAAAACAAGGACTTTGAGAATAATAGGTGTTCAGAAATGTCTGCCCTTTATCTGAAAACTGGTTACTTTTTTTAAAGAGTTATTCAGTGTTATTTATGCCTACAAAAGTTAGAAAGACACCAGATTGGAGCTGTGTAACAATGAAGTTGATAACAGGCTCTCTTGCTGCATCTTTGAGGTACATGGAACATAATTCTACTTATCAGCTCTTATTTGTTGCTCTCTAAATTAGACATTCATTGTTTTAAGTTTTAATTCCTGCAAGCTATCAGCTCTGGGATTCCAGGCTTACTTAGCTGGTTACTCCATTTGTTCCACTGTTAGATTCTCAGGGTGTGGCTTATTTGGACAAGGGATAAATAGGTTATTTTTCCTGGTGATGAATACTTACCTATAATTTCTTTTCCTCTCCACAGCTTTAAAAACAAATAATCAAATCTTTATCCTGATTTTGATTTCCATGAGAGAATCTGTTTTGATACGCATGTAGGTAAGGCAGGAAGGAAAGCTGGTGATTGAAGGCCAAGGTAGGGAAAAATTCTATCACAGTTGAGCTTTTTAAATTACTTACTGGAACAAATTAGGAATACATTGGTATTAAGTTTCCTTTGATTGAAGACAGGGTCAGGGATAAAATTTCAAAGTTCTCAGAAGAACACAGGAAATAAAATGCTACTAAAAAAAAGTCCAGGTAAACAACAGTGTTTAACCTTCTCGGTTCTAGAAGAGTCCGTGTTAAATCAATATGTTACACTTTTATCCTCCTAGTGATACATGTAAGTTGTATTCAGACATCCCTCTATAAATAGCAGTGACATATCCCTCATGTACTGCTGGCTGTGGAGCCCGTCAGCTCATCACTGTTGCCATCCTCCAACAGCAGATCAGCACGAATATTCCGTGTATTATGGGTTGTATCAGCGACACCAAGGGGGTTGAAATCACATAGTCTGCTAGTCAGCTATTTACACTAATGTTCATCTGGGATGTTCCGCTGGAACTTGAGGGAAAAGGGAATTGTGCTTTTTAGTTACTGTTTCTGCTGGTGGGTTGCCGAATTTGTGCTGTTTTCCGCTCTGCTTGCTTACGTGGGGCACTACCTTGGAGTGGCTACATCTCACTGCAGCTGCTGCAGAGCTTGCAGTGCTCTCTAAGGCATGGACCACATTTGTTCAGTGTGAATCTTTTCATAATATCAAGAATTCCTCTGTGGAAAAAAAAGGACAAAATAAGCCTCACGTCGGCTTCAAAATAAGCCTCACGTCGGCTTCAATGACATTTTAAAATTAGGCGTCTCAGTCAGATTTCTCTATTATATTAAATATGCATGTATGTCAAAATGAAAAGTTTATATAAAAAACGTTTTTGGATCATCTGGTATTCTCCCTTTTCCTTAAAGTTCACTTCACGGGGAGTGTTGGGAGAAGGGCTGTTGTGGTGTTCTGTTTTTGAAACAGACTGTTCCCAATGTTTGTCTGTTCCCACAGAACTAAAAACCAATTTCTTGATTATCAGTGAACTATGGCAATTTTAAGCCTGCTAGGCTATGCAAGCAGAATATTCTGCTTTCTAACTCGATAATTTTCACCATTGTCTAATGTAAATGTGTGCTCTTTCTGACTGTGCTCTCCCTTTTTCACAAAAAACTCATAAATAGAACAACTAGGTTGTTTTGTTTGTTTCTAAGTTGCTTGCCATATATTCATTGTGTCAGAGGACAACTCGGGTTGGAACAGACCTTGACAGATCTTGAGACCAAACTTTTGCTCAAAATGGGGACAGTTATAAGGTCAGACAAGGTTATTCAGGATGTTTTCTGGCTGAGTCTTAAACCTCTGAGGACTGAGATTTCACAGCCTCTCTGAGCAACCTCTGTCTGCCTACCTGTCCTTTTGGGGGAAGAAGTGACTGAATAAGCCCTGGTCCTTCAGCCTCCCCTCACAGGGCAAGTCCTGCAGCCTCAGCTGTCCTGGTAGCTGTCCCCTAGTTGTGCTTCAGTTTCTTTCAAGAATTTTTAAGGTAATATGCGTATTTAAAAAAAAAAACCCAAAAACAACCAAAAACATTTTAATTCCACATTTTAAAGTCTTTATAATAAATAACCATTGTGTATTTTTAGTTGATGCCAGTAAATATGAGGATTAATTTTAATTTCCTTTGTTTTGTTTTGGCTTCTAGCAAATTGTTTTTGCAAATTTCTCAGGCATCTCTAGGAAAGCAAACTTCTGGTCTTGTGCAGAAATTTTAAAAAATAAAAAAAGATCAGAGTAGAAGAGATGGCTCAGACTTGAGATATGATCAAACACACAAGGACTCTTTAGCTTACTTGTGACTGATACAGACAAAGCAGGAAGAACACAATTGTTCAATGTCTTAGAATAAAAAATTTAGCTGGAATTAAATCCAATTGAGAGGAAGCATTTCAAAAGAAAAATCTCTATCTGTAGCTTCCTGATTTTTAGGTCATTTTGATTTCACAGGGCCAAATCTTGATCTTTGAAGCAGCTGTTTCCTGAAGGACTTCAGTCCATGAGAAGGATGCTGTTTTAGACACAAATGCACAGCATAACACCCTGAAGACTGCTATGAATAGTTAACTTCATACCTTTTTGCCACCCAGATTTAGTACAATACATCTTTTAATCATATATCATTTTTGTTGCAGCAAAATTAGTTCTACCACAAGGAGATCAATACAAATCTATCTATAGAATAAAAACCATGGATAGATAGACAAGCCTAACCAGAATCACTTGCACTCCAGGAAGGTCCCCAGGTTTTCAGTTAGCCCAGGGACAGAGGAGCCACCTCACTGAGGGAAACTGTGATGTGTTAGGTATTAGCCACTTGTATCTGGTGCATTTCCTGTTAAATAAACCCTTCTTTTAAGGTGGATAATGATCTAGTTTCAGAGATTGAAGAGCTTTTTAATGAGATTTGTCAGGCTGTGAATTCTGAAAGTTTTCAGTAATTGCAATATAACTTTCTTGTTCCCTCTTTCTCAGTCTTTATAGCATTTGAGAAATGTTTTGCATTTCATCCCCCTGCCCCAAGTTATTTGTTTATAGACGGGCTGTACAAGCCCATGAAGCATGCATTCTCTTTCTTAATTACCTATGAAACCTGGATATTTACTGGCTTCTAATTTGCCTAACTGTGAAATAGAGTTCCAATATCATTTAAGATATGAAATGACAAGTTAAATGCCTCAGAGTCTAAATGCATTGCATCAATATTCCACAAACAAAAAAATCTTGTGTTCTCACCAAAAATTACCCTATGTTCCTTTCCTAAGACCTGCATTTCACTTGTTCATGCTGTTGGCATTAACTATAACACCACTCCTGAAAAATTTCTTATACCTTTACCCATCCTGTGTTGGATTTGTCTGTGGTTTATGTCAAGCTGCCAAGTTTTCCAGTTATCTGGATCTCTCTGTTTACTTTTAAAGCATTTAACAGAACAGTAGCTTCCTTTTTGTTGTCTGAAACACTGACTGGCTGCCAAGATATTCAGGCCCAGGGATTTGTATTTCTTGACCTTAGCTTTTCCCTAGTTAGTCATGGTAACTGTTTTGTAAACAACTTTTTTTACTCATATGAGACCGACATCTACATTTTCTTCAGATGCTTCTACCATTTCCTTCTCATGATGTACTGTGGCATTCTTTTAATTATGATATAATTAAGCTCTTCTTTTTTTAGGTAAAATTTCTCCATGGTATACCTAATATCAGCTTTTCTCCTGAAGTCGTCTATCTTTCTAGAAAGCTTTTTTCCTCTCTCTTTTTTTTTTTTAACCTACTGTAGCCTTCTATCATTCAAAATAAGGTGAGGTACCTAGAACTCCTTCATAAGCTTTTATTACATATTTACTGACTATTATTCAGATATCTTTTTATTGTTTCTTTTTCAAATTTAATTTAAACTATAATAACATTTACTCCAGAAGAAAAGTCCTCTCTCAAGCATGAGAATATATTCCATTTGTAGCAGTAGGTGTAATTGATTCATGAACCATTGCAGTTCTAACTCTTAATTTGAGGCTGTTACTTATTTTCTGCCTAAGTTATGCCTTGTTATGTTAAATAGAAAACGAGAGTGAAAGAAACTTCAGCAGATATTTCTAAAACATGCTGGTTTCTCTATTGAGAGAGATCCCAGAAGGGAAGAGGGAAAGCTCCACAATAAGGTGAAAGACCCAAATCAGTATGTAGCTTTCTACAGAAGGAATAGAAAATGAGAAAGGCTAAAAGGATCAAAACACTAAGAACCCACAAACAGTGTGATTGCCTCAATGACATTTAAAATAGATTTCTGAAGCCTCCCAAATAGGGAATTGAAATGTTACCTTGAATTTTAAGCAGTATGTATTTATGTTGAGGGAACATAATGATCACAATAAAACTGCTTTAATAATGGATTTGTTCCTTAAACTGCTTGAGATAAGCAACAACACGAGTTAATGTTATAAAACTATCGTGTGTTAGTTATAACTATACTGTTACAGAGCTGTTGTTCTGCCTCCTATTTACTAGAGATGTTAGGTTTGAGTGGCAGTTAGGAGAGAATTGCTTTTTAAAAGAAAGCTAAAATATTGCCTCTCACTCTCTTCCTCCAAAGTTTTAGGGAAGTAGTGCTGATCTTGTAGTTTAACACTGTGAAAAACAGCTTCTTCTGACCTTAAAAAATTTATTTCAAGAGATTATATTTTAAGCTTTCAAAGCCATAAACTAAGCTTTTTAAATATAGATATCATTTCTAAATAGCAATCATTTGTAAATAACAACAAGGTCTTGACTTTTTTTTTTTTTTTTAAACGCTCTAATCAGTGACATAAACTTGCTGCAGATTTCAGTACAGCTAATTTGTTTTGTATAGGTGAAGAATTTGGTCAGCTCTGTTGAAGATGCAAGTCATGCACCATTGTTGTTGTCTAGTGCAGCCTTTTCCATCCTCCAGGTGTGCCTAGTGCTACCCAGAAGTAACCATATGTTCTATTAGCTGTTAGTAGCTATTGTTCCAGCAGGAGACATAAAGGTAACTTTAAGTTCCTGGATTTGAGAAAGGCATATAAGTTTAGAGAAATATTGACATTAAACCCAGCAAAAATACAGGAAAAAAATTAAAATAAGTTCCTTAGGGATTTTACAAGGCATTTTTTTTGTTTGTTTTCTCCCTGCTGTAATTGAATCTGATTTCTCCTACAAATCTTTTGTGCTTTAACTGATTTATACTTGTAAATCTTGCTCCATAAAGTGTCAGGCAACAATATTGGCTCAGAAATAAATCTGCCAGTTATGTGAATGTCCATAGTATAATCATACACAAGAAGACAGATCTACATTAGTTATAGTTTTGCAAGCATTTAACAATCATCTGGGTTCATATAGAAGCAGACACTCGAGTTTATTTGTTTTCTGTAGTAACATATTTAAAAGTGGAACTACTTGGATTGCCATTCACATACCACCAATCTTAAGAGTCTAACTTGGCATCAGGATGTCTTCAAAGAAGGAGAGTGCACGGTTCATTACTGCCTCTGAATTCATCATTCCTAACACTGCACAGCTTGGGGCATGTCGGACTTCACAAATTAAACAGGTAAGTCTTGATCTGTTCCAGGCTGGTACACCTGCAGCATAAGCACCTGGTGCACAGAAAAGTGCCACCGGGGATTCATTAGGTGGCATTTTCCTTCTGAAGCAGTGCTGATTAACTCCATGCTATGCTAATGAGCTGCTGGAAGCACTATCAGTCAGCAGGACGGGGAATGGGCAGGTAGAGGGGTTTTAAGGATAGTGTGAGCTTCTAGGTTTTGATCAAGTTCTTAGCTTCTTAATTGAGGGGTTATTGATGGGGGTTTTTTTAGGTTTTGGTGTTTGCAGTTTGCTTTTTCCCCCCTCTCTCTGTGGTTCTTTGATATTGTGCTTAAATACTTTTTTTTTTTTTAAATAATATATTACGCCATTAAAAAAAATAAAGTATATAGTACTGAAATACACTAAACCATGCTGTAATGTTCTGTCCTGCTTTTGCCCCTGAGTTAGATTTACTTTGCTACAGGGCATGTCTGCTATTGTACATATTTCAGATTTACTACGAAGGAGAAATTAGAAGGCAAGCCATCCTTAACCTCAAACTATAATTATGGGTGCATAGTGTACACACACAGAAGTGCTGCAGTCAAGCCCTCTGCTCACTCAGAGCCCCGTGGACCCTGGAAGGGTTGTGCATTATTGATGTCCATGTTGGTCAGTCTGTTGTGCCAGAGCTACGGGGGGGTTTATTTGCAGTTTTGCAATAAATGTACAGTAATGCTTTCCAAGCCCAGCAAGGAATTAGGCTGATAACACAAGATTGTCCAAAAGAATTACACTCCTTCTCTTAGCTCTGTTTAGCTCCAGCAAAATTTCCAGCCTCTCTTAGTGTTCCTAAGTAGCTACCCATTAACAAGGATGTGTACAATGCTGTCTGTATCTTCTGCTCTGTATCAATGTACAGATAGTTTTGTATAGTGAATATAGAAATATGAAGGTCACACTTTATAATTAGCTTATCTAAATAGCATTGGCTTATATTAGTCGTAGAACCATTGATGTTGGAAAAGACCTTTAAATGATCAAGTCCAACATTTTTCTGAGGACAAAACCAACTTCACTTTGAAGATGACATCAGCTTCCTTTTCTATGACACAAAAAGTCTCTGGAGACTCCCAGAAGAGAATTCAAAATTGTTAACTGGTTATACATATATTTAAGTCTGCATTAAAAAGCCGTGTTTTAAACTTAAGAAGGAGTTGATATAATCCTATTTCTGGACTTGAATGAATGCCAAATTGAATTAATTGATATCAAACAGGGGGGCTTTTGCTTTCTTTCAAAAGCAAAGAATTGAATCACATTATAAAAAAATGAAATTAGAGATCTTTTGGTCAATGCCTTGTTCTGATATAAACTCAAAACATCACTGCAGTTTTCCACTCATTACATCTTCTTACCATCTTCGTTTTATGAAGGGTTGATGATATCTGGGATTTACTGATGTGACCAAAGGAAGAATAAAATATTTGGACCTTGAAGAAAATGGTTATTTTGGAGAAATTTGCTTTGAGCTCTGAATTGAAAGAGCATACTTCCTGAACTTCATGTGTAGGGAAGAGATGAAGGGAACTATTTCTTGTGTACTTGTGTGTTTTACTGTTTCTGTTCGGTTGTTTTTGTTTTTTAAAGAAGGGCAAGGTGGTGGGAGGGGGGGAGGAAGGGAGTAGGGAAAAAGCCCAAAATATAATAAAATGCACATGATAATCTGCATTAAGATATTATCTAAATTGAAGGAATTAGTTAATTCTGAATGGAAACAGTTTCTTGTCTTATAAACATTCTTAGTGCTAAACATTGAAAACCAGTTAAAACTAAAAAAAAAAAAAGAAAACAACAAACCAACAAAGCAAAACCAAAAAACACACAACAATTCTTATAAAGAGAAGCTATACAATTCAGGGTACATATCCTTTTTTCCATATTAATTTGAAAGGTAGATGGGGATATCAGTTCCAAATGGGTGTCAATCATCTGTAAAAAGCTACTGTATAATATAAACAAAAATTAAAAATATGGATTCATTGGCTTTGCCTTTGAAGCACCTCAAAAGAAGGGGGTAATGATTGTTACAAATGAGTAATGATTGTTACAAATGAGTTTGTGATTTGTAATTTCAGACACACTTGAATACATTTTCTCTTCGGGCAACAGGAGCATTGATTTAACAACTGAAATCAGCGTAGTCTTTGCTATTGGCTCAGAATAGACCAGAATTTCTTTCTCTGAGCTTATTGGTACATGGATAATGCAGCACAGGGCTCAGGGATGAGAGATTTCTGAAAAACTGCAGGATTAGGATGAAGACAGAGAAACTGTATTCATTTTCCAGGGACCCAAACTTACTGTATTCTGCAGTAATACAAATTCAAGCATAGTATTTTCTTGTAAAGTTGCTGTATACAATGCATGTGAACCAATATTCCTAATGGGAATGATAGAAATGGTAGAGAGAAATTCTACTTCTTAAAGAACCTAGCTCTAGTGATCTCATTCTGTTGAGCTTATTCTAACTAGTGGATCTGTTAATTAGTGTTTTAAAAAATGGAAAGCCTTGTTTTACTTTAATTAGCCTGTTCAAAGGATTTGTTCCTGAAAAGAAACCTGTGATACAGACTTGTCTGGATTATTCTTTCTGAATGACACACTTGGAATATCAATGCAGAATTAGGGAATTTCTCTACTGCTGCTTCAAGCTCCTCAGTGAGCAACAGCAACTTGGAAAGACATTATTTTGCATAGATTTACCAACGTACAAAGAAAATCTGGTCAAACTTGGCCCAGTGTCACTGAAATGTCAGCCTTGAAATGCCAGAGAACATCATAATGCTACTTTTCGTGTGTCAGTGTTTTCCCATGATCACAACCTTTGCAGGGCTGAAGAGCAAGAAGGACCACAGGAGATAAAGTTAGCAGCTTCTGATTTAGTATTCTGAATGCTCTCTCTTGGTTCAAACGGTGGAATATGTTGAGAAATCAGCTGTGGAACTGTGGAACCTGCCCAGTTGCCAAGGACAACTTTCCGGAGCAACAGAGATCCACTGGGTGGTCGTTTGAACAGTGATAAGAGTTTGCTTGACTAACAAAATAACAAAATAGTTAGCTAACAAAGCAAACTATTTTCGTTCATCACGCAAATGTTTGAGTTGATTTTGAGCTGTCCAGATAAATACAGTGTTCATTCCTGGAGTGGAAGGGAATTGTTTTATGCACAGAGACCAGATGTAAAGGCGGAAAGATCTGCTCTTTGGTTTTCTTTGATGGTTTTTTTATGCCTTCTTTCTACACATATTTTCAGTGCTTACTCTTTCAGCTTTGAGTGTACCCCTGCCCAGAGACATGAGTTCTAATAGGACCCCTCAGAACATTGAACCCACTACTTGTTACTGAGGAGAAACTGCTGCCAAAATACCTGCATGCAAATATCTCTTAATTGACTTCTCTGCTTCTGTTTAGGTTTGGCATTTGGAGTTCTTCGTGGTTTTGCTCTTTGCCAAGGTTTGTGAATCCTTTTGCGTCAGTGACTTGAAGACCACTGGTCAAAATGGGTCAGCTCGGTCATGTGGAGACACTCCATGATCATCCTCGTCTGTATGCTTGCACTGAGCTTAATTTTTGTTTAAATTTTGTTTCTTTTAATTGCTGTCTGGGAACACAGTTGAATTTGTTCTAGTATTGGTTGAAGGATCCCTCTAAATATGCCTTTTGTTTTTGTAAATTTTCTAATCCTCTGCAACTAGTCTCTGCTGGAGTGAGTTACCAGGCTCTTAAATTCCTTTTGCCTTTTTGCTGGGTGCTCACCAATCAGAAACTTTGATGTGATCTGTTAGATATTGCAACAGAAATGTTCACAAAAACCCTTTTTCATAATGCCAACGTGCCATTCCAGTTTTACTGCCATTATTTCTGTGGAGAAGAAAAAAGAGCTGCTTTGCAGTTGGTTAGACATCTGTCAAACAAGTTTCAGGGTCCTACAGTACCTGTAGGTCCTTTCTCCAAGAGGGGGATTGAAAGAGCAAACTGCAATTTAAAACCATAACTGCCAGTAATGATATTCAAGGGACTTTAAAAAGAGTTTTCTCTTTTTAAACAAAACCCCTGTGGGCAGTCCCAAGCATGTAACCAATCTCTTATGGTCTTATCCATCTGCTTTTTGTTATGTGAATGTTTTTTGAAGTATGAATGTCTTAAAATGTTCATAGATGCTTGCTGCAGATCATCAAATTCATGTTGGTTTTTTTTTAAAGAAAAACATGTGACAGAAGTTTGATTATAGGGGAACTAGAGCTTCAGTTGCTGTACAGCAACCACAGTGCAGCACAGAAAGAGGCCAGGCAGATATCTTCAGGAACCATTTCAGGAAAGGTATAAAAATCTTAAACACCTGGAGAATTGAATCTCCTCATTCCACATCCCTATCACTTTAGCTGGTGTGAGGTATTTCAATAACTTATGCAGCTGACCTAATTTTTCATATAAAGATTATATGAATAAACAAGTTTTGTTACAATAGTGCTCAAATGTGAGTAATTTCTAGGTATTTATGCATCCATAGACAGAATTTTGCGTTCTGCTGCTGGACTACTTTCACCCCAGCGTTTTGGTTCATATTTTCTTCCTTAAAACATATCACAGTCTTGCTTGTAATAGACAGTCAATCTCTCAGTAAATCCTGAAAATAAATCTTTTCAATTTTAGGATGTTTGTGAGACCTACTGACTCCTTAATGCTAGATTCTTTGTATTAAATGAAATGTTTTAATGGTGTTTTAATACATGTATGAACATACAAATTAATATTGTGTGTTGCACAGATGTGAAATCTTATTAGGAACAAATTCTAAAATTTCATCCCAAAATGAAAAATTAAAAAAAAAAAAAATTACTGCTATTAATGGAAGAGTGGCTGTGCTGTGTGCAGTATTTCCTGCTTTCCTGTGGAGTATATTCTCCACACATACCTCACTAAATATATCCATTTAAGGGATTTCTAAGAGCCTCATCACCACAATATTAAAATGCCAAACTTTTCCCTAATACATGTCATGAAATACATGTGGTAGGAATATTATTTCACATGGAAGTTGTGAAATAAAAAGAAAAACTATTTTTAGTACTTTCTAATATATTTCTCCGGTTTTATGTTCACATTTAATTTACCATTCCACTGTTAAGAAATATGTTCTTAGTGAAGGTACAAAATAAAATTCTTAACAATTTTCAAATTTTTTATTTTTTTTTTTTTTTTTTTTTAGTGGATGTAAAAGGTTTTTATGAGAGTGACATTTGTGTGCAAAGCAAACAGGTCAATGCACCTGATATTCAGTACAGGTGTGTAACAACATGCAATATTTAGTGTGTTGAAAATTGACAGGGGATTTCCATGCTAAATTTAGACCTAGAAAACTCAGCAAAAGTAGAGCAGCTTAAGTTGTTAAGCATTAATCAAGTGTCTCCATAGTGACAGGTCAGTACTGGAAGTGCTAATTCATGGGGGAAAATTAGTTGTTGTTTCATAGGGGGGAGAATACACGGTGGAGGCAAAGTAGACAGAACTCCTTTGCATCACAAACCTTTTTCTTGGGGATAGGAAAATGGAAAAACTGAGGAACATCGGACTTATATAATGGAAGAACATCATAAGTTAATCAGTGATTACATGAAACAGTCCTGAAAATTTCGCTGTCCCTGAAGGGTTTGGAAAAGAGATGAGGGCAAAGCACGACACCCATTCATCTTCACAGTGCAAACTCCTTGAATGCTCGTACCAAAGCTGTGTGAAAGTAGTGTTCACTTCTCCAAACCTTTACATGACCTCAAAAAGAATAACCTGAAATATCACAACAATATTTTAGAAATAAAATCAGCCTGGTGTGCCTAAAAACTACTTTTTGTCTTTTTGTGTGATACTTAAGGTTACTGTACGTGCCATAACCAGTTGTTGTTTCCTGCAGAGTTCACGAGCACAGAGTTGTCTTCTATATGGTTTTTTTATTGGCAGACATGTCTGGAGAAGGAAGGCCTTGCTTTACATTTTCTCTTCCCTTGCTACTGGTCTTGGACTTCATTTTTCCAAAGTTTGCTGTCTGATCTGATCTGCTGCTAATTCCAGGTCAGTTTGTGCCAACATCTGTAACTGTCAGTGAATAAGAGTAACAGATTTGGGTGTGAATTTGTGATGACTGAATATATGCAGCTGATTCCAGTTCACCACATTGATGTATTTCCCTTTCATATATTTATGAAATGTAAAATTACTCAAAAAAAAAAAAGTCTTGTGATCTACTACCAACTGATTAGTAATCCCATCTTGGTGGAAAAAGGATCCATTTTAGACCAAATGTATTATTTAATGGAAAAAAATGGGTCAAAACCTGATGTTTTTGATAGACAATTCCTTAGTGACCAGTCCCAGCTGAAGAATTTGCATTTGAGACCGTTGCTTGATGAATAGGCATTTTTAACAAGGAAAAAGTTTTCCTTTTGCCAGGTTTTTCACTTTCATTTCAATGGACACGTGCATGTCATAATTTACTGGTGTTTCATTGACTTATTTCCTCCATAAATCCTGAGTGAAGTTACAGATCTGTGTGGTGCTAACAGCAGTTCAGCTGGGAAGGATACATAGTCCTTTCCAGGGAAAGGAAACTGTCCTTATAAAATATGGAAACAAGTGGCCAATGGCTATTATGCTGTCATAGCAACATGTGGTTTAAATTCACAGATAAATGGATAAAGTCAGATGACTCAAAACTCACCAGATATTTAAATTTCCAAATGTATAAACATAGGAGTGAGTTAACCTGCATAATTAGGTTTTTTGGCTCTGGAGAGGAGAAGACTTGGAAGGACCTCATCACAATTTCCTGGTCCTTCCTGGTACTTAAAAGGCACATACAAAAGATGATGGAGTCTCTCTCTTCCCAAGAAGTTACATGGAGAAGACAAGGAGTGACATGTATAAGTTGCACAGTGACAGGGTCTATCTCAATACAGAAAATAAAATTTTTAAAGTAGGAACAGATATCCAGTGGAACAACCACTTCAGGGACATGGTAGAATTCCCATTGCTGGAGGTTTTCAAAGTGCAGATGGGCAGGCTGCTAGATAATCTGCATTCTTTTTCCCATGAGAGGTTGGACCAGAGGATTTTTTGAGGTCACTGTCAACCTAGACTGTTTTATGATAAGTAAGAGACAGAAAAAAGGACTGATTCCCAAACTAGTCTGCTTCTTTGCTGTGTTCATGTGAGGGTAGTTTCCTTACACAAAAATAAATATTTGGATAGAGGTAAGAACTTCAAATGTTTGGGATATTCATTACACTTTGTGTAGTGAGCTGGAAAATTTTGACTTTAAGAAGAATTACACTGGCAAAAAATAAACTCTAAAAAAAGAAAAAAAAAACTTAATTTTTTGAGGAAGTTCTATAAATTGGGAAATCAAATATGAGAGTGAGAGGAAAAATTAAAAATTGTCAGTATTCAATTGGAGTAGGAAAAGGCATGAAATGCAGTTTAGTTTTTAACTTGTTTTCCTTGTCTTTACTGTTAAACCAAAGAACAATAAGTGGGGAATTAATGTAATACAAGGAATTTTATATTAATATATATAACTCATTATCGTAGAAATTTCGGTCAGAAAGTGACCTCTAAGTGTGGTGATTTTGTTAAATCATTTCTGTATATAAGATACTCCAATGTAATCCAACATGTTTTCACTGAAAACCTTTTGATAACTCCACTTCTTATGTGTGTGTTCCCACAGGACTCTTAAATAAAGCTGATGGGAAGACTGTAAAAAGTAGTAACCCTGTCAGTACAACTGATGAGCCATCTACTTCTCTGATCAACAGGCAGTTTTATTGTAGGGAGAAAAAAACCAACCAAACCAAATCAAACGAAAACCTTGTGACTCTAAAATAAAAATATAAAAAAATAATTGCGCATTTTATGGCACAAAAAACTAAGAGGTACTCACCCAGGCCCCTCTGCTTTCATATATCTCAAATATAAGGGTTTTCTCACAGTCTGTCTGCACTGTTATGTGGTATAACCCCGTGCCCCTAGTCTGTTTTCACCACTGAGTTTTCCCATCAAATTGAAATCCATTTATAGTCCATAAATTACAGAAGGGCTGGTGTGTGCTCTTTTTCCAAACTTTGTTTCTGGGGCCAGTGGGGATATCTGAGAAGCAAATACAGCTATTAAATGTTTTTATTCAAGATATGGTTATGCCATCTTAAAGTTTTCTCTCGAGGAAAAAAAACCCACTTAGAGGTCATTTACTGTCTGAAGAGTGTGTGATGATAAGTGCAATCCTTAATGCATAATTTTTCCTCTTAAGCTCAGTTGAGTTCTAAGCAATTTTCTCTCTCTGCTGTGTAAAACTGAATACAGTACGAGTATGATACAAATATGTATCTTAATCCAAAATATGTACATGCTGTCTGGTCTTAGTCTTAGTGCTAGGCCAAACATTTTAAATAATTGATATGGCATTTACATGTAAAGTCCTAGAACAAGAACCTCCAGGTTTTGAAGTCAAACACTAAAGTTAGAAAGAAGCCACAGCTTAAGTTGCCATTTTCTTGTGGTGTTGTCTTTGTGTAAGCATTGCTGTGGTCATTCATTGCATAATCATTTAGTGTAAACCTCCTTATGAAAAGAGCATTCATTACCACAAAGGGGAAAAAGCATTTGCTGAATGGGGAACTACTAAATGATTCTTCATTGTGTTCATCATTAAGTAGTGGTGCTGTATCAAAATACTGCAACTGATACAGAATTATTAATTTCCCTCAAGGGGTTTCTTTGGTATTTATCAACAAAATCTGAAGGATTCGTAGTGTTTTATGAAATTAGTTGAACAACAGCATGTTAGGTTAAGTGACTGCTTTTGCATTTAATTTAGAGTGGACCATCATAAACTTTCTATTTACCTGATTCCTCTGAAATTAAGTTTACTAGACATCGTATATAATCAACATCTTTATTACTTGCATTCTGGGCAGCTTTCTTATTTCAGAAAATGATTTAATAGATAAATGAGAAGGTATTTAAATGATCGTTGGTAAATCTGGCACTGTGACTGCTGAGACCTGAAAGAGTATTGTTCTGGAATTTCACATTGCTTTTAGTTACATTGATAAATAACTAGGAAAAAAAAAAGTGTAGTATATTCCCAGTAACCCTTTTAATCTTTGTAGTTATTTAGGTTGCTTCTTCTGCTTTTTGTAAAATCTATACAATTGATTGATACTTGCTTTCTAAGCATGAAGATTTAGAATATCTTTTGCTGTAACTTGTTTGAACTTTCATCCAACTTTATGAACATACTGCAAAACCAAACACATCCATGTCTGAGTTTCTTTAGGATTGCTCAGATTAATATATAAGTGTCCCAACATAAACACAGACAGAGGTATAACTGTTGTGAGCAAGCTGGTTATATTTAATGACATTTCATCATTGTTTTCTTTCCTTAAAAACATAATTTTATTGAAATAAGGCATAGTGGGCAATGACTTAGAAATCCAATTCTCTAGATACTAATGCATTCAAAATGACAAACCAGCATAAATGTTGCTGGCTGCTGTGTCTCACAGTGGTGTAATCCTACTGATGCTCACATTCCAGCACCCCAGCCAGGTTTCATTCACCTCATTGCTCTTTCCCTGCCCCACAGTCCCTGGTGCCTTCTGCCCATGTCACCATCCTCTCTCCTATACTTTGTTTTCACATCTCCTGTTATAATTGCATCTGAGAAAAACTTCTGTACGCAATGTGCTCTTATAATAATGTCATTAATAGAACCTTTTTCCCTTCCCTGCCCTCTCCAGGACCGTGGCTGTGTGACTGCTTGTTATTTACGGTGTGCATGCACCGAATACCAGCAGCAAGGATGAACCTCATTTTCTTGTTCCTCGCTGTACATTTGCCAGCGAGTGGATGTGCTTAATTGTGGTTTTATCTAAGCTAATAAAGCTGTGCCAGGTTGTTAGACATGGAAGACTGCTTAATGCCAGTTTTGTCCCCACCAAGGGTCTCCGAAGACCCCGTTGCCTGGAAACGCCGAGGCCAGGGTACCTCAACGGGCATCAGCAGGGGCTGAGTGTTTGCAGGGGAGCTCTTGTGATCTGTAATTGCTCAGAGAAGTTGGTGATACTCTGAGGTTCCTTTTCCATCAGGGAAGGGTGGCTTTTCATTTTTCTTTTTTATTTTTTTTTCTTTTTGTTCTTTATTTCTTCCTAAAGTTCCTTTTCCTTCCTTTCTCCCTTATTCTTTCATATCTATAATGCACTTGTCACAGTCCCGGTATTTTATGAATGCTCTTTTAGGACTGATTAATTTATTTCTTTTGTCTGTTAATGTATGCAGTGTATAAATTTAACAGGCATCCTATTAAAATCCCTTGAAGTGAAATTATTTGACTGTATATTTGAACTTTATTTGGTATGCCAAATACATTTTAAAAAATGCATGAATCTGAATGAATTCTTCCCGCTTGACCAAGTGTGATTTCCTGCTGAAATGTGAATACTGTATACTGGAGCCATCCACAGATTCTTTTGACAGCTTGAGTACATTTCCAGATGGTGTGTAATCACCATTCCTTTTTAAATCTGTTTTTATAATGGTGATAATTAAGAATTATTTTCTAGGACTGAATAGTCTGTAACACCCAAATTGAAAATGGTCAAGAAAGTAGTTGGCAACAAAGGGCTGAGCTAAAATTTATTTCAGTATAATAGGACCATGATTGCACCCTACTTTTAAATGAAACGGTACTGTGCTAATTGTTGCACATGGGAACAAAATAGTTCAGTTTTTTGTGTTTTCTATAACAGAGAAAGGAGGCAGAAATAATATTTTTTTGGTTTGGTAGTTTTTGGATCTGATCAAGCTCACTACCTGTAAAATACGACTTTCAACAGTAGAACCTATTTATACATACACCACTGCGCATGCAAAGGTATTCAAAATAACTAAGATTAATAGTCAGATTCTTCTGAAAATGAAATACATGACTACAGGCTCAATCCATGTGCAAGATGAGTGACTGAACTTTGTTTTTCTCATGCTTTGTAAGTATTTATGCCAAACATCATATTTATTCAGAATCACAGTTATTAGTTATATAGCTGTAATTAGCCACTGCATTTAATTGCACACCATTATTTCCATGTATTTACCTAATTAAAGTAGTTAGCTTGTATGCATAAAACTGTAATGAGTAATTATTATACTGTGGAATGGCTGTCTGTTCTCGTCTGAAATCACTGCCATTGTTGGTTTTCAGCAGCAAGCCTTGTGCACAGTAACTTTTCTCCTTGCAGTTGAGGAAGAAACTTCAATAATTCAAAATGCTTCACTTTAATCCTAGGTAGACCTGAGGTAGTGGCAGAAAGAGGAAGGTGACTTAAAAACATCTGATTTTTAGTCTGGATAGTTTAATAATTTCAACATGACTAATTATTTTAATCCAGGAACTGCTAATTTAACAGGTATAGTATCTTTCCAGTGACCCTTGTAATCTTTGTAGTTGTGGGGGTGGTTTCTTCTGCTTTTCATAAAATGTATAAAATCTCATTGACTGATACTTGCTTCCTAGGTATTTATTTTAAGAATCATCCACTCGAAATGGGTTGGATAGATTGTACTATATCATGCTGTTCTCTGATTAGACAAATATATAGAAGTAATATTGATGCATGGAACCTCCTGGTCAAACTGTGACTGCTGCTGCAGTGTTCAAATTGCCCAATAAACCCAGAAAAGCCAGGAAAATTCAGTCATGCAAAACCAAACATGACTGAAACATAGCTCAACTGGAGCAAGCACTTTGAAGGAAAAAGTAGCGCTTTTTGGTTCTTTTGGAACTGATAATTTAGCTCTGGTGTCAAAGAAATCTGTAGGTAATTTGTATGTCCATTTCCGAATGCTTAATTAACAAATGTATGCATTAGCAATATGTATAGCCCATTTCCTGGAAAAGGCATTGCCTTGCCATAGGTCTACTTTGCTAGTGCTGCAAAAGAAATATATCTGATAATTTTTACTGGGAAATGGCTTATACATTGATCTGATATACACACACTATTGATCTTCGAGACGCCTTAATGGGATTAAACGGAAAATACATTTATTATTTATAAGACTGAAAAATTCCACAGAGGAGGGAGGACCTGAGCTGTTTTAAAAGGAAAAAAAGTGTAAATCTGGCTTGAGTGGAACTGTTAACGAAGAGCCTAAAAGGCAAGGGATGAGCATGACTGCTTTGGGTGCCTGGGTTTTGGAATGGTTTTATTTATTGTATGTATCCTCTGCACAGTTAGAAAATTAGTAGGAGCCAAAAAAAGAGGGTTAAGGTAAAAAAGCATTTGAGGCAGTAATGTTCACTAAGTGCACTTGTATTTCCTCTTGCTAAACTAGAGTTTTATGCTTTGCCAATATATGTTCACAGTTACTGCACTTTCTCCAGTAGGATCACAAGTGGAATGGATGGGATGCTCTTGCCCATCAATTGGTTTTTTCCAGGCTGAACTGTGGGAGAAATGCGGGAGAAGGAGGAAAGAGGAAGCAAAGAGTAAGGGGTAGAAAGGGCATTGTCTTCAGCAGGGTGTTTCTAGAAATGTTCTGCCTATTGTCATTTCTCAAGGTCTGCTCCAGTTTAAATAGTTATCAAAACAAGCTAAGAGTACTCATTGTGAACCAAACAGTGCTTTTGGCATAATAAATATAAATTCATTCCCGAGTTACTTTTCAAATACCTTTGTCTTTTTGTAGAATTTATCTGGTGTAAGTTATTTTGTTCACTTTCTTAATTCTTTGTTGGAGAGTTTTAAGCCTAGACCTCAATCCACTGTAAAGGGTAAGAACACTGCTTTGGAAAGACCCACAAAGAAATAGAAGCCAACAGTCTGGAGCGTGCCTGAAATCCATATATAAGAACATAATCCTATTTATCTGATTGCTTAAATATAAGTATTATATTGATATAATATAAATATATTTATACAATATAACTAAAATAGAGATATATAAAATATACTATAAAGATAATAAATAAATATAGCTTTGGAATCTAAAATGCTTTCATCAGTTAACATCAAGCATTGAATTTGACATGATAACAGGTGTGAAGTATGAAGAAATACCTCTTCCAGTATGAAGAAAAGCCTAACTTCAGTCTCTCAAATTTCCTTTTAACTAAGTTCTGCTTTAAGGAAGATTAACAGTTGCAGGCATGTTTGTTTAGAGGCACTAGAATACAAGATACATGAACACTGTATTTTTAAAGGAGGACATATATTAAATGAAATTACCTTTCAAAACTGTACTTATCTTTTAAGTCTCAAACACTGAAATTACTTGAGCAAGCATAATTTATTCTGTTGATGGCTGTGTACACAAGATAATCTGTAGATTGCAGCATCACCCAACCTCTTTCCTTTTTCTAGCTCAGCATAATACTCTACGCTATGTCTAAAAGTAAGTGTGTTTACAAAGTGTTTTGTTTTCCCCAAAGTTAATGTGAGTTCAGCAGTGGGTGATCTTAGTGCATTGGTAAGTTGTACTGATAAAGCACAAAATATTCTTGAACTATGAAATGCTTTTCAACCAGAACCATCACGAGAAGATTTCTCTTCTGACATTTGGTTCCATTTTTTAACTGTCTTGACCTTGGGCTTTTCAGATTAAGCATGTCTGGTGAATGGTAAGAACTTGAGTTGGACTCAGTGATCCTTGTGGGTCCCTTCCAACTCAGGATATTCTGGGATTCTCTTTCATTTCACCTTTCCCCCAAGAAGGAAAGAAATTACTTATTATGGGGTATTTTTAATACCTGAGCATGTTTTCATTGTCGTGCTTCGTGTGTGTTACAGTGCCTCCAATCCACTCAGGACATTTTCTTACATTAACGAGTAAATATTGATGATTGGATGTTTTTAATGATGGCAAATAGGGTTTATTTCCTTTTCCAAGCTGAGGGTAGAAGGTATATGTTGAAATTATGTTAATTATGTATTGCACATAGACATGGAGTGTTTTGTATAATCAATTAAGGCATGGGAGAAATTATGTCATTTATAATTACATCTTAGATGGAAGATATGTGTAAATAATGAATGCTATAGGAATGTTGTCAGTGCTTAGGTCTATTTCTGAATATTAACACTCTAAAGATTAATTTTCAAGTATTTACTAATCCTTTAAAAGACATAAGAGAAAATGCTTTCAAAATAAACTATTGATCATAAGAAACAAACAAGCAAACAAACCTTTGCATTGAAATATTGAGAAATGTATAAATTTGTGCACAACCCTTAGCTGACAATCTATGGTATTTCACAGTAGCTTACTTAGAGTGCAAAATTAAATAGAATTTAAGTCCTTTATTAAAACCAAAATGCCTACTATATCATCGAGTCTGCCAAATTGGTATAAAAGCTCCCTCAATTCAGTAGATTTTGTATTAAAATTGAATTTGCCAAAATTGAGCCCTGAATAAATTAGTCTGCCTAACCTTGTCTCTGCTTTAGCTGTATGTGTGATTTATGACTGGTATATTTATAAGAAAAAAAAATCACATTGTCATCTAAATATTCAAGCTCTGATCCTGAACAGACCTATGAATAAGCTTAATTTTAGCAACATGAGAGACTCGATGGCCCTTTAGTTGTCTAATGAGGTGCTCAAAAATAAGCAAACATGCGTAATAATCTTTGTTAGAAACTGGGTACAAGGAAGTCATAGAAATGGCAGTCATGTCCAAGAGAGCTAAGCATCTTTTCAAATTGCTGTAACAGAAAGGGTAAATTTAGCAGAAAACAAATTAAAGTCATGATTGAGGAATAGCTGCAGAGTTAATTAGCTTGTTTTTAAAGTGTATATATATCAGAAAACATTTTCAATGTCATCTTACAGAAGAAAATATGAATATAGAAAGAAATTGGCTAGTGAATGGGGTTTTTAGAGAGTTTTTTAGGGTTTTAAATCAAGGAGGGACACATTGTTCCATAAATTTTAGGCATTTTTGGAAAGAATGCTTGTGTAAGAAAAATACTCCCAAAACTTACAGTGGATGCATGATGAATTTTACAGAGATTTGTAAGTAAATCTGTTAATTAGTCTGCATAGAAATTAATCTGAAAATATGTTTATGAAACTCTAGTACGTGTATCATATTCTCTTTTGTCATATATGATTCTCCTAATGGATTAATAGACACTTTTCACTTCCTATGTGGTTGAGATTAAAATCTTGTGAATAGACCACAATGGAAAGCGTAAGTTGCTAATCAAGATAATTTATTTGCAGCTGTGCTTAACCGTGGAAGATTTACACAGGCCATGGGAAGGGTCAAACCAATACCTTTATTACTTTTAAAGTGGGTCCTTTGTGGCCTCAGGGATAACTGGAGTGATCACTACTACTGTGTCGTGTTTGTATTTATAGACACAATTTATAAGCCCCAGCTGCGGTGGTGGCAGTGAGGCTGTAGGCAGACAGTGTGTAACAGTGTCCCTGGGAGCTGTGGCAGCAAACTGCACAGCCTGTCCTTTCCTGATGTGTGCAAGGATGCACGGGCTTTCTTGGCAATAGAGGTGGAAAAATCCTTTCTGTCGTGGCCCTGCTGAATACTGAAGCAAGTGGGCAAGTTTCCTCCTCAGTATTTTCTTGTCCTGTATTTCTCTCTCTGCTCAAAAAAAAAAAAAAACAACAACCAATCCCCCCAAACCAACAAATCGTGCCTCGTTATGCTGTAAGTCTGTTGCAAATTAAGGGGCAGATCTAAATAATGCTGGTCCTGGCTTAATTAGTTGGTGCCCTGTGGTGGGTTGACCCTGGCTGAACACAGGGTGCCCACTGAGTTGCTCTATCACTCCCCTTCCCAGCTGGGCAAGGCAGAGAAAGCAAGGTAGAAAATGACTTTTGGATTGAGATAAGGCAATTTACTTAAGCAAAAGCAGAAGTTTGCACGTGTACAAGCAAAGAGAAAATATACAGGTTTATGATCTACTTCCTGTCAGCAAGCAGTGTTCAGCCACTTCCTGGGAAGCAGGGTGTCAGCACACAGAGGGGTTGCCCTGGAAGGCAAACATCCTAAACAGCAAGTGCACTCCCTTCCTTCTCCTTTCCTTAGCTTTTACATCTGATCTGACATTATATGGTATGGAGCTTGTGGAGAACTGTTGCCCATGGGATGAGCTCATGTTGGAGAAGTTTGTGGAACATTGTCTCTCTTGGGAGGAACCCCGTGGTAGAGCAGGGGAAGGACTTCTCTCTCTGAGCAGTGGCAGAAACAACCTGTGATGAACTGATCATAACCCTCATTCCCCGTCTCCCTGCACCACTGGAGGAGAAGAGGTAGGGCTAGGGGAAGGTGGTTTTAAAATTTATTTTACTTCTCATTATCCTCCTCTGATTTTGTGAGTAATAAATTCATCAATTAATATCCCCAATTTGAGTCTCTTTTGCCCATGATAGTATTTGGTGAATGATCTTCCCCAGTCCTTATCTCAACCTTTTGTTATATTTTCTCTCCCCTGTCCAGTTGCAGAGGGGAGCAATAGAGCAGCTTTGGTGAGTACCTGGCATCCAGCCAGGGGCAACCCACTACAGTCTTTTTGGTGCTGAAACGTGGGATCATGAGGGTTTTAAGATGAGGATTGGGAGAGGTAACGGGCAAAACAAGTACTGAACAGTGACAGAGAGTGGAACAATCATGGGGAATTTTTGTTGTAGGTGTATAATTGTAATTTTCTCTCACCTGTCCACTTGCAGTGGGGAGTGATAGAGTGGCTTTGGTGGCTGCCTGGCATCCAGCCAGGGTCAGCCCACTACACCCCTGTTGACAGATGAAGACTGCCCCACTTTAGCAGGGTGAGGAGTCAGTCAGTGAGTCTTTGCACTGCTGACAGACTAGACAAATATCCTTAAACGTGCTCACTCTGTATACACAGCTGGGTGGTGGGAACTCCTTCCCTCATTCCTGGTGGCATGGCATGGCGTGTCTCCACCACCAGGCTCTCCCTTCTGTAGCAAAGGACTTCCCTGCACCAGGAGGCAAGAGGAGGGTCCCCTGACAGCAATGTCAGTGCTCTCCTTCACTGCATGAACCTGACAAACCGAAGGATGGGGTTGTCTCCCTTCCAGTGTCTAGGAGGGCAGCATCTCAAACCTGCTTAAGAATGAACCATCTGCCTGGAAATACCACCTTCTGGGAGAGCCCTATTTAGTGTTCATAGATGTTTTTAACTTTTACGCAGCTAATTAAATGGCCAGACCCAAACTGCCTAAATTGGGTTATTTTTAGCATTTAAATACCATGGATGATACGATTATGCTACAGACAATCATTAAAACTAATCTGAGATATAAAGTAACTTTTTAGAAAAATTCCAACATTTCTTATATGTAGAAGAGATGATATTATAGCTATAAGAATAAAAGGAGAAAGTATTTCAGATATAAATTAAACTAGTACAAGCTGACAAACATTCAAAGCACTAGGCCATGTTTGTGTCTAGCATGCAGTAACTATAGAGAAAAGGTGGCTCAGCATCCTAGTTATCTATTTTTATACCCTAACTTGAATTTTCTTGTAGTATTGCCCAAGTTTTGAATTTCATAAGATCTTTGCCCCTGAAAAAGGCTAGAACAATTGAACCATTGTTCTCTAGTAAATTTAAGACATATCTTCCATTCAGAGACAAACCCAACTGATGGCTGTTTAAATAAGCATCAATATACAGCACTTCATTTACTGTTCTAATTCAAGATTGTTTTCAATGCTGATTCTGCCTGATGAATAGAGGCAGGCAACTGTTTCTACACTCCCAACCTTCTTAAAATGTAGGTAAAAAAATTCAGGCTACACGTCACTTAATATTTCAGATCATACAGCAGTAAGCAGTAAATAATTTAACTTCTGTATGCATTTACCCATTCTAGTTTTCTTCGAGTTTGTTACTGTGTTCTTGTCTTCTACATTCTAATTATCTATTCTGTGCAGATGCTCTGCAAAGTCATGAACATGCATACCATCTGCATAGGCCTTCATTTCCAAGAGCAAACTACTCCCAAGACTAGTTCTGATCAATTGATGGATTGATAACTGGTTTGCTGATCTGTGCCATCTAAAATGTGCATCACAGGGATTTTTTTTTTTTTTTGCAGTTAATAAAGGGAAAGGTTATAACAAAGACCATACACAAATATTACTCTATTTTCCTGCAACATGCTTGTTACTGCTGCAGCTGTTCACCTTCCTGCTTGAACTTTTAAACAGCCTCAATAGTATCAGTAAATCAGCCTTCATCAACTTGGAGTCACTAACTTAGGAAATGGTATGATAGTGACTGATCTGGTTATCTTCCCTCATCACAAATGTCAGGTGATAGGAGTGAGGAGAAGGAAATGGAAGATCATGGGGATTTAGCTCATATTGTGTAGTTATACGTGTAACTAACGTTGTGTAGTTATACATGTAACTTGGGAGTGGCTGCAAAGTTTGGTTGAGCTCCATTCCCATCCCTTCTGACCCTAATCATGTGGTGTTTACCACAATTCAGATAGTGATTCAAAGTTCATAAAAGTGTTAACATTACAAAAGCACTTCCATAATCAGGGTTGACTATAGTAACTAGTTCTGAACAGGAAAATGCTGCAAGACTAGTGAGAAACACGCCCCTTTCTTTTGCTAACCACAAAACAAAAGGGGGAAATGGTGCTGTAATACCTTAACTCTGTTTTACTGCTGTGGGGGGAACACACACACAGACACACTTGTGTATTTTTAGTGAGATTAAGGAAAAATTTTGTCTGCATACATATTAATCATTTTATTAAGAGTCTCTCTAAACACAGAGGAAAAACGTATCCAGCATGAGGATTTTGCAAATTATTTCTCAAGTGGGCATGTGGAATTCTTCAGGTGGCCTCTGATTAATTCTGTTGCCACCTGGGGTTTTGCATGTTTTTGTGTCCTTTGCATGTTTTTGATTTGTTTACTTTAGCGTTTTCTAATTATTTCTTTCCTTAACATTTTGTGTATTTGTATTGCATTTATAATGTCTGGTGACTAAAGCTAGGGAGCCAAAGTGGAAAAAACCAGCTGTGGATCTCTAGTAATTTCTACAAAAACTTTACTGGGAAATAGTTTTCAGTGATCTCTTTTGTCATCATCATGAAAGCTTGTATGAAGTGCATGTTTTAGTGCAATGTTTGTATCTTGAGTAATTACTACAGATAGTTGCTTTTTGGTTGGTTTTTTTTCTCCTCTTTTTGCTTCAATCAGCAGACACTTTAAATTTTCATATAGCATGGTAACTGCCCGAGCTGATTAGTGTGAAATTTGGCTTGCACTGATGAGCCAGATGAGAAAGGAATACAAAGTAAGTTTTATTTCTTATATTACAGTTATAATCCTTTCCTACTGTAGATGTTCAGATGCTCTTTAACATGAAAAAATCAATAACCATCAGAATATGAGTTTAACAGAGGCCAATTTCATTTAATGACAATCTTATTTTGAGTTAATGTTTTGTTTTCAAGAAAAAGAACAGTTTGTAGACATGGAATTGATGTTTTGGATCAGAACACAGGTTTCTTTGTGTTCACAGATAATAAGGACCCCGGCCTGGGATGTAGGAAGTAAAGATCTGAGTCCTGTTAATCTGAGCCAAAATAGTGGGTTAGATATAGATTGCTCTGAATTATTCAGAGAGCCTGGATTGGAGTCTCTTGCAGGCCTGACCAATCCTTTAATTTGTAGACTAGGCAAGTCTGTCTTTTCTTCTGAATATGAAACTTTGTAATAAAGCATGTTGGCCTTAGTGCCAAAAGCTGGAATGTTTTTGATTAGGTAGAATGGCTGCTTTCAAAATAGTGTTTAGGTTTCTCTGTGCCCAAATGACCCTTGTGTGAGGACACCTCCTCAGCTTAGAGCAACCATTTGAGCTGGTTTAGAGCCTCTGAGGGAAATGCTTAACTTCACTAGAACTGGCTGAAGTACAGTTTAACCTGCAATCTCTGTCCCCAAGGATAGGCATATGGATTAGCAGTATGGTTGTCTCTGACAGATGCCTCAATCAGAGGAAAGATTTATTAGTTGTTAGACACAGATTCCATGTCGTAGGATTTATTAGTTTGTATACAGTCTCCTTTGTTCTTAAAGAGTTACCTAAGGGATGATGGACAAATGGAATATCTATAATGGACTGGGCTGGAATCCATGTGGTATCTGCTGCACAAAAGCCTGACAGCCCTTGTAAAACCAGCTCCTAATTTTGGTGTTAACTGAGGTATCTATTGACAGGTTAGTTGGCTTTCATTTTGAGGGATAAGCTTAGGAGTTCATTGGTTGGCAAGGAGCTGTATAAGGCTGGTCACTGAAAAGAAATTTTTTATTGCAGAAAACTAATGAAGGAGAAATTCTATTGTACTGGTTTTTAATGAGTGAAATGGTCTTAGGAAAATACCTCTGTTTTAATTTTCTGGATATCAAGGCAGTCAGACCCTGCTTGTTTTAAAAGCCCCACCTGTAATATTAGTGATTATTATTAATCCATGCATCATTCCTTGCAGGAAGCCCTGCAATTCAGCAACTTCCATTTAATTAATTACTGAAGTCCTTCCTAGAAGTGTTCTAAACAATTTTTTGTTCAGTGTTGCTACAGTATGGACTATGCAGTTAGCAACGCTGCTGATCTGCATTCAGCTCCTATTATTTAGATGCTTTTGCTCATGAAAGACTGATGTCAAGAGACAAAACATCAGAGACAAAGATCACAGAGGTTTTCAGAAAGGGACAACTCCTGGTAGTTATCCAGTGAGTACTGGGGAGAAGAGAGTTCATTTTCCACAGGATTGGGAGCAATTGGAAAATCTGTGTTTGCTTTGCACTCAGCTGCTGGTGGGCCCCAGAGCAGCATGGGAGCATAATTAACCTGTGGATAATAAGGGAGGGGGAAGGAGTGAAGAACATGGAGTAACCAGTTTGCATCGGTTCTATCGAGCATTTAAGTTCTTCATTGTGGGAGTGGAGGGAAATCAACCTTCAGTGTTCAAAATTGGTCGTGAACGAGTTTTACAGGGAAAAAAATTGTATTTACCACTGTGTTGCCAGTAATATAAGCAACCACAAAATAAAAAACAGTGGCCATAAGGGACAGTCAAATCTCTATTAATATAACAAAAGCAATATTTTTTTTCCTATGAATTTATGTGTGAATATTTTCCAGGCTGAGAATTGTTCAGTGAAGAAACTCCCAGGTAATTTTCAAAGGTTGAAGACCGCAGAATTTCAAGATCTTCTAGTTGCTGAAGGCCTTGAGCAGATGTTCTCCATTCCATAGTGTGTCCATTTCTTGTCCCCCTCCTCCTCTTCTCCGGTTACATCAGTAATGGATTAAGCAATTAGGACAAACCCCCGAAAATATGCATTCAGTAATCAGTTTCAGATTATTCACTCAGCTTTAATAAAAAGTCAGCCTTTTAATGTCAGCCTCTGCTTGTAGATAAATAGCTCTCGCTGTGAATCAGCCTTGTATGGCTGTGAACCAAATGGTCAGTGAATTCAAATGCTGAGGAGATGACCCTGTTGTAATGATTCCACCTACACTGAAAACCAAATTGATTTATGAAGAGGAATAAATTGGCTTAACAGTGGACGTGATATGAAGAGCAAACTGGCGTTATTTTCCATTATTCGTTTGAAACTATCGATGCAATTAAATATCACTTACTTTTCTCTCTCCTGCCAGAAAACACTGTATCAGACATAGAAACAAAAATAATCATAGTCTGGCAAATGAGCTGAAAGTTCTTCCCTTGTTATACTCTCAGCATTATTTGGATCACAATGCATGTTTGCCACTTAGACCAGAGTTCAATCTCACGTGCCTGTTGATTAGTGCTAGATAACGTATATACACACACTGCTCATTCACGTCATGTTGTTTATTGAAAATACAAAATGAGCTTTAATTTTAGGAAGACCTTATTGCATGGAAACTATGAAACATTGTCCACTTAACAGAAATATGTGATTTATTTTTCTCTTAGATGAGAAGCTGCTTTGTACAATTTATCAGTTCCCCCCCCAAAAAAAAAGATAAACCGTTTTGGAATCATTTTCCCCGCAGAAACATCTAAGGTTCTCAAAATAGCAGGAGCAGTTGGCCAATAAAGCAATTTGAAGTTCAAGTACCTCTATGCCCTATCCCAAAGTTTTAATTTCACCTCACTGAAGCCAACCAATTTTATTTTCAGAGAACATGTTATTTGGCAAGCACTTTCCTTGTCACCCATGTGACTTTAATATGACAGAATACTCTAAAACTAGCCAACACCCATATAACTCCTGACTAAAAGGATCCTTAAAGGAAAGCTGTCGTGTTATGGATCAGAAATTGAGTCATTTGAACTTTATGTAACTGCAGAAAAGGAGGATCAGTATTTCTTTGCTCTTAATGGCTGCGGCTTTGCTTATTTCAGCTGGTTTTTTTATTTATGAGTTAAACATACTAACCTAAACTTTTTTTAGTCTCTTCTTTTCTCTGTTATTTCAGTCCATTCTTCCTGATTGGGAATCACTTTCTGCTCTGGTACATAAACACACATAACCTTTGATCTTCAGTTTACACAAGTGAAATAAACATTGCTTGTACTTCTCTCTTCAGTGTGAAAAGGATGTGCTCCTTTATAGAATTAGGGTGGAGGGGGAATTTTAATTTTTTAAATTTTTTTTGTTGTCCCCTAACACCTCTAGAAGGCAGGAGCAGATCCCTGCATAGTGGTGCCTTTCCTCTTAATTAAACTGTGAAGCTATATGCTCATATTTTTGCCTGCATAGTTCTGCATGCTCACCCATAACCCATGTCAAGGAGTTCTTTAAACTTCACGGCATTTGAAGTACCTTGAAGCTGTTATTGAAATATTCTTATTTACACCTTGTGCCCCTAAGTGCACTCTTGCTTTTAGTGTGCTCACAGGTTATCAAACTAGGATGCCAATCTTTTTCTTTCTTTTTCTGCTTCTATATCAGTGTCTGTGGGTTACTTCTGCACCATTTACTTAAAAAAAAAAAAAAAGAAAGAAAAAACGAAGAAAGACACAACAGGACCACTATTTGTAGGAATAGTGTATGTATGGAAGGGAAAAAGTGATCCTTTGGTCTCTATACAAGGGGTATAAGTACAGAACAGAGATAACTTTTGTCTTTATTTAAGCCCTGGATTAGCATTTTCTATATTTTGCTAGATTATAGATGTTAATGTACAAGACAAGTCTGGTCAGCCTTCATCTAGGAAAAAATGGGCAAATTTGAACAGCTTTACAAAACATTTACTGCCAGGATGTTCAGTGCCTGGAGCACTTTTTATGGTTCTAACAAACCTGTTCAAAAAAAGTGAAAGAAGAACAGTCTATAGCTATTTGAGGTGCAAGTAGAGGCAGGAAAAAGGTTCTTGAGCTAAAGAACCATATCTGCAATTAGATAGGAAGTTAAATTAGAAATTAACTTTCAAACAACCCAAAGAACGTTATATAAATCAACCTTTCTCTTAAAGAATATACAATGAATATATGAATACCATATTTGTGTAAAGATTCAGCTCTGATGACTGAGGATTTTTCAGGACTGCAATTTTTAGAAATATATTTTTCCTTTTTTTTAGCCTGAATTCTATAGGTGTAGAGCCTTTAAGATATCTATTACTCTTTAGAGAAGATTTCTTTAGGAAAAGCAAGACAGTAAAGAATCTTTCCTGAAAATTTTACATACCTTATGGGGAAATGTAATGCAATCTTTCAATTCTAATAGACATATTGGCCTTTTTACACAGTGCTGTTTGTAAAAGCTTCTTATCAATACTTGATGTTTTTTAATATACATTCATTGACCTATTCTGTTCTTCTTTGTAATAGGTGTAGAAGGAGATTATTTGTAACTTCCATCTCATGAGACTTGTCTAACTGCTTACTGACTGTAATTTGCTATGTATATTGTTTTAAAAAAGATGAGAATGGAAAAAAAACCAACACCTCTGTCATGCAGTTATTTTGAGTTGTTTTGGAGGCCAAATCCTATGGTGATCCAAGCTTGGTCAAGACCAATATATGGCATACTTGTGGATGCAGTTTCATGACAGCATATTGTAATAATGAGCATAATAGTTATGGTTAATATTTAATATCCAGAGACTGAGATTGTCTCTTGCCTGGTATTCTTGCTACCATAACCCTGCAGGAGAGTGCTTCATTCATATTCATGTTGGAAATTCACAGAGGTTTTTTCCGTAATCCTTTCCAAAGGGTTATGCTTTTATTAAAAAGAAGACGACATTCTAAAGGATCTGGAGATCAAAATAATCTGATTTATCAACTGGAGGAGCCAGCACTAAGTTTTATTATGCGTCCTTTCTTCGGCTAAATGATTTGTGTCAGGTAGGTCATCTTCATTTTTCACATTTTGGAAATACTGTATGAATACCTCAATGAAATTTGAGGAAAAGAATTTCATTAGGTAATTAAAAAAAGATTGAATTATCATACTGATCTGGGTAGCATGCCAGTTTGTGCCCCTTTGAACTGACACAGCTTAGTTTCACACTCTGACACTGTTTTACATCGAGCTAATTTGAGTATTTATACAGTTAATAGAGGCCAACAACAGAATCCTGGCAAGACTTATAAGGTTTCAAATTCATATAAGAACTTTCTAGAGAAGGTTTCAAGTTCATCTCATCTGTGCCTGGTAGATTTGGGTGGGAGAAATAATTTGGAACACTCTTCTGCCCTTTCTAATTCTGGTCATGTTGGTTTTTCTTACTGATCATCTTAACCAGAGTTAGTATAAGTTCTATTCATATATTTTTTTGCTTCTATTATTTCTTTTGTCTCTGAGCCCCAGGATTGCCTCCAAGCCCTGAACCTTTCTAACCAAAATCTTTTTGTAGGCATAACATATTCCTGAAACTCAACATTAATTTGATCAAGTGAGGAACTCTAAATTTTGTGTAGTTCCAAATTCAATATGATAAAATTTGCCAACGCTCCTGCGGTTAATTTGGAATACTCTTAGTGAAAAAAAAAAATAGGTTCTAAATTATATATTTTTTTAATATTAAGGTGACTGAGAAAAGCCTGATAACAGTTCAGAATTTCCTCTCAAGGCGGAGTTGTACAATGGTTTATGTTTACTTCATCTCACAACAAAGTGACTTAGAACTATCCTTCTGTTTAACGTAACCTGAGGATTAAAAAATCCCCAGATGTCAACTCCTTGATTACAAGGAAGCAATTAGTAATAGAATCTAAATTTATATTCCTCAAGGTGAAGAAATAAAACCCCAGTGAGAGTAATTTCTGTGGGCTGCATTTCAGAAGAAAGGATACTTTGAACAACAAAAACCTCTACAGTTTAATATCATTAAAGTTACAGCAGTTAGTGTTGCTATGCTTTAAAATAAATAAATTTGTAAGGCTATTTCATCGTTAAAAGCACTTCTAAAGAAGAATATGTTTTGATAATTTAAATCATGAAATTTAAAATGAAAACGTTTTTAAACTTTTAGCTGTTTAAAAATTTAAAATGAAAAATTTAAGATAATCAACTCAATCTGTCTTTAGAAATTCTTACAACTTCATTGCTAGCTTACATACATACAAAGGTTAAATTCTGAGGATCAGAATTTTTCCCTATGAAAAATTTTCCCTACCACATTTTTCCCTATGAAAAATCTGGCTTGGTGATATTAATTCAGTTTATTATTTCAGAAAATGTCATTAATGGTTTAGGGGTATTTTGCAATTAAATATGCTGTCATTATCAGGTAAGCTAAATGAAAAACAATAGCTTTGGCACTACTGATATTAAAAATTCAAGAATGTAGGAAAAGTATGAATTTATAGATGCTGCAAGTGTGCTATGGAAATCAACTATCCTATGGAGAGTTTTATGATCTTTTTTGGTAAGATGCAGTTTGATCTATTGCACTGCATAAACAGGATTTAAACTTAACCCTGCTTATTAAAGGGTAGCTGTTTCCTTAACCCCTCATATACTCCAGATGACTTTAAAGCCTTCTCTATTCAGTGATACCCTCAGACAGGCTGCTGTGCAAGGTACTATAATTTGGATTTGGTAAGGACATGTTTCCCTGGGTTTCACTTCAGGTGCTAAGTGCAATATATTCCACTGGTTTTAAGCAGTTTTGGATTAGATGCAATGTCTTCAGTGTAACTCACAGATATAACTTTCAGAAACCCATTTCTGAAACCAAAGATAGTAAAACTTAAAAAAAAAAAAAAGTATTATTTTAGAATCTCTAAAATAGAGGGGAAGAGGATATAAATCATCTTAATCTTTGGTGTTTAGTATTTCTTAAAAGAATTTAATTATTAAAAAATATTCTTTATTATCATTATTACTAAAAGGGAAAAGAATAGCCAATCCTGATAAGAAAGAAACCTACAAGAAAGGACTGATGTTCAGCTCATTTTTCTATTGTTAAGACTTCAGCTTATTGAGGTTGTTGTCCAAGAGCAAGCCTTTTTGGTGCATCCTTGCCCCTCTCCACCCCGTCTTTTATACTGGATGGTCTTAAAATCCCAAAATTTCTACTTGTGAATGTTTTACTTCATTTAAAAACTTACACTATCATAACAGTCACTTTATAATTATTAAACATTTAGAGTATGGCTTTGTGTTGCTGCATACTCGTGCTTATACAGGGTATCTTTTGCATAAATAATATGTTCCCTGGATCTTGAGGATCCACCACCTAATTATTTCATTTTTATTTTGTGTTTGCCCTTATCCAGATATAGCATCCATGTGGCTTGTTGAGGTCTTCTTTCTGGTGGTTTAAGGGGAATAATTCAAGCATTGTACTGTTTATTTGTCCACATAGATCTGCAGGCAGATTATACATCCTGAAGCTGTGGCCTTTTTTGTGATGTAGCTTTTTTTTTTCTTTCAGTGCTGCTGAAGATAAATATTTAGTGAGTGACTTACTGGCTTTTTGATTTCCTCCAACTTTTTATTTACTTTGTGACATTTTACTAGCTTTTTTTTTATTGTTTTTTTGGTGCATGATTACTCCATCTTAAGGTCATATACTTTGAACTGAATAAAACCCAGTCAATTATGTCTGGACTGTGGTCAGAGTTGAGATTACAGCAAGTACAGACAAACCTAAGGTAGCACTGCTTTAAGTAGCTCAGGTAACCTAACATGAAAACTTGTGTGACTGCAGTTCTGTAATTCTACCAGTTCTTTCTGGTGCTCAGATGGTGTCACAGAGGAGTTAAGGTGTAATATGTAAGCCTAAGGAGAGGCTCAAGAAGTACCATTCCCATGAAGCCTTACAGAAATTCACTCCAAGCTGAGTGATACTTTAAACTCAGGGGTGCCGGGCTGAGGGGAGAGGCACTTTCTTTACTTCTGTCATCAGTCCTTGCTGATCATCTCAGAGTTGATCTTATAGAGAGAGACACTGGCACTTTCTCATGGCCATGAACAAAAAATGCATGCCCAGGATTGTTTCCCAGTATCAAAGAGGAGAATTAAAGCATAGTTCTCAAAAGAAGGGGATCAAAAATAGAGCCTGGAGACCGCTGGGAACTGGAAAATCTTTTAAACTCCTTTAAATCTTAATTTAGCTGAATTGCACCTACGTGTAATTATTCACACTTCCAGCTACGTTATAACATATCCACTTCAGTTTGTTTTTCTTCTGAATGATGAGTTGCTTAACAGTGGCTGATCATTACCCCTGGCTCTTTCAGCTGCTCTTGCACAGAACACCCAGCTCTTACTTTGCACCTTTCTTTTCTAGTATGAGGTGACAAAAGGTTGATCCAAGAGATCCAACTACAAGGGAACTACACACTGGTCAGCCTCAACTCAATCCCTGGCAAGGTGTTGGAGCAGCTAGTCCTGGAAACCATTTCCAGGCACATAAAGGACAAGATAGATAGTAGGAATAATCAGCATGGCTTCTCAAGAATAAGTCATATTTACTTGATAAACTTTTAAATGAAATGCCTGACTTGGTAGGTGACTTCCAGAGGTCTCTTTCAATGTCAGCCATTCTGTGAAGGCATTGCAAAGCTTTGCTGAATCTTGTAACTGTAGATTAAACATCATTGTTAGTGTAGAAGTCTTCTTATATGGTATTTGGCATGGGTGTATAATGCCTTTTCCGTTAGATCTGTTTCTCTGTCATCACAACCTGCTTTCTTTCATCTCTTTTAAATATACAGAATTCATTTGTCCACTCCAGAAAATCACTGTATTTTTTTTTCCTCTGTGATGATGTAACATCTTGCAGAAATCTGATAACTATAAACTGTTAAAGTTAATAGGAACTCATCAAGAATTTTATCTATCAATTCTGAGATTTTTTTTTTGGCTAAATATTAAGAAAAAAATTAGATCTGATAACAATAATACCAATAAAGGAAACAACATGATCTTCATTTTATATTAATGAAAACATATTTGATGGAATAATATCTTCAGAAACAGGTGTCAAGTACATGATTATTACATAATGCTTTTAGTTCAGAAAGTGAAAAAATACCTTATGCACTCACAATCCACAAGAAATAGAAATGCATAGATTTGCTTATCCTCTTGGAAAACAGCACAAAAAGTCTGTCACAAGTCAGTTTGCTTAACAGATATATTGTCCTATTGTTTTCAGGCTGAATGTAGGTTAATCTCTTGTTATTTTTCCACACTGTCGGTATCACGCAAAATTGCTGGAGCTGCTGTCATAGTGAATATTGACAAACTTGAAATAGTGTAATGATAGAAAAGATAACTTCAGAGGGAGACGTTTTTCCTCCTAAAAAGTACAGGCAGTTCATTGCCCAGAATATTTTTAGCTGGACTTTTTTTTTTTTTTTTTGCAAGGAGACCTGCCTTTTACAATTGTTATTGGAAATTCCCTAGTTTTGTGAAATATTTTCCTTAGCAAAAGTAGTATATTAAAAAAAAAGTCTAAAATTATATATTGTCAGCATCAAATCACATTTCTGAACCACAGTTAGTTAGAAGTGAAATTGGTGTGTGACTTAAAAGACCATTAAGGATTTCCTGTTTAAAATATCATTTTTGTCAATCAACTCTTTGGGGCTGATGCATGTAATATTTCTGTTCTGTTCCAGGTTTTATGGGAATATTTCACTGAAAAGGCTCAGCTATACTTTGCTATGAGGGCAAGCCAACACACTATCTTTGACATGACAAAAGTTTTTGGGAATGTTGAAATGTTTTGATATAATCAAGCTGTCAAAAACTCAGACAAGATAGAATTAAAATTTGCGTAGGGCTCCAACTCAGCACTCCTGAGCAAACCACCTGCAAGGTAATATTCAGTGACATCATTTGAGGTGACAAAGCTTTTCCAGAGATCACCTTTTGTGCTTTACCTTCCTGCAGGCTGATCTGGTGAGTGTGGCAGGGTGGCAGTGTTCTGTGTGTTTAATGGCTCATTTGCTGAATTTGAAGGGTTGTACTGAGTGAAACAGGGTTTGCTAGAAGGGGTTGAAAAGTTGAGACTAAAGAAGGAAGAGGTCCATGAAGGCACTGCATACTGTTACATACTGTTGGTGTGTGCACGTGGCACACAGGACATCACAGGCAAAACTTGAAGATTTTACTTCTTCTGTAAGTTGTATTCAAAGTGATTATTGGTCAATTTGATTTCTAATATTGGAGTTAGGATTACGCTGATGATAAAAAAAAACAAAAAGCAAACAAGAACAGCAAAGTCTGCCTAATAGAAGACAACAAGGTTATCCGTGTAATGCGTGTTGAAATTTTGCCTTTCTAAAAAAAACAAGTGCAGTGGTGACAGGGTTGGCAGATGTAAGCAGGTTGGGTGACAAATTTCAAGCTGTATAGTGCTCTTTTGGCATGTGGGATTCTGGTCATCTTAGGCAGATTAGAGAAAAAGAAGAAATTGTTGCCGAATGTGAGGCGGCAACAAAAGTACTGGGCAAAGTGGAGCTGGCAGAGCAGACACCATATGCCAACATTTGTTCCTTTTAAAAAGTAATAACACAACACTTTCCCACTAACTGTGAGTATTCAACTCTTGTTCTTTACAGGACTGCAGTGGAACTCAACAATGCACAAGCACATCCTCAAGCCTTCATTAAAATTTCATTTGTGCAGCAGGGCCCCCCCCCCCATGTCAAAAATGAGGTGGCAGAAAATGGCTCAATAATTGCAGCTGGTGAGGCAATGCAATGAAGACACATCTTTAATGAAGAGAACAGAATGCAGTCATGCTCAAAAGGCATTTCCAAACACACAAAAAGCTAACAGGAGAGGTGGCAACCGCAATATGCTGCAGAACACGAGATGCCAGGTATGTATCTTGATAGATACTGTTAAAGAGATTAGAGACATCTGTGCATGCAAAATAAAAAACCTTTTGACCATATTCCTTTATGTAGTATGGTGTTGGCTAACTTTGACCAGTGAAATGGTGGATAAGCAAAGGACAGGGATGCAGTTTGAAAACACCTTTGGTTCCACTAAATCATATATACTGATAAACTTTAAGAGGATCGTGGGGCTATTATTATATTATTTTATTTTCTTTTTTTTAGAAGAGCACTTGGGCACTTTTTTCCCAGCTTTGCTTCACTGAGTGCATCTAGAGGTCTGTGAGCTACTTCTATCACTGATGAAGTATGTGTTGATTTTCAGATAGTAGTTCTACCTGCCAGATTGTAACACAGTCCAGTTCACTCATAAAGTCTGCAGAGACATATCTAGTAAGCTCAGAGAAGAAAGATACTTTTGGTATGCAGAAAGAATTTCAGTGCCGGTTGATTGGCTTTCATTCAGTGTCCATATTTCCCCCCCCCCCCGTTGCTGTTTTTTCTATGTATGCTGGTTTTGGCTGGGGTAGAGTTGGTTTCCTTCACAGTGGCCAGCATGAGGCTGTGGTTTGGATTTGTGCTGAACACAATTATGGTAATAGAGATGTTTTTGTCGTTGCTGAGCAGGGCTCACACAGAGCCAAAGCCTTTTCTGCTTCTCGTACAGCCACGCCTGTGAGGAGGCTGGGGGTGCCTGGGAAACTGGGAGGAGACACAGACGGGACAGGTGACCCCAACTGAGCAAAGGAATATTCCCGAATATACCATGCTCAGTGGGGAAGAAGGAGGAAGGGGAAGGATGTTTAGAGTGGTGGCATTTGTCTTCCCAAGTCACCATTACGTGTGTTGGAGCCCTGCTCTCCTGGGGGTGGATGAGCACCTGCCTGCCCGTGGGAAGTGTTGAATGAATTCCTTGTTTTGCTTTGCTTGTGTGCACAACTTTTGCTTTCCCTATTGCATTGTCTTTATCTCAACCCACAAGTTTTCCAGCTTTTACCCTTCCAGTCCTCTCCTCCATCCTGCTGGTGGGGGAAGTGAGCGAATGGCTGTGTGGTATTTGTTTACTGGCTGGGTTTAAACCGTGACAATCCTTGTGACACTATGGTATAAATTAAATTTATAGATCAAAATCTCTTGGCACCTCAACTGGTGCAGGTCTGAAAAAAAAAAATCAGAAAGGATGGAATCAAACAGCAATATTCCACAGATGGATAAAATCACTAGAAATTGAAGGCAGTAAGTTATCAATTGGATGTTTGCTACAAACTAAATTTGGTTTGATCCTTTCCTTTAGCTTGCCACTAAAATGTAAGCCTACTTTTTTTTTTTTCTACTGAAATAACTGTAATCATCAACCAAAGTGAGACAAAATTTTTACTGAAAATAGAGTTTTTGGAAATCAGTTTGAAAACCGAAGAAAATGACCAGCTTGTAATGTTTTCTGCAGCTCTGTGAGTATACTGTAAGTTAGCTGGCTAACTAGCTCAGCAGCAGTCCCCAGCTGGTGCAAGCCCAAGCAGTGTATCCATTCCACATCCTTTTTATAACTCCTGTCTTACAACAAACTGTAGTTACTTATGTGAAGATGCAGAGTAATTGCTTAGAAGTTCAGATAAGTCCACGAGCAGATGTCAGTCCTAACCAAGCAGGCAGGGAGATGAAGAACATATAAGAACAGCAGTTCTTGCAGGTGAGCATGTTAAATGCCAGCCTGTGTTTTGGGGTCTGTCTGCCACTATTAGTGGAAAGTAGGTTTCCTTGGCACTGTGGGCGTTAACAGGTCTGACACAAAATTCTCTTATTCTCCCTCATGGTCTTCAGAATAGGAAACATATTACTGGGGTAGCTGAAATGGTCTCCACAGCAGCTTGCCATTGCATTATGTTGGTAGGGAGCCTAATTTACTTCTCCATTCGTGCCATCCCCTAGTTATAAAGACAGGAGATATTTTTGAATCCATAACACTTGTACCTGCAGCATAAAATCATTGATGCTGCTTTAACTGTGTCAAGGGGATAATATTTTTCTATTTTAGTAGATGTGCTGCATAGGTAGATCCTGTAAAAAAAGAGATTTCAGACTTATATCAATAAGGAATATAAATACATAAAAAGTAGGAAATTTAAAAAAAAAAATTAATTTGAAAATGGAACATTCATAAAATTGGGGCCTGGTTCATTTTTACTGTCTTTGTCATGAATTACATGTTTCCTAGACGAAGGACTACTGGAGAAAAAAACATTATGTAAAGAACATGATTCTTTAATTTAGTAATTTGATTTATAGATAATTCCAAGAGAACAGTGTGACACCCTCAATTCTGATAATAAAAGGTAAAGCAAGAAATAGCCAATCCCAACTATTATTAATTTTTTCAGGTAAAGTTTAAATGATATATAGAATGATTTGCAAACTTTATTTTTTAATATTTATGTTATTTCATCTTTAAATATTCTATAAGTTTACACTAAAAAGTGAAAGCAAAAGATGATGGAAAACAAGAAAGGGGAAAGGGAAGAATGTTTCACAATGGAATTTTGTACTTTCAGATAATGACTCCGGAAAAAGATTGCCTGTAATTTCTTCTTTACATCAGAAACATTTAAAACAGACACACTGATTTGGTGCCAAAAATATTTACACTGTAGTAATATATGCTATTTCTTAGTACAAAAGATACCACCTGTTTACTAGAATTTAGAGTAGATGGTTTGAAAACACGGTATTGTTAAGAATAACCTTTTGAAGAAAAATCATGACCTGATGCTACCTACAATATTGTACTGGGTTTTTTTAAAAAATAGGGTTCTTTAAAGAGAAAAAAAACACTTGATAAGGAGAGAAAGAAAGCCTCTTTTCTAACTGTTAAAGACTCTTTACTTTCTTAATTTTACATCAGGGTTACTATTTGACAAGTATCCCTGCAACTTGGGCTGAACGTACCGAGATCTGCAAATCCATATTCGATTTTGCGCAGCAGATCTTGTCCTGGAAAAGAGATTGGAATGTGGATTGGCATTTATGAAGGAGAAAAACAATGGGCTTGATTTTCAGGCAAAAAAGCTTAGCTGAATTTAAGCTATGCAGGCTGAAGCGCAGTGTTCAATTTATGACCTATTTTTAGGAACACTATATCACTTTCTGTAACAGTGACAGATACGCACACACACACACATATATATATAATTTTACAGGAAGGAAACAAATACTCTAATTTTTCTTTGCATTGTAGCAGTTAAAGGAACAAAACATAATAATATCTTCCTTTCATCTCTATTTGAAAGCTGTTGGGTTTTGGCAGGAGAAGGCACCTCCTAGGCTGTAGATAACGGCTTAGCAGGAGGAGAGCAGTACATATCATCACAGCAAAGGGACTGTTGTAATATATATTGTGAAAGCGTATTATTCTTGAAACTGTCTGTTTGATGTGTTGTGCAAATACCTTGATGATTCTGAGCAGTGGATTGCAGCAGGCAGAATTCATTCCTCAGACTGCTGCATGGGAATATTAATGTTCACAGTGTCATGGAAGAGGAAGACTAGATCGTTCATTGATTAACCCATCATGAGACTGTTTGAGCCGATGTGTCTTATATCTTCTTCACCCTCTGTCAAATTCAATCTTCCCAGCAACTGAATTTTAAAATGTTAAACTGTTTTTAAAGTGTTAGAAAAGGACACGGTTACAAACTCAGTCAACCCTGGCTGTTCGTACGGACTGGGGAATGAGATGCTGGAAAGCAGTGCTGCAGAGAGGGACCTGGGGCTCTTGGTTGATGGCAAGTTAAATCTGAGTCAGCAGTGCCCTGGCAGCCAGAAGGGCCAACCATGTCCTGGGGAGCATCAGGCAAAGCATCATCAGCCAGTCAAGGGAGGGGATTGTCCTGCTCTGCTCTGCACTGGGGAGGCCTCACCTGGAATATTGGGGCAGTTTTGGGTGCCATGATATAGGAAGGATATTCAACTGTTAAAGAGTGTCCAAAGGAAGGCAATGAAGATGGTGAAGGGCCATGAGGGGAAGCCATATGAGGAGTGGCTGAGATAAGTTGGTTCGTTCAGCTGGAGGAGACTGAGAGGAGATCTCACTGCAGTTACAACTTCCTCGTGAGGGGAAGAGGAGGGGAAAGCACTGATCTCTTCTCAGTGGTGACCAGTGACAGGACCCGAGGGAATGGCCTGAAGTTGTGCCAGGGAAAGCTTAGGCTGGATATTAGAAAAAGGTCCTTCACCCAGAGGGTGGTTGGGCACTGGAACAGGCTCCCCAGGGCAGTGGTTACAGCACCAAGCCTGACAGAGTTGAAGAAACGTTTGGATGATACTCTCAGGCACGTGGTGAGACTCTTGGGAATGGTCCTGTGCAGGGCCAAAAATTCGATGATCCTTATGGGTCTTTTTCAACTCAGTATACTCTGGTTATACACTCAGTGATTCTGTGATATTCTGTGAAATAACTGTAGGAATGTACCATTGCTTCCTTCAAGAAACAAAAAAAAAAAGATGAAAAGTTCATTTAATGCAGTCATGAGCATTAAAGTTATTTTTTACCCAAACTGCAATTTGGAGACGACTCAAAATATCTGAGTCACTGTAAAAATTATTTTGAAAATCAATTTGCTCAGTAGCTTATCAGCTAATTAGAACAGGACCAGTTTTCATCCAACCTGGTGCTGGTGAGGAGAGGAGAAAAAAGGATCCAAAATCAATACACATCTAATTTTGTATACTTAGAAAAGAGGCCTAGTTATTTTATGAAAGGAAGAAATTGGATTTAAAAAGAAGTCCCAAAGCGATGGTAGAAAAGCTAAAGTTTAGGCGTTAAGTTTTTGCCTCTCAGCCTTTGCAGACAGGTATCTATTCCTAAGGAACATGGTTTGTTATTAATATTTCCCCTTTTAAATGAAGCAAAATCACAAGAACAACCATTTATTTCTGCTCACTGTGTTGTCCATGCTCCAGCAGTACTGCTTTATAACAGTGTGTTGGAACAAAATATCAGAACGGAAAGAATTTATATTCTCTTGTCTAAAAGCCCTTATTGCTGAATTTTTGTTTGAAGGTTTTTAAAAGTACCGAGATAAATTAGATGAAAATGCTTCTGATCAATTAAGTTATACTACCACAACTGGTCTTGTAGCATGGTGAGGGTTACAGAATGCTAAACATGTGATTCACTTAATCTTTTCCAATTCATTTAATCTTAAACTCCTCAGATCTGAAGGTTATGCAGATGACAAGGACAAGGTTATGCAGATATACAGAGTAAGCCTTTGTCTCCAAGAAACCTAGAGGCTGCCTAAAATAGCAATTCTCTTTGACCTTGCCTTTGTAAGATGGCAATAAATGATTTTTGATTCAGACTTGCTGGGTTCATGGTGTTTTTCTAGCTAATGGGTGCTTGCTATCTGTGTCAGTGTGAATACCTATATAAAACTCACTAACAGCCCAAGTCAAATATTGATTATTTCTTAACCTGACTAACAAGGGAAACTTTTCTAGAATTTCTGAAATCTTAACAATAGAAATCGATGTGGTTTCATATCTTTGGGGAAATGTCCTCTGTCACAGCTAAACACCTTCGAATAGGTGGTGTCATTATGTGGGTATGGAAAACTAAGGTTCTAACCCAGGGTGCCATAGCTAAGGAAGTGCTGGTCCTTGCCTGGTCATGGCCATGCCATAGTGACAAACTCAAAAGCTCTCTGAAATTTTTAGGGGTTGGATTCTTTTAATGTGTCTGTTTCTTTGCCTGTAAAATGCTGTTCATGCTAATGCTTCCTTGTATCAAAACAGAAGCTTTATGAAGCAAAAATTATATTCGGAGATGTGCCTTGAGAACCCAAGCAGAATATTGTAGAACTGCAGAATTATATGTCAAAATAATATATAAAGTCAAAATTAACTTTATTGCTACCATCCATCTATGTCATCAAAGTTTTATTGCAACTTACAATGTACCAACTTGTGCCTTACTAGAAGAGGATTCAGTTTAGCAACTGAAAATACACAGATTTCACAACCTCCACAACAATGTGCACAAGCTGTAGAAAATCTGCAGATATAATCAAATTTTTGTTCCTAAGATCCAACTCAAAGCCATAGTTAGGATTTCTTGGGGAACTGTAAGAAAAACAAAACCCTTAAGCTTTTAAGAGAGTATTGTTGGAAATAAATATGTGGGGCTTTGGGTTTCTTTAATGTAAGAAGAAAAATATGGGTATATTGGTAGAGCAATACCATGGATATACAGCATCCTGTACAGAATTATGTTTCAGATATGTGGCTTACTCCAAATTTATTGCCAATAGTGCTGAAACAAAATAGATAGGATAAACACAACAGTGGGAAATGATACATTTTTCTGGAGTGAGCAAGATCGTAAGTGCTGTGATAGATGTTGCCCTGTGACCACACTAGACAGAGTTTTATAGTCTGCTTTTGAAGATCAACATGTTTTGATTATATTAGTTGAAAGAGAAAAACTGTATCCCAAATCAAATAAAACTCCACAGAGTAAGTTCTGCTTGCTTTCTTTGCTTATATTTTTTTTTTTGTTCATGTTGTGACAACCTGCAAAACCTGTCTTTCTTTTTAAAAAGACAGAGGGAGCCTGATCTACCTCTATAGGTTATACTTATGGCAGTGCTAAAACAGAAAAAAGAATAAGAAAAAAGTGATTCATATGTTACCTTATTACCTTTTCTTTGCTCATTTTTTTTTTAAATCAGTACAGCTGACTCCAGGTGAATAAATTATGAAGGACCAAGACTGAATTTCTCCGTGTTCAGTGCATTAATGCAAGTGTTCCCCACATGATCTGAGCTCTCTTAACAGAAAGAAAGTGGCATATAACATGAAATCCAGGCATTTTGTAGAAACCCCGTTTACAGAAGAATTATAGGTAAAGTATCCTCTCCATTTACTATCTTGCCTTCTTTATGTATGTCTCATGCAAATCTCATGTCAGTGCTCTTATATTCCTCAGAGATGCTGAGGAGAAACTGTATGACTGTGTAGTAATTCAGGTATTGATAAATATGAGATTGTATTTTCCATTTTTATTAAGTAGATGTTCCTCTATGTTCCTCTATGTTTCCTTCAGAAAACTTTAATTATCACAGATTTATCAAGACTACGAAGTAAATATTTAAATGCACCCTCCTCCAAATTATTTTTATGATGTAACTTAAGTTGCACAATTTATACAGCTCTCAAAAAAAGGAATTTAGGTAAACTATCTGACAGAAAGCAATATATAGAAACTGCCAAGTACCAGAACATTAAAACACTATTAATGATGAGTATTTAGGTGGAAAAAAGAGCACAGGTTTAGGATTAATCCAGCTATGGTAGATATGCATAGTCTGATTAGGTTTGTCTCATTCCTACAGTTTAATCTGTTATTTTGTAAGAAGCACCATTGTGTATCCTCACTAAGTCTCCTGTTGGACCTTTGAATATTTTCAGATAATAAACTTTTCCAAATCATGACCCTGATAGACCTAAATCATAATAAATATAACGTCTCGTAATTTTGGATAGCCCATTCTAAGTTGAGGTTGCTTCATGTATATGTGTTTTTTAACGAGCACAGGTGACTTCTGTGAGAAGATACCAGAAGCTAAAGGTGTCACTGACCCTTTAAAACCTAGGAGATGATTAGTAGAGTGATGGCAAACCACAAAACTACAGATAGGAGGCCAGCATTACTGGGGTCTGGTAAACACTAAGTCATCAAGAGAATTGCTAAGACCAAGCACGAGAACCAAAATGTTGTCCCAAGAAAAAGGGCTGGAAGGGCTCAAATTTCATATTAATTTTCATAGCTTGAGGATGCAGACTGGAACCAGAAGTACCAAGGATTTTCTGCAAGTCTTGGAATCTGAAAAGCCAGCTGGATCATCAGGAAAATTGATGAGGTGTTTGTTATGAGTGGTTAATGGAGAATGTCTGTACAAATATCTCCTTATGTCTTCAGACAACCCTTCAGGCACTCTGAGTTTCTCTGTTTCTGAATTCCTGAAATAATCTGGTTCCATTACAGAATTTTTGCCTGAGATTCTGATCATGACTTTCATAGAGTCAGGGGAAGTTCATCTCACATGGTTTTTTTGTAAAAGTGGCCAACTCCAAAGTAAACTATGTCTTTGAAATAAATAATAAAGATTTTTCAGTGCTGGAGCTTGAAAATGATTCGAGCTCTTTCAGATGAGCAAATTAGAGAATGGAACAAGTTCAAGTCAGTGTATTCATCATAACTTTAATACTTTGGTTAGGAAAGGAATTAGCCATTAGATATCTATTTAAGTATTTTTTTGTGCATGTGCATGATGGCCAAGTTATTAAGACTGTATGAAAACACAAAGAAAAAATACAGTTCTTTATATGATGAGAGAGATTAATCCATACTCTTCATCAATTTAGGGCCTATTATATATAGAAATGGAAGCGCTCTATTCAGCTTGGGTTGAGTTGCTCATAATTCTTTTAAGACGCTAATTAAATGTCTTATATCCAGTAAGTAATAGAGCCTGCTGCCTCTGACAAATGGAGTTTTGGCCAAAACCTATCGAGTTCTTTAAAAATGTCTGAAGAATGGGAACACTAAAATACATTTTATAGAAACCTTAAATCTAGTTTCAGGGAGGGGAAAAAAAAAAAAAAGAAAACATTCTTTGATGAACTTATGAAAGGAAAGATCTATTACAGGATGAAAGTCTGACCTTCTGAATTCTACTTTACAGGACGTGGAGAAGGCAAATTTCTTTGCTAAGGACATTAATTCTGTTTTAAACAATGTGTTTAAGTGGAAGATCTATGACCCTTGCAAAACCTCAGAAATTTTCCCTTTTAAAAAAAAAATAAACCAGTTTCTAAGGAAGGGTTTGATTCATCCTTTTCCTCGGGAAACCTCAGGATCAAATTATTGTAGCCCATTGTGCAGAAATCCCTTCATGTGCACGGTAGAATTGCGGCTAATTGCACTCCAGTGGTGCGATTAACAATTTGGAAGGAAAAGTGTCAGGCGTTGGGTCTCAAAACGCGAGCTGCAGTTCACAATCCAGAGAAAGTCTTGTGTATTTAGACATGCATTTTATATTGTTTCAGCCCCCAGTTAATTAACGCTGCTGGTAGAGCCCTTCTTGCTACCTATTGTATATGATACTTTTCAGAATTAAAACTTGGCCATGTTTTCTGCCTCAAGCTCTGTTGGACTTTGCAGGATAAAACAGCGCCTATCATGCATTAAGGAGAAGCCTCTCAACCTACTTAATTTTGTACCTTTGACTAAAGCTGCAGAAGAAGTGAAAAAGTTTTCCAAATTTGTTGAAAGGTGAGTGTTTGAACCTTGTGTTCATTTCGGCCATTGTTCTCTTATCCCCAGCTTTTTCCTGGAAGGTATTATATGAGTTTTTAAGATTCTATGGGGAAGTACAAACTTCACAACTTAAATCTAAAACGATAATCTGTAATGCCAAAACCATTTATTTTCTTTGCTTTCCATACCATTTACCAGAGCTGATGAGAATGGTGGCTCAGGACTGTAACAGGACCAAGCAAATCCCTGTTCCACCTACAGTGTCACCCAAGCAACAAGAACCAAGGTAGAAGAAATAAAGGGCTTCAACTGATGTACAGACTCATCTGCCTCATATGAAACACAACTTCGAGCTCTCACTTTCCTTCCTTGCTCTTCATCATGAACCATTTCAGTGTGGTGTTCTGAAGCTCTTCCAGTTTACACTCACGTTACTTCTGCGCAGCACAAAGAAGCAAAACACATTTCTAAGATTTAAAGCATGATTCCTTTCATGATCTAAAGGAAAAGTCTGAAAACATGTTCTGAACCCTGCTATGGTATCCCATGCATTATAATTCATGAATGAAGGTAAAACAGAGGGTACAGGAGTAGATGAGTAGGTGAATCAGATAACAATGAGTATTGTGGTAATGTGCAGCACCAGTAAAAAAAGTAAATTAATGTTGTTTAATTTTTAAAGGTAATTTGATTTAAGATTTCACAATTCTATACACCAGCTACTTGAATAATGAGATTAAAAACTAGGAACACAAAATGGAATTGTGTATAGGAGCACATTCCACATCACGTGTAGTTTAATGATTGTGGGCCTGATTTAGTCAGAATTACTTCAGGCATTGTCAGGCAGCATCCATGAAATAAACCCCAAAAATTTATAGGCCTACTCTTGAAGGGAGTCAGTATATAGTGAACAAAATTCACCTTTCTAAAAGTAACTATTTTTCTGTTGCAGTTAAATCATGCTCTGAATACGTGATGACTGTTCAAGTCATTCATGTTTGTGCTTTCTTTTTTCTGTTCAAAGAACTAGTCAGGAAATGTTTACATTTTACTGTGATGGTGGTGCAGATCAGAAGGGGTCAGGTGTATACCTCGGGTTGTCTTCCTGACCAAACACGCAGACAAACTTTTTCATCTCAAATTTCAATTACAGCTCAGTACTTTGTCTCCCCTCTCCACCTCCTTTAATGAGAAAAGAAGGAATCAATGCACATTAATGCTTCCCCAGACCTAGTAATTTATTTCAGTATGTGGCTTGCTTACACTGGCTTGGTCATTGGAGGAATGAAATCATTGTTCCTTCAAGACTACTTTGGCATCTGTGTAGGGAGTTCCAGTCTTGTTGAGTTTAACTAAAATAGGAACAGATCTCTCTTTCTCTCTAATTGCTTCAATATCAGGAAAAAAGAAATTGTTGGGTAATTCATGGTAGATCCCATTATTATAACATCTCTGGAATTTCCTGCGTAGTATAATAATCTGCAATCTTTCAGACAGAAATCCTACTTTTTTGCTCTCATTTATGCTAATTTTACATCTGTGTGACTTCTTTGAAACCAGATGCACCCTATCTACAGGGAAAAGAAACGAGAAATCAGGATATTAGTCCTCTGCACCCCATTTTAGAGATACAACTATTTCTGTGCAAAAAGTGCTGCTACCCTATTGACTCTGTCTTCAAAACCTGTCTCCAAACAGCACTTGCTGAATGAGAAAGAGGCCTTGCCTAATTACCTTTTTATATGCAAAAACTTGAAGTTTAATTGGCACTACTTAAGTGTTAATAAAAACACTATTAATACTCAGGGAAAATCATGAACCTACAGTAGGGAAGGCAGAAGTTTTAGCAATCAGTTTTCCAAAATGATATATTTTCTCTTCTGTTTTCTTTGCAAAGCTCCTTGTTAGTGTATTCAGAGTTGTCAAACATGTAGTAGAAAATATCTGATTAGAAGCTTAAAGGAGTTGGGGTTGATGCTGGAACTCTTGGGGTTTCTTTGGGTTTTTTTTCCTCTTCCTGGCCTTTGATAAACATCCTGATAGTGTTATTGTACAAACATGTTTTTCTGCACTAAATGATTGGTAGCAGTTTGAGTCCTCATAGTCACATCTTCTGAAAGTATTTTTGTATGCTGAAGCAACTTTATTCTCACTTAAGGACATTCTCACCTGCTTAAGCATTCTACTCCAACCAGGCAGAAAAATCACTCAAAACGATAACAATGACTCCTTGAAGGTTTTCCTGGGAGTCCTGAGCTGATGTGATTTCGCACTTCAACATCCACTGTCACACTCCTCTGCTTCAGAACGCTGGCACAGTGTACACAAATTGGAAGGAGGACATGCAAACCTCTGAAGGGGTTTTGTGTTTAAAGAGCAAAACCAACCCCCAGTCCCTCGGCTGGCAGAACAACCCTCGGGTATCACTCAGGGTATTCTTATGTACAGCAAGATAGGAGTGTGTGTGTGCTACTCATGTGTCACTGTTGCACTGTCAGCTTGGCCACATCTGAAAATCAGCCCTGCTGATTTTTATGGGAAATAGTAAACTACCAAAGGAAGATGTTTCTGTGCCTGGATCCTGCCTCTCCCACCACTACAAGCACTTTGCCTTTGCAGTTTCCAGCTGTGAAGTGGCTTTCAGTTATGGGCCCCTTACGCCTCACCTGGCTCCCATCCAGGCTCTTTTGTCTGCTTGTTTCTCAACTTCATTCCTTGCAGCCATCAAAACTGGCTGCCTGCATGGCAGACTGCCAAGGGATTTGTAGTAGGACTCTGGTATACTTGCTCCCACTTACTGATGCTCTCAACGAGGTTTTTGTAGCATGATCCCCTTCTTACCAGGGCTCTGTTCAAGAGAAATACACATAATTTTGCATTTCCTTAGCTGCAGCTTACAAACAAGTCAATAATAGCCCCTCCATTCCTTGAAACCAGTCTATGAGTAAGCAAATAGAAAATGTAAATGTGACCTTTTCCTTCCTTTCTAAAATGCTGTGGACTTGAGCCTTGTCTGTCATGTAGAGTATGATAGGCTATATATGAAAAGACAGATATAATGGCCCCAAAAATATTTTCTGAGCACTGTACTTAAGAAGTTATAACTTGTACGATGAGTAGTTTTATTGTGAATCTCTGCCTTTTATCTGCTTTTACCTGCCAGTAGGAAACTCTTACTCTTCAGGTCTTTGAAAAAACAAACTTTGAACAATTTCATGTGCAGTTAATGTTTTAAAACCAGTCTGAAAGAGAAATATAATGTCCAATTCTGCCCAGTTGTTTCTCCATAAAAAACTAATGTCTCAGGCCTGGAAGGGACTTCACTGTTTAAAATCAATGAATTTGCTGATGAATTATGGTAGGAAAATGACAGCTTCAATTAATCTGACCTGAATGTGTCTGTGGAAAACATTTGTTTCAACAGATCTCTGAATTTTAAAGTTTTAGGGTTTCTTTGGTTTTTTTGAAAGAAATATAAGAAATGTTGATATAATTAACTGACTTTTTAAGGGGGGAATATTTGACTACAAACAACTTTTCCTTTTGAAACTTTAGTTCATTATTTAAAAAAAAAAAATCAGTACCAAACTGAGAATTTTACAGAACTATTAATCCATATTTTTATTTTTTTTTTATTTTATTGAAAATTTGATTGTTATTTACGTATTTGGGGGATGGGGAAGATCACTATCAGTTATATGGTTTAATCACAGATCCAAACCAGACTTTTCTGCTCGTGGTAAAGTTTGCAACATTGATATCCTTTTTCCTGTTATTTGAAAGGCTAGATATGAGAAAGTTTATTCAGTCAGCAAGGAGCAGGGTACTTAATTTCCCAATAAGAGGAGTGCATGCATAGGAACACAAAGCTGTAATCACAGGGTTTGGAAAGTCCTATGAAGATAAGTAAAATAGCTTACTCTTAAAGCAAATGTACCTAGTTAAAGAAGCAATAAGTTTGGAAGCTAAATTTGGACGTTGTTTTAAATTATGTTAATTTGTTAATGGCATGTCCTGCAAATGGTACGTCTCTGCACTCATTTCAATGACCACAGACATTTTGCCAATGAGAAATTGAGTAGTTTAAAATTTACTGTTTTACGAGAGCACAGATTGTTTTGTGAACTGCTTACGAATGTTAAAATACTAAGGCAGCTTCCCTGTTAGACTGGAACAGTGTACACAGTTGGGATGAATAATTCATGTAACCAATTTATTTTATTTTGCTCTTAATGAGTTATCTATGAGGAGCACAAAACTGTCGTAATTTCAAATATTTGGCAAAAGTATTTCATAAGGAATTTTGCTGATAAGTTCTTGTTTTCCAGGTGATTTATTGAGAACACAGGTAGTTTACTAAGAGTATTAATTATATGTATTTTAAAAAAATTCAATGTTAGTTTTCATTGCAGATAAAATTTCCACTCATAACCGTATTTTTTTCTCTTCAAAACAGAAATATTGGGTGTCAAGTGAAACTCTCAAATATTGCAAGCCCAAAATTAACTTCCAGCACACATTCTCCAGTATTTATTTACCTTGAAGTGTTTTTACTAGCTAACTTGTTTTGAGAGGCACGTGTAGAGTGTAAATTAATATTTCATTGGGTCAGATTAAGCCTCCCATTGGTCTCTTACAGCATGAGAAATCTTGAATTCAAAGATTTCTAGGGAACTACTCCAGGTATTCTACGGGTTCTCAGCTTCCCAACTAAAGTGCCATTACTACACTACATACAAGTGTAGCAACCTGGATATATTTGAACTGGTAGGTATCTTGCTTATAATATGACAAGCCTTAAGGGAATAGTGTTAGAGCACAGTGATCATTGTTGATAATGCACTAATCAAAGACTTGGAGTATTCATTCCTCTTAGCACCCTGAACTTCCTCGAAATCTTCTTATTTTTCTCTTTATTTCAGTAAGTTGTATTATGAAACATGATGTTCTCACCTGCCAGTGCTCTTCAGTTAAAGATCATAAAAAAAAGACAGATCTTGATGGGACCTTGTTTTTTGGAACACTGCCTCAAAGAAGAAATTTAGATGAAATATTTTTCTTTTATCAACCCTTTCTTTAAAGCTGTGAAGTACTTGACAGAGAATAGTGTTGAGGGAGACAATTTTTGGTAAGGAAAATGACAAAAATGAGGTATTCCTGCTGTTGCTACTTTGTCAGTACTCTGAATTGCCAAGTATGAATGCAGTGTTTTCTCTGTAATACCTCCTGGAGTGCTCCACAGCCTCTGTTGTGAGGAATTTCAATAAACTGTTTCTAATGAGTACTTTTGTAGACATTTAAATAAAAGCTTGTCATCCCCCTTTCTTCCATTTGCTAGTAAATCTTGATGAACCATTTGCTAGAAGCGATATCACTAACTACCCTGTCCAAATAAAGACAGCACAAGGTCAATGACTAATTCCTTGCTGGGGCCCTGTACTGCATAGGCAGAAAGCCATTTTTAATTCTGCAACTGCCACATAACTTGGCACTTTGGAGAATGATACCAAATATTTCCTGTGTAGTGAAACATAAATGTGTGTGTATATAGACAATATATAGTCAATGTCCCCTTCAGTTTTTCCACTGGAAAAAGCTGTATATTCTGCAGACTGAAGAGCTTCTAGAGTGAACTTAATACTTTGTCTTTGTCATATTCTTCTATTTCTTAGGTCAGAGATGAAGATATGGCCATAACTGTACCTGTTGCAACTGGCATTGCTGCTGTACTTTTATTTAGTAAACACCTTTCTCTTTTCTCTACTTCTCTTTCTCACTTCCCTAACAATGTGTACTGCATCCTGGGTGACTATATGTCTTCAATAATTTATTCAGTCTATTCACTGTGTCTTATTAAATTCTAAAGCAGCTCTGTTGTAAGGGGTTTTTATGTATGTGTAGTTTTGGTCTGCTGTCAGTCCACAAGTAGAAGAAAACAATCAAATCTTAGACTGCAGTTCTTGCTCATGCTGTACTCTGATATTGGTGAGCAGCAAACTAAATGAACACATTGGTGTCAGACAGAAGATGAATGAAGGACCAACTTAGACTGAGTAAACCAGGTTTCTTACTATTTTCCCGCTTTGCTACTCTCTTTAAAATTTCTAAAAATGAAACCAAACAAGCCTCCTCTCAAAAATAGAACTTGAATTATAAAGTAAAGATTTAGAATCAGCAAGAAATATGCCCATTTGCTTTGTCCTCCTGACCAGTGTCATACAGTTGCAACAACAGCAGCAGTTAAGGTAACATTATTCAGATTACTTTGACTACTGGTGAGTGCTGAATCACAGCAGAAAGGAGTTTTTTTTTACAAATGTCACCTCATCCAAGAAAGCAAAAAGCAAAAATTGCACTGAGACAGATGTGGCTATATGTTGCCGGTTAATATACTGCATTCAAAACACTGTTGGGAAAAAGGAACACACCATATATGTGAAGCCAATAATTTATTTTTAGTCTAATTAATATTTTAACAGTTTAATAGTCTAAACCATTATTCCAGTAACAATGATACATTATTGTATATAATAGCCAAAATTAATACGAAAAGGCATTGATAATATGAATAATAATAATTTAAAATTGCCATTCAGGAAAACTAATAGTCACTCTTTTCTCTGGTGTGATATTCATCTCTCCAATGTCCCTCTACGTCCTAAGGTTGAGCAGCATCTGTATTTCTTCATTTTCCTGGTTTAACCTTTATTCATGTCTATTACAACAGAGATAACTTCTTTGGTACCCAGAGTCTCTCTGCCTAAGTATGCAACATTGCATAGCTGAATACCATGTCAAATCTCCTTCCAGTATATTTTAGTTACTGGATATTTCTGTGTATTTATATTCTTCCTTTAGGTCCTCCAGCTTCTCTTTCTATATTAAGATACTCTGTGTGCTGGCTTTGGGGTTTTTAGAAGCAGGAGATCCCTTCTTATTCTGTGTTCTCTGTGAAGCAGAAGGGAAATTTCAGTCAAAGGGTGAGAAACTTTCAGAAAACAGCTTTAGTCTGGAGACAGCTTAGCAAATGGAAACCAAGCTTTCCTTAGAATAGCAAGTAAGACCAGATGAGCCCCATCTCACACAGAGCACACGCAGTGTTTCCTTTGCTGTCACCTGCAACATGTGAGGGAGAGCAACGCAAAGAGCTCAAAACAAACCGAGAACCCACCTCTTCCACCTTGTCAGCTGGGAAGGAAAAGCAGACCTCAAGTCCCTCTGTGGTCCACAGGAGGCATGGAGTGTGCTCCTGACCTGGGAAGCCGCAGCTGTTGTGTTTGGCACCTCAATGACACCCTTCTGTCCAAGTCCTGCCGCTGCCCCCCGTGGGGAAACTGCAGCACCTCGTGCACCCCGACAGAGCCATGTCTCTGACCTCTCCTTCTTGATGAGAGAGCAACTTGAAGGGGTAGGTGATGGAAGTTCTGAAAGTTTTATCTCGGCACGGTACTAGATTTCCACTGCCTAAAAGCTAAAATAATGATGTTGTTCATTGCCACTCCAGATAGCACATGCCAGTACTCCAGACAGGCCACCTGCCACTTCTTCTTGCAGCAGACTTGTCCCACATAGGTCAGTTCTCAGCCTTTCTCAGTGTTGATATGAGTGCTTAGATACAAGCTTTTACTCTCTTTTTTGTTCCAGAAATTAAGATGTTTAGCTTCAAAACCATAGCACAGAGAACACTCATCTGCCTTCCATGAGGTCTCAAATGCTTTTTGGAAGGGCATAATTTAAACTACCAATGTATTAATTAGCTAATTTAATTTTTTATAATTGCAGCCCTGTGCCTAAAAGATCGAGGAACTTGGCTGCAATCAATTTAATGCATTCTTAAGCAGAGAGCTATTTTTTATTCCTATTCTTCCATTATATGGATCACAGCCAATGTGCTACACAAAATCCATTCTTTTAAGGATTGCTAATGATACAAACTAAGTGATTCTGAAAGACAAAATGGTTGGTGTGGTTTTCATTGATTTCAGCAAAACATTCAATCTGGAATCTCATTTGCCTTTCCTTCAGTTGTGGAAAATATCTCATTCTGGATTTTTCAGATCCAGCTGAAAAATGCATAACAACCTATTTGTTGAAGTACAACAAAGAAAAAAACCTGAGTGAGGGAAAAAAACATATGACCTTGCCATTGAAATCTCTATTTCCTTATAAATTTATCAAATGCAGGTATCTATTAACAAAAAAATGTTTCAGGTTTAATCTTGGTTAAATTTGGAAGACTTAATCAGTTTCTAGCCATGTATATAAATTGTTCAGAGAGTACTAATCCTATTTTTATTTCTGTATGGAAGGGTTTGTTTGTTGGGATTTTTTTTTCAGAGAGCTCTGTGAAGCCCATGGGGTTTCTATTTATGAGATATAAGTCCAGTGGCTGACACCTTGGAGTTAAGTAACATCTAGAGAGAGGTAAACTCTCTAAAAAGGAGATGAATTCCACTGATATCTGATGGATAAGAAGGGATGATGTACAGAGGAAACCAGCAAGCCATCTTGAAATATTTATGCTTGCGTATTTTTATCATGCTTTGGTGTGTTTCTGTTTATAGTTACAAAAATTCCTCTGCCACAAAATGCAGGACGTATATCATAATTACTTTACTTGGTGTCACCTATTTTTTTCGGGCTTGCTCAGTTTTTGCTAATAATTTCTAGGTTTGCTAGTCACAAATAAAGAAATTTCTTTTTTTAATTTTTTTTTTAAGGTAAAAATTTTTCTTCAATGCCATTTCTGTTCCTCATAAAATCAGAAATGACTGAGGAAGAGAGGCTGTTACCAAAGTGTTTCAGTTAGCTAGATAGTGAATAAATTTGGAACAGGTAGGCAGAAGAGCTACGAGAGAGAAATGGAGCTCAGAGGATGAGGCAATAGAAGTGGGGATGCAAGGAAGTGGGAAAGAGCTGGCCAGCTGAGCTGACAATTATGACTTCATCATCCACAGCTCCATCAAAATCCTTTTCCAAAGTCTAGGAACCAGTGCATATTTTCCTTCTTGTTCTCCTTTTGTGTCTTCTGTTTTCCTCTTTGATGCCACACCATTGTGTAAGCAACTTTGATTGGCTATTTAAGTGGGAATTTTAGCTCAGTGGTCACCTACAATTTTTTCTATCTTTGATGGAGCACCTAAAATTTGAATCTAATCCATGTTGCTGCCAGCTCCTGGAAGAATACTTACAGATAATAATACAAAATCCTGGTGTATTTGTACTTGCAACTTGAAAAAACAAGCTACCCTATCCTTTTCACAGGCCTGGAACTGAACATAGAAGGACTGAAACTCACAGGAAATAGAACCTTGGGGTTTTCTTATTTTCCATATAAAGGCACTGTATTTGTATATCCATGTGTAACCTGCAAGTTCTTTTTTTAGCTCTCACACCGTGAAAACTCCTCAAGTTCTCGAGCAGCTTTTCTAAGCAACTTGGTAGAGTTTAAGCAGCCCAGTGCTAAATCTGCATATTTCTCAGACTTCACGAATATGCTTCAAGCTCAAAATATGCTGTCAAATAGCTTCTGAAAAATCAGTTTATGCACCTAACACAGGGTCACCATTAACAGACTTGCTGTTTACCTTTACTCTGTTTATATCCCTGCCTAGAAATCAGAGCTGGATGTCAGAGGACAAGCTTTCCTCTTCTTGAGGGAATTCAAGTTTAATCTCTCTCATGTAGGGAGAGTTTTCAAATCGAGTTACTGCCCATCCTGGAAGGAAGGCATCCTTCAATACCAGGCTTCACACCATCCCACTTCCCACCACGTACTTCAGCTTCAGTTTGCCCACAAAACAGTTCACAGTGGACAACAGCCATGTTTCACAATCACCTGAGCTCTTAGGGTGCTGGTTCCACTTCTGCATTTCACATGTAATTGCAATAGGATAAAAAAAATATCTGTTGTAGCAGAATGCAAACTTGAGCTTCAAAATCTTTGTAGAGGAAGAGGAAGCTTTGGGTTTTAGGGTGGGGTGGTTTTTGGTTTAAGGTTTTTTTGTTTGTTTTGTTTTTCCTGATTTTTTCAGAAAAGCATTGCTTTCTAGTCACAGACTTTAATTCCACAATATTTCTAAGGAAGTATTAGTGTGAGTAAAGTATAATGACATATAAAATGACAGTCTGAATGTTAAGGGTGAATCTCTCATATCATGCCAGGCAACCAAGGGGTTGAAAAACAGACAACCTGTAGCTGCTGCTGCTCAGAATTGACTAATTATGTTTAATAGGATAGCAAGGGTCAAAATCATCTTCTGACAACCCTTACAAGTACATGAGAAATAACTCTGAAAACCAGTAGTCTTTAAGACACAGAGCTGCCAGAACCATTTTAGCAGGTGAGAAAGAAAGGTGACTTGTCAAGGACTGTTCAGGGAAAAAAAATATAAACACTTCTTTGTTATATTCATATTCATAATAGGATGTTCTTAGTTGAATATATATGGAAATAATTGGACCAACTTTATGCATCAAGAAATTGATGTCAATATTTGTGGGAGGGATGGAATCAAGACATTCAGATATCATTTCTTGAGCAATTGCTCTTCTTATTTTTCCTACATCATATTCAAAGAGGAAAACTATACAGTCACCAGGGTCAAACTGAGGCCAGCCTTGAGTTAGCCCTGAGCCACAAGCTTAGAACTTCCTCATCATGCATTGGCAGTCACGTCACTGGGGTGAAAGGCTCCTGTTTGCAAAGCAGGCCCTTTCTCACAAGTGTACTTTTGATGACCATTTCTTGCTTTTTCGGTCTTATCTCTGTTTATAAACAGTAAAGAGTGCAAGATGTAAGGAAAGGTCCTGAAGGGCTGGAAAAAAACATGGTGATCTGGGATTGTAGACAGTGGACTTTTGGGCTGGAAACCTGGAAGAAAATCCCCAGGAAGGGTTGAAGAGGCATTAAAAGCAGTTTGGTCAAAATCCATAGCTGGAAGTTTAACCTAGATTTATAACTGAATTGACAACCTCTAAATGGTGACCTGGCTTAGCAAGTTAAATACAAAAACTTCATATGTAAGGGTGCTAGAGGAGTGATAATGATACAGTTGTGCAGCTGCACTTCCATCTAGATGTTGAATAATGTTATTGTTTCAAGTGCCTTTAACCATCTCTTAGTCCAGTTTGTTGCAGTTGCTTTTTGTGTGAACCTCTTCCCTGCAAAAATCAGTGAATAAACATGTCCTGTGACTGCTACTAAGATCTACTTAATAATTGTTTCTTGTGAAGTTCTTGCTGTCGAGCTGCTGTAACATTCTCTTTTTTTTTTTTTCTTTTCAGTCCCTTCACCCTCACGAAGAAAATTCAACCTTGCTTTTCCAAAAATGGGCGATGGAAATGGGATAAGCAGACATTGCACACACACAGAGGCACGAGATAACAAAACATATGTCTAGAATGGAGGATTTTTCTTGAATAAAATAGAGATTTCTAGGGGCTAAGTGATGTACTTCTTTATAAATCTTGAACTTAACTTTCCTTTGATATTTTGGACATAGATTTTATTTATGCCTCTGACAACATTTCAGCATTGTTTTTTGCACTACATATTGTTCATCATTTAGCTGTAAGTATTCACTGCTGGGTAAATAGCATATGTCATACAGGAGACAATAAAAGGTAAAATTCAAGCTGTTGGTCAGTAAAAAAAACCCAAATCTTTTGCAAAAAATTGGGAAATTATGGGTTCATGAAATTGTGTGGTACTTCTGTGTGGTTAAGGAAACTGTAGTTGTAGATATTCAAGTTTTCTGACCAGTGTTTTGTAGTGCAGTAATCATTTAAACTGGGGAACCTTAATCTTATTTTTTAATACATATGCATAAGCGAAAATATGTAGTTAATTTAATTTTACTTTTTCAATCTTGCAAACCATTGTTTATATACAGAGCTGTTAATGATAATAATATCCAGTTATTTTTCTCCCATAGAAGATAATAATTTTGAAATAATCATCATACAAATGTAGAATTATGCTGATATTAAACAATCTAAACCTACCTTTGACCAAAAGAAGAAATTCAGCTTTGATTAGGCAATGCTCTTTTAATTAAAAAGAGTATGCATCATCTTTTTTAGTATTAACTTTCATGTTTTGTTATTTCATCTGAAAGACTTTTGTATGGAAATTAGACTTCCCTTTCTAGTTGAACAAATGCTAATAAAAGTGTTCTACAATCACTCACTAAAGTTTTAACTGAAGCCACTTTAATTATTTTTGCACCCCGAATGTCATTTTCCCCTCCAAGCATCCCAGCAAACAGGGTTACTGGAATGAATATTTCCAAAAGAAGCAAATATCACGTTTGAAAATTTTGTTTTAAGAGCAGTAATCACCAAGGATGACGATGAATCAGGGACCACGTGTACATCAAAGGTAAACCTCAAATGCACGGATCCAATTTCATATATCAATTAATTCCAGCGACCTCCCTGTATCCAAACTACTATACAGCTCCTGATCTGCTACCTGGCATCTGTGACACTCCCTCCAGCAGTGTCATCAGCTTGAGGAGAGTGAATGAAAATAAAAGATATAACCTCATAAGGTAAGTATACTCTGTGTTAGACTGAGAGGTAGGACTACAAGAGATGCCGTGCTCACACAACTTAAAATCACAAGTACTTCTGCAAACAAGTAAATATCTCACTTCCAGTGGGTTCAGCATATCAGGACAAGGTCCATACACAGAGATGCTTCCTTCTGGCTCATTAATGTTGGGCTCTGAAATGTCATCTGTCTTAGGCACTTTCTTTGTGCATGAAGTTTTTTTCTCTGAGCTGTCTTTAGTGCAGCAGTATCAGTCTGAATGTGTCTGGTTGGTTCCAACTTGTTGCTTCATATCAGCGTCCAACAAAAGAAAATTGCAGCAAAGCTCTTCCTTTAAAAATAAATAACCTAAAAAATATGATTTTGAGAGGGCAAAACCCAAAAACAAAGTGTATGTTGTTTTATGTTTGCTGTGACAAATTTTTGTCCTTCAGTGTTCCAGTCATATAAAAAACGGAATTTCATCATGATCTGTTCCGTTGAAATTGGACTTCAGATTGTTCTATTGCAAAGGGAAAACTAGATACAGTAAAGGTATGTGTTATGAAATGGGATGAAACAAAGTAAAAGTGCTACTAAAAATGATCTTTGGGAGTTGTAATTTCTATTCTTTCTGTTTACGTTTTTAATGTTTGCCGTGTAAAAGTACTGTGTTCTGTGAATTATATCAGGAGAAAGATGGGGCAGAAGATGGTTCAGTGGACATGTGTTAGATTTCTGGTTCCAACTGAACAATTTTTCTGTAAACTCTTTCTTATATAATGACATAAGCAAGGTATGTTTCTAAAAAGAAAAGATTCTACCATTTGGTGAATAACTTTTAATTTGCATATGTTTTGAATTAGGCAAATATGTTCTTTGCTTAAAAAGAGTTTCTCCAAATGAATTAAGATTTTCTACTGGGAGGTAACTTACTATTTTCTGTTTTTTCTTCTCTCTGAGTTGAAATGCGTTGGCTTTTTTTTTGCCATTTATGACTGTATTTTATCCTCAGAAGTCATTGCCTTTATTGTTATTTTTGGTTCAGGTTTTATATTTTAAAAGTGTTTTCAGCTTCATCTATGGAAAATTTTTTACTGCTTAACTCTAACTGATGATAAAAGCTACTACTTGTAGAGAAGGATGGATTCCCCCAGTTATCATTATGAAAGATCATTGTGATATAAAATTAAATTTAAGAGGTAGAATGAGATTAAATAGAAAGCTCAAGTAGAAAATTTAAGAGAATTCCATCTAAATACTGGCATGGTTTTAAATTATAATAAAGGACTTATTGTTATATTCTACAGACCCAGTCACAAATTTCAGGAATACTTTAAGAAAATAGTGTAATAATTCAAAAGGAATAGACCCAATGAACCAAAGAAAGAAATGATTCAAAAGGTAGGAACAGAAAATAGGAGAAAAATAAAATATTTTATAGTTGTGATATAATACCAAAGATTTTTGCATGTTCTTTGTTAAATAGGGTAATTGATCTCTCTCACAATAACAAAGTTGCAACCAAATTTTTCTAGGTAGTTTGCTGAGGCTGTATCACTAGTTCTCACTGGGCAGATTTTGGGTCATCATGGCTATGTTTTAAGCTAGAAAACTGCTATTTCCTAAGGTGAAATACAAATGTCATACCTTGTTCAATTCTGTATGCTAATCCACAGGGAGGGTCTTCAGAAATGCTTCTTTTTTTACTTGAAATTATGTGATTTCTTTCTCTGTATGTCTAATTTACCTCATCCAGGAAGACAACTCGGATCACATATTGGAAAAAAAACTTCTGGAATACGACTCTAAGGGCTAAATTTGATACTGAAACATTTCCCACAACATTCTGCCCAAATCACTCAGCAGAATATGCTAATAGTACAAATTATGGCCTCTCAGGTTTCTATGACTAAGAAATCCTTAACCGTGTCTCGTGTAAACATGAATTACTTCTTTCACCAACTAGGCTTTTACTCATCTTCCCTTTTCACTGAGGGTTTCTCTTTTGGGCACAAGATCAAAAGGGAATTTAAGTACCCTGCTATCTAACCCAGAGGGTTTTCAAACATCTTGGTTCCAAGCCTCCTGCTTTTGGAATTGAGCAATCCAGCAGTTCACACCCTTTAAAGAAAAAGCCTGTAAGAACTTGTCTGCCAGCATCAGCCACAGGTGGCTATAAAACATGGACTGATGTACAGCAGCAGGTTGGGCTGGCAGTGCATGTGCTCTAAGTGTCTGCCCTACAAGAAGACATGATCTTTGATGTGTTTATAAAAAGAGTTTGGCTTCATCTCCTGCTGAGGTCCCTAATTCATCCAGGTCCTGCTCATCTGTGTCCAGCCTATCAGTTGTAGATGTCAGGTTATCTAAACTAAAAGTTGAACCTAAAATATGATTTTGGTACAGATACTGACCTTGAAGCTGCTTATCCTCTAGTAAAGTATACAACTCTGGAATTAACAGTCCCCTAAAATGCATAAAAAGTCCCCTAAAATATAGATTTATTTTTTTTTTTGAGAAAACAGCTTACAATTTTCAGGATTATCACAGACCTTTTATGCAGTGTTGAGAGAGGAAATACTCTCCTGCCTAAACTTTGCATCAAAAAGCTCTCAGGTAGCTCATTCAAAAATGAAGCAAGAGTTCATGTCTTTTGATTTCAGAGAAAAGGCTCAGCAGCTGTGATCCTTCTTGGAAGGGTTGTATGATCACGCTATGTTGCACAGATGGGTTCTGTCGGAAAGGTAGCAACGCATCCCTTCTTTTCTCTCACTTCCCAAAATCTGGACTTGACCTATACTTCCTGTTTATCCAAGCTGTGCTTTAAAAGGGCCAACTGGGAAACAGGGCTCAATTGCTTTCTCTTCCTGAAGAGAGTTCAGTTTACATCTCCCAAAGTGACCATAAGCTGACCTGGGTTGGGGATGCCCTCATTTCTTTCTGCTGTAGCTCTTTCACTTTTCATGGTGTGTTTAACCTTCTAGTGAACCAGTGACTCAGAATGGGCAAGAGCATGAGTGGTGAGGAAATAAGAACGAAGAAGATGCTACCTTGTGCTTGGAACCTTACTTGGGAAACGGGTATTAGTACAAGAAATTATGGCGAGTTTTTAATTTCTCCTGAAAAGGCCATTTGACATAATTCTCAGAAGGTAAAGATTGGTAGATCTACCACAATTGATAGAGATGTCCTAGCTGGAGTAGGAAAGGCAACTGAATAAATTACATAATCTGAGCAAACTGGAGTTTTATTGGACTAAGCAGTCCAGTTTAATTCCACTTTAGTATTTAAAGTGTAGGTTAAAAGAAACAAACAAAAAGCCAAAGTTCCTTAATGTGACAGAAGAACCAGACCCTGAAATATTCTATCATTATATATTTCACGTGTAAATTTAGAAGTGCATGACTTTTTCCTGTTTGATTAACTAGCTACTTTTCTGAAGCTAGGTTATCAGCAAAGCAGTAGCTTCAGAGGTTGCAGTTGTTACTTCTGGGAAATGGGATCTTGGGTTTTTTGTTGAATACGACACTTAGATGTCATATTTTGCTCTACTTACACAAGTCAACTGTGTATAGACTTTGAACTTAAGTACTTAGATTTGTGAGAGGTATCTCTAAGGGTACAGATAGCTTTCTCTTCTCTTGTGCTGTTCCTCAAATCTATTGAAACTTGCTACAGGATCATTTGGAGCTTGTACTTCATACCTTTTCTCATGCAAATGGTGTAATTCTCAATTCTATGTGCAGTTATGAGGCTGAGCTCTGGGAAAACCTTCTTCTGGAGCTAAGTGAAAGGGATACCACTAGCCCAAGGGTTTTGCATGAATGAGCCTTTAATGATTGAATCCAACAGGATTATTCTGATGAATAAGGACTACAGAATCTGAACCCTGAGTACTTTATAGTGAGGACTTAATCTTTTGTGTTCTGTGAAGTGCCGTTCATATCTATTGTCCTCTGGCAAACAATATTCTCCTGTAATAGCCTGACCCTCTTTTGAACTGTCTATATGTTTTGGGTATATTAAGTATTCTGCGACTTATCTATTGTTCTGATTTCCAAATGCTTCTCAGATGGGGACAAATTACCATTTTTAATCTGAAACTTTATTTGTTTATTTTAATTCTTGCTGGTAGCTGTGTAAAGTGATCATGAACACCGTCTTAATTGTGCAAGGGAGTGATTTTTTAGACTGCAATATTAAATTATCTTTCCCTAAAAGAGCTATTACATTTACAGTCTAATATGCCAACTGGAAATTTGTTATGGTTTGTTTGAGTTTTTTCTTTTATTTTTTAGCCTCTCAGCTGTCACAGTTCCCTCTTTCTTGGTTTTTAGAGGTAATGTAAGACAGAGTACATACAGTAACATATAATGCTGTGCTTACAGAATGACAAATTTACTGTACTCTCTAGAATTACTGATGTTCAATGTCCATACATGATCCCACCAATCTCAGTTCTTCATTCTGCCACAGAAGAATACTTTGATATAACTCTAAACACATATTCAAATGATATCATTATTGCCCTTTTCTTATATTATTCATTTATGTCTTGTCAAATTTTCCTTCTTTGCTTCTGCCCCTCTCAGTAGGTTACTTTCTTCACAGTCTCTGCAGTGTCTTTACCTTGCTTGCTCACATTTGCCTCTGAACAATCAGATGGAACATTATTCCAAGCTGTGTATTTCAAATCCCTCAATGACAGCCAATGTTTGCATTACTTATGTATTCCCTTTTCTGATGAGGTATTCTACAATCATAACAAATTAAGTGAGTGACATACAGTATGCAGATATTTGTTTGCTCTTTGACTGGTTACGGGGGAACAGCTTGTACTAGAAAAACAAAATATGTAATTCTGAATTACTGCAGTACTGTCAAGCTAAAGGTGCCACAGTTTATTGAATTTTGTTTCTGAATGCTGTTGTAAAGTTTGTCATTAAGCTTCCATTACGTTTTTTAACTGAATTTGTGGGGACATTTTTTTAAAAAGTTTGACTTGATCTCATATTGTATATTTCATACTCCATCTCAATTAATAATGTATGCCTTGTCTTTTCAGGGAAAGTTAAATGGAAGTCCTCCTACATGTTTTTGAGCAATTGGAGGATTTGGTTTGTTTGTTGTCTGGTTTTTGGGGTTTTGGTTTTTTTTCTTTTTTTCAGTCTAAGTCCACAAATCAATATTTTATAACACTTTCCTTTATCCTAATCAGTATCCTTGGTGGTTCTGGGAAAGAGATTTCCAGTTTTAGGGTATACTTAGTCTTCCTGAGTGGTCAGAAGGAAGCTTATAGCCAATCTCCTTTTTCTCATTTTATTTTCCTCTATATTGCTTTCTTTGCAGCAGGAAAGTCTCCTCATGTCTCCCTGTTGATTGCTCCCCACCTTTTGCTGTTCATGCCTTGATTGGAATTCTTGCCAACTTCGTACAGCTGTAAAAATGAGGAATAGTATCCTGATATATAAATTCTAATTATAGAGGTTTAATTTTTGTAAGCTATATTTTCTACCAGCAATCTTATCTCTCAAATCCACAAAGATAAGATTTCTTAGATGAGGTGAGTGATATTCCTGCCACAGTGCTCCTGCAGATTACCAAAGCTGCAAAGCATGTAGAGAAAGAAATACAGATGCTAATCACATATGGGTGTTTGTTCTGGAAAGAAAATCTCTTGCACATCAAAAAAACCCCCAGTCAACAAAACCATTCACAATGGAGCAGGATTAAGACAGAATTTTGCACTTCACAAGCATGTGGCAATAAAATTACTTTCAGATGGCCCAGAGGAGGTTCACAAAGCTTATGTGAGGTAACTCAGACTGGGCAGACAAAAGAGATCAAGGATCCAAAGGAAGATAAGGAAAAGAAAAGGACTGATACAAATCTACGTAGGAATTATCTACTATGGGAATAAATCAGGGAGTGAGGTGTGTGAGAGAAATACCATAGAGGGAGGTAAAAGTGATACCAATGCTAAACTGGATCCTTTTCTATTTAGATTTCTAGCCTGCCTTTTGATTTAGAACAGTAATCCACTCCCTGTTAAGCACCAAGAAAGTTCCCTTTGTTCTTCTCTTTACCACCATATTAGGCTTTTTTTTCCTGCATGTGGTCTGTCATTTGTCAGCTTTCTTACTGATTCTTGATGATATTTTCCTTCAATGAGAATCTGAAATATGTGGATATTTATGGATATACCTTTGTGAGGAGAAAGGGTGGGATCAGAGATAAAAGTTGATTTATTTTGAGAAGGGCAGTATTTGGCAACCCAAATTTCAAAAGAAATCTGAAAAATATAATTAGTTTGTCATGATTTCTTAGTTTTGCAGGTTTTTTTTCTTCCATTCCCATTGCATCCAGCATCTTACACTTTCACCTAACAAATGATTAGCATAGGTAATGCTTAACTTCTCAAACAAGCTGACTCTCAAGCGACTGTGTCCACACGTGCTGCAGAACTGGTATCCAAATAACCAGATAAGCTATCCCTGTTGGCAATTGCTCCTGCCTCAGCACATCTATTGTCCCCTTGGATTACCCCATCTCTACCTGCTTCAGCTCTGTTTCCATGTCACCCTCTTACCTGCTGCAATAGTTCCTCTTCAACAGCTGAACTCCATCCTTCATGAATTCCATCTCTGTGCCTGTGCTGGAACAAGATCATCTATTTGCATTATTTAATCAGGATCTTCAAGACATACCAAACTGCTCTTGCATAACATCATGATTATTTTTTTTAAGCTTTCTGCACATAAAACTACAAGATAATGGTGTCTTTCAACACAGAATGGAAGTAGGGAGTACAGAGAAATTAATTGCTTCTTATGAACCTTCAATAATTGCCTATGTCAGTGTACTTTAAAACATGGTCTATGAATTTTGGGGTCAGGAAAACACTCAGGATTCAGAAAGATAGGAATAGCAGAGGCAAAACCTGTAACAAAACTGCTACAAAGTCACAGCAGAATAGAAATTCCAACTTCCAAATCAACTTCTACACTTGCAGTTCATGTGGAAATCGGACTTCTTTGGATTCAAATTCCTTTGTAAAACTCATCACTCCTGTATGCTGCTAGAACTAGCACATGAATCAAAGGATCACAGAGGATAAAGGGATGCCTTGGTTTGACTCTGTCTACAAAAACCTGGAGTCAGAGCTGCTCTGCCAAACTGCCTCACGGCCACGTTGTCACGCCGTTTTCCGCAGGTGAGATTCTTTTCAAAACCAGAGGTTATTTTACTATTTCTGGATTTTGCTTCTGTATCTAACCACATGTATTATTTTGGGCTATATCCAGCAAGAGTTTTTCTCACCCAGTTGGCAACATTCTCAGGTTTTGTGTATCTGTGCCCAAGGCTGGGCTGCAGCTGAGGTTTTCAAGCTGCTAAGTACACATCTGAGTGTTCTTCATGATGCATTTTTAATGTTAAGATTCCTCCATGATCAAGACAAAGTTTTCCCTCATCTACTTCCTTTCAAAGATATTCTCAAGACACACTTAATGCATCATGCAACATACAACACGAATTGCTTTTATCTTTTATATAACCTGAGGAAACACACAATCCTATTGCTTCCTCCTCTGCAATCCTGACCTTGGATGTGGGGCATTTTCTTCACAGAGTATGTTCCCACTGCCAAGCCATTTTGAATATTCCTATTGTAATAAGGACTCTAATTTTTTATGGAACCAAGACATGCTGGTTGTGGTGCTGGAAGGAAAACGTATCTTGACTTCTCTCTTACATGAACAAAAAGTAGATATATTTTCTGAAAATACCAGGAAAAGAAAATAATTTTAAAACAACACCTTTGAAATCCCTCTTAGAAAGGTTTTTGTATTGTTTGATGGACTATTTTATGGGAAAAAAAAAAAAAGATGTTTAAACGACTTCTTGGTTGAAAGGGTCACCCCATTTTAAAAGCTTTGTAACTTTAGTATGGTTATTACTATGTCTTAGGGACCTTATTGTGATTCATATTTGGCTTTGCATCTTAATTCTTTTATCCAAACCAGCAATAGGCTAAAATCAAGAAATGCCAGCAGGAGAGCAAAGAATTGCTCTATACCTGATGATTTTTTTTTTCATTTTTATCCTTCACCTGTATGTAAGAAAAAAAGTCTGTTGATCAAAGATAGGATTAGCACTCGATTCCAGAAGAAATCCTTTTTTCTAGTTTAAAACAGGAGTTTGGAATGTTACTTCAATTCGTCAGGAATGCAAGGTAGCTTCCCAGCAATGAGAGAAACCTCTGTAGTTCAACGTAGGCAAAACGGATTAATGTGGATAATTCAGAGACTTTTTGAGTTGACCCTTTTTTGCTCTCTGCATAAATACTAATGCTCATATTTATTTTGTATGATCCTGCTCTTCACTCTTATGTCCTCTCAACTCCTGGTTTCTTCAGACAGTACCAGCTGCCTGTTCCTTTTTCCCTAAACTGTTGATATATTTCTGTTTTGTTGTACTGAAGTAATCTGTACTAAAGTGATGCTCTGAGCTATAGGAGAGTGGTTGTGTGTGTGTAATTCTGTTTTATTTCACACAGTGTTCTGTTTGCAGTAGAGGATGTCAGTGATAATTGTCATTGCCAACTCACCTGGAAGTCTTTTGGAAGTGATACATTATTTTTAAAAGCGTTATCCTTTGTGAGGGATATTTACACCTGCCAACTAACTGAAGGACTATTGTTACAACCTCTCAGTTGTTCAAATACAGTGTCCTTAAGAACTTTATTAAAACAATTAGGGTACATAAAGTGATAGATTGCCATAGGTGCTCTATGTAGGTAGCAAACATCTGTTCAGGAAGAAGTGTAAACTTAGAAATCTGGATTGACTGACTTAAACTTTTGTCACAAACTCCCCAATATTTCCTTTTAAGATCAGCACTGAAATCACAGCATCTTGTCATCAGTTGCAAGCTGATGCAACCACGTTCACCTTCAGACAGCACGGGACACAAATGCAAACAAAACAAACTTGATCTCTGCTATTTTATTCTTGATCAAAATATCGTGAGCTTCAAACTGACTTTTTTTATTCCAAGGATAAAAAAAAAAAAAAAAAGGAAGTGCATAATTTTTTCTGTGTCCTAGAGTTGCATATCTAACCCCAACACAGCAAGGTCCTCGTTCTTGAGTACCTCACTGCATGCTGAGTAGTCCTGCTGACTTCAGCAAAGTCTTGCTTAAAACTACATATATTTGTGTGTATTTGGGGCTGCATTTAAATCATTAACTGTGTTACCTACTTTACAAAAGAGCATACTTTATGAATTTTTCACCAATATTCATGTCTATATTTTGCTTCGTTGCCAAGGTAAGCATTAATGTAATTAACATTGATAAATTCAACACATTTTCGTGAGTGGTTTCTATCTGAACTAGTGATGAATCTCAAAGCTCAGGTCCTTCTGTGACGGCTCAAACTTTGCACAAATTACTATATATAATTCAATAAAATAAGCCTTAGAGTGGAATGAATCCCTAGAAATCATACTTTGTGCAGAGGATGTGCTTTTTGAAGGAATGCTGAGGGAGGACAAGAAATGCTCTAGTTCTGCTTCATGCAAACAGGGCAGTGCTGGTAAAAATTACCTATGTATGAGTTTATAGTGAGCAAAAACTGATGCACTTGAAATTGGTTGAAAATTCCACAGTTTTAAAGATTTGGCCCATAAAGCAGGCAAGGAAGAGTCACAATAACTTTGGTGAATTTATTTTTCATGTTTAGATTATGACCTTGAACCTCTTGTGGAGTTCACACAGCACTGAAATTGAAGTATATTTATATGTGATATTTATTTGACTTACATTTGTAGTAGTAATCGTAACTATTATTTTTTTAATTATGTGCATTCAAATTCACTACAAAGTTGGTAATGTGGCATTGACATACATGAACTTGTTCTCATAAGTAACTGCTTTATCTTTTTAAAAAAATTGATTGTAACACAGTTACTGACCTGTGTACCTGTTGCTTGATTGGTCCTGTAGGAATCCAGATTTTGAATATAAGCTCCTTAGCAAGACCCCAGAAGACCAATTAAATGCCCTAACTTAACATGTAAGTGGACAGTCAAACCAAATATAACTACTTATTAGTTCCAATCACAGTTTGTAAAACAGCAGAGAATAAGCTGACAAGGAGTTTGGATTTTCCATTTTTATTGCACATTTCCTGAAAATAAAAATACGATAGTATCTTGAAATTAAAAGCAAAAAATACAAATCCATCTTCTTTTTAAGTTCATTGAAGCTTTAAATTATAATTTTTTCTTAAATACATCCTTAAAAGCTTTCAGTAATAAATGAACATTTCTAAAAATGACAACACCCTGATTTCAGCATAATGAAATGTTACTATTTTTAAATCTGTGCATTTATCTGAGCTTTTCAATTCAGCTAAACAGCACTTTATAAGGAAAAAATATGTTCCAGAAAATAAGGAAAGTGAGAGTTGACAGGATTGAAAATAAATTTATAGGGAGTTTATATGTGGGATACGAGAGAGCCTGGACAAAAACAAAGAGAGTGCACAAAGAGAAACATTCAAGAAATAATTTCAGTGTTTTACACATTCACAGTATTTATCTCTGCATAAATCTGATCAGATTATTTCTTTTTTTACACAACATAGGAAGAGTTTGTTGGGGTTTTTTTGGGGGGGAGGGTTGTTGGGGTTTTCTTTGTTTTGTTTTTTGTTTGGTTTGGGAGGTTGGTTGGTTGGTTGGTTTTGGTTTTTCAGCAGTTCAGTTTGGTGTACTGCACCTCTTGCCATCCAGACAAATGGTCGAGTCTTTTAGGCTATATTTGCACTGTCAATTGAAGCAGCATTTTAATATGCACTTGTGCTTCTTTGCCAAACCTGGTGTTTGTCACTACTGTAGGGAAATTGGGGCTATTAGGACTCCCTAATGTCATGAAACACTAAGAGAGACTGTGTTTCCCAGCAGCCTGAAAAGGCTCTTCCTGGACTAAAGTTAAAGGAGGGGGCTTAAAGGACTGATAGAAATGTAATATATATATATATATAACTGCTTTTAGTTTGTACAGTATATTTATTTGTGTAAATAAATGTATATGCTTCCCCTTCTCCCTGTGGAAGCCTCTGGCCTGAAAGTTTCTTTCCAGTGTTAGTATAAATTGTGGGAAGGGGGGGGCGGGGAGCCTGAAAATTAGATTTTAGATTTCTAATGTGGCTCAAACTGCCACACATGACAATAACAGAAGTCTCATTGATATGAATTTGTTTGTAAATCTTACTTGCAGGAAGCTCCCCTTGCCTGCATCTTCCCACTCTTTTTCAAACCGATGAGTGAAGTAGCCTCTGAATCTCTACAGTCTCTAAAATCAAGAATGGTCTAACAAAGAAGATATAAAAGCAATGCACTTTTCTTTCTAATCCATCACATTTTCTGATTCCCTAAAAAACGTATCTGTTCTTCATTTTGCAGTAAAATTAAGGTCCACAGAAGGGATCTGATAATCTGAACCGTCTTTTCCGACCTTACCCTGAAGAGTTTTGCAATTCAAACACTAAAATAGGCACGAGTGGGATGACATGAATGACTGAGGAAACACCAGAAGACATTCAGGGATGGCACAGTTGGGTTATCAATATCTAGGTGCATTTCCATGCAGCTTCTCAGCAGCTCTGGGATTAGGAAGAGGACAGTTTGCTCAGAAGGCACAAGTCAGCAGGAAGCAGAGGTAAGAGGGTGAGACATGACTGAGGCTTTATGACACCCAGATAAAAGATGAAACAGAAAGCAGATGATAGTGACTCGTGGGGGTGAGATATCCCAGAGGGGCAAAACTTCCTAATCACCATCTGCTCTGAAAGAGTAAAAAAGGCACATCCAAAACCAGCACGCCATCACTAACTTCCAGACAACCCAGAAGACATAATAAAACCCTGATAGTCACCATCCCTCCATTTCATAATTAAACTTTTCCTCTCAGCCATCATCCTAAGGAAACCTAGCTATCAGGACCACTTGAACATGTTTGCACTGGTGTGAAAGACTGTGTCTGAAAATTTTATTCTAAAATAAAATCCCCCTTGCTATCAGAGGGATGCATGTGGAGCTCTGCTATTATGTTGCTACAGATCCACAATCTTACTTGCTTTCAAAATGTTAGAGGCCAAGGGTGGGGTCCTCAGCAAACCATTCCTTATTACCTTGGAGCATGAAAGATGCCTCGTTGCCTCTGTATTAGAGACTGCAGGGTCTCTGTCTGCCTGGTACAGAGGTTTGAGTCCACTTGAGGCTGAGTAGCTTCATGCTGAGCTACTAATACCTAAATCCTATGAGAATAGACACTGTAGGCATCTCTTTGATCATAGAGCAGAACTGCAAAAAAGCTTTGAGTGTAGAAAAGAGACGGTAGTTGCATTTCCTTTATCTTTTAAATATAATAACTGAGCTCTTAGAGCAGTAACTTTAATGCTAAGGGAAGAAAATTTGATGTCTTGCTGTTCACTATTCTGCCTTATAAACCATGTTGTAAGTTTAAGTTTTTGCTGTTGTTGACAAAATTAGTGCACCAAGAAAAAGAAACAAAAAAGCAAATATGCATGAACTGACATGGTATGGTGGAGCTCTCTAGTTCCCATGGGATCCAGTAATAGTATTTGTATTTTATTCATAGGTTACTTAGTATAAAATCTTCAAAAGGCACTGGAGCAGAGAATGAAAAACAGGTACCTTCAATTTCCTGGCAAATTCCTTGATATTGTCATCCAAAGCTTTTCTGCCCCAAAGATACAGTCTATCAGTTTTGCAAAAACATCATCAAAAGAATATGAGTCTTTTTTATGAAGTCTGGAATACCAGAGTAAAGCACTTCATTCTCAGGTTGGAAATAGGAGTTTGAAACTGCTCACTTAAGACAAAGGAACTAAACCACATCTCCCATATAAAGGCTGAAGTTTTATGAAGTAGTGAATTAAAAATATAATCACAGGAAACATTATTTCTTGAGATAGACTTTGACTGATAATACAATCCCTTGTTGGTTTGTAGAAGAAAGGTGTGGCTGCTTTCTCTGAGCAACAAGCTCAGAGTGATGAAAACTTAGTGGCTGAGAGAAATGACATTTAATACATTTCGCTTTCCATAGTGTTACCTATAACTAAAAATGAGAGATCAGCATGCTGGCAATGCTGTTTGACTGGGTTGGAACCTTCAAATCCATAGCTGGAGCACAACATATTTCAGTATCTGAAGACCTGGAAAAAATTAGCAACCCGGTATTCAACAGATCTTTCTGCACACAACTGGTTGCAGCTGCTTGTTCTTGAGACTAAAATGACATTAAGCTTTTTGTCTTGGTTTGTGGGATGTTGGTTTTTTTTTTCCTGCTCTTCCTTGCTTCTCCTTTCTCCAGGGACGATGCCGAAGCTGAATTCTGCCCCACCTCATGTTTTGTGCAGAGCTGCTGGCCACGTTCAAGATGAACCTGATGGGAACTGAAGACAAGCTGATGGTGTTTCACGGGGTCCTTCGTAAGTGCAAAGCCTGAAGTTAGTGTGTTTTCAGGTGACAAATGCAGCAGTTTGTGGGGTTTGATTAAATGGTAGTTTTAGCTTTATTAATGGTGTTTGTAAACAGCATTCATTTACCTCCAAGTGCTCTTCACACTAAACGCTGGAAAACAGAATGATTTTTTTATGAAGTAAACATTCAAAGATTTACCTGAAAGACACCTCTAAACGGGCTGCAAAAATCTCTAGACAAGCTGAATCTCTACTTTCCTTTATTTGGGCAAAAAAAATCCTTAAATGAGGATCCCAAGTCATTCTCTTTCCTGGAATTCAGATGAATTTAAAATGCAGCAATATCAATAATCCAATTTACATCTCAACCAACACCTTTTGTGCTTATGGTTTCCCATCAAGACCTTATTTATTCCAGCATTCCCTCTGCTGAAAGCTGCTCCCACCCCAGGTTCTTAGCCTGGGAGGGCTGCCATCCAGGAATGGGATCCCTGCTGCCCAGCAGGGTTTGTGCTCTGCCTGCTGGGGCGGGTTGACAGAGAAGCCCCAGCACCTGGTGTGGGTTCTGCTCAGCAGATTTTGTATCTCTGTTTACACTCTGCTCAGCTATAATTGACAGCTCTGTCACCATTCCTTCACCATCTTTGGGGTGCATTGTTATAGCTGAATACATACTATAGATGGGGAAGAATCCTTGCTCATCACAGCTGTCGCTTTCCTCTTCTTCAGTTCTTCTCGTTCTTTTTTTTCCTACGCTTTGAGCAGTGTAAGTCATGCTGCTTATATTGCATATGCATTGACAGATTTTTTGACTGACATGCAAATTAATTCAGAGGACGAGAAAAAGAACATTTTTCTTCCTGACACTTCTTTATTTTTATCTTTGCGTGCCATCTTTGACAGGCTTTAAAATCTTACTCGTACTTAAAAAGTAACTTTAAATAAAGAGCAATTTGTTATACCAGAACTGTGCTACTACTGTATCTTGCTTTCCAATTTGTTCAAGTCCACACTAAGAAAAGCTTCTCAGTTATATGATTCTGACACTAAACAAGATCCCTAGAGTTTCAGTAAATATATAATCTTTTTTTTTTTTTTTAAACCAGCTTGTGGGAGATTTTATAGTGCTCCTGGGCAAGGAATTTTCCTCTGGTGCCCTTTACCATGCTCCTTCAGGATTGCACAGGCAGAGCCCTGAGAAATATTCATAATTTGTAAAATTAAATGTGATGGTCCCAGAAAGAGCCATAACTAAGAACAGAAAACTCATTCCCATCAATCAAAAAAAACCCCAGCAAACAGACCTATTGTCTCAATATCAGTAATGGATCAGCTGCTGCAATATGAGACTCTTGGATTTTAAGCCCCAGTTATTGGCTCTCAAATGACTGCTTCTGGCTTTCATTTTCCAGTTCAACTGGTCTTCTAGTAGTTCTACTTTTTTTCAAGAAAACAAAGGGTTTATTTGCTTTTCCCTTTTTAGATTTACTTACATTGGGATTAAAATTACCTGTGACCTGCCACCTCCTCGAACATCAGCCTTGGAATAATTCTGTGAGTTCTGAGGAAACAGAAAAGCAATTTCATAGAGAGGAAATTGCCTTCATATTTATACTAGATGAATTATAATCTTGTATGGGATTTTTTTTGCTAAAAGATCACGATTCTCAGGTAGAGTGGAGACCTCAATTTTTCCTCTTGTGTTAGAAAATTGTTGGATGTCCTTTTCTCATTTCCTTTCGGGACACGGTCATCTCTGAGACCAGTGCTACCCTCTGATTGCCCAGTGTTGTCCACCCCAAGGGTGCAAATGCATTGCAGGAATTTTTGGTGGTGTGTGTCAGTGGTTTTCAGGGAGGAAAACAGTGTCTATTGAATGGAGAGTAAGGCATGTGAGGAAAAAAAAAAAAGAACAGTGATGGTAAAAGAAAACATAAGTGTGGAACATGGGTACTGAAGAAATGTAAATGTCATTCTGAGAGGAGCTATGGGAAAGGAAACAAGAGAAAAATTAATCCTAGTTCTTTATTGTCATTGCTCTTGATTTTTTTCCCCAATTTTCCCCTAAAAACATTTCCTTCAAGATAGAATACTCCGTAATGCAGGATTATGTCACGGAACATTTTGGCAGGAAACTTTCTTTTTTTGCGGTAAAATTTGTAGAATCCCTCCTGATTTGATTCAAAATACTTCTCCTTGTAGAGGTTTTTCAGGTCTGTGTGTTCACTTGGCTAGGGCCTTGGATTTAGCTGAAAGCTATGTTAGTCAGTGCATGTGATGCTCTTAGCTGGAGAGGAAAACTCATACAAGCAACATGGAGAGAGAGTTTTTGTTACAAGGTGTGTACTTTAAAATTCTCTGCACTTCCACAGGCTAAGTTGTGCCTGATTTGTGTTCCTGAACAAACAAAGGAGGAGGAACGGCTTTAGAAAATTCAGCCCTTTGAAAGCCAATAAAAAAAAAAACCTTTATTATTTATTTATTTAATTATTTTTGATCGGTTTTTCACCTTGAACTGTTGGAGAGTTTTAAGTGTCCAAGTGTCACAAGATGTCAGACGTAACAAAACATATCTGGGCAGAATAGTGATTATGGGTAGCAATTAGTTACTGATCAACTATCTTAGTGGCTTGTATAGAATTATGCTTTCTTGCTGCCCAGAAAGTATGAGTAAGAATTTCAATCTTTTCCTTGCCTACTGGTTAATAAGTGCCTTAGAATGATCTTACAGTGACAGTTTCTTGTATCACTAATGAGTGTAATTAATGAAAAAACAACAGACTTTATCAGCCTGTAGACTTTCATGTTTGCTTTCTGCCATTTACCTTGTTTGCATTTCAGAGTAGCTGTAGATTCTCTCCTGCTGTTTTTCTTCTGCTGCTGGTACTGTAATTTTAAGTGAAGTTTCAGATACTGGGGCAGTTGTGGAAAGCAGGTATTGAATTACTGGGGACAAAGCTAAGTATGTACCAATTTTGTTGAATAAAAAAAGGCTAAAGCAACGCTTTCCCTTTAAAGGTAGAACACCCAAGTCCAAACACTAACCCTCTGAAACTGAACCTGAGAATCATGTGCAGAATAACTGGTCTGCTTTAGAGCACTTCTTTTTGCTTGACGTAAGAGTCAAGTTTCTTTTTCAGTAAACTTACAAAAATGAAGGTTTTTACTAACTGTTCCACCTCAGAACACTTATTTTTGAATTATTCATTTGGAAGTTGCTTGCTATGGACAGATCACAGTTCCCACCATGTCCATTTGTCTGACTTCTTTCCTCCCCTCCCTGAATGTGCCTGTAATTCATCATTGCCTTCTTTATTTCTGAAGTCCATAGGAGTGAACATCTTTTGAACAAATAAATAGTAATGTCTTTCTCTTCCTTGTCACTTTCCCCATATTTTCTGTTAAGATTGTTCTTACTGGTTTTAGGGCATTTTGGAAAGGCTGGGGAGGGGAGGAGGTGGCTGTTTCGAGGTGTTCATGGTTTTTTCTGAAGGAGACCCATTTAGCAGGACTCCCAACAACCTCCTTTTCTTCACATCAACTCATTTCCTGCCCCCAGATTTGGAAAAGCTTTGAAAAATGAGAATATTATGCTTGAATCAGAGGCAACAATTTAAGCTGTGTGATGTACTGCAACCCAGCTGTCATTGATTTTGGCTGCACAGAGCCGGGACCTGAGTTCCATCTTTAAGCAAATTCCTAAGGAGGTGAAAGAGGTGATTGCACTCTGGATATCTTTTCATAACAAGGTCTGTGAGAAAAAGGCTTATTATTTCCTGCTTCAAATGCATCAACTAGAACATTTAGACTGAATCCTTGGAGAATAAGCAGTAGACTGATGGACCACATTATAGGGAGTATCTGACTAGGTTCAGTAGTGAAATGATATTCAACAGGGAAGAGGAAATAATGAGTAAAGATGTTTGGAAGAGTATTGTTGGTAGAGAAGCATATTGAGTGTGGTAATACATTATTCATATAATCTGCATGTTTCACCCTTGTTTATCCATTGCTTAGGAAAAATTCTCACTAAAATTCTCTTTGACCTGTGTAAAAGACTTCTTTGACCCTTTCAGATCGTGTTTCTGTTATGCTGGGCACCCCTTAGCAGATGTGTCCCTTGGATAAGCAGAGTTCCAGGACATCCTTTTAAATTCTGAATTATCTACTTTGAATATCAGTTTAATTTGCAGAATATGGTGGGAATAGTTTCTTTTCAAGAAAAGATATCAAATACACTATCACTGAATTGTGGAATAAGATTACTGGTAAATCATAATTTTTCAGTGCAGCTGATTGAAGAAATAAATCCATCTAGGCACATCTAAGCAAAGTATTTACAGCTCCCTTAAACAGCCTTTCTAACTCATATTTCCTGTATAAATCAGTCTTGTTTGTGACCTTGGAAATACATCAGAACTACAAAAATAACTAAATTGCTTTCTGCCAACTCAAGCTGAGGTTCTTTTAACTTACCATTGCCTTCAATTTCACAGAAAATGTCCTCTCTGATTAAATACAATTTTAACATTACAAAATGTTGGGGTTCTTTAAATAAAAGAGACTAGGTCTATAGTCAAAATGATACCTTCGTGCTACCAATCTGAATTTTTACTACCACCTATTAGTTTGACCACAAAGCACTCTAAATATCTGTTGACATGCAATCTCAGGAAGAAGTCTGGCTTCTGGTTTACAGTTATAAATTCCTCTTAAATTCTTTTTTTAAACCCATTGCATTTGAAATGCCCTTCTTCTAAGTTAGGATATATCCCCCTAGGAATTTCCTGACGCTTCACTGGAGGTTTTTTGTCCCTGTGCCAAAAGGCCAAGGCAGCTAGTCCTCTTCTTGTTTCCTATCTCTTTTGAGGCTAACCTAGACTGCCTGCTGTTCCTTTTGCAAGTTCATCCTGCTTCCATTGATGCAGGTCCTGACCCAAATGCTTATTGCAGCTTGTCTTCTCTCTTGGAGTTTCTCAGGCACAGAGAGCACAACTGTCATAATCTTTCAGACTTCGTTGATGTCGATAATAAAGGGATTTTGGTCACTTTTCCTTTTATCTAGGCATTGTCCACTCATGGTACAATGTGTTCGTGACAAGAGAAGTTTTTGGTGTTTAAGGATGGAGCGCTGATAAAAAAACTAAACCAAATAAAACCAAAGTACCTAATAAGGAAATACGATGCTCAAATACCCTTGGTTGGTTTGGGAAACTTGTGTGACAGGAGTTCAGATCTAAGAGAAACATAGATATTATTAAATTCTCATTACAGTCTTCTCTTCCTTCTTTTGAGGGATGAATGAAATTTCTCCTGAACTAGAAACTGCAGTTTTTCCTGGCTCTGCAAGCAGCTAAATTCCAGTTTTCATCAAACAATTTTAATGTGTTCATGTATGAAGTCCTGTGAACAAGTGTAGTTTTACCAAAATTCTGCCCTCCAGAGTGGGGATGTACCATACCCTTACATTCTGTACATTCTTTTGTCCATTTCCTTTCCCATGCACTAAATCCTACCTAAAGTTTCAATGTTGGCCTTTAAAAAAAAAAAAACACTTCACATTTAATCTGTGGTGATGTTAATTACTAAAATCTCAGAAGATTCCACCCACATTGAGCAACCAATTCTCGTTAACTTTGAATGACATGAATAACACCTAAGAAATTAAAATTTACACATAGAAAAGCAACCAGGCAGACAGACAGTAAAGAGGCAGAGACTGAAAACTGAAGGCATAAAGTTGTTGAAACTGATTCTGTGGTTACCTTTTTAATGAAAGGTCAGTGCAACTTCACAGCCTTCAAAAATGTGCTCCTGATTTACAGGAAAACATAAAAGTCACAGGAGGATTGGGTCGTGTAATTTAAAGATCGTTATTGTCATTCACTTTGAAATAATACTTCCACGTTGGAGTTGAAGTTACATTATTCACTGTGATTTGTACTTTTAAAAAATTGGAGATGGGAAACATTTTTTTCAGGCCTCAACCTTTAGCTAGAGTGACTTATGGTAATTGTTGTAAACAGAGTATTAATGTTAGTAAAGAAAAGATGGCAACAAATCAGAAGTAGAGCTCTGCCAGGAAAGCATTCAAGAAGGAAAAAATTTATGGAAGATAAGGGGAAAACATTAAACTGATGAATAACATTATGATTACAAGGTTTCCTGTTTAAAATAATAATATTTGTAATTCTTAAAAACAAAACAAAACTTACTATTGGCTTTGACAGAACAAGAATGTGAAGCAGATGGAGATAGTGGAGCCCGAAGGGGTAGTATGGACAAGAGGATATTGGAAGATTTATATTTGGGGGGTTTTATTCATTAATACCATTTACCTGAAGAAAAGAACTAAAGTATGCAGGTTCTGGTTTCCCTTCTCCTCCTCTCAACACACTCAACAGGATCCAGATTTTCTTTCCTTTCACCTGCAGTAAAGATTTTGCAAACACTGTAGGCTGTACATTTACACTCCTCCCAGACTCATGAATCAGAATTTGAAAGTGACTCAGAAGAAAACACAACTAAGCTTGGCATGAGAATTAAGCTTCTGATTATTTCTACAGTGAGCAGAGACATTTCCTCTTCTAAAAATATTTATTTTTTTTTTTTAACTGGGAAAGGAATAGCAGCTATGGAATAAGCTGGACTAGTTACTGCTGGTTACCTTCCAGCAGGTAATAAAGATGCCAAAAAAAAAAAATCACAAGTTTTTCTGAATGGATCTCAGAGGACCTAAAGTAATGAATCTCAGCCAAATTAAACCAGATGCCTTTTATCCAGTCTATGTTCTGGTATATCTGAGGAAATGGCAAATCTTTGAGCAGGGAGATAAGGAGGTGGCAAGTGAACAACTCATCCTTTCCTGAATTCATTGCTTCTGCTTTCTCCCTCTGTCCTGGAGCACTGCTATTCAAAGCCAACTTAACTGACTTGGACAGAGTCATCACAATGGAAAAATGATTTTTCTTACATCCTTCCCCCTGTGACTAACTTACCAGGCAAAAAGGAAGCTGACAGGAGGAAATACGAAGAGGATAGAGAGGCTACTGCTGCGTCCTTGTCTTAGCTAATGTTTCAGGTGCTGGTGTTAGCAGAAAAATTTACAATCTGCTTTTACTTTTCATTTGCAAACGCAACACACTAGGGAGATAATAAAAGTCAGGGCACCAAGGCATTTGAGCAACCCTGGATATGAACCAGCTACTCATAGGAAAATTCTCTTTTTCTAGATATACATATATTTCTGATTTCACACCTATGTTTATACTTATATTGAGTTTTTTCTTTCTCATAATTATTTAATGCAGATTTCTGATACATTTAATTAAAAAATCTGGTATGTTTGTGGGGGCTAATAATTTTAGAGGTGATATCTAAGTAGGATTTTTTTTCTTTCATCCAAATACAATACAGTTCTATAACTTATAACTTTATAACTTTATAAATTTATAACAACATCAAATTTCTGCTCTAAGTTCCAAGTGTGTTTTTGTCACAAATATCTTTCTTCTTTGAAAATTCTTTTCATTAGGCTCAGTTTTAAATGGGGAAAATGTTTGCAAGGGTTCAACAATGCTTATTATATTATTTGCCCCTGTTCCCATTAAAATCAAAGTGGCATATACTGGTGATTTTTTTCACCAGCCTGCACATTCTGGTCACATTCATTATTTTTCACATGGTGAGGCAAATCTCATAAGATAGAAGCAGATGGTGGCAGCTTCCCCACACTATCAAATCAAATTGAGATAGCAAAAAAAAAAAAAAAAAACATTGGTCCCAAGCTTAGAAACTAGGTGAACATTCTGCTTTCTGAAAAGCTGTGCCAATTTTTTAGAAACCATGGACAAAATAATGTTGATTGAGAAATAACCATGAATCTCCAAAAAGAATTCTTAGGAGGCATTAGTTTACTGGAGACATGAGACTGCCTAACACTTATTGTTCTATATCAAGATGGGGCTTTTTTTTTGAAAAGAGTGAGTATTTTCCCTCCAGCCTTTGTGTTGAGAATGTGCTCTGATCAATAATTCAGTGTCACCTGAGGTTCACTATTTGAAATTCAAGAACTACAGGTAATATTTGCACTGTTTCTTCAACCCCTCTATGGAACAATAAAAATCCCTAAAATATGCAGCAAAAATATTGCTACTATATGATGAAAAATCTATGCAGTGTCATCCAAGTTCACTGTCCTACTACCAGTAACATTAAAATCTGGTTTTGTTTTTTTCTCCTTTTATTAATTTCTTTCATGTAGCAATTTATTTCATCGCTCAGAAAACCTAGCAGCATGGTACATAAAAAACAACTGCAGGAGTAAAAACAAATATTTTGGGAATATAATCTCTATTGGTTTGCATCAGCCTATGTTATACTTGTGATTTTGAGCATAAAGTATAAGAAATAAATATTTTCATTGATTAGGACTTGGAGTATATTCAACAAGTACAAAATGTTGAATTGAACTAATTTTTGTACAATGAAATAAAAGTATCACACGCAGGGATTCAAATCAGGGTAAAGTCCATTCACTTTCCTCTTTCCCTTCTTCCTGTCCACCACCACAGATTCAAACAATTCTCTCTCTTCTCTATTTGGTCACTGCAAGTTAGTTTGTCTGGTCAAAAGAGGGAGGACATTAGACTGTTTCAAAGAAATTGCTGCCAAACTTCTTAAAACAGGTCACATCACTCCTCATTCTCCAATAAAAACCCAAACACCTCTCAAAAAAAAAAAAAAAAAAAAAAAAAAAGAAGAACAACAGCAAACCAACAACCTTTTTTCAATATGTAATATTTTCATCCCAGATGATGACCTTTGTTAAATTTGTATGCAAGAGAAACTTGGATATACTGATACATATTTATAGAAAAGGAGGGCAATTGGTTGAAAAGTGGTACTATTTCTATCTTACAAGACTGTTGCTTTTGACAATAAATTATATAAATTAAATATATATATTATATATATTTAATTTATATATAAATAGATAAATTAAAATGCCCATAACAATGCTTTTATATGATGATTGAATAGTGTGTGGAGCATTGGAAAAGGAGAGGTTTTATGAGAAGTAGGTATCAGAGGCTGAAAGGGTTAATGATTTACCCATTCTAGGATTGCCAGGGGACTTTTGCAGGCTGGGAAGAGGCAGCTGGACCCATCCTCCCCCTATACCATATTATTCAGTGTCATTTCACTCTAATCCACCCCGAGGTGAAACAAAGGCAAAATAAAATAAAATAAAGCTTAATCATCTCAGCATAACTTTTGAAACTTAGCTGAAGGGTGACTTTGCAAAATGAAACCTCCTGCAAGTAGGGGTCTGTGGGTAGTTAAGATAAAGGGGTGTTGGGGCTTGCATGAATGGATAAAATAAGGGAATGTAGTGGCTTGCAAAAGAGACTGACAGGAGGAAGCTGGAAAAGAAGTGCTTTGGCATGTAGCAGGAGTAATCAATAACTTTGCAAGGGAAATGGGAGATGGGTGGTGGTACAGTTGCTTGAAATAATAAGACTTTATATAACTACTCTATAGTAAGAAATATAGGGAATAGGTAACCAAATGTATAATTAGATAAGACAGCTACAAACTGGACTTTGTACCTATTCTCAAAGAATGTATATGATTAATTATATTTTAAACTTACTTCTCCCAGTGTATAAAAAGCTCTCTGTTGTTTTTACTTGTCGGACACGCACTTGGGAGGTGGAACCCCTGCATGGCCCAGCCATTATAAAAGTGTGTTTTTCTGTACAGTACATACTGTGTAAGGATTCCTTTGAATCAAAGGAGTTTATTAATAAGCACCTGGCTTACCCCTTCCTTTCTGGGGTGGGTTGTGACAGTAGGCTGGGACAAAGCATAGAATTTGCATAATACTGGTGTCAATAATTTTATTGATAGGGAGAATGACTCAGTTCAGGCAGAAGTGTTTAGCAGTCCCTCTCTTATGGAATGTTCTATTTGTTATCTTCCAGGGGGTGAATTATCCTGTAAAAACTTAGTTGCACAACCCATTGTGTGCCTTGGTGTTCATCACCAAATAAATCTTATGAGACATTGATTTGGTGAAAAGATTGCATGAAAAATATCACAGCATAAAGGAAAAGTGTCATGAATAACAGAGTTTGTAAAGGAAAAATTGTTTTCCTTAGTGTAGTGAAAGGTAGGTTGTATTTTAGATTTTTGTTATAATTTGTAGTACCTAACTGAAATAAGTTGTCTCTAAAGTTTCCATTTAAACTTCAGATGGCAAATTGTTTGATCACTAATGTGGTGTGTGCTAGATGTGCTAACACAGGACTGAGGGAAAGAAAATCCTCTTGTGTCAATGAGTAATATAAACCTTACAGTTTGATACTGTGCCTATGCATGAGGGAAAGCCAGCCTTACAGTGATTCTTGTAATTCCATTAAATTCTTTTATAATTCTGAGAATGTGAGAGAAGCAAAAGAGGTTACTGTTAACTTCAAGTCTAAGTCTATAATCTCATTGGAATAATGGGGGAATTCACTTCCTTGTCTGAAAAATTTGGAAAGATAAATCAGTTAAATGGCGTCCTTTGAATTTATTTTTTTTTACCTCTGTAAGTATCTAAAAATTGAGGAATTAATATTTTCAAATTGTCTGAAAAGTAGTCAGAAAAAAATAAAATAAATGGAAAAGATGATCACTGTATATTTCAATGGATATTTTATTGCTGGAAGTGTGAGGCGTACACAATCCATTATTTAAGAAAGGAGCTTGAACTTTGATTTTAATATGTATTTCCTCCAAGGCTTCATTATACACTGCTCTGACATTTAAATAAATTTAAATTTATTTACCACAAGATATGAAACAACTAGACAGTGCATGTCCACTAATTTAACAATATCTCGGACAAGTTCCTAGTCTCTCCTTCATTAGAACAGTTTCTTCCTTACAGAAATATTATCCCAGAACTCCTTTTGGCAGGAGTGTTTTGGTGCATGGGCTCCTCCTGCAAATGTTCACAAAGTACTAACATGACATTTCAATAGTATTAAAACCTGCTCAAGTTTACTTGCCAACTTGTGCCCTATTTGCAAGTAAAATATGCCTTCCTTCCTAATCATCTGCTGCTTTAACTGATCATTTCCCATTCATTTAATAATATATGCCAAATGCCTTCCATATTTTATCCTTAGACTGTCTCATCATCATTATCTTGTATGGTGGCAGGGCCACTCTCAAAACAATGAACAGCATAAGGAACTCAAATGTCTAGGTGGCAGTTCACATAATAAAACCCACAAAAAGGTCTGCAGTAAGACCTATGTATAAAACGCTAAAGTATTTTTTAAATTCAACAAAAAAAAAACCCAGAAAGCAGCTGGAGAAGCATTTGGGCAATTTTGATCAATCAATGACTCTTTCAAACAGCATCTATTATTCGTGAATTGAAGAATCTGAAAGATGTTACTATAGTGATGATACTGGAAAAGTAGCATCAGTTTCTATAATACTAATTAGAAAATAATGGTCTTGATTCCATAGAAATAAGTATGTGTTTCACCAGTTAAGAAGGAATTTCTGCTTTTGATTGGAGTGCCAAAAAAGTACAGCTATCAAAGGATGAGTTATCTGTGTTTGCAAACTTTTTGTGAGTCAAGCTTAATTTTGTGAGTAAAAATATTGCCATTGTTATCTGAGAGAGATTTAGGTAATCTAGCAAAAGGATAACAAGTTAGAATGACCTTCCCCAAATAGCTTATGAGACCAGTTTGTGGAAAATGTTCCAGATTAATTTGGGAGAAGAGATATTATTGATACCCTTGGAACAGTGCAGCTTAGTAGCTGAAAAGTTATCACATAATAAAATAAACAATAACATAAAATACAAGAGTAAAATGAGATAAAAACTAATAGAAATTAGTTTAATCATCTCAATATTTTAATTCCCTCCCCCAAGTCCTGCACTTTTAATATCATATGACTCAATCCTGGGTCTAGGCATATATTTTATGATTGGGTAACTGTCATAAGCACAGATGAAACTTGCAATCTGGAGAAGAGATTAATTTTTTTTCCTACATGCCTTAACTGTGTCTAATGTATGTGCTACAGAAAAAAACTAGTTCTACTTTTGCACTTGGAAGTTTAAGGCACAGTTTGAGGGGGATTTTTTAATGTTTTTTTTTTTGTTCTTTGTGAATACTGGTACCTCATTCTTGAGGATTTTTCAATTTTTTTATTTTAGAAAATGTATGGTAGTGTACAATTATACCAATACACTTAGAATACTCTCTATGGTAATAGAACTAATAATCTTGGAAGAGGTAATGAGCAAAGTTCAATGCTGCTTCCAGAATGGGTGGATCTATGCAAATTTTAAATATCACTTACAGCTTGTGTGTACTCTCTCAGAATTTCATTAATAAAGACAGACAATATCTGAGCAACAAGACAAATACTACTGCTCAGAAAATGTAGCACATATCTTAGGTAACTCAAGACAATATAAGCACTTAAATAGCACTTTACAGTTTCAAATCACTTTGCTGGTGGTCCTGTACTCACAGCCTGGACTACCAGCCTACCTTATCGTGGTGGTATCAAGACATCTGCCTGGGACTACCACATTACTGATTAAATGATTTATTCACCACACTTGGGAGATGAAGAAGTGATGCTTAAGAGGAACCCAAAGTAATTCGTGCCAATAAACAAGTCAGCATGTTTGCAGCTTTATTTTAGAAATGTTTGTCTGTGGCTCACATAGAGTTACTCATCACTGGGTATCAATAACTTGGTTATGCAAAGTAACAATCTGTTTTCGAGCTTCCAAAGAGACACAGTGTGTCATCTGCATGTAAACTCCCTTGTGTTATGCACTGAAAGTCAAAAAAAACCATGGAAATGTGATTCTCAAAGCCCCATTATCTCAAGGGATGTCAACATCTCTTAGGTTACCCAAAAAAATACAATATAGTCTTACTTTTATGATTGATTTTTTTTTGTGTGTGTGTCAAACAGAAGAAAACCTGTTAACGGTGATAATGTAATACACTTGTAAGCTTAAAAGCAAAATACAAAGTGCCAACACCTCCTCTCCCCCCTCTCCCCAAAAAAAAACACCCAACCCATGCTCTAATTTTTTTATCTTGTCTGTTTTTCCTTGTCACTGTTCTGTTTTGCATCCCCACCAGTTTAATACTTTTTCAACCAGCACACCGCCACTGTTTTTGCTGTCAACCTGCTAAACAGTTGTGCCATTAAATCTGAACTAGTTGGCTTTCAAACAGTTCTCCCTTTGCCCTTTGTCTGAGTGCAGAGGGCAAAAGAGTGGATGGATCCTAAAGGCCTCTTGTCCCCCTTGTCTTATGTTCTTGTTTACAGTGAGCAACCAAAAATCAATACGTTTGGATGTGAAACAATGGTGAGACAGCATCAGAAAAATCTGTAGGAATTTCAAATAAAACAGGAGAGCTCGTGGAAGTAGAAGCATTGAAGACTGGTGAACACTGCAGAAAAAAAAAAAAGAAAAAAGAAAAAAAAAGCAGAATAGAAAGTTTTTCCTTGCTAAAGCTCATATGACACAAGCTGCTTTGGGATCATGGAGAGCTCCCAGCTCCAAACTGCTCCTTGTTAGGGGAAGTCTTTTACGAAAGAGATTTAATTGCAGCCATCTTCAAACAAATTGAAAAATAACCAGGAGGTAAGTGAAAGATTCATTTAATAATCTTAACAAGACAGAGCCTAGAGTATCTGAAGGCCTTTAACAAGTTCTAATGATTATACCTGAAAAAATATCTGGTTCTCATTCAGAATTATTAATTTAGGTGCAGGAGGGAGAATAAGAATTTCTACCAATTTTAATGTAGGGAATTAATAAAATAAAATTTAAAAAAAAGAGAAGTGAAACTGAATAAAACAACTATTTTTTAAAAAGCCCTTACAGATGCCAATAGTTGATAGTTCTTCAAGACCTGAGATACTTTGTCTCCTATGTATTTTTCAAGAAAGAAAGGTATCTTTTCTATTGTCCTGCACACAGTTTATTGATACATTTCAACACTTTCCAACATATTCCCAGAACAGTTTTTCCTTTTGGTCTTGAAAAACATATGTGCAGAGTCCCAGATCTCTGTCATGCCAGGAAAAAGACCTAGATGAGATCTGAATCAAATAGAGTCTATAGTATTAAGTATAACCTAAAAAACCTATTTTATGGTCATAGAGATATAATTACTGTCATAAAATCAGCTTCCAACCTAAAATCAGACAATCCAAAGGACCAGAGAAGCAAAACAATCTGGTTACAGAAATGAATCAAACCATGACTTGCTCGTGGTGGGTCTTCTCCCTTCCATTTCTAAGGTGAGGGTCCTTGGATCATATTGATATGTGGCACTTTGTTGTTGTTGTTTGTTATAGTTATGTCACTGCTGAGATAAGATGAAATCATGCATTCCTTTGTCACTATCTTTTCGTTGTGAGGACTGAGCACTGATAATTTTTTTTTTTTTTTTTTACTTTTACAGAGGTCCAGTGTTGAGGACTCTGTGGGCTCCAGTAGCAAAGTCCGAGCTGCTACAACAGCTTTACCATCTGAAGAAGGGAGCCTTCAACAGAACTAAAACTGATCTGACCATGATACACTGTAAGATATTACTCAGTTTTCAACAAACTACTGCTATGAGGCTGCCTTTCGGTGTTAGGCTTCATCCCAGCTTTTCAGGCTTTACGAATATTCTGTATTTTACATTATTTTCCTCAAACGTATTAGTTTGTACTTTTCCTATTTGAAGCTGATTTTGTAATTTTCTGCCTGATTCCTTAATCTCACTCAGTCCCATTTGTATTATGCCTTCGTGCTCTCTGGTGTTCACCCCGAGTTCTAATTTATTCTCACCTGCATATTTCATTAACGTATTTTTTACTCCAACATCCGCATTATTAATAAAGATGTTAAACTAAATGAATCTCTACAGAATGCCATTAAATATTCCCCCCTACACTCCAAATCTAATACTTTGAGCCTTTATTTTACAGTCAGCTCTCAGTCCTTGTGACAATGCTCTTCTGGAAGTCACTGGGAAATAATTTTCAGTACAATTCTGCAAGTTATCATATCAAGCACTTACTAGACTCCAGCCATATATATTGCATTCCTTTTATCCATAAATAGGTATTATGTAAAAAAAAAAAGAATAAATGGCAAAATATATTTTTAGGAAGTAGCTGCTGTACTTCATTACTTGATGACTGGGTTTGGGATTGGGGAAAGAATGATCTTTTTGCACTGTGATTTATAGAGACCTGTTTTCAGCTATACCCAGGATCTTTTAAATTCTCCTGGCATCAGGATCCGTCTCTTGCTGCCTGTAGTGTTTAGCACTAACTCCTTGTTGTGAGGATAGAATAGCAGGCAAAAGGCTCCTTCACATCAACCCTTCTGCTGAACTACAGCGAAGCTACAAGTGGCTCTGCCATGGATGCTGCAACCAAGTGCTCTGTGACACATCTCCCAGAGACAATTAAGTCACCTTTGTGCTGTTTGGAAGTGCCCCCGACTCAAACTTCCGACTGCAGCGCCTGAGGAGGCAGCAGGACCTGCTGCTTTTGTGCTGTTTTCATTTTGCTCTCTCTGACTCTGCTTTTAATGCACTTTCTATTCTATTCTATGTTAAATTGTTTCCCTCCCTGGCAATTTTCTCCCAGCTACTTGTGTTCTACTCTAATTACTAGGTGCAATTAGAATAATTCTACTTCTTTCTATGGATCCTGCAGTTTGACAGTGGACTCTGATTTGGACCAAATTCAGCTGCGCTTACCTCTCTAGCAAACTGTGTGTTTGCTTTGGGAAGGTAAATTGGATACCTGTTGGATATGCCTAACTGTTTAAAGCAACAGTCAGCACCAAAACAATACTGTAATAATTCATTAGGAATTAATACAGTGACTAAAAGGGAAAAATCACTTTTTTGTATTCTCCACTTTAGATTTGTGCAAAGATTGCAGCAAAAATAACCAAAGGAGTCCAGCCACAAGATCAAATTTAGGGTTGTCTCACAGAAGCAAAGGGTAGGAGAATAAAACTATTTGCTTTAGAATGACTGTTGGAATAGCTGCCCTTAAGACTTACTAAAAAATTCAGTTCCAAATAGTGTATTTTGACATCCAAGCTGTGTGCCCCAGTGTTTCAAACCATACACTAGATAAATTATTAAACCTATGTGGGCTGCTTATTTCCATTTCAAATAAAATACAAATCAAATATGACATTTGAAACTTTTCTATAATGTCTATAAAGAGCGCTAAGAAGAGCATAGACTTGTAAAAGAGGCTTATTCAGTGCTTATAAGACTGACCTGTCAGTAGTGGAAGTCATTAAAAATACAGATCTTCCATATGATGATTCCAGAGAATATTTGTGGCTTAAAATGGTGAAAGGTTAACACTGATAATAAAGCTAATGTTTGTCTCGTTTCTCCTGACATTCTTTTTCCAAATCCCTGTGGCCAGTGAAGTCACTTGTGACACAGCCCCTCTTTAAGCTGCCCTTCAGATGTTTAGTTTGCCTGTATCATGTCAGACTGTGTGGATTTTGGTGTGCTGAGGTTTTTAGGAAGGTAAAGACAAGCTGGTTCCTCTGCTCCTTTCTGTAACAAAAAAGGACAATATCTGGTAGGAGTTCTGTCAGTGTTTTCAGGCCTTTTTGTCTAATGAAAGTTAATTTGCAATAAAACAGGCCCTGAGTTTCTCTAGTTTGAGATTCATCCTGTTTAAGAAAAGATTGTAAATAAGTCATGGGTGAGCTCTTCTAGACACTGATGGGCACATTTGCTATGTGTGTTGTGATAATATATTTAGAAGTTACTAAGAATGTCCAGAGCTGAGCAAGTACAGTAAGAGGTAAGATTCTCTAGCTCACCACAGCAGGGAAAATGAAGACTGAAGACTAAAGACTAAATTCATGCCATACTAACTCAGATATTTTGAATGCTCTCTGGATAAAATTCTTCTGGCACTGGAATCAAGGCAGTCCAACACTTTGTTTAGGTATATAAAGACAAGTGCCTAAAATATATATATGGTTGTTACTGTGCCGTAACTTTTATTTTACAATGAACATAAATTGACTATTTTAACTTCACTGATGTTTTAAAACTTATAAACCTTATGATTCTTATGTATAGGCTTAGAACAAGCTCTATTTGCAGAATTCAGTGAAACTAAGCTATGTCATTAACTGTTATCATCATTGAGATTTATGATAGTTTGGGGGTTTTATGAGGTTTATAATAGTTGTTTTAAAGTGATCAAATTTAGAAAGCCACCACAAGGGAGCTGAATATATGGAGGCAAGGACAAAATATTTGCCTGAGTGTTTCCTTCCTGGGTGTTCAGTTTTGTTGCCCCAGCTGGACTACCTGAAGTAGGTTAAAATTTTCCATATTCAAACACAAGTGCTTTCACCATGTCCCTGAATGAAATACAAATCACCCCAGACCATGTAACAGATGTGCTATTGGTTCCCCTTTCATGAAAAACTGGCTAAGTAGACAGCTGTAAGCAGAGGCACAACCTGAAATTTCCAAGACTGTTTCAAAGAATAGCTCTAAATGCTAAACTTGTAGTAAATGTTTCATTCAGGTACGTAAAATACATGGTGAAGTTCTCATCTAAAATTACAGTTTATTATTGTGTTGTTGGAGGAAAACATAAAATCTTTGAGAGCAGATGAAAATGGACAGGGACATTATCTATTAAATCTTTTAACATGGCTGGTCAAAAATATTTAATTGAAAGTAATTTCCAAGACAAAATTAGTTTTTACTAAATTTTCTAGGGTCCTAGATTGCTGTTTTGCTGTCTTTCAATCAAAGGATTAGCATTAAAAAAAAAAACCCAAACAAAATATCCAGAAGACAATTTCTCCCCTCCCCTCCTTTTGCTTAGTAACATTCAGAGACGATAAACAATTAGTTGATGAAATTTTGGCATATGTCAATATTTTTTTCCTGTAGTTTTCTTACAGCTACTGTTTTGCTTAGTTTTTTTGTCTAAATATAGTTTTTAATCAACTCTGGCTGATTACTGCTAAAAAAAAATAACATTGAGGAAAATTTGTCTCCAGTCTTTGCCATTTATTTGCAAACCTAGTGGTATGGAAAAAGCTTCTTTTGCAAAAAATTCACCAAGTCCATGAGGAATAAAATAAGAAATTAATTATATTAGATTCCAGCACAGAAGAACACGGTTCAGATACTGTGAAGATTTTGATGATAAAGATATAGAAAGCAACAGAATAAATTGCTGGGGAAAACCGTAGCTGCCATCATGGGACACCTTCATTAATAGATTCGATAAACATCAGCCAGGAATGACAAAGATAAAATTGACCTTGTGGGAGGTAAAATGCCAAACTAGACTTCTTGAGGTACTTTACAGCCTTACTTTTCCATGATTCTATCCCTGTAGGTGTGGTTGTGTCATGAGTAGTTTCACAGCTGTCAGTGGGACATCTTGGAAATGCTAACCTCTTATGAAAGACTCTCTGTGGTCAGAATATTTACAGTCTGCCACAATCAAAAAGATGAAAAAGTCTATATTTTAGTAGCGCTCTGTTTTCTGCTTTTTGGGTTGTTCACCATCTGTTCTCTAGCATAAGTTTTTCCACTTGTATTTTATAGTATGAAGAGATAAATGTTTCTTACTGGGTATGGGAAAAGGTCACATTCTTTGGAAAATTCATTTTACTTCTAAAGCTGCATTTTTATATAAAAAGAATATCCAGCAGAAGGCAAGTGCAAACAAGTACATTCACAATCATTAAATAGTCCATTTTGAAAAATTTTAAATGAAATTTAGAGAGCTTTGAGGTTTCTCGGGATTTCTGCATTTCAGTTTCCTTTTAATTCATTAGTCACTAGGGAGCTAGGAAACAAAAACCTTAGAGGAACAAAAGAGTTATCCAGAATCCTCGAAAGTATGGGAGACAGTTCTTCACCAGGAAGTGCAGAAGCCTGGAAGATGTTACCTTATCTACCCTAGAGAGCCCACACTGCAGCTGGGACTCCCATGGGGTTTTAGCTCCAGATTCTCAAGCCTTGTGACAAGAAACATCAAAGTTCCTAGTCCTAGGACAATCCACAAAGTGGACTCGAGATACAGAGCAGGAAAACTTGGAATGTCAGAATTTCAGATACGGGACTCCAGAAACAGAAGCTTGGGAGTCCTCAGAGCCACCTAATTGTCCGAGTCACATTCTCCACTGATGTGGTGTGGTGAGAATGGGCTGCTGGAACCATCCCCTGCTTGACTCTTATCACAAGTTTGTTGGGCCTGTTTTCTTAGTTTTCGTAATTTCACATTTTTTGGTCAAAGCCTGATTTTATTTGGAAAACAGGCAAACAGGTTTGTGTTTTATGTTTAAAACCACGGATGGAAATCTTCTAAAAGTTTATAAGGAAAAATCAAAGCTGAAAAAAACCTCCCCACAAGCTAAAACTGACATCTATTTGCCTACAAAATCAAACTTATTTCGTATACTAGGCCTGCTTCATATTTCTGCCAATTTTTATGGGCTTGCAGTTACATGTTTCTGGGCATTTTCAAATTTTGCTTCTCTGCTGCTGTGTGGAAAACCCATGCCAGCAACACATGAATTGACTAACAAACCGAGTGTGTGTTGGAAACAGTTTTTTCATCAATACACAGTGTACTGCCAAACGTAAAAATGTCAAACAAATGGAAAAAAAATAGTAAAGAATTATTGGTTTATCTCCTGTAGTTAGTGTAGTTTCAGTTGTTCCTTTCAGTTGTTGCAGGTAAACTGTTTTCAGGCACAAATTATTTTAATTCACAGCCTTTTTTCAATATTACATGAATTTTAACCCAGCGAAAATTACACAATTAACTTCAAATTATAAACAGCCAATGTGAATTCACTAAAGAGTAAATTGACTAATTTTCTTTAGTCCTGGTATTTTCTTCATACTTGGGTTGTTGTTGTTGTTAAGGTGTTTTCATTGCGTTGTCAAAAAATGACATGAATATAAAGTGCTTAAATATTTATGATGTTGTATTTATCTTAGTTATTACTATTGCATAAGAATAAGAACCTAGTCCCCTGCATTTTGAGAAAAGCAGAACCCTGCCTATTCTGAGCAAGGAAGAAATGTCTTGGATGGGAGACTATGTGGAAACTCATTCAAAAACAAAAAGGGAAGGAGATAGTGAAAGGTCACGACACAAAAGATAAATTGCCTGTACTCTAAAACAGAGAAAAGGAATCTGAAAGTCCTCTATCCAGCTGTATTCTGGCATTAAATTAAGTCTGACTTGCAGGTTTATTTTCAGTTCTTGCTTTACAGAAATAGTTCTTTTCTTCTTCGCTGTATACTCAGAAGAGGATCTTCATTTCCTTCTCTTCTTTCAGTCTGAAGCTCAGTGACTGTGACTGCTAATTTTGACTACCTTGACACATTCCAACTGATTTTTTTTTACCAGCCTTAGCTATCATGGCACACCTGAGACATCAGATTTTAAACTCTACCTATCCTACAAGATGAATTTAGGGTCTGTGATTCAGATTTTTTCTATGTACCCAAATCCACATCTGTTTTTACACTGTTGGGATGACTTTTGAATGGTGTGCTCAGTTTGATTTTTGGTGAGTTTCTCTGTCTCAACATCCTTACAGGATGCCTTGCATAATGAAAATTCTGTTTACTTGTTCTCAGATTACAGCTACTGTTCTCATATATCGGGCTCTCACATGCTGATTCCCTTTTGTCCTACAGCTTGGTGTCCTAGCCATTAAATTTTGTTCTTCACTTTGATTTTTCAGGTATTTTTTACCCTAATTTCTGTTCCTCAGTGCTTTGTGGTACTTATCTACTGATTTATCCTGTAATGATTTCTTCTTACAGACCTTCATAAGGAGTGCCTACACTGTAGTATAGTCCTGTAATCCAATATATGCTTTTTGACACATCTATATAGTTTGAATACACAGTACTATTATTATTGCTTTTATCTGTGTTTTGATTCTAGAAATTTTCTTGTACAAATTGGAAAGGAAGGAGAGATGAAATTACTTTAAAAGTACTGAATTTGTAAACAAGTTCAACCAAATTCTTATTTTTTTTTTAACTGTACAAGTGCTGTGGGGGTGGACATGTCCTCTTTGAGGGACAGGCAATAGTTCTAGAGACTTTCCAAAAGAAGTACCCAGCTCATACATGTCAGTGCACAAACAGCTGGGATGTGTTAATGTGAGTGCAAGTTTGTTTTCAATATTTGTGTTTAGACTTGCAGTGCCTGAGGCTGAACGTGCTCCAGAGAGATGTCTTTCCCATTATCCCAGCACCACTCTTACCACTGTCATTCCCAGGATCCCTTTCATCAAATTCATAGTGCTGTACAAATCCTTGTAATCATTCAATAATTAAATCATTGCTCAAATATTTCAGCCAAACCACTTTATTTACTCTTGTGGTGACAATGTTTTAGGTCTGTTTTTTTCACTGCAGGTTGCCATCTCACCAATCCCACCTGAGCAGTCTCACCTAGGAGGATGTTCTTCTGGCTTGAATACATAGGTGAGTATGGGTAAGGATGAAAGCAGGTTTTCCTTGACATTAGTTTCTATTCATTGTAGAAATAGACTTCTTCAAACCCTAGTACCCATTTTGTTATTTTTCTCCAGCTGGCTGATAGACAGCGTGACAATTATCCCCTCCCTGCCTTTTTATGTCATTCCTCCAAAGAGTGCTTTGCATTGGAATTACATCCAAGAGCAACAAGGGGGGATGGCTTTAAGCTGAAGTAGGGTGGGTTTAGATTAGATTCTAGGAGAATATTCTTTGCTGTGAGGGTGGTGAGGCACTGGAACAGATTGCCCAGAAAAGCTGTGAATGCTCCATCCCTGGAAGTGTTCAAGGCCACGTTCAAGGCCTGGTCTAGTGGAAGGTGTCCATGCTTATGGCAGGGGGTTTGAACGAGATGATCTTTAAGCTCCCTTCAAACTCAAACCATTCTAGGATTCAGCAAATAAACATTTGAATTTAGAGGAGATAAACAAAAGAAAACTTTGGTTTTGCAATTTTGCAAGGTAATAGATTTGGAAGATACTTAGAGCATGTCCTTCTCATACCTGCTAAGCGTTCTAGTTGCTTCATTATTGGGATAAACAATATGCCATCTCTCTGTGAACACAGGCAGAATTTATGAAGTATTTCTCATTAATGACTTGCAAAATAACCACAGAGATGCAGTTTTGGGAACGAGGCTGGCTTGGGTCACCACAGGAGAGATTCACAGATATTAGTCATTCTGCCAATGTTCACAACTTTGCTCAATTTATTGATTCTGTGCTGAAGCAGGGGGGGAAAGGCCAATCCATCTGCTTTTCATGATGAAAATCAAAGAACAACATGAAAAAAACCCCTCACTTCGTTTTTTTTCTCACAAGATCCGTGACAAGCCTTTCTTCACCAGCACCTTTAATGACGAAAACCTCCAATATGATTTGACGGCTCTGAGCCGAGCTAATTACACAATCTGAGATCTTAGGTTTCCATAAGTCAACATTCAGAACAACTTAGAATATATTTGAACAATGTAGACGTAAAGGTCAGGTTATAATATTAATTCTTTCTAGCTAGGTCCAGTATATTAAAATATATTTCTCTCTCTGTTTGAAACGCTGGAGCATTCAAATGCAACCAAGATACTTCTGTCAATTATCCATTTACACCAAATGAGCAAAGAGGCAGCTTTGTACTGTGAACACTTTCTTGCATTTTAATGATGTGAATTTCTTTCTGTCTAACATAAGAAATTGAGAGAAGTGACCTCTCAGCAGCTTCTTTAAGTGGTGCTGAGTAATACATAATTTATCTGTAAGAATAAGGACTTGTAGTCACTCAGCATAGGAATTTAATAAATAATATGTCAGAATACTTCTACAGTGCATCGTCATATCTACTCTCAATGCACAAGCTGATGTTTTATATTGAGTTCTAAATTTAGGACGTATTATTTTTCCTTCTTTTCATAAAACTTTGGTCATTTCTGTGTGGGTTAGGTGGTGGTAAATCCAAATTCTTCTGTTATGGAACTGAATGCAGTCTGGGATAGTGTATGACAACACAGGCAACAACTTCTGTAAATATATTACACCAACTGTCATTTTTTCACCCATCTCTGAAGAATAATATCTTTATTGTTCTGCACGTTCCTGTTCTGTTTGACTGCATGGGTGAATTTCCTGAGGTTGTTTGTCAGTTTTAGTACAAAGTAAATGTTGCTTAGATGCTCCAAATTGATTATGTTCACCCTCAGGCAATTTCAAAATAACCTATTGCAGATTAAAATCACAAAATGCTATGTCACCTCCAGTCCTTATTAAGATAATTGACCCTCCTACTGAATTAATAATCTACAATCTGGTTGCTTAAATACGTTTGCTACTAAATAGTTGTCCTAAAATCTAAATAGTAACATATTTTGATGAGATAATTGTACTTGTTTGTCTTCTTATTCAGTTAAACATCCTGGATTGACAAGAGCAATAAAATCCATCAGAAAACATGTGGAAGGCCCAATATTTGCTAAGGATATTTTTTATCATTTCCAAGTTAATTTATTAATTATCAGTCTGCTATTCAAAAGAAAAATTACAGGTGAAAATCTAAGTTATTCAAACTCAGAATTATCAATGCATATATAATTTGACATTATAAATTTATTGGCTCTGAAACAAAGCCTTTTCTGTGATAGGATAACTTCTATATTTTCTCACAGTGTGGGTTTACTTGAATTTTTAAATTAGTAGGAAATTATTTAAATATGAATTAAAATGAATCTGCTTCTGAATAATTTGTTATTTCTCATAGAGATAATGAGCTGCAGAAAGCTTTGGATTTCTATCAGTGTGGAGATACAAGCACACATTCTTGCTAGATTTATGGGAAATAGATTTATTTTGCTTTTATATTGCCTACCCTTTGCTGTCTTCCCAGATGAGTGCTGATGAAATGAACAGGCAGGAGCACAGATAGGAATCTTTTTTCCCTCGGTAAAGCAACCATTAGGCATCTGGTTGTCTCTTTCTGTACCCCACTGTTGCCTCCTCATATTCCCTTTCTTCCCACTTCACTTTTTTTATGCTTCTCCTTGTTCTAGCAATTTAAGTAAATATACACTTCCTACAGACATGGCAGACAAATGGTCTGGCTCAAAAAGCTTATTTGAAAATATGATCCCCTTTAATTCTTAGCTTTTTTTCTTTTCTCCCAGCGTGTGGGGAGTTACTGTTATTTAAAGCAATGACAAACGTATCCACAGCTTTTGGTTCGTAGTAAAGTACATCGAGGGAAAGGAATCCTGCTACCCTGAGCAAACTCTGATCAAGTTCTAACCTGGGTGAGGGGCCATAAAGGAGTCCTGTAAGACAAAACATCTGCTCTCTTGGCTCCTTAAGTAGTTCATTGCAAATGTACCTGCTCTGATATGGTGAGTAAAAGGAGTTTTGTGTACTTTGTACTCAAAACCTGACTCTACGTCGCTTGTTTACATAAGTAGCCCATGGGGAGTCAGGCTATTGCCATGAGGCCAGTTGCTGAAATTTGAACTTCAGGTTTTGCAGCCGTCATAAGGTGTACAGAAAGTACTCCATAAAAAATATATATATAACATCTAAACAGGAAAAGTTTACAAGAAAAATCTTGTACGTGGAAATTTTTTCTTGGCTGTGTTTTTGCATTACTGATGCAGCATCATAATTCCTTTTTAAGTCAGAGGATAACATTATATGCTAGAAATTTCGTACGCTGACCTATTGGATAACTGGGCATATCAATCAATGCTGACTGTGCCTTTCATTTCACTGTATTACCTGGATCAAAACCCTTGGAGGTCAACATGCACATCTGCTATTCTAGACCTACTTAGCAGTCCTGTCAACACACTTTTTCAAACTTCTTTTACAATGATACTGTACCTTGGTAACAACTTCTTGCACCAGACAGCTGCACAGAGAAATAGACAATAAAAAAACCCAATGAAAATACTATATAAAATATCCTCAAAATGGCCAAAGGCATTGAAAGAGCTAAAATTTATTCTCTCAGCAACCAGCTGGTGAGTGAGTCCAGTATACTAGTAAAATTTCTTTATCCTTCCTGACTTTAAAGTACTTAACCTTTTTCAGGAACTATGCTTGAGAACATGTTACTTTCTCAAGCTCCACCAGTGGCACTAAATTTAGCCTTCTCTATTTGTTCAAAACAGCAGCCCAGAAAACAAACAGTGATCATAAAATGGATAGATCAACAGATCTGAAAAAAAAAGTTCCCCATATTGATTTCCATATTCACCTAAGTGAACAGTTATCTCCTACAACCTTGAAAAAGTCACACATTAAAAAGCATTGTCCACATAAAGTGTTTAACTGCCTGAAATACGTGCTGGAAACATTTTGGTTGTTTTCTGAAGCCCAGTTAGCAGACAGAATTATGTCTTGCAAAAGTAGAGAGCTTTTCAAATAGAGTTTGCTATTAAATCATAGTTACAGTTGGAAACAGGTGCAAAATTTATTGCTCCATTGTAATCAATAGCAAAGCTTTCCTTTACTTTACTAAAGACCATATGATTGCATTAAATTGATACCTTCCCCCCCCCGAGGTATTGCTTGCTTTTCCACATCCATATATCTGATGTAAGTTTTTCACCCCAAGAATAGTTCTGTGTCTTTATGGAGAATAAGGCACTACAATATGTGTTATCCCTCATCACTTAGAAGTTTGGAAAGATAAATATTTGGTAAAGTAAGCAGGTGGATCTGCCAATCTCCTGGTTGATTCTTAACAAAATATTCTGGTGATATTTCTTCCCTGTAAATAATTATTTCTCAGAATATTGTAAAATCATTCCTACACCTCTTGGCATTTACTGTAATGCATCAAGAGGTATATTTAATTTTTATATTGCTGTTCATTTTTTTTTTAACTTTGAAGTTGTCTGTTGACTGCAATGAAATTCTCCGAGGCTCAGGAAGTTATTGTGGTTTTGAAAAACAGTAGTAAGTCCTTTGCCATTCTCATTCTCACCAACCATTAAGGTTCTATATGTCTCAGGACTGATCCCATTGACAATTACATCATGACTGTCATTCTTTCCATGGAAATGCTTTATACAGAAAGAGAATAAGAAATCCACAAGGTTAAAAAAAGAAAAAAGACAGTAGAAATAATGTATAATTTCAGTCTCTGTCCATTTTTATCTGTTTTCCTCGGGGTCCCTCTTTTTATTATGTATCCACTGAGCCTGCAAACTAACAGGTTAAAAGTTTTTGCTGCAAGGGAAGACAACTGCTCGAGAGGTAACTATTATTGTGCTTATTTTGCATAGAGGTGAATAAAAGCTAAACCTGTTTAATGTCTTGCCTGAGATGTTCTGTAGCAGGATCACTTCTACACCAGAATGAGAGAGCTGAAGTGCAGATCCATGGCATGCTTGCTTTATTTCAGCTGTAAGCTTCTAGCAACTGAGGTACCTTCAGTCCTCCCGATCCTACCTATGGATTCACAAGCCACAAATACTCTGGCTGTAGCCACATTCCTTGCATTAGACCACCAGTTATATAACTGTGGGATAAAACAGTTTTAACACTCTCATCACACAGAATATTAATCAAGCAGGATGAATAAATGTATATATAATGATACATATCACAGCTAGAAGGAGTTAAGGATGCAGCTTTATTCATCACAGAATTGATTCTAAGCAAGCCATGCCTTGCACAGCATATGACTGGTAGGTTTTTAAGATAAAATGTGAATTATTCACTAAGATTCCTCATGACCAACGTGGGTCAATCACAGCCTTTATAAAAAAAAAGCTGGTGCCCCATTTGTCTAAGTGCTGTAAACCAAGCTGACAAAACTTTGTCTGCCCTGTCTGGCATAGCACCCTTTTTATTCCATAGGTATTGCTGGCTGAGAGGTGTCTGCTGGAATGTGGGGGTTTGATGTGGTTTTTAACACCTTGTGTTAGAAACTGTTTGGTGAACTGATGTAGTTCATGGACTATACCTGGTAGAATGGGTCTCAGCATTTTGGGTGGCCTATAGGTTTCTGTGTGAAGCTTTGATCTACAGAGTGTCAGAGAACTTGTGGAGAGGATCCTCAGAAGCACTCAAACTTCTTTCTATCCAACTGCACCTTTTTAGAGCTTGCAACATTTTGAAGTAACAGTATGAATCACACACCAAGTTATTTTCTTCTTGTGTCATTTTCACTGTTTCCAGTTAGATAACAAAAGAAAAATGGATGTTGTTAAAGTAGTGTTAACACTTCTTAACTGCAGGGTACTGGGTACTGGCAATTCTTTCTCTGAAACAGCAGGCAAGTTATTTATTAATAAAATAATGTCTAATTAGAATGCTACTTACAAGCAGCACTGTATTAAATATCAATTTAAAGAAAACACATGTATTTATGAAACAAGACACCACTTGCTAGCTGTTGGTCACTAGATCCACACTCTAATACAGTGAACTGGTGTATATTATGAGAAAACATGTATTCATATTTTATTATCAGTTATGAGAAAGGAGACCTACTCTATAAATTAACAAATCTAGGTCCTGCACTTGAATATGCTCTGGTGATACTTCAAGAATTAATTACACCTGTAAAATGTAAAATTTCTAGTAAACAGCTGTAGAAATAAAAAATAACTCTAGGGTAGGAGTGCATAATAAAATGGAGTATTTTCAGCCTTCAGATATAGTATTTGGGATCTAACAGTATTGGCTTACAATTTTTGGTTGGCAATAGAAATCCAAGTAGAATAAAATAGTGATTTACTGTTATGCTGGTTCATAGAAGACTGCATAATCTAGATGAAGGCACGCTCATCTTTGATTTATAACTCCAACTACACTAAGTTCTGCTTCACCTAGGTATACTCTGAACTCAGTGCAAAAGAAGTAAAACAAAAGTTGTCTGTTCCACATAAATATTTAATCCACTGTAATCAAGTTAAGGACACAGTGATCACATGTACAAGTATACAAGTTTTCAGTTTTGCATACCATACTAATATGAGTCACTACAGTTGATTTAATTTGAATATTTTAAACACATTTCTGCAAGAGAAATGGGTGTTTGTCTTCTTTTTTTGCACTGTATCATAGATTTTTATAAGAGAAGTATTCTTTCAGTATGCATTGTTTAGAAATTCAGATTACTTGAGTGCTTTTCCTTGTAAGAAGAGATTTTCCCTCCCTAAAAGCACTATTAGTATTCCTCAGTTGCTTTTGACAAGCAAATGGTGGTCAAAAATGCAGTCTCTGCATGATTTTCAGTGCTGTCTTATAACTGTTTCTAAATGTTTTTCTTCCCACTATTATTTAAAGTTTTGTTATATGGTACTAAACTTTCATTTATTTTCTCACCTTACTGTGTTGGAAAAGTGAAGGAAAAACTTTAATTTTAATGCTGTTTTTATGATGTGGTGTATGAAACTGTTTCGTGTGCGGTTTGGTACATGAACTCACGGAGTTAAATTCTTTCTATGAGTCAGGGGTAGCCAAAATGCAATCAACCATGAAGTTTGTGTTTCACAAAGCTGTTTACACTGAATAATTCAATATTTGAGCCTTAATGATATTTGAATAGGAATTTGTATGCAGACTGTACAGTGAATAGATGAAAGAAGGCAGACAAACTTTTAATTCCTGGCTGAATCATTAGCATGTGAGATCACTTTACAGCCTGCTGTGGGAACAGCCCTCCCTGAGACCAGCACTTGTCGTGCTGCTTCCAGTGACAGGTGACCTCCAACACCTCCACAGGTTGTGCAGAGCCCCTGGGGCTTCCCACAGCTTTTCTCCGAGGACCTGGGCCACACAACCCTCCGGGATGGCCTCGGTGGCAGAACCATCATCAATAGGCATCTTCCTCCAGAGAGCCAGTGATGTTGTATCCCCCGGTGGGAGTCAGAGGCACATCCCGTGGGGGTCAGGGCTGGTGCTGTTGGGGGGGCATTCCCGTTCCAGCTCCTGCTGCCACACCACGACTCCCGGCTGCGACTAATGCTGCGCCGGGGCTGTCGCCTGGGAAGTGTTCTGTGGAGCACAGCTTGTCTCTGGCTGGGGGAGGACAGGCTGTACCCAACACTGCTTGTCAGGGCCAGATGGGAGGGAAAGGATGGGGCGGGGGGGGAAGCCAAAACCAGCCCAGGACATAGGAAACATATTTCAGAAATGTCTGCACGGGGATTTTCTGCCTACGCTTGAACCGCCTCTGGCCTGCTTCCACAACCTGGGTGACAGTGGCAAGGGGGATCCACAGTGGCAGTGATAGGAAGAGGCAGAAGTGTTGTTTGTTGTGGTGCCTGAAGCATGGCTCAGTTCTTAAAAACAGCCCAGGCTCCTGGGTGACACCTAATAATGTGGAATGTGTTGATGTGAGTCACTCGCCTCCAAATCAGCGTGTATGCGAGCCAATGCAAGGCAACATCCACCTCAAGAGTAGCAAAGAGCTGTAAAATTTAAGAATGGAAGTAAAGCATTCTGAGCTTCAAAAGGTCTGTCCTCACTGGCTCGAGATACCTCATATCTGCTGCACTGCCTCCTTCATGCAGTCAGAGACTAAATCCATTTGCCTGCCTTAGAGCTCAGGTCACACGAGAAACTCTTCTCCAAATATTCTTATTTTCATGAACAATTTATTTTCAGAATGTCCTTGGAATTCCAGATTTACCTCCTAACTTTCTACTTCTCTCCAGCTCTCGGAAGATGCAAATATTTTGGCAGACCATATGTTGTGGCCTCTAAGTGGTACTAAGCAATTTTTAGCCTGACTATCTGATGGGCAGAGGTGAGAAGTGAAAGAGTTTTCCCCACCTAGGAAGAAAAAACAAATATGCATGAAGGCTTTTTACACTGCAAACTGGGAATTTTAGATCAACTTTAACAGTCTTACTTAGCATAATGCCATAAATGGTATAATTAAATGCATGTCATTATTGGCTGCTGACTGAGACTAGACACAGAGTAGCTAACCACTCTGGAGTCATAGTGAAATTTGGGTTATAATGGGACTATATAGCCCTCTCTAACTGGAAAGAATACCACAATACTGGTACCATGGCAAATTCCAGAGGGCTGTAGTCAGTGGCACAGGGTCTAGTTGGATGCCTGTCACTAGTGGTGTCCCCCAAGGTTCAATACTGGGCCCACTATTGTTTAACTTATTCACCAATGATTTGGATGAAGGAGCAGAGGCCTCCTCAACCAGTCTGCTGATGACACAAAGCTGGGAGGGGTGGCTGATACCCCAGGGTGCTGTGCAGCCCCTCAGAAGGACCTCAGCAAGGTTGGAGAGATGGGCAGGGCAGAACCTTGTGAAGTTTAACAAAAGCAAATGCAGGGTCCTGCAGCTGGGGAGGAACAACTCCAGGTGCCAGCACAGGCTGGGGACTGACCTGCTGGAGAAGGACCTGCGGGTCCTGGTGCACAACAAGCTGTCTATGAGCCAGCAGTGTGCCCTTGTGGCCAAGAAGGCCAATGGTATCCTGGGGTGCATTAGGAAGATCATTGCCAGCAGGTCAAAGGAGGTGTCCTTCTACTCAGCCCTGGTGAGGCCACATCTGGAGCTCTGTGTCCATTTCTGGGCTCCTCAGCACAAGAGAGCCATGGAGCTCCTGGAGCAGGTCCAGTGGAGGGCAACAAAGATGATTAAGGGACTGGAGTGTCTCTCTTACACAGAAAGGCTGAGGGAGCTGGGCCTGTTCAGCCTCAAGAACGTATGATTCATAGGGGTCCTCATCGGTGACTTTTAGTATCTGAAGGGAGGGTGTCAGAGGATGGAGCCTCTTCTCTCTAGTGCCAAGCAACAGGGCACTGGAAGGCATTGGGCAGAAACTGATGCCCAGGAAGTTCCACCTGAATATGAGGAAGAACTTCTTTACTGGTCAGGTGACTGAGCACTGGAACAGATTGCCCAGAGAGGTTGTGGAATCTCCCTCACTGGAGATATTCCGGAGCCATCTGGATGCAATCCAGTGTCATGTGCTCTGGGATGACCCTGCTTGTGTGGGGAGGTTGGAGCATATGATCCACTGTGGTCCCTTCCAACCTGACCCATTCTTGGATTCTATGACATAGAGTTGCAACTGCTAGTGTGGAAATGAATAAAAACAAACTTTTACACAATTCAAATTTTGTCAGCCAGTTTGATTCCAAATAATAACTTATCCTTTGAGTATATTCTACCTTCAAGCAAATAATAAATCCAAATTGCAGTTTGAAGAAGAAGCATTACTGTTATACCTTTCTTCCTAAACAATTGATCTGCTTAAACATAGAAGAAAATAGTTCTTGATTTCTTCCAAAAATCATTTCAGATTTCTGAAACAAATTTGAATCTGAAATAAATAAATAAATAAATATTTCTGATGAGCCCTAGTGCCAAGATTCACACTTTTCATTACAACGTATATTTTTAAACTTTTGATTGAGTTGGTATTATGTTATCTCCAGGTTATGAAAGATTCAGGAAGAAACGAGAGGAATAGTCCAAACTCCTGCATTATCTAAAGTAGACTGTACACTGAATTTCTAATAGAGTTTCTCTCCAAGGGTCTTAATCCCAGCCTCTTTCTGGGGTAGTCTGAAAAGAACAAGATAGAATCTGCTTATCACCCTTTCCCCCTGAAAGCACAGGGAAGGTAAACAAGGAAGGCAACTTGTCAGCACTGAGACAATTACTTCTGTTTCTAACATCACAGCCTAACACTGATAAGGGGTTTTTATAAGGGATTTTTGTATCCAGATTAGAAGAAATCAGCAAGTGTGCGTGGGCATTCTACTATCTAGATTTCATGTTGCTTCCTGTGTCCTTAGGTATCTAAAGGCAAAGTTATTTCACTTTAATTTCACTTTGCTTGGTGTTGTGGAAAAAAAAACCACACCAAAATAATTAAAACAAAAAAAAGAAAAACAACAAAACCCAATCAACCAACCAAACAAAAAACCCCTACCCCTCCCTCAAATCCAATAAATAAATTAAAAAACAAATAAACAAACAAAAAAACCAACCCTATTGATTTATTTTGAACTCAGTTATTTCATTTTAGCAGAGGAAACTATGAGAGAAGATGCAGACCTGCATTGTCTCAGTCCTTAGCAGTGGAAGATATTATACCAGTAGGAAAGAAAACACTTGTTGTGGTGTCTCACCCTCATAAGGGGAAGGGAGTACCCAAGGAATGACAAAAGTCAGAGGGTCCACAAAAACTTGCAAAGTTTTACCAGTAAATTATACACATGGCATGGAAATTGGTATGTTAGTCCCTTATCTTATAGCATAAACATATGGTGGTGGATTTTGAGTAAGGGGTAGGGCGAAAGAGGAGAGAAAGAGGTATTAAAGAGAGAGAGAAAGAAAGGAAGGAAAAAGGGAATGAGGAAAGGAAGAGAGCAAAGGAAGGAAAGGAAGGAAGGAAGGAAAAGGTCCCTCCTCCAGCCACATCCTGTTCTTTCTCACAGCAATTTGTTACCAAGGTCCTTGGTCTCGGCTCCATGGCTGTCTACCTGTTGGCGTTTGAGATGTACACATTAGCCCCTTATCTTCTGGGCTTCTACAAAAGGTTCTGCCCACAGACAGAAGCTTTTGTGGAAATACATGTCTTCCCTTCCTTTGTTGGTCCCATTCTGCAAGTTGGTGTGAAAAAGGTTAGATAACAGACCTTTCATTCAGTGATCTTCCCCCAGGAGAGAAATGTGTCCTCTCAGGAAGGAGAAAAGCCTGCTCTCTGTGGTAGCAGAGAGATGGAAGAGGCAAAGTAATTAAGCTTTTGCCCACAGAACAATCTTTTATAAAACCAGGTACAAGTTGGCCAATTATTTGCACATTTTGAAAATTGTCCTATCAGTTTTTTCTCTGCAGGTCATAACAATTTCCAAAGTATCTTCCTCACCTAGAAGCTTAAATCCCATAGAAAGGTGAGGGGATTTGAGTTCCTAACTTAGCTTTTTTTCAGGATTGGAGGTTCCAGTTAAGCAAACACCAAATTAATCCACTGTTGGCTTTGCTTTTCATTTAAGTCTTGTTTTTGAGAGAGGCATGGGCAAAAATAAACTCATAGAGAGTCCTTTTTTTATTTTCCTGAACTAAACAATTTATCGTGAGGGAAAATTTCGTAGGGACAGATCTCTTTACCTAGAAAAGCTGACCTGTTTTATTTTGAAATGGGAAACCACAATAAAACGGTGTCAATGGTGTTTGATCTGTGGACAAAATACTGGACAAAATACTGGACAAAATAACTGTGTACATGGTGTGATTGTATATCTTCTGTGACCTCACAATAAGGAGAAGACCAAATTTGTAATGTATCTTTGAACTAATCATTCATTTGGAAAGAAACAAGGAAAAAAGAGAAGCTGACAGGAACACTTTCTGCTAAATAGTACTTCCAAGACAAAATAAACCTTTGAAAATCAAGAATTAGTAAATAAATTCACCATGGTTTTATGAATGTAACAAGAGACTCATCTGTCTCCAGGCTAAAATCACAAGCAGTTATTTCACTCATTCTCCTATCCACCCAGAAAATCTTCCCACTGAATTTACCAACTTTTTTTCTTAAATAACAGTGAAATCTTTCTATAGAATGGACAGGTGACATGCTCAGTCAAATAAGGGGGGGAAATTGGAACAAAACTCAAGGGCAGACTATGATATACCTGTGATTCTTATCATTATGTTGTGATAGTCTTAACCACAAAGTAAAAAGTCTCTCAACAGGCTAAATGTAACAAACCTGCAGATGTTTCTCAGCCCAAACCTCTGTCGACCTCAGTGCAGAGCCACAGCTGGAGCAAAAGTGCAAAGTTTGGTTTTATGAGGTATCTGCCAACCCGATGAGAAGTCACAAAAATTTCCTTTAGAGGCAGTCCCACACACATTCTAATTTGGGATATAATGTTACAGATCTCTTCATAAAAAATGTCCCATTTTTCTGATTTATTGCATCTGATTGATTTTAGTGTAAATGTTTTATCACTGTAAATATGAGTATGATATACTGTAACCAATATAGTGCATTATGTGTATAAAGTGTAATCAATATAGAGTAAATATGTTTTATTTAGTGTAAATATCTTTTAGGTTAAGGGAACGTAGCTATTTCAAAACATCAAATTAATATCCTTAATTATATAATGTGCATTTAAAAATATATATGTATTATCCATTAAATGCTGAATAAAATGCTTTTTGTAAAAATAGCATTCCAAGAATGGCAATTTTTAAGAATGTTCATGATAATACAGAGTAGTAACAAACTCAAACTATTGTGTGTGGAAAAGAAAGGATTTACTTACATGTTTAAAGATATGTTGAAACTAGGATAAAAGATAAGAAATAAAACTGACACTTGTCAAACGAAATGCTGACTTTATATTTGATTTAGATGAATTCCTTTGATACACACAAGATAATAAAATTGAGTCAATTCAAAGAAAGAGGGAAATATACAGTAAGCACTCAAAACCATATCATTCTAAAAGAGCAGCAGCAAGATAAGTGTTTGCATTATATTAAAATAATCATCACTAGTGAATCTATTTTCCATAAGCTCTACAAACACTCACAAAAACTATTTGTGTATGTGAAAATGGATATTCTATATTTTCCTCAAGAAAGTAGCTCCTATTTGAGCTGTAATTAGCTGCTTTATGTCTCTGTATTACAAGAAATCGCTTTTTTTGAACTTAATCCCACCCTGAATTTACGTAAAATCTGTGAATGCAAAGAATATTTCTGTGCTTTCATGGAAAATACTTGCATAAGGCTCAAGTTTCTGTTTAGAAAGATTTCTAAAATGATTCCTCTAGGTAGTAAAGCTTTTTTTGTATTAAGTGACTGGTGTCAGTATTTCAAGAAATATATCACCTATTAAGATCTTTGAATTAGAAATGGATTTTTAAATGTCTCTGGTCCATGCTGGCAGTCTGGGATATGAGACAAATTTCTATATGTCTTTTGTGGCTGTTTTGCTTCTTTGTGAGGAGCACAGTCTACATTAGAATCAATTTGTATTTCGAAGTCATTTAGGCTTTATTCTGAACCTATAAAATGGGATTTTGAAACCAAAATGATATTGGCATCTGAGCTGAGTATGAGTGCTGTGCTTCCCTCTGGGGATATTCAAGAGATGTTAGGCTTCTCAGAACGGGGAGTCTTCCAACACAACCAAAATAATTTGCTGAGGACATGGTCAGATTTAAATCACACCCTGCTCTTTCAGGGGTGTTGGGGCCATACTGGAGAATTCTCTACCCTGAATTCTCTCTTGCAAGCAGCCCCTTTCAAAAGGAAACAGCTGCTCCTTCTTCATTAATTAAATCTCACTTTGGGAGGAGTAGCTTAGATGAATTCCTTTGATACAGACCAGATAATAAAATTTTGTCAATTCAAAGAAAAAGGAAAATATACTGTAAGCACTCAAAACTATATCATTCTAAAAGAGCGACAGCAAGATAGGTGCTTGTATTATGTTAAAATAATCATCACACTAATGAATTTATTTTTCATAAGATTTATAAACATTCAGAAAAACAGAAATCATCAGATCCATGGTGATGTTGATTTACCTATATATGTTGCTGAAAGCATTGTCTTGGATGTAATAGGAGGAACTGGGTAACACAGATGAGAGGGTGATTGTTGCCAGGGTTAAAGGGAGGCAGAAGTAAAATTATGTATCATCTTATTTTTCTTGACAGCTTAGAGTTGTTTCTTTACATTTACTAATAAAAAAGGGAAGCGCTGCTCCAAGTGCCAAGTCACTTTGCTTAGACTACCACAGACAAAATTTATAAGGAAAATACTTCACCAATATAGGGGTGAGAGGTGTTAAATGAGGATGAGCACTGGCTAGAAGGCATTTAATTTTCAAAATTTTTTAGTCTGCATTGGAGAAAGGAAATGGATCATTAAGAGTGTGTGGGAAGAAAGAAGAGTAAAAAAAACCCCACTAAACGTAATCTAGAACATCTATTGATTCAAGAGTATCCTCTTGCACCACTGTGGGAGATCTACATTCAAGCATCTGTTCCAAATCAGAGGGAAAATGGATTCTGACTCCAAAATCAGTACCTTAAGTATTTCGACATTAGTATTTTAAATCTAAAACCCCTCTTTACAGGCCTTCTTCTGAAAAGTATAACGGAAAAATATTTGAAAGTGTTTTTTCCAACATAGAGAACCTTTCTTGAAGTAGCCCTCATCTGATCCCCCGAATTGACATTATGGGAACACTTGAGAAATAACACAAACTGAGGAGCAGAAAAGAGTATTTGTCTTGTTTTCCTGAAGGCATTCGAGACTGGGCCCTCAAGATTTGAGTTATTCATGTAACATGTTGTACAACATGTCTCCGGCCCCAGTAGCTTTTCCCCTCAAGCCCATTGTATCAAAATTCCTTTTCCTCTGGGAACAATATATATTTAAACACCGTTATGTCTCTTTAGCCCACCTCAAGACATAATTTGTTCTGTGTATCTTGATGTGAAATTTTGCAAAACTAGTATCTCTGAGAATCTCTCACTCAGGGATGCTGTTGGGCATTCACCATGGGATGTTCCACTCACCTCAAGCAAGAAAAGGATTTGTCGTCCTAATGAGAAGTGTAAAAAAGTTATGTTGGGCTAACTGGGAACTCAGCTGGAATTGAAATTTTCAAAATTGTAATTTCTGCTTTTCTGGAATGAGAAAAGAAAGCAAAAACATTTCAAGAAACAGTTATTTTAAAATTTAGCTTAGAGAGAAGTGTGAAGTTGAGGACTGAATGAAGAACAAATCATAAACCAAAAGCAAGTATATATTTACTTTGCAAACCTACTTTGGGTGCTGTGGTTGAGTACCTCCTGTACTTTAAATGTCATTAAACTGTACTGATGCATAGATCATGGGAAAGCCCTTTGGAAAGCAGTGGATTACTCTCTGTGTTTCTAAAAGGAAATTCAAGGTCAATCACACCAGAGTACAGTCATAGTAGCATTGAATTGAGACTGATGTGTTCAATGGCCTCCTGGTACCTCTACACCATCTGTAATTTCAGGAGCAGCAGGCCATACACTTTAGCACTTATTCAAAGTGGTGCTGTTTTCAAATAAATAAATAAATAAATAAAATCTGAGGGCTAAAGGGCACATTCAGGTGTCTCGAAGAATTGCTACTAAGTCTGGACTTCACTGTGCACAGTCAATTGAGTCTCAAGCTGCTCACTGAATCAATGCATGAGCCCCTGAAAGAACTGGGGTTGGAAGAGTAGAAACAAAGAGCAGTACAAACCCTTCACATTATAATCAGTTATTCAAATAGGCTTTTATTTAGTATTTTCTTTCTCTCTCTTTGACTGTTCCTTATCTTGAGGTCATGAGGAAGCACGACAGAAACAGCCAGCTGTTGCTGCTGGAAGTTGCTTCGTCACTATCTACACAAAGACGCTGAGGTATTTGTACTTGGTTTGATATGGCAAGGATATTTAAGTTTTATTAGTATCTGATCCATTTCAACAAAGGAGCCAAAGAGCCAGACCTCAGAGAAAAAGCAGAAATAAAAGTCTTAAAATTGCCTGCTGTATTTCCATACAGTCAGTCATCCATGGCCAGCTGACCATGTACAAAGAATGAGGAATGCAAAAGGCTTTAATATGCATCCAAAGACTGCAAGAGATACAGAGCACCTCTGATTTCAGCTTAGTCAGTCCAACTCTGCTCTAGATGTTAGCAAAATTCAACGAACTTTTGAATTGTCACTGGAAGACATTGGAAACTAAAATACAAGAAAACCTTCTTGTTGCCAGGGACACCTATTTAAGAGACCAGAGCAGCTGATACAAAGACCTAACCAGAGCTTTATGTTATCTACCGAGGAGTCTGGATGCTTTAGCCAATTTTAGGCTTGTGAAGTTAATGAATACCACCCCAATTCATGACAGCACATGTAGCAATGAGACTTTTGCTCAGCATTGTAAAGAGCTAGTCCACATGCTGTTCTTGTTCAAACACTTCCACGCAGCAACATTTTCCAATGCATTCAAAACCAGGGATGAAATGGTGTGATCATTATCATGAAGACAGAATAGTTACAGTTAGCAAAGACTTAACCCTTGATCAGAGGTGCTAGAGCCACCTGCCTGAGATTCACTCTCATCAATGTTTGCACATTTGCTGGTGCTTTGATGAAGTGGGTGGGGTGTCTTGCTGACCATTTTGAACACTAGAGCCAGAATAAAGAAAACAGAGCTCTTAAATCATTCTCAGCCTGCAGTACAACATACAGAGAAATTCCATGCATTGACAAGGGAACGGAGAAACTTGCAAACTCTGTGTTTGCACAAGGCTTCTCAGAATGCCAGTGCTTGAGGGACTCTGTTTAAGGACTCAGAAATGTTGCTAGTATTTCTTGAGGTAACCTTACCACTGTTAGAGCTCCAGCAGAGAAATATTATCATCGTGGCTGTGCTGTTCCTTTTGAGCCTTGAAGCACAACATGTCTTCCTTTTTAAGTTCTGGATTACGTTATGCACAAAGTGTCTGACGTAAGAATTTATGTTCACTGCAGCTAAAGTAGGGTTCCTTTACAGGTCACGTGTTTTTCATGATATTTTATTTTTTTTTCTTAGTTTGTTCATACTTTACTTACCCAATTGATTACCTCTGTGAGCTCTGGTGACCTGTTGGTGACTAAAGAAATTAGTGACTTTTTGTCTTCTTCCTTTGTCTAATGGCTTTTCTGATCCTTCTGAGCAAGGAGTTGTTTTGATTTTCTCTTGGCTCAGAAAACTGTAATGTTGTATATTTGGCTGTCTTTAGCTACGCTTCTTGTTATCTCTGCCACATGTATGGTTTGGTTTGTTTTATCTGTGGTAACAGTTAAGAAATAACAGATCCTCCCATAGCAAGGGGGTTGGCCTAGATCATCTTTAAAGGTCCCTTCCAACACAAACTGTTCTGTGATTCCATGATTCTGGAAGTATGCAGGTAGCAGAACTCTTCCAGTCTTTCTTCACCTCTCCCATCTCCTCTGAATAGTCCAAATCCAAGAATGGCAGCATTTCCTGCTGCTGCAATGACTGAGAGCTTCTCAAAGAGAGAAACGAAGGTGTTGCCAGGTGGGTGGCAAAACCCAAGGAAACATTCAAAAGGAAGTTTTTTTTAGTTTGTTTCTGAAAACATTAGCTTTGAAAAGAAAAAGATACCCCGTTCATAACTAATAAGCAGAGGTGTTCATTTTTTCTGAACATGTACCTAATGTCTTGGCGAGTTTTGAGTATTGGTATTGGGGAAGCTTATAAACAAACCAGGTTGACTACAGATGCACAGGTCAAGGAACCTTAAAGAGAGGCAGATATAGAGACTATGTGGAGCTGCTTTTAGGATATCTGTAGCCAGTTCTGTACTGTCAAAATCAAACTACTACACCACCGAAGAGGCATCACCACGTGATAGGAAAGTGTTGCATCAAAGGACAGTTCCATCATCACACTGGAATAAATAAGCATTGAGAAGTGAAACTGGGGAAATGCTGATTCTTGTGCTTGCTTCTGTAATAGTTGAACAATACCAAAAAGTATGGAAAATTGCTTTGGATCAGTTGGGAAGTAATTTTATCTTCCCATTTACAATGAAAGGTATATTTTTTTGTAAGAACAAAATATTTTATTAATGAAAAAAAAACCAAAACAACCAAATTTTCAAGGAATTTCGAGCTCTAAGAATGTGATATTTAAGTATAACTTAAAATGTCATTCGTGAAACACTTGTTTCAGTGTATTTTAAAGTGTTCCCATTAGTATTTTATAATTTCCTCTTTTTTTTTCTTCTTTTAAGTAAATTGGTGTGACTAAAATAATTGTTTAAGAGGATTGCTTTCCATTCAATTGTTCTTCTTGGGGGTGTGTGCGTGTGGAGGGGGTGTAAAAAAAGAAAGTTGTTGAGGAGACTTTCAGCTATTTCAGCTGGCTAACTTCATAGCTTTTATCTGCAGCTGGATTAGGGCATCTTTTCAAAGCTCCTGTCTGAAATCATCTATAGTGAGGGAAGAAAAATGTAGGATCTTCCTACCCACCAGTAGATAGATTCAATAACAAAAAAGCAAAGAATCCATCAATTATTCAAAGGAATTGCTGCTTTCACATACCTAATGCTGCCTTCTGTGCTATGGGTGAAAATCAGCCTTAGGCAGGTGATCAGCACCAGGCCTGTGTTCTGTCTAAATCCCACATCAAATCCTCCACATTTTGTGTGTATATATATATATATATATATATATATATATATATATATATTCATTATCAACTCCTCCTCCATCCCACAGCAGATAATGTAGCACAAGTGGGGATAACTGAGTCATTTTCTCATTATAAACTACTTTACAATTCAATGCAAAAAGGAAAAAAAAAACACCCTACATTAATATGTATAAGAATTTTCGAAGTTGAGAAATGTTCCACATAGAAGCCAAGTCAATCCCCTTCACATATGTACTAGTTTATTACAGAATTATACTTACTGTTTAGTTTCATGCTTCTGTATACTTCTGCATTTTTATATCATAGTGGAAATGTTGTTGTGGAAAATATTTTCAAATTTGATAGTCTGGGGTACAAAACTTTTGTTGGGTTGAATTGCTATTGATATTTCTATATTAGAGACAGCAAACCCAGAAACAAATCAATACTTCATAATTAATTGTATATTCAAATTAAATATGCTTAAGATTCAGCATGAGATTCAAATACATTTTATGCATATTTATTTTGTGTCTGCATCACTGCATACTCAAATAAGATACGTTCAGCTATCCACATATGTGATGTGGGACTTGAATCAATACTTTGTATTTTGTGGAATTCTCTTACGTATTCAAATTTGCTGCATTATAATCCAAATACCTATCACTCAGGTAAATTTACTGGGGTTGGGTTGGGGTGCTTCTTTATTGTTTTAGGAAATTTGCTTTAACACAAGCAATACTGAAAAGTATATCGGTACAGAAAGGAATATGGATCAGCAAGTGTAAGCAAAATTCTGGCTCTATTTAAGCTTATGCTAAAACTCCATATGATTGAAAGGAACTAATTGGTGCCTCAATCCAAACAGTCCCATTTTTGTTGTATGTTGCCTTTTGCCAGGAACAAAAATATATGTATTTTTCTGTTTAGTAATGTATTGTCTACCTTAAGCAGTAGACATAGACGATAAAGGGACTGATTTAGGTGTGGCTACTTCCTTAACTCCAGATTACAAAACCGTGAGAGAGATGATCTGTAAAATGTGTGGGAATATGTCTTTCAAAAGCACAAGTGAGATACATCCTCCAGAGAAAAGCTGCCTGAAACAGAGCTAGAAATTTCAAAATTTGTTTTGCCCCCAGACAGACGAAATTGTTGGCCCAGCCAAGTGCTGCCATCTCTGTGTCTCAGCTCTGAACTGTCTCACACAAATTGCAGTCTAAGTTTCTCATGGGCTCGTTTCTGTTCTTAAGGTGTCCCTCTGAGGCCGGGCCTCTCCGAATGTGTCATAAGTACGTGACTCCTCATGTGCTGTACCAGTTCAAACAGGGTTCTGATAAGGAGTGATCAAAATATAAAGTGATAACAAAAGGCTGCAGCATTAGTTGCTTACTAGAGCTAATTTTTAGACAGAATGGTGTTAACTTTAGAATAGGGCCTTGGTTGCTTACGCTAACTTACAGACAAGGGTATGGTTAACTTTATAAGAGGGTTCTGGAAGAAACAAAGACCTTAGAGTTTGATAAGGAGCTTTGAGAGAGACCTTGAAGCTTGATAAAGAGGCACCTCACCGCTGGTGAGGTGAACAGCCGGAGCCAGCTCAGCAGTTCTTTGCAAAGGTGAAGAGTTCAGAACCGAGGAAGACGTTTTACTTCATCCAAAAGACCCCTCAGTGAAGACTCTGAGGGGGGTTCTGAGGCGGTGTTATAGGAGTGGTGTATCTTAATGATTTCCCCTTCCAGTTTTCAGGAGTTTGCAGACACAGCTAATGCATATGTAACACAACTAATGCATATGTAACACAACCAATGCACATGTAACATTGTATGGCATAAAGGAAGCTGATCCAGGGCAATAAATGTGCATGACAGGTGAATTTATTTCCCATGCACCCGGCGCTGGAATAAAACAAACCTGCTTCAATTCTCTTTGTGAGATTTGGGGTTTGTTTCCACACGTCACTTCAACAACTATGAAGGATGAGATATGAAGCCCAAACTGCACAGTAGGGCCAGGAGACGTACCTGAATGCAGCTAATCCTCTGCTATCACAAGCGGACACATTATGGGCTCTTTTTATAACAAATCGATGAATAATATCTTAGAAGCTGCTAGGAATTGTCCTCGGTTTGACAAGCAGCCCCCAAACCCCACGGCTTGAGCAGTTAGGAATTGCCAAACCCCCCGGTTCCAGAGGAACACGTTGCTCTGGGTACATTTCCACAAGGAAGCCGGGGGGGGGGCATCTTGCATGAGCACTCAGCACTGCTGCCAGCTGGCATCCCAAAGGGCTGACAGCAAGCAGAAGGCCTCAGGAATTCCAGCTCTCAGGCATGCTGTCCTCGGAATCCTGGGATCAAATTGTACATAGTTCTCAAGGAAATAAGCACAAAAGTTGTCTTAGTGACAATGGAGTTCAGAAGGCATGTTTTCGCCAGAACTGTAAAATCGATGATTTTTTAAATTGAAATTAACTAGAATTTTATAATATTTGCCCGCTCTCTGAAGCAGCATTATCTGTCTTAGCCTGTAGGCATATTAAACTAGAAACCTACACGTTCCCTGCAGAGAAAATAAGCTTCTTTTAACTGACTGTGAGATCTAACCATTTTAAGTTTTGGTAAAGATCACCCTGGACATGACAAAATCCGATTGCTTTCTTTTCTTTCTTTATAACTCAGACACTAAAATGTCACTTGGTACTTGTGTCATACCACAAAGCATTCAGATCTTTGACCTTCCGCATCTACTGTTGTCCACTACTTTTTTTTCTTATCTCTTGTGCTTCTTTTTATTTTTTACTTCCAGCATGCAGTACTGTTTTTCTCAACAGTTTGGATGCTGCTGATTGGCAGTAGGGATAGCTTGTACTTTTTTTGTAGAAAAGAGATATGGCAGTTCACAGACACTGATTAGGATCGTTGTCAGCCCAGTGTATTTCAAAAATACGCAAATAGTGAATTTCTGACAGAATACTGAGGTACATTTGACATGAGTCACTAAGAGAATTTTGTCTATGCAGATATTTTGTGTACAAAACAGTAAGCTAGCTTAGGGGCTGGTTGGCTATTCCCTTCCTTGTGTGCATGTCTTCATACAGAGAACCAACCCTTTTGCCAAAGTCCCCTGCTATTTATTATATTTGTTAAGGCTTATTAGTCAGTTTTGATATTTAGTGTGTTCATTGTTGACTTCTTTGTCAGGTGTGCTGGCAATAGTAAATTGTAGGTTTTTGAGGTACCAGAAAAAAGTTGAAATAAAGTAAAATAGCCTATATAGTGAACTCCTTTTAGCCTGGGTCTCCACTAGAGTTATGTGTTTTTCTTAGCCAATATGGCATGTTCTGATTCTCTATTGTATTTTAAGATTTTTGCTGGTATATAGTCATGCAATACAACAATTATAGTTTACTATCAGCTTTGCAAGGCATCTGAAAAAAAATAATCTCCCAGTATTTAGTTACTGTTAGGTTTTTATTGTGAAAATGCAAAGCCATCAGAGTTTAGCATATACAGAAAGTTGTATCATTTGTTTTTGAGGTGATAATTGATTCCTGATGAAGTGATACAGGATAATCATAGACTAATGTGTTCTGTGATAGCAGTTACATTTTCACAGAATCTATCATGGTTTTGTTTTCTGTGGCTTCTTTATCATAAGAGCACCAAGAAAATAATTACTGGGAAAGTTTTATATATATATATATATAAAGCAGTAATTATATTTATGTTTATACATATATATATACCTTAAAAGCACAGTCAGTTCTTTGTTGATCCCTGTTATATTTGCTTTGCTTCAGCCCCCTCTGTGGGTTATACAGAACCACATATTCACAAGAAAAAAGTTAAATCTCTACAGATAATTTTTATAACATGCTTTCCTTTGGATGCACATAAAGACAATTTCATTGACACACAGACCATTTAAAATAATATAAATTTGTTTTCCATTGTGTCTTCAACACAACCAGTAAATTTTGAGCCAGTACACGTTTTTCTTTGTGTAGATACCATTACTTTTAATTAGCTTAACAACTGACTTGCACCTTTTCAGGTGCAATTAATGCCATTCTACTTATAAATTTTTGTCTGCTCTTGTGTTTTCTGTGCCAGTTATTCTTTCTTCTGTGTGAATGGCATTCTTATGTGTGATCAGGCGTTTAGAAAACACATCCTATTAGCAAGAAGTGAAAGAACTGAGCTTATTTGGACAATATAGAACGGTACATTACAGCAGTCTGTGGTCTCAGTTTGTAATCTCTGAAATAGGTTGCAAAAATGAGACAATGAGCTGTACTTGTGGTTGCCAGTGAATGTGGAGAAATAATGAGAAGCAATGGACTTTTTGATTAAATAAGCTTGAGCAAGAAAGCTGGAAGTGCTGTATTAGGCTACCTTGAATCTCTGTTATGATATGTTTTTAAGACTGGAAAAACATTGGTGGTTTAAATGTAGTTCATGAGGACATTATCAAAGTTTCAAAAGCATATCAGGGAATAAAAGTACAGTTTATTTGTAGAGAAATGTGTGAGAGTAGCAGGGGTAGTAGCTATTTAACTAACATTGGTAGCACTGATGGATATGAGGCAACGTGTCACTGTTAAAAGGTTTAAGCAGACTGAAACTGCTTTGACCAGTGAGATTGAGTCATTCCAAAGTAGACTAAACATTAGGGCATTTTTCTGAGAAAACTGAACTCCCTGCCCGAGATCAGGTGAGGCAGGGACTTGAATATGGAAGGTCATGTGTGCTGGTGAGTCTGAGGTAGTGGGCAGTTGGTATTTGATTTATCCCCTCCAGTTCACAGTCCCAGCTGGATTCATCCTGAGTTTGGCTGCCAGGGTCCTCCTTCAAGCAGGGGGCAGCTCGGGCTTGAGTTTTAAAGCAGCTTTGGAACATGGATGTAAGTGCTTTAGGGCCATTACTGGAAGAAATTTAAGTGCTGGAGAAATTCGTGGGACGGTTGGACAAACAGCAAGCTGGTAGGGTATTAATGCTGATTATTCCTTCGTGAATTGCACTGTGCAGAGGCCAATATTTAGGTCTTATGAGCAGGGCTTGGTAAGGAAAGAATTCGTTAACAGGGAGGGCATGGGAAAGGGAGCTGATGTTTACCAAACTGAAATAGATTTCCACCCTCTACAAATACACTAGCTAAAAGGAAAAAACAAACAAACAAACAAACAAAAAACCACAAACAACAACAAGGAAAAAGCTTCACCTTGAAAGACTGAAGTGTTTTGCTTGACCTGGAACAACTGTGAGTGTTTAAAACCCCAAACCAAGTGTTTGGTTTCTTTTGTTTTGCTGTTGGATTGGGCTGGCAGCACACACAGTGGCTGTGGCTCATCCAAATGGATGTAGCTTAAGCTCCCTTAGATCCAGGCCACTGGCACTGCCTCCCCTTGGATGAAACAGTGACACCCAGGCTTCAAACAAAGAGACAGATTGTTGGAAATAAGAAATAATACAAATTTGAGATTTTTATGCCCAAAGTGTGCCAGTAAGAATTTTTTTAAAATGTTCATTACTGTTGCATTCTGCATCATTTTCTTATGCCCACCACTTTCCAATATATAGCCGAGAAATCTTTCTATTAGCATAGCTCAAAGGAGTGTTGAGGCTTGCTGTGCCACTACTGTTTCATAAAGAAATTACAGCTACTTTATAGAGCAAGAGACCAGCTTCAAGTCTTTCATTGCTCTGTTCAGGGTAAAATATGCACCACGTGGAAAGATAGAGCACTTTGGGTGCATTTTACCAAAGTAAGTACTGCTGGCATACAACTGGGTTTAAACACAAAAATGTAAAATTTGGTGTTTACATGAGTTTTCACCCATTTCATCATATTGGGTATTTAAATAATTTCACAAGTAAAAAAGTTATTTAAGGAAAATATTGACTGGCTCACACTCTCAAGATCAAAAGCAGATTTTCTATGTGGATATGATTAAAAAAAAAAACCCAACCAAATCCTAACCCACTTAGAACTCATTTATAATTCTTGTGGGTATGACCTGTTGAACTAAAATTAAGTTTAGGTTTTAAATCAAAATTTTATATAAAATACTGGGGACTGTCTTCTGTACAAGGCTGATAGCATTAGATGCAGTAGAAGGAAATAAGTTGCTTAGGAAGGGAATATCCATTACTGATAGTGTGAGCATTAGCTACCTTCTGTCATAAATATTGCAACACAAAATGTTCTGATCCCTGTGGAATGGCAACCAATTAAAAATAACCTTTTTATAGCTTTTATTTGCAAAAGAGAAGGGTGAGAGAAAGGAGTAAATAATACCCTTCCAGCAGAATGCTTTTAACACCTTCCCAGACAGATGTGAAACATTGATGGCCTTACTGCCTTGCCTGTCTGCAAAATACAAGTTACAAAGTTCCAAGTTGGTCCCCTTTTACAAACAAAATGACTCAAAAGGAAAAGTTGTAATTATAAAGATTTTCCTCAGATGACAGTTGTCTGCAAAATATTGACTGGAGTTCTTCTCAACTGTCTATTGTACAACTTAAAGGATACCACATTCCCAAAAAACACAGTGGAATTTTGATTGTGGCATAGAGCTATCGACATGATCTTTACTGCTTGAGAGTGGCAGAACATATCTAGGAAGCAAAATAGAGATGTTTATGCTATCTTTATCATTCTGACAAAATCCTTTGTTACACTTGGCCTTTGTGGTCCTTGGAAGTTCTGGAGGAAAACTGAAAGTTCAGATAAGAAGGCCAGCATCATCCATCAACTCTGGGATGGACAGACACAATAGGCTGTGCCTACCTTTTTCTTCCAGCGCTTCAAGTGCTGGTTCAAGCCATATTCATTGCTCAGACCCTCTAGAAAGGTTACATGAGGCAACTCATAGTCAGAGAGAGCAAAAGACACTCTACAAAGGCAAAGAATCTCATCTAATTCATCTATACACATCAAGGGTAGTGCCAGGAACCCTATTAAAACATTATGTTTGTAAATGTCTGTGCAGTTTGCAGTTTTGACTCATTCAAAGAAAGACCTGAAGATAATGATACATCATTATTCAGCAGCCTCAGTAAACCTTGTCTTAACGATTAGCATTTAAAAGAATAAGGTTGTGAGCTAACCAGCATCAAATAAACAGTGGAATTATGTTGATACAAATATAAAGATAATAACCATAAACACACAGTGACAAAAAATCACCTTTCTTTGAGTTCTCAGAAAAACACAGGAAAGGAATGAAAATATTACACTGAGTGTACAAAAGGGTGGCAATTCACGCTGTAGTCTGTAGAACTGAGTCAAAGTAACATTGTTTTGCTCTGTGTATGGTGACAACGTTGCTGAGTGCTGGTTAATATTGCATTGCCCTGCTTCCAATGCTCTGCCAAAGTGATGAGACACAGAACTGTAAGCCATAATATGCTAGTCAGAGTGAGTGCTAGTCAGTGTGTCATCTCACTGAAGTAGTTCCATTTAATGTCCACCTTCTGATTCAGAGCGAGGAAAACGCAGAGAGCTGACAGGGGATCTGCTCAGGCAAAGTTATGGAAGCTCCCAAGAATACATAACCCAGTGGCCTAAGTACTGTCTGAGGGACACAGCCCAATGTGTTTCACAGGATCAGGTTTCAGCAACGTGTGCATGAATTGGATGTTATTTGATTGAGAGCAGCATCTGCGTGGGTGCATAACAGAGGGAGTATTTTCTTAATTTTTATTTTTTTTTTCCTTTTTGGGATCAAGAAAAACCAGAAAACCAGCCAAACAGCTAAAGCAAAGCACAGTGTGGGAGTGCAGACCTGAAAACTCTCAAAGAAAATGAGTGAAAAGATATTCAGAACTGTGAGCAGACAAAACATTTCTTGCGGTTTCAGTCATATCCATTAAAGGAATCAGACCTTTAAACATATATATATTTTTTTGTACATGAACAACACTACGATAGAGACAAGCCTAATTCCATCAGCTGTTTCTCCTTCTGAGCATACAAGCTTTGTTATTTCACTGTTCCACCCAGGAAGGGTGATGGTAACTAATATATATTATAAAGTAGCAAAATACAAAGCGTGCATTTGTTATAACATGATAGTCAAGCAAGTTCATAGATTACACTAATAAAAAAATTATTAGTTTATATATGCTCACCTTCCTGTGTGGATGAAAATTGTACACAAAGGAAATGTCCCTGTAGGGACACTGCATACAGGCTATAAATTGAGAAAAGGAAATATTTAAGAAGTACTATCAAGAAGTACTATCAAAAGACCTCATGGGCTTGTAGTAGAGCATAATCATGGCTGTTAATCACGTCAAGTGTTGACACTCAAAATTGAACTACAGCTGTCAAAGCCTGTTGTCTTTGTGGTGTTCTGCAAAAGAAAACACTACTTGCTGAGGCATTAAATAATATCAGGATTATCTTCCTTTTAGACAGATTCTCATCTCAGCTATCTAGCAGGTGTCTCCTCACCCTGTTAAACAAAAAGGGGCCACATATTCAGCTGTTTCATTTTCAGTTGTATTAGTTTTCATAAGAGTTGGGGTTTTTTTCTCCCTAACTAGCCCTTAGTACTCCTTTTTACCTCTTGCTATTTGACATGTATGGACACCATTACTACAATACCTATAAATATTTTCTTTAAGACCCACAGATGGACAAAAGCTATTTAAAAAGGGTCTCATTGAAGGGAAGCATGGGCTAAAAAGAATAAAATTATGCTCTGTAAGAAAAATAATACTGTAACAATAGACTGTAGAAATGACAGGTCATTTAAGAAGGAAGGAATAAAAGTAGTGTTGGTAGAAACGTACGGCACCAGGGCTGCATATAACTTTGGGTTTAGTTTATGATGTAATTTTAAATACTATGAACATATGATAATCAGGTGTTCCCCAAAAAACGTTAACAGTATATCTATATGGCTAATGACATTTACCTTTTTGATTAAGAATAGGTAAGTATGATATATAAGATAAAGTGGGGAGCGGGGATAGAATTAAGTCAGGCTGGGCAGGTTTCTAGCAACAGAAATCAGCTATATCAGAAACAAGAAACACACCAAAAAAAAAAAAAATACCTCATCCCTCTTCAGACTCTAAGTCTAGATAGTAATTAAATTCTTATCTGCAAGGCAGGAGAATTAAAGAAAAATAGTCAAAAGTTGACAGAAGTCTCACACTCACAGGCACTCGAGTGTGGCCAAACCTACTGTTGTTCTAATTTGGGTCTATGTATCATTAAGTAGGGAAAGTAATAGTTCGACACGCTGGCAAGGATGAGACAGGATACCAAGAAATGAGCACAAAAAATAAGGAAAAGTTATCCCAGAATCTGCTAAAACAATGGACTTTTCATGATGTACAGGTGGAATGAATGTGCTTCCCAGTTGACTCAAAAATTAGAGCTTGCAGGCTGCTATTGACCAGCCAAAGTTTAAATAGCAACTGCCAGTGTAATTATAAATATTAAATCTCTGTTTCATGGCAGTGAAAAACCTCATCCCATAGATGAAGTTTCCATGTAGTGAAGGCTTCATATAACAAATAACAGTTAAAAGTACAGTAAGATGGGATTTACTGGTAGAAGTTTGTATATTTGTTAGGAGATACCTACATATCTTTACCTTTCACAAACACAACTGCTTCATGATACAGCATATAATCAGGAAAGTGTTTTACCCCCAAAAGTGATATAAGGTAGATTCCACTCAAATATGACACGAGTTAATCTCATTGTCATGAGAAATGGTTGACCTCTGGAAAAAGATAAATCATTCTACTTATGTTGTTTAATGCAAATTTAATTTGAATAAAATATATAGCTAAAGATGTGAATTTCCCTTGGCTTTCAGTGTAAAGCTATTAATTATTTCTCATCTTTTGCAATATTACATTTCCATTTTAGTATTCATGGGACAATTTATGCTAATTGCTCAGGGCACTTACTACCACAGGCAGCTTCTACATTTATTTGCTGCAAATCTCTGTTTAAAGCAAATGTGAAGGTTATTATCATCATCTTCATCAGTCAATATATTTGACTAAAATACTGAAAAATCCTCTTGAAATTTGTATAAATCAAGCCCAGGTAGATAGTGACTGCAAAGGGACTGTTTTTGGATACCAAGGCTTTCTCAAAAATGTAAGTGATTGGAAATTCATGATCTTCAGCAGATTTTAGATCAAATGTAGTTTCATGCTCTATTTACATTTTGGTAAACCACTCCAAATTAACAGTAATGAATTAATAAAGTATTAACAGAGAGCAACTACAGAATATATTTTGTTAGTCTATGGAAAATCCATGTAGACCAGTGAAAAATAGACACTGGTTGAGATTTTGGGTTTACTTTCAGTTTGTAATCTAACTGTAGGCACTAAAGCAGATAAGGAATTTGATGGTAGAAAAATACAGCTTTAGGACTTTTTTCAATCTGGGGAACAGCCAGGAAAAAAGAACAGTGTATGATTATGGAACCAAACTTCTAAATAATGGATTAGGAACTGAGCCGGCAGTGTGCCCTTGTGGCCAGGAGAGCCAAGGGGATCCTGGGGTGCACTAGGAAGAGTGTTGCCAGCAGGTTGAGGGAGGTGATCCCATCCCTCTACTCAGCCCTAGTGAGGCCCCATCTGGAGTGTTGTATCCAGTTCTGGGCTCCTCGGTACAAGACAGACCTGGAGCTACTGGAGAGGCTCCAGCAGAGGCCATAAAGATGAATAAGGGACTGGAGCATCTCTTGTATGAGAAGAGACTGCAGGAGCTGGGGCTGTTTAGAGAAGAGAAGACTGAGAGGGGATCTCATCAACACATAAAGGTATCTCAAAGGTGGATGTCAAGAGGATGGTGCCAGACTCTTCTCAGTGGTGCCAAGCAACAGGATGAGGAGCAATGACCATAAACTAAACCACAAAATGTTCCAACTCAACATGAGGAAGAACTATACACTGAGGGTGGCAGAGCACTGGACAGGCTGCCCAGGGAGGGTGTGAGTTCTCCCCCTCTGGAGACATTAAAAACCCACCTGGGCACGTTCCTGTGTCACCTACTCTGGGCGACCCAGCCTTGGCAGGGGGTTTGGATGAGATGATCTCAGGAGGTCCCTTCCAACACTAACAATTCTGGAATTCTGTGAAATCATATTGGAGGACGTTTGGTCAAAGCAAACTTGGTTACTGAAGACAATATCTAGTGTTGGATGACATGAAAAGAAGAAATGAGGCAGAAGGGAGAAACCACACAGGATAAAGGTGGGATTTTACTTTGACCGTCAGGTTGCAGTAGTACCAACCCAAATGGAATGCAAGCTCCTGACCATTATGTGCTCTTTATATAAATTCCTGTAAAGCACCACAGCACCTTTGGTATCATAGAGGTTGCACATCAAACAGAACAAGGAAAGACTTCTCTCTGCATTGGAAAATAAATGTCTGAGATCTGTGCAATTTGGAGCAATATCAATTCCTAAAAATTGACTTCCCAGCCTCCCCCTTAAAAACACCCTCTTTCACAGAAACTTCAATTTTTCATCAACATTCTGGTGAAAAGTTCCACGATGAATCTGTTGACCAGTATGTTTCACACAGTGGCATCTGTCTGTCTGGAAGTAACAGTCTGATACGTACTCCATAATGAGTATAATGTCATCATTTCAGGGAACACACGAAAAAGCACACTAGAAAGTGTTTTGTACTTTATTGGATTTTCTCTCTCTTGTGCAATTCACATTTCAGCTTCCCTGTTTTTTTTTTTCCTTTTCTTTTTTTCCTGAAGGGTAAATATGGGTTTTGCTTTGGTAATAAACAAAGTAAAATGCAGTTTGTGGGAATGATCTTTAACTGGCAAGATTATTTTACCTACTGGCTTTGTGGGAAGCTTTTCATGGTTCCTTTTTTGAATATATGCTATTTGCTCTCAGCTGGAAGCATTGTCTACTTCACATCTCCTGAGGTCTTTAGAGTCCTGAGAAATGAAGCTGAAACAGAGTGTTGTTAGTTACCACACTATGATTTGGAAGGTTGGTAAACGTGAGACAATTTATATAATATTGGTACACAAGTCACTTTACTCATATACAGTAAATTGCAGCATAAAATGCACAAAAAGCAATTAAGTGATTTGTGAACCAGGCTCTTGATATAGTCAAAAATTACTAAGGTGAATTACTTCTTGGATTGTAAGATAATTACAGCATCAGTCTTCTAGTCATCAACAATGTAGTCCTCATACAGGCACAATTGCACTGGAGTGCTGGATTTTTATATGTGGCCCACACTCTAATTAGCACATTCTAATTTCAAGCTTAAAAGAAAACCACAAGAAACATATGGCTTATAGCATTTTATTATTAACAACTAAGCTGTGTGTCTCACTGTGAGACAAAAAGCCAATCTTTCTTTTCTTTGATTCAGCCATGCTCCCTGCTTTTTTATTTCTATCAGATAATTAAATAACCCAAACAAGATGAAATTAGTTACTTAATTTCTTCAGGAATTAGAGGTAATTTAGATTTTTGAAACTATTTTTTGTGGAGTATTTGAATGTTTTGTTTATAACAGCTTAGTTCAGCCTGTTTGTTCACTCATTTCTTTTCATCTGCAAGATTTAAAACCAATCAGTGATGTCCTGAATTCTGGCTATTTTTAATGAGAGAAAGCGCTTGGTTTATTTTGCAGTTAAATGCTCCATACTTTTCAAATGTCTCTCCGTTCCACACATCCCTCCTTTTTTTTTTTTTTTTTTTTAAGCAGCATGTTAATAGCATTAGACTCCTCAGCTGAGGATATTGCTAATAGCAGAATCACAGAGCATGCTAATTACTTGCAGAAAGGTCACAAAGGTTGGCGAGAGACAGATCCTGATGAGGTGGGGAAATTCCAATATTCGTGACTTCCTTTTTTTTTTTTTTGCTCCCCTAACTTTTTTCCTCTGAAATGGTCACAAGTCTGTGTCTGTATCGCCAATGAAGGATAAGATGTCTTCGTTTTAACAGATCTTCCTCAGTGGACTTTTGTGGTGTAAAGCAGATGGCAGTGCTCCTACTGTCCCTTCAGAAGAGAACACATTAAGGGTAGTGCCCCACTGGCTCTTTGATGAGACAGGTCTGAAATCATCAAAGGCTGGCCCTCTTCTTTCCATCAAAAAGTACAGACAGGGCCTATAGAGACCACTGTCTATGGAAGATGATAGCAGTAATTAGCCTTTATGATAGATAAATCTTCATCTCTGATGATCAAAGACAGCTAAAATTACCAAATTATACATGGCAGTTTTGTAATATGAATAAAATAAAGCAACTTTATAAGCTTTTATGATCTTTTTACATAGAGCGCTAACTCTGTTTTAAGTGCATGTATTTGTTAGAAATATTTTTTTTTATTTAACAATTTATTTGTGGTGCAATAAAATGATTAGATAAAAGACAGGAAAGAAAGGATTGGAGTAAAGTGAACGGGAAAATTTAATTTTTATGAGTTTCCTCTTTTCTGTTTTCTTCCCTTTCTTTTTATGTGCAGTTTTTTCTGTCTTTTCCAACCTTGCATTCCCATAATGATCTTGCCAGGAACAACATTTTCTTGGTTTCAAGCAGGAGAGTAAGACTAAGAGTAAAACCTCCTCTTCAGTGAAGCAAAGAACTGAGGGTCTAAGGGTCTAGAAGAATGTTGCAATTTAGGACTCTTGTGAGGGTTTTTTGCCCTTAAGAATGAAGGTCCTTATTACTATGAGCTGCGTAGATAATATTTTTTTTTATCTTTCCAAATTAAAATCTTCATCTTTTAAGTAGAGAGAAACAAACTCTTTGATCTTGGCACTGGTGACACATTTCTGGGCACTCTTAAGGTGTTTTTTTTCCACCCCAAACTCGGTGCATTGCAGGGGGTGGGTAATGCTTTCTTTTAAGAGCTCATGTGTGCATTCGTTGCAGTCTGTTGGGAACATAAGGGCTGAGTGACTTTAAACATGGTGATACTGAGTTGTTGAGATGTCTAAGGCAGCTCATTTCTAGAGTTTCCAAATCCTGTTGGAAACATATTGCATGCATCCTGGCAGGGATCTCCAAAGAGGATGCTGTGTAGACAGGGTGCTGCATTTGGAGCCAAAAGGCAACCTGCTCAGCAGGAAAGCCTTTACAGACAGGTTTTTGGGGAACCACGACTTCAGGTGTAATTTAAGATGATCTTTTTCACTAGCACTGAACTGCAGTGCCCGCATGGTCAGTTCATAGGTTTCAGCTGCAAAGCAGCAACTAAGAACCGAAGGGTGAGATGGCAACAAACAGCTAAAAAGACAGTCACTCCCTAAGCCACCACAGCTACTGTCCAAGCAAAGCTCTGATTGTGTTCCAGGTTCATTCATGGCCCACTTCTATGTGCACAGCAATGAGAGAGAGGCGACATCTTTCCTCTGGAAAGGCTGAAGCAGGAGGGAAGGTTGTCAGTGTTGAGGAAGGGGTGAGCCTGCAGGCAAGTGTGAGAGCAGGGTGTTGGTGGGAGCCAAAGTGATGGGACTCCAAAGGGGCAGCAGCTCCCATGGCTGCACTGGGAGAGGGTCAGTGGCTGATTTCAGAGACACACCCCGAGGGTAGCTGGATACTGATTATTTTCAGCATTTAAAAAATTGTATCTGGGGACCACCTCCTGACTTGAGAAATAAAGCCCTGGTAGCCCTTAATAACTTCAAACTGAGGAGAAATGAGTGGGATGTGAGATTACAGTTCTGGATTTAAGCACTTAAATGCCACTTACATCTGGTGCTAGGCATTTATTTCCTGTTTGGAAATCTAAGTTTATATTTAAATATCTTTAGGAACTTTCTAAATAAAGGAAAATAACAATAACGATAATAATAACAGTAATAATATAGCCATCTTTGAAAGCTATCATCCAGTCCTGATAATGACCCGAAAACTTCAGGAACAAAGACACCACTTCATTTGCTGCTTTCAAATGACAATAGCTATGCATTATTATTGTATAAAAAATATGAAAATACAGTATGTTCTGTAAGGGAATAACTCTTGTTGCCATGGTGACTGAGTAGAATACATCCCCAATATATAAGTAATTTTCAAAAAGAGAATGCTAAGACAGTTGGAGAAGAGAGGTGGAAGAATGATGGAGTGCTAGGAGGTATATAACAATTTATTTCAATTTCATTATCCAACTCAGAGAGTTCTTATTTCAGTCAAATGTAGACTTATTTGAAGCTCAAAATTACTATTATTGTTTCGTGATCACAATTTAGTTTGTTTTAGATCATGTTTAATTTTATCTACCAGAATCAAAAGCTTTGTTACCTGTTACCTGTTTAAGATATGTTTGTAACTGAATAATTTGAAGAAAAAGGGATATTTTTGTAGCATAATTTGACATTAAAAAGAAATAAAAAAATAGGTCTGTAGGAGTGTACAACAAATATTTTTGCAATATAATTTGAGTACTGACCTAATCTATACAGTCTTATTTTGAGCCAACAGTCCTGAGCATGTTTCTGTCTCTTGGCTGCATACAGTAATTAGTTTGCTGAACAAAGGAAACATCAAAATCAGCTCAAGGGACGCATCATTGCAGGACTGAATTAGGATGAGCTTATGATTTGGTACTCCTAGCAGAATCCCTTGCCTTTCTGCCAAAGAACTACAAGTTTGCTGTCAAGGAAGGACTTGGGCTCCTGCTTTCTCAAGCCTAGCTTCCCAATGTGAGTATATAGTGCAGCACTTGGTGAACTGTCTGGGCTTCATGTTTTCCTCATTATTGAGATAATAATGGACAAAGAAATGCATAAAAAAGCTAGTGACTGTCAAAAGTACATTTGCCCAAATGGGCGTGAAGGCTTTCACTCAACTTAGTCCTTCATTCCTGATGGTTCCTAGGGAAAAAGTTGTTGAAAGTTATAGCTGTGCTTGCATGTTAAGACATGTTAAGACAGTAGTGGATAACAGGTATCCATATTTTAATGTGGATGGGATATACTTGCTTTTTATGTTGTGTATAAACTGGGAACTGTGAATATTTCAAGAGATATGTTTGTGGAGATTTCATGATCCACTCAATGGAATTATTAACAAGTTGAAACATTCAGAAGACACATGTGTAACCTAAGAATTAACTGGACTGCCTGTTGGAACTGTTTCTTTGTGGTTGTTTAAAAGGAGCGATTGAATGGAGTATGCTGTACGTTTTTCATCAATGGCAGAGTGACACATTAATAAAAACTTATTAGTCCAGAAACAAACCTTGCTGTTAGCTGCTCCATTACTGTCTGTCTGGGCAAACAACCACACCTGTGAAGTTCTTTTAATTCTGGGATTTTATCCTTTCTAAGCCTAGTCTTTGACTCTGGTTTCAGTCGATACGAAAACACGCATGAGTTTGTGCTTTGTGTTTTGGTTTTTTTATTTTAGAAAGTGGATTGTAAAATACCTGCTCATGGAAGCACAGTAGATATTTGGATAGGAACGAAATACAGAAAGCTATCTCAAATCAAAAAGTTTCAGATAAATTGAGCCTCAGCCCAAATTTATGGATGTTCCAGTCAATGTGTTAATGAGTCAAGAACTGCAAATGCTTTAGATAAACAGAGAAAAGTGTTGCATCAATTTTGCCTATAGAAACAAATTAAATTTACAGCTGCAGCTATGTTTTGTAAAGAAGCACATACACCAAGCAATACCAGGTGGCAGGCATATTTTTGGAATCCTGCTACTCTGCTTGTTTTCTTGAGTATCAGATTGCTCGCTCTTTAATAAAGCTAATTAATTTTACTATCTGATACTAAAATAAACAGATGAAAAATGCCTTCAAGAGATTTCTTTATAGCAGGAAACCAGCACTGCAAAACTCTGATGCCAAATACAGCCATCATTTGCACATAAGCTGCCTGATCTGTGGTAATATGTGGAGATGGGGCAAAAGCAAGCTCAGTTGCTCCTAATCAATGCACATCTGCAGAGGCAGCACAAACTGGAGAGCATTTTTCCCTGAAGGGCTGAAAGAAAATAGACCCTACTGCCTGTCAGTCTTGGCCCAGACATGGTACCAGGCCTGAGCTTCAAATGTAGCTTTGCAGCAGGCACATATTTTAACGACATTGGACACAATCCTCCCCAGAGCACATTTCTTTTTGTGTTTTTCCCAGGCAAAGGGTTTCAGATGTTTCATATTCTAGCATTCATAAACCAGGTCAGTGTGCAAACAGTGGTGTTCGAGAGAGAGACATCCTCTGCTGTTCCTTAATCCCCCTCCTGGTACCATCTGGGCACAAGGAAAGATTCAGGGGGAGTTTTATTTCTTTCATGTTATGGTTCAAATATGTCCAGGGAGAGAGGAAATTGTGATCCTGTCTTCAACAAGCCTCTTGCATAATTCAAGTTGCAAACTAACTCTTAGCAAATCTTACACAAACAGAACAAATAACCTCTTATGGAGAACTGAGGTAAGGAAGCTGAAACAGTACAAAGAAAAATCTAAAGATTGTTCCTGTCCTAGATGATGTTAACCTTAATTCTACTTTATAAATAAAAGTAGTGCAAATCAAATGCAGTATATGAACAAGAAGAGGCCAGACATTTCAGTCTGTAATGGGCTTTTTTTCCTATAGAAAAAGAACTCTCTAGCCTGAAAAGAAGGTGATGCTCAGATTGAATTATTTAATAGGAATCTACATGTGTTCTTCTGAACTGCTAAACACTTTGTGATGTTAACCCTGTTATGTGCCCTTCCTCACCTTGTGTGATTTTAGCTGTCTGACTTTCCCTCTTTTCCTTCCTTTTTTTTCCCATCTCTTTTTTCTTGTTATTAGAAAGGACTTTTTGTTCTTTTTTTTTTTTTAATCTTTTTTTACTCTTATTTCCCCCCTAAAAATTCTTAAGATAAAACAGGTGTTAAACCAATGACAAAATTCTACTTGACATCAGTGGGACAAAAATCATAGTCTAAGTATCTAGACCTATTAGGCACAGCTTCAAATAGTGATTCTTTGCAGTTGTGATTCCTTCTTTTCTTTGTGTTCCTCCATGACTAACCTTTCATACACACTGTCCTCTGAGGCCTTTAAAAACAGTTATTAACTCATGTAGTTAACTCCTGTCTGGAGACAGTGGGGAAGAAAAAAAAGAAAGAAGGTTAAAACAAAAAATAAAAAGATAAAAAAATCCCACTAGACTGTGCTTCTCAGTGGAACAAGGAAAGACACTACAGGTCAATGAAGTACAATCTCCATGAGACCCAGGAATCAGCTAATGATAAAAGACACTCTCCAGAGGAATTTGTCCTACATAGATCTGCACTAAAGCGCTCAGCATGCAACAAAGCCAGTACTGATCTTCACAGGTTAGCTCCTATTCCATATTGTCTGCAATTTGACTGCATGTTTTGTGTGGATGTATGGGGTAGATACATCCATGTGGGTAAGCAGGCTTTCTTTTCAATTTTATTAGCAAGGAATTAAATTGATTAGGCAAAAATTAAAAATTATCTCTCCGGAGCGATTTTACATTCTATGGGTGTGTTATCAGATATGTGTCCTTTCTCTGCTTGTTTTATTACTGCTAGAAATTTTCCCAAGATATTTCCAGCTGTCAATTTTATCCTTAGATAGCAAACTGGCATTTCTGACTGCTAGATTTAAAAAAAAAAAAAAAAAAAAAAAAAAAAGAGAGAAAAAAAGTCTTCTTTCTTTTCTCTTTATAAAATTTGACCCTGTTGCTGTGTTGTAAGGACTCACCAGTGCCTACTGACTAATTTGAGCCCGTGCCTAGTTACTGGCACATTTCTCTCCAGAAGTACCATGTTCTGACCTCCTTCATGCTGCCTTTTGATTTCCAGCAAGTGAGTAGGGCAAGAAAATGAAGACCCATCTTCTATGAAGCTCCTTTGTGTCCTGCATTTGCTGTCCATTGCTAACTGACATTGTCATGCCAGTATTACCTTATCATTTTTATCCTGTGTAAAATTCTATTGGATGATACAATCTCTGAGAGATGCAAGCGCTTATTTTTCTATTTTATTTATTATCCTTTTATTTTTGGTAGTCTAAAATATCCGTATTAATATTTTTCTTGTTTTTCTGACCCATAATATATTTAATTCTTTACATTCTTTTACAATATGTAAAGAATGCTTAACTTTTCCCTCCAGATAAGTTAAGCAATTGTGTAACTGGCATGCTAATGTTAATTGTTACAAAGCTGAAATAAAGACCAAGTAAGTTATAATTTTCTGGTTTATGCTGTCTTTTCTTTCATGATGTATTACTGATTTAAGACTTTTTGACCTGAAAGTCATAGAACCATGGTTTTTACCTCTCTTGATCTGCTCAGGTGAGTTGCAGAGTTGAAGAGCAGAGTTGTTATATCTCAGAATATAACTGGCCCCAAATCTCAATCTGATTAACTCATATAGCTGGTGAATGTGTCAGCATCATCAAGTTTTCCCTGTTCCACATATAAAAGCATTCCTATTAGTTCTTATAGGTACTGAATTAAACCTTCATTTTAGATACTTAATGAATAAAGAAAGCTATTCTGAGTATGAAGTTTGAATGCTTTCTTTGCATCCCAGGAACACAAGATAATCATAATTTCTAACTAAAAAAAATAAATAAATTTGGTGTTATTTAGTGCTCTTATACAACAGAGAATTTATGCACGTGCTTCAAGTCCAGGTGAAACAGGGCTCTAATATTCTTTGTGACTTTTCAGGTCTATTTCCTATTTGTTAGTAGGAGGAAGCTGTGCTTGTTTTGATAATACCCAGTTTCCAGTGAAGTCAGCTTGATTTTTTCATAAATAAAAAGGTTTACCCTGTTCCCATAAGACAGATATGTGAAGACATTTTATAGGCATGTAATTATGAACGAGTGCTGATGAAATCACAGTATGGTCTCAAATACATGGAGAGAAACCAACCCAGTGTTTTCTTGCCTGTTCTTTACCAGTAGCAGAATGGCTCAGGCAGAGATCTGGCTGAGGTGGGTAACTGGGCTTTGCATGTGCTTAAGAACTCAATTCATTTAGCTCGAGGCTGAGTTAGTAACGTGCCGTGGAAATCTTACTATTCTGAATGGTCTGTTCTTTGCAAAAAATCTTGCTTGCTTGGGTGAGGTTTTCTTCTTTGCTCAGGGGAAGGTCCTATGCAGGGCCAGGAATTGGACTCGATGACCCTTGTGGGTGCCTTCCAACATGGCATATTCTGTGATTACAGCATGAAAGGTAGCATAAAAAGAAAAAAAGACATATACAGTTTTCTCTGTCATTTATGTAATATGTCATTTAAGTAAAGATGCAGGAGAAAAACAAAGTTGTCAACCAGTGGAAGAGAAAGGAATGGCATCAGAGGGCATAAAAGTTACTGCAGAAATGTACTGCAATAAGCCACTGAGATAGTTATGTTATCCCTAAATGCTCAGTGCAAGGTGAAAGCGTTTGCATGCCTCAAGGAAAGCAATGATTGCTCTGGCTCTGAGAGAAAACTCTGCTTTGCTGCATCATCATTTTGATTGCTGATATTTTATTCTTTTCTTTCTTTTTTCTTCCAGTGTCTTTTCCCCTTGTCAACATGAGAAATTACTGTGTTGTAACAGATGTGAAATGTATATGTTCACATACACACCAGGGCTGATGTGTCTAAGGCCACAGCCACGCTTCTAAATGTAAGAAGGCTGGGATGAAGGTCACTGCCTTGGTTGTCATCACTACTAACCTACCAGTCAGCTCCCTGGCTCTGTGTTGAAGCACCTCAACCAGCCTTTTCTGAAACAAAACTCAAGTGTACTTCTGAGAATAGCTTCTCATGAGAACTGTTCCCCTAAACAGTGTGAGTAAAACTGCACCAGATTTAGTCCTTCCTCCCACACAGTCCTCCACTGCTCACCCAGAGGTCCTGGCCCTCAAATAATGTTCACACAGCCTGATGATATAAAAACACTTTCTCAGTGGGTCCAGCAGGCCTTAAGTTATTTCTTACATGAACGGAAACCAAACAAAACTGATTGTTACTTTTTTGGCACATCACCCATGTAGAACCAAGGCCAAACGCTGCACAGTGTAGATGTGGCCAATATGCCCTAAAAGATACGATCTGTGTTCTTTGTGAATATAAGGTAGGCTTGCTATGGATTGCTCATCCTTGGATTACAGATTTATCCCTGAAGCCCCTTCATTTAGAAGGATAAAGAAACCAATATTTTCCAAAAGAATACGATCGATCTTCTAGTAAGACGCCCTTTGTTTTAGTAGCTTCATATTCTATTGTTGAGTAAAGCTAGTTGAAGACTTTTATTTGAATGAAAAATTCATTTTTGTATTCTAAAAACGCATGTATATATGTAATATAAAATTGAAATTTACTGAACTACCAGGTCAAAATTGTTTTTGGTTTTGCCAGGTGAAAATCTAAGGAATGTCTCGAGTGCAGTTTGTGAAGTTCTGCTTTTGGGTGCTATTACAGCATGATGTATTATGACATGTACTTGGTGAAGTTGTGGGAGAGGAGTTTGGACACCAACACAAAGTTGCCATGCTCAATCAGCATTAGTGTTGGAACTCATTCTTCCACGTTATTTATTACAGTTGCATTCCCAAACAGAAAATAGAGAAAGGGCAAAATGGCTCTAAAAAGAGCCAGGAGAGGCAAGTGCAGTTGCAGTTCAAAAACTAGTACTAGAGCATCAGCAACAAACGTGGAAAATAAAAAACCACAAACACACAAAAACCACAACAACCCCAATCCAAACCCTTCAGGTTGCAGTCCTTTAGTAACCCCTTAAACCTAGCTGGTTATTTAGAGCCAGACATTCTTTTCTTCTTTCTCCCAGCCCTGAGAAATATGCTGTAATAAAAGTCCAAGTATACAGTGTCCATTTTGAGATCAGTTTGGCTGATGAACATATGGGAAGCAAAAGGGAATGCAATGCCTATTAAAATGCTTATGAAAAATAGATAAAGCCTTTCAAACTTTAATACCATGCTATTTGATTTTGTCAGCAGATAACATTATGCAGCAAGTATTGCATAGCCAGGTTTAAGAGCTTGAAAGTCATCAGCCTAAGAAGGATTCCAGAAGATGCAGTGCAGGATAGCACATATTGACAACCTGCCAGTTTTGAGGGCATGAGGAGGACACAAGCACCATAGTTTTGCTTGATTATGTGAAAAGGAGATGGACAGTCTCATAAGGAATGAACAGACAGCACAGACATCAACTGGACCAAAAGAAAAAATTTCTGTACAGGCAAGACCTAGTAAGTGAGGCATTACTAAATGTATTTGTCTGTGGCCTTCCTGAGGTTTTCTGGAGATATCTTTATGCCACAAGCTTCTAAATATTCATTTAAAAAATAGCCAAATATACAAAAAAAAAAAAATGAATACCACCAAGATTCCTAGAGCTTTGTTGTTCATTTCTACTCAGGCTGTTTGGGGTGGTGAGCACCTGCCTGCAGGAGAGGAAATCTCAGAAATGCCTTGGGGAAAAATACTCATTCAGTCAGGTCATGGACAGAGACACATGAACTGTGACATTCACCAGGGTCTCTTTTTTTCTGACACGGCTGGGGGAAAAAAAAGGTCACAGCTTCTCTTTACATCCCTTTTTCTTGTTTTCCTTGGATTTGTCCTTAATGCATGCGAAAGGAATAATTCCCTTTCACTCTCTGTGCTGTTCCAGGAACGCTTATGGAAGAACCACTGACTACATGGTTAGATATTTCTGTATGATGGGGCTGTACATCTGGTGTGGTTCATTCCCACTCAGCATCATAGTGTTGCTCTTATTCTCTGCCCACCCCTCACTGATCCTGGGATGGCTGGCAGGATACTGGTAAGGTGATCTCTCACTCTGTTATCTTCTAACAAGCCAGCAAGCAGACATTATAACTCCTCTTATTTATTCTTATTCATTGTTTTGACCTCAATTCAGCTTGCAGAGCTTAATATGATTTATTTATTCATAAGATGCTAAACTCACAGTATCGAGTTTGGTTTGGACTGCCCATGAGGCACCAAAAAGAAGTGCTGACATGTTATTGCTAAGGGCAATGGGCAGATTATTCTGCATTACATTCACATGCTGCATTTATTCACCTATAAGCATTTTTATAGCGACTGTAATTGTAACACCTGGGCGATATATATGCACCATAAAAATGTTGAGGAGTGTCCATTAGGACAATTAATCCTCCGTCCAGCTTCTGGTTTAATTGAGATATTGTGCTTTTGACTGTGTTATTGGTTTTAATTTAAGGCATGCAGGAGGGAAAAGCTAACTCCCACAGCTGTGGAAATATGTGGGTAAGTACTTGGTTGCTGGAGGTTGAGTTGAAGCAGGAGAGGGATAGAGACTATTGCAGCAGAAGCAGTTACAGCACAGTTTTAAAGATCACATTGTTTTCTTTGTTGCAATGACACTGGGCCAATTTTATTCCATGACTAGCAATTAGGATAGAAAATAGAGCTTAAAGGGGCCTGAAACTAATCAAGGTTGAATTTGGCTAATGGTTCTGGTCAGAACAAAAGCGGGGAGAAATTTAAAAAATGTCAAAACATATCATTTTGACCTTTCTGAAATGAAATGTTTCATTTCAGAAATGCCAAACCATTTCATTTTGACATTTGTAAAATGAAACTTTGACTTTTTGATTCAAAATGTCATTTTTTTTTCCTTTAGAACTGACCTACATTGATCAAATGGTATGAAACTAAGGTAAAATTAAGGTAAAATAATTCCAGAATACTTTGAGCTGAATAAAAATTTGAATTTTTCAAAAAGAGCTAAATGAATTCCACTTTTCTTGCAGTCGCTTTCCTTACTTGTTTTTGTCTGTCATTGTTGCAATTATGTTATTATTATTATTGTTATGTGTTTTCATATTAAAATTTTCCCCCTTCCCTCTGTTTTGTACTAAATTGAAAAATCTGTTCTTGCTGTGTTGTACTTTGGCTCCAGATTTTTCTTGGGAACTGTTTTTCCCTGCAGTTGTTTTTCTTTTAACTTATTGGGGATTTTTGATTACATATTGAAAAACTAGCAGAAGACTGACGCTTTAACCTCAAGACAGTGCTCCTTCAAAAGTATTGGATGCATGGTCTAGTCAAGGACTACATGTCACCACACACACATTATATCAAAAGAAACTACTGAAAAACATCCTTGAGCTGCTAAATCTTAGGTCCTCCAATGTGCTTTTTAAATTTGAAATTGATTCTTTGGAATTTCCCAATCAATTAAAAGACAACAACAGGCACAAAGTAAAGAAGAGTGATTAATACTTCTGTCAGTAACAGGCATTTGCCACCAGTAATCATTACTACAGTCTAGGAAAAGGCTCTAAAGAATCAGATTTCTTCATATGATTTTAAAATAGACCCAGAATATAGAACCCAAATAGACCCAAATATAGAAATGCTTGATGGGCTGGCAGGCAGTGAATGAGCCTGGATCGAAATTGGTTCCTAACCTAAAACTGCACAGGCACAGAGTTTAGCTCAGTAAATTCGCCAGGCATGAAGAGCAATACTGGGTTTGATGTGAGGCCTTTTGCATTTTCCAGCACTCACTTTCATGAGAATAGTGCTCTGACAGCCTGTTTAAGTTTGATACTCTATGGTGCAAAGCATATGGTCAGTAAAACACTGTCTTGGGAAGGGACAATCTACTGCTTAAGCAGCAAGGATAGGCAGGAAAATGGGTGTACAGGTATGACCAAATTTCTCTAGGTAATACAGTAGGACAGAGGTGTATTGGAAAATTAAAATGTACAAGTTGTTGCACTGTAATGAGACAGACTTGGAAAAGCTTTGAGAAAATGGAAGCAAGTGAATGACTTTTCTTGCTTATGTGAGGTTTAAGGACAAGCCTGATGTAAGTGTAGAAACAACACTGAAGTCACTGATTAAAGTTGAAGTAAAAAAAAAAACCCAAACATTTCAATACAGACCTCGGGGTTTTTCATTCATAAGAAATAATAAACTGTTTATAGAGATAACTGGACAAAGTAATAATTAAAACAAACAAACCGACCCCAAACTGAATTCCTTGTGGGTTCATTTGTGACATGATATGTTCTAGAGCAGAGACATATCTGGTCTGTCCTCCAGAAGACTGTTTATAATAATCTCTTGTTGAATATGAGACGAAATAATCTTCAAAGTCTAAGGAAACTGTAGATCATGTTCCACTTAATGAGAAACCAGAGCTAGCCAGTTACATGGAGATTATTGAAAGCTGGGAGAATTTTGTTCCAGACCACACTCCCAGTCTAGGTAACTCAATGATAGCAAGAACTGAGTCCAAATGCACGTATTCAAGAGTTTCCTTTTAGGAAAATGGCAGGCAGTGATAACAATCTTCAGATATACTCTTCACAAAGAGTATATCTTTATAGATATTCAGGCAGATTCACAGAGAGTCAGGCTGAATCCAAGTGAATGGTAAGAGATTATTGTAGTTATTCATACAGCTGATGAGCCATAGTGTTTTATCACACTCCAGAATAATGTGATGTCTTTCTTGCAATGGTTTACGTGGTACCTTCGCTTATGGTACTGTCTTGTGACAGTTGTCACTTCACTTTGGAACTTCAGCTGCCATCAAATATGATTATATTGTTGGAAGGTTTTTGAGATCCTCTGATTTTGAAGAAAAACTGAATAAAATTGCTGGAGCTTAACCAATGGACTCACAATCCCAAAAGCAAGTAAAACTAAGCATGTTTGACCAGACAAAATGTTTTGTGGGCTGACTCTCAAAAGTCATGGGCTGTTAGATGCTGTAAGTGTCCAGAACAAGACAAGAATCACCATGTAAAGCACTTGCCTTGTAAACGGTGACAAATGGAGTTTGTCTTTGCTGTGGTCTTCTGGATGATGGTGTAAATTCTGGGAATATTTGTTTCCAACTCCTCCTCCACTGGAGAAAGTAGTGAGACAAAAGTAAGATTTTCTGCACCGCTCTGAAAATCATAAAAAAAAACCAAAAAACAAATGTGTCTGTTCTCATCTACAGTAACATAACTCCTGTGTTATGCTAGGAACAGCTCAGAGGCTTTTGATTTCGTCTATGGCAGTAATATTGTTGAAGCTGTTTCTTCACAACATCTTGTGATGCACAGAAGATCAAAAGTTACATCTCAGGGAGTTTCCAGCAAAATGAATTTCACCTGGATGTGCCTAATTTAAAACCAGTAATCTAAAGCCTGATGCAACTGAATGAGGAAAAAAAAAAGCTTTGTTCATTGAAGAGTTGAATTAATGAAGTGTAATTTTCTATCCATTGTGTCTCATAGTGGGAGTCTTTAGGTCTAATCTTTTAACATTCTTAAAGAATTTACACTGTCTCTAAAACAGTGTTACCACAGACATATTCAAGTATCTCATAATGTTTGAGTTGATGTTGCATTCTTTTTCAAAGTGTTGAAACTAATTCAGTGTTTACTTATTTTCCCAGAAACTTGTAAATAATTAAATACATTTAATTTTCTTTCAAATGTTGTTGTAATTTTCTAACAGTTATTTAAAATTCAATAAAGAAGCGAATTCATAGGATACAGGATTAACAATATTGGATGTTACTAACTTTTCACTGGAGATGAATGTATCCTATAATCCAAATAGAGCATTTTAAAACATATTTAACAGAGGAAGAAATATATGCAAATTATTATTGTTAGTTAAGATAAACGTCCATGTAATAATCAGGAGTTGGACTTGATGACCCTTGTAGGACCCTTCCATCTTAGGATATTCTATGATTCAATTCATTGCATTTGAAAAATACTGAAAGAACTTCAAATTTTTTTCTGCAAACAGTTCATGTCCTAGCACGTGATAAATCCAGTGGAATTTAAATAGAAAAATGTTTTAACACTTACGGTAAGAAGACAACTAGAAATATAGGAGTGTAACTTTGGTATCCACAACATATGGATACTCAAAAAGCAGGAGGGTAGAGGATAGCCATTTTTCCTCCTTAAGATTACCTAGAAAGTGCATTAACAATAATAATAATAAAAAGAAATAAACCCAGTATCACTAATCAGACTATGGAGAATGGTGTTTTGCAGGCTATGAAGCTCCTTTATGTATATGGCTATCAATATTTTCACATTTTTAAGGTTGCTAGTAAATTTAATTGTTAAAATAATGGGCATATATTTTGGTTTGTTTATTTTTCATGTTAATCTTGCCCAGCCTTTAAGAGCTGAAACTGAGAACAGCAGGAGTTTGCTTAAAAACTATTAGAGAATAAAAATCACTAGGAAATTTAATATAGAAAATACAAATGACAGAGAAAGAAGAAAGAGGAAATAGGAGGATTGGTAGTTAATTAAAAATTAAAACAACAAATAACCACAGTGGCTGATGAGTGGTGTAATAATGATACACCCAGCCAAGCTTTAGTTTCTGAGCTTTCTAAGAGAAATGCTATGGCAGCACTGAAAAATACAGCCTTTTTTCATATTTACAATAGTTGTAGTCATTGCAGTGCTCAGTGACATGCTTTTTATATTCTCACCTTTCATGTATTTAACCAGTATTTAAGAAAAGCAAACCTACTCATATGCTTTGCAATTTACAAGTGAGCAACAGTCCCTCTTTACAGTTATTGGCATATGTTTCCTTTCAACATCCCCTGAGACTCTACTTATGAAAGCAGTTAACACATTTATCTGTTTTACTTATAGGTTAGCCTGAAATAGATGGGAAGTTCACCCTCCTCTCTGAATTGCTCCAGCTCTTCCTTATGGCTGATTATATATGTGTGTGTGTGTGTGTGTGTGTATATATATATATATATATATATATATATATATATATATATGTATATATATATATATATACATAGAGAGGTTTATGATTTGTTTTATTTTGGTTGCTTGTGAGTTTTTTACTTTATATATTTTTCTTATATATATATATACACACTTGTATGTATTTATACATATATATATATATGTATTTGTTTGTGTGTATCTGTGTCTTTGTGTTCTAGATAATGTGTAGGTGACTGCTTATTCCAGCACTGATCATGTGAAGTATGCCATTAACTTTGAATGATACCTAAGACTGCTTGACAGTAACTAGATAAATTAAAAAATGCAGTGTCTTTTATGTAAATATTTCATCACCAGGTATTTCATTCTGAGAGCACCAAGCTCCAAAAGCAATTTTCCCTTTGATAGCCATCACACACTGTTATCTCAGAATGGGAAGATCCAAATATTCTTCAGCAGGGAACTGTCTAGTCCATACTGAAAACTATTAGTTAAGATCACACCACTTAGTCACCTAACACTGTGGATGTCCTGGGATATCTTCCTGCCTTCCACTTCAGAATGACGAGTTTCTCTGGTCTTCTGTAGGCATGTCCCAAGGACACCTCTTTGAGACAAAATAGGTTATGTAAAAATAATATTAGATATCTATGCCCAAACAACTGACCTGCACTTGTTGGAGGTGCCTCAGAGCAAAAAATTTCCAGTCATCACTGCTAATTTGATGTTGCTAATTTCCCAATTCTTTTAAGACCCAGACTGTAGGCAGATTTAGGAAGCTACGGAAATAGTTCTGTATGACTACTGAGGAGTCAGTAATATCATATTTTGTTTCATATTTATTCGATACCTAGTGGAGTAGTGGGGAGAAAGAAATCATTATATGTGCATTACTCAAAATTGCAGGATGTCCTAATTAATTTTGATTTTCCCCAATTTTGTGGATTCTATTTCCTGCCAGCTGAGTTTCTTAAATGTGCACACCTGTGTCCAGATCAGTAGCATAACAGGCCAAGCTCAGTCTTCATATATTATGAATTTTTGTAATTGCTTGAGTTACATTGGGGTTACAACACACCTTCTACTCTGTGCTGTGTAAGCAGTTGTGTGTTCTCTCTTTTATGAAATAGCTTCCTCTCTGTTTCATTTAAGCATAAATTTACTCAAGTAATCTTGCCTATGAATCCATGCTACCAGCACAGTTCCCACAGACAACTGACACCTGTTGCCTTTTAACCTGCAGTATCTTTGACACGTCCCAAAGTTCTGTGACATTAGTACAGGCGCACAAAAACTGATGACTTGCAGTTCTTAATTATTTTGTTGTTGTTGTCTGTGTGGATTAATATGTTTAAGTTCAAGAGGCAAACTTTGAAAAAGTAATCTTATGGGTCTGTGGAAGAAAAGCATTTCTTGCCCAATGCAGCATTGAAAGACAGATCCATATTTTCTCATTAACTCAAGCACAGATAGAAATATTTTGCTCTTTGCTGCTGTGAACAATGCAGAATTATTGTTGTTTTGGTCAGCCTTTGTTGTATGGCTTGACTTTCACTGCAAAAATACACAAATGCACAAGTTCTTTGGATCATATTCAAGCTGTGAAGCTGAGTATGAAAAAGTTAAGAAAGACAGTACTCAGGTTGCCCATACATATTTGTCAGTCAGAAGACTGACTGTATGTGACACCATGGCAGTTTTTTCTAGAAAATTCCTGTGTAATTCAGTGTATGGAATGGACGGAACTTTGTTTGACCAATTGGTCACCAATTACATTTTTTTTCTTTGTCTGTAGTCATATCTATTTACTGTAGACCACAGACAATGTTAACAAAACATTTTATTGTTCTTCAACACAGTGGCATCTGGAAGTCTTGCAAAGACTCTAGTTTTCATAACATTGCAGTGGTCAAAAGTAACTCTGTTTTGGTTTCCCACTAAGACAATCAATTTGTCTTTTCAGGCTGTTTTTAGGTTAGTTGACTGTACAGACTCTCTCGATGGCAGATGACACTGTGAATACTCTAGTAAATTAGATAATGAGGAAAATAAATTGGTTTAGTGAGTTACCTGCGTCACATCACATTTTTCACTTGCAACCTTCTCCCTGTTGGCTGAAATATGATATGTACATGCATTCTTTTTAACTAACAGAGGGATGGCAAGGAAGTTCAGGATTGTTCCTCCTTTGGCTTCCCATCAAGATGGGAAACATGGGGCTCAAAAGTAAAATGGGAAGAGGAGCAAAAGCAGAAGCTACCAGTAGAGTTCACAACAGGAACAGGTACTTCCCTCCAGCGTCCTCACCGCTCCTGCTCTTTCACATACTACATAGACCCTCACCTTGCTGTTGGCAGGTGGCAAGGAGAGACTTATCCCAAGGACACCGGCACATCTCTTGAAATTAAACACCAGGAGTAAGAATATGCTGTCAGGAGATAAAATGAAGTTTTATTTTAGGAGACAGGCCGTATTTCTGACAGATGGACCACACTCCTGCACCATATAGCCTCCAGCCCCATCCTGCCAGTGAGGAACACATCAGCCTGAAAGATTAAAGTTCAGCAAAATTATAAGCCACCAAAATTGGGGCTTTATAATGGGAATTGTCATCTCACTTGAATAATAGTCCCATTCATAATACTTACTCTGGATCTTAATCTCACTTAAAGTGAAATTACTCTAGGGACTTAAAATAGGAGTATTTGCAATTTATATATCTTCTGAGACTCTTTACACCCTTGGATATGGTGTACAAAGATGTGCTATGTGTGCTCTCTACAAACATGTCTGCATGTGTGTACAGGTGTCTGTAAATCAACATATATTTTTCTTTTTTTGTTGTTGTCTAGATAAACAGATAATAGTATACAGAAAATAATGAAAGCAAGGGGCATAATGATGATTTCCCTTTTTATTTATTGCTAATATATTTTTTTTAAATGTCTGGCAAAACATTATTTCCTGTTCCCCTTTCCGCTGGCAAATATAAGAGTAAAACAGAGTGGAGAGCACCGAGGAAAGACAAAAGAAAAGGGCAGAAGAAGAAATGAAGGAAATAAAAAGAAAAATTTTCTTATGATCAGTTGTAGAGAAAAAAATAAACAAACGTCAGGTAAAACAAAATATTTCTCAATTGAAATGCATTCTATTCAAAGGACTATGAAGCATCCATACACTCATCTTTGTTTATAACCAGAACTACCAGATACTTTCTATGCTCAGGAACGAGCACTAGAAACACCGAAATAAATTTTCTCAAGGCTTCAACTGCTTAATATTTTTAGCATACATTTATAGCATTACTCATAAATTTGTTGTTGGAGACAAGCTCTCAGTGAAATCTCAGCGGGATGCAGAATTTCATGCTACTTATCCAGTGCTGGCCATAGCTTCTCCTCTTCAGCAAAAGCTCATCAGTTCGTGCAAATTATCATTGCTCTTGCAGGTAGAACTTTATTATAGATGATGCACATATGCCAGACTCATCTAGTATTATAGCAGTTTCTGTCACCTTCATCCAAACAACATCTGGCAGCAGCTCCCAGAGTGACATTTCAGACGTGGAAGCAGAACTAATAGGAAGAAAAATATGGTGGCAGTGACAATACAAGTAGAGAACAACTTCCTCCCCAATTAAGTCAGTGTGCTGCTATCCTTCAGTGTCTCAGAGTCCCCACTCATTACTAGTAGTCTATTTTCTGTTTTGTAGTTTGCGACAGGCCAGTTTTCCATAGTGTTCTAGGTCAACTCCTCTCCACGAGGGAGGGTGGCAAATGTTGAATACAGCTCTTTGAACCCGACATCCACGACTCAGGTGAAGATATGCACCTTTGACTTCGTAAGGTATCGTATACAAGCATGTTCTTTCCCTGTGGTGAACATGCCGTGGATCAAATTCACTGCAACATCAGCAAACACTTCAAAGTCTCCTAAAGAAGAAAGACTATTTTGACCCACTACAATGACAGCTCTGTATTGCTGCATGTCGCTACTTTTGCGGTTTCTTCAACACATTCCAATATAATCCACCAAAGACATAAAAGGCGGGGAAAAATATTATTCTATCAGAGGCTTGAACCAAGTTTTATTGGTGTTAAAATGTCACTCTTAACTAATGGACTTTATTTTTGAATATAAACGGAAAATGTAAGGAATTCTGACAAAGTCGTAGTCTATGGATTTCAGAGATAGGAAGTTTTAAATATTTTAAATTTAAAATATTAGCAGAGAAATTCAAACCCATATAATACACAACTATGTATCTTGTCATTGCTTATTTGCTTCATTAAAGGCAAATGTAGAATTTCAGAGCCAAATAGGTTGCCTATTTTAGACTTTACCTCATCACTGTTTACCCACAGAACACAAGAGGAAACATTCTTAAAAAGCTTCAAAGTATTGCACAGACAGACTTCCCACAGTAAGACATCACTAGCTGGATTATAGATCTGTATCACAATTACTGGCCATGCAGTACCTGTCCCTTCATGGGTGAAGTCACTCACTCTTAAAGGGTAACGTAATTCTTACCAGCTGCCATTAATGCCTTTTTGTCTGTGCAGCATTTGTGACTTCTGCTACAGATCAAGGTTACTCACCCTAATCTAGAGGATTTAGAAATGGAACCCAGACAGTGAGACAACATAGAGCAACATCTGTTTGCCATATCTGCCATCTTTTATGGGGATTTTTTATGTTTATGTTGTAGGGTTTTTTGAGCTTTGATATAGCGAATTTATCTCAGAATTCATTCATCTTTTTTTTGTTTCTTTCTCTTTTCCCCTGTCTCTTGCTCCACTGTGGGTTTCTGAGGCTTTTATATTTCTGGTTTGTTCTTTAAATGCTTCTTTCTTAATCACTACAGCTCCTCTTTTCCTTGCAAGCCCCTTTCATGTATCTTCTGTAACTTGCCATATAAAATGTAGAGACAAAACCAAAACAGAAACATTCGAACATGTCTGAAAGAATAAGAAATATTTCAAAATCCACAAGTAAGTCCTATTCAGCTATGCCACAAAACAAAGTAATGCTACTAATTACAAGCTTCTGCTGTTACTGTTGATTGAAGTTAAATGTCAGGAGGACATTCTTTACTGTGAGGTGAAGCACTGGAACAGGTTACCCAGAGAAGTGTTGCCCCATCCCTGGAAGTGTTCAAGGCCATGCTGAACGGGGCTTTGAGCAACCTGGTCTATTGGAAGCTGTCCCTGTCCATGGCCGGGAGTTGGAATGAGATGATCTTTAAGATCCCTTCCCACCCAAATCATTCCATGATTCCGTGGTTGTCAGAGGCCACCTTGAGAAACTCACCTTATACACTGAACAGGTTTTAATTATTTACCCTAGTGCAAACATTGGAATTCACAGTGTCTTTTCCTTGTTTACAGTTCTATCCCCAAGGAACCAAGGAAAGGGGAATATAAAATCAATTTCCATCCCTAGAGCTCTCAGAGCAATCCCTCATATCCATTTGGAAGAAAAAGAAATGCAGCGTATTAAATACTTTGGGGATCCAAATCAAGTTGTTATCTTGTACTTAAGAATCAAAGCCTGACAAATGGAAGAAACCTCTTAGACTTAATTTTGCGGCAACCACCTTTGTAAATGGAGCAAATCTTTCTCCAAGGGAAGCTGTAAAAAGAAGGCAACAGCAACTGGAACTGCATCATTCCTTTTCCAGGAACTTATAGCGGAGGTTGGGTAACTTTGTGCTGACTTCAGTGGCACCCTGGAATTGTGAGTCTTCATTGCTTTGTTTGATTCCCACAGTCTTCTGGTGCTGTAGCCATGAGAGATCCTGCCTGCTGGTGATACTGCCTGGGCTTGCTGGGAGCTGTGCTTCAGCCAGGGTCTCTCCCTCCCCCCGTGCCTCTTTCCCATCTGGGGAATATCTTGCCACATGATGAACTCATTGGACATTTCAGCACATCTGAAAACTTTCCATCTGGTTTCTGGTAAGAAAAAGAAAGACAGACCTTTCTTGTTGTCTGCAAAGAGCAGAATGATCTCTTTGAACATTGTTCTCAATATACTAGCAAGTTCCCAAATACTGGGAGAGAGGGCCAGGAGGAAATGCAGAGGACACTACAGCTACTACAGCTGAAGATAAGAATTTACCTCCTTCTAACACATCTGTTGCCCGCACAGCTCTCTGACCAGCTTCATTCCCCCATGTCCTCCTGCCAGTGCTGTGCAATGAGTGTGAATTACCAAGTAACTGCTCTGCTGAACATGCAATCCAAGCAGGATTTTGCTGATGCCTTCAGAGATTTGTAATATTTTTCATGACTAAGGAAAAAAAGTTGTGAATTCTAGTAGCTAAAATAACTGCTTTTATTCATGAAAGCACTCAAAAATAATTCAAAATTTGTCTCTTGTTTACCTAGCTACAAAATTGTAAGGTAGAGGTTGCCTAGAGGTAATCGAGTACCAAGGATAATATTAGCTCTTGGAGTTTTTTCTGGCTTGTTTTATACTTTATCACTCTTACATGGGCAGCCTTCATAGTTCCTGGGGGGTGTCCTTGCATCTCTATTCCATAAATGCTGCCTGTGCTGGGAGAAAAGCCTGGGCACACAGGTATTAGAGGTGTCTACAGCATGGACATGATTGCTTGCTGGAACCTTGACAGCATTATCTCCTATTCTACATCTGCATAGCAGTATGAAGCATTCAGATTATATAGAGAAAATAACATGAATAACCTTCTTTCTCTCATTACTTTTTTATTTTTTGTAAATTTTAATAGTACTGACGGTCTTCCTTACTTACTTTCTCCTCCTCTACTCACTAAAATTATTTCAGATCACTTAGATATAAGTACTATTTTGTACTTTTGTACTTGGACAAGAATGATCCAGCATTTTTAAGACTTTGAAATCATAACATTATTTTATTCCTTATTTTGCCAACAATAGCTTTTTTTCATTCTTAGGGCAAAGAAATTAATGCAAATTAAGGTTTTTCTTCAGATGAATGAGAGTTGGCTCAGAAAGTTAAACATGTTAATTTAATAACCTTCTACAGGCCTCCACCTTGCATAACTTCAGCTTCAGGTATATAATTTTGCCACAGAGCTTATGTTTTGGTATTAGCCAAACAAGTTTGATGTGCTGACTGCTGAGTAAATTATTTTGTATAGGTTTTTTACTTTGACATCACCGTATTTAGCTAAGGGTGCTAACCTGTTCAGAGTGTCAGTCCTATAAATAGAAGATTAAGTCAATCCATAGATCTTATTGAAGCATTTTGATTGATGTGGGCTCTGGAAAGTAAAGATGAGTTTGTCTTGGATGTGAAAATCAGTCTGATGAGCAAAGAGTGCCGAGTCAGCAAATTTGAGCAGTTTAGGTTTGGCATCAACTGAACAAGCCAGAAGTGACAGTCAAGTGATCTTATCAAGGTTTTTAATTTGGTTTTGATACTCTTGTAATTGAGCATCTCTCTCTTTTGTCACCCATTTGCCTTTAAGATAGTTTTTGTGTTTTCTACTTCAATTTAGAGCTATGAGGAGCCTTTCTAGCCATGGGAGAAAAAACCCAAAACTTTCCCCTTAGTGAACTAGAGCTAAGTTGAAAGACTAAGAGAATGACAATCTAGTACTATCCTGATTAGCTTTAGGTTTTGGTAAGATTCTGCTGTGCTGCTTTGCTTTTTATGTGCTTTTTAAATTTACAGTTAAAAATGTCTTGAAAGTTATGTATTTATTCATAAAGATGTTTGTGTTTGTTTTGGTTCATTTGTTTTCTTTTTTTTTGAGGAGGGGTAGTTTAACTAGAAGAAAGTCAGGTCAAATATTCTGGACTGTTTAAGACAGTAATGTTTTTCCTTTTTTTTTTTTTAATTTTTCTAGTGATTGAAACAGGAATTTCCTCTGGGTTGTGGACAGAATATAGATAAATTTCTGTATGCATTTTTGTTTGTAGTCTAGAAGAGAAGAAAAATAGTAAAAAGGATGTTAGTGATCCTTTGGGATTTTAAACTGGAAAATGTACTCCAAAACTTTGATTTTTCCATTAGAAAAATCCAGCTATTTATTCTAAAGGCTGTTATCAAACCTCTTTTCTCCCCACATATCACAATCTCTTCTGCTGTTATGAAATTTAAGGAACTTGAAGAAGGAATGAAGACTGAAAACCTGCAGTACTAATGCTTTCTCCTTTGAGAGAGGAAAGGGTCTTATCAAACATAGACAATGCAGAGGTTTAGGGTTTCTCTGGTCTCCTGGTACAGTGGTTTTGGATTTTTTCTTTAAATCTCCACAGGTGAATGCAGGGGAGGAGGGGGAGAACCCACTAGTACTTAACTAAAATCACAGGAGAATTATATATGCAGCAGAGTTTTTTTTTCATGAGGTGATAATGGGATCTCTTCACCCCATTAACCAGGAGGGAAATAATTAGTGAAAAGCAGGAAATCCTCCAGAACAGCTTCAAAAGTTTTGAAAATAAAATTCCGTATCAAGAGACAAGCAGATATACCGGTAGTTATTTCACCTCAAAACATGACCAAAAAAAGGCAGATTTGGAATAATGTCAGAGAAGTCAATAATAATGCAATCCCCTTTGGGATGGTATTATCTGCAATGGAAAATTTGAAAACCTCTGAAGATTATGGAGTGAGAAGAACAATAGATCCCTGCTGCTATTCAGGAGAAATGAAAATGCCATAACAATGCCCATTATGCTGTCTCTGAATGGGACACATTCCCCTTTTGGTGAAATCACTTTAACCACTGATTCTTAATGCTGCATGAAAGGACCTTATTTGCTGCTTCTAAAGAAAAACACACCTTTTCTTCTCATATCCCAATTCTTGCATTGGCAGACAAAAATACCAACTTTTTCCTTCTGCCTTTTGTCTTCCTCTGCCTGACCTGGGGAAAAAAATCTACACTGAATTTTGTTTGGTTCACTATTATTAGTTCAGTGCCAGTGTCAGTAGTCATATAGTGAACCCCCATGATCGAAAACTGTCTATGAAAACGAGACAGTTGTATTTTTATGGCCAGCACGACTCCAAGTGCTTGAAGCAGTGCTAAAGTCTGCCTCTGTCTTGCTTTATTTCCCTCAGATGCAGTATTCAAAGAGCATTGCCCCCACCATGTTAGAGGAGTGCTGTTTACCCTTTCTATATCCCTCTGAACATAAAAGCATTTATCAAAGCAGAGATGTCCCCTTTGCTTGGTGTTCAGCTAAGGCTTCATTTTCCTTAATGCTTCATGGTAAGGATGTCTCTCTGAGCTCATTGAGATCAAGAGGAGTTGAGCCAGGCCTTTCTAAAGCCTAGGACAACATGCTGTGGCTCCCTGTGACAGAGGGGCTGTGTGAATGAGGTCCATGAGGACTTTGACGTGGCAGCAGGCAAACAAGATAGAGCAGCTGCAGAGAACTGCACCATTTTATCAGCACACCCCACACAGGCCTGACAGATTTTTGTATCTGAAATAAGTTCAGCTAAGTTCCTGCTCAAATAAGTGGTTGTTATCTTAGCAAGCCAGAGGCTCTGATCTGCTGCCTTCACAGGGTATGATCTCAGATGAGAGGAGGATAAGGTTAGTGATCTAATAACTTGGAAAAGACTAAACCCTGGCATTGACCCCACAAAGTGACCAGCTGGACCAGTAACCTTACCAAAGCCCCTATCTTGATATCGGCCTCCTAAGTCAAGACTTGCAGTATCTATAAAGCCCCTAATTTGAAATCGAGGCACCTTTGAATTTCACCTCGTAAGTAGATCCCAAAAGCGTGTTTTATGTATTATCCTGTAAATGTGAAATGACCCTTAGCTCCACAGGCTGCCTGCCTGGGGCTTTCCAGAGTGTCTGCTTGTTATGATCGCTGCAACGAATTTGCTGCTGCTGTTAGAGCTGCTGAGTGACATCTGAGTTAAAATGTAAAATTTCTGGTGCCCTGAAGCAGGGGGAACAGGCGTTTATCAATTCACATTTCCTGCCGGTAATTTTGGGGGGGACCTGCTGTATGTATCAGGTGAGTACCACGTAGCAGTGTGAGAGCAGCACAAAAAGGTGTTGCATTGATTCTTTTGGTAATGTAGATTTTCATGTTTCATGTTTCCTTGGATCTTCTTCTGCATCCACGCCGGCAGCAGCAGATTTGGGACATTTCACAGAAGTGAAACACTGCCCTTCCATGATTAAACTCGGGACTTAGTGGAAGTGGTCTTTCAGGTCACTTGGTATTGTAAATATGAAGAGGGTCAAAGAAGTGCCTTAAGAAGTTTCCCAATAATCTCCATCAAGCAGGTTTCTTGTTCTGAGAGTTGCACACTCTCCCTGGCAGTGAGAGATTCTGGCTTTGTGGCTAAAGCCAGCACAAGTAGTCTGCGTGTTCTTCCTCTGGTCATTATTTTCTATCCTTTTGGTTCAGTTTTTTGCCTCACACCTATCTCCTCAGCTGCACAAAATCTGTTCTGTGGTGGGCTGAGCAGGAGACTGCATCACTGAACTCAGCTAATTAAAACTGCTCTTTTAAAGAGAAAAAAATAAGACTGCAATGTGCCAAAATCAGTTGTGACAGATGGCATCTGTTTTCCCTGCCCTTGCTTTTGTGTGCCTTCAGGAAGCCTCAGCAAGGTGAAGCCTTCAGAAAGAGGGGGAAATTGCTCCTTTTATTAGGGAACTGTTGCTGCTCAAAGAGAGGTGACTTGGGGGACTGCAGAGTGTGGCCAGACCCACCTACTTTTGACTCCTTGAGATTGAAGTGAGGAGCAGACAGATGCCAAAGGCTGTGCAGAGTAGCTCTGCTAAGGAAGTCATCAACTAATTAAAGCCCAGAAACCAAGAAAGAGGGAGACTTTTAGTTCTAGTGTATAAATCTACTTGTTTTCAATTTCCCATGTTTAAAAATCAAGTATTGTCATCATTTTTGGTTCTAGAAGTCCTGGGGCATTCTAGTTCTTTTTTAGAGAGCTTGCTATGAGAAGAGAGGCTAGGCAGGTGCATATCAGCCACAGCCAGATCTGTTATATTGAAATACAGCTTTATTAAGTAGCCTGTGTACTGTAATCATAGCCAAAGTCTACTGGACATTTACTTTTAAGTTGTGCTCATCAAGTCTTTCCTGACAACTTTTTATCTTCGCATAAAAGTGTTTCTCTCTCTTAAAAGCTACACTTGTTTGTTGGCATTCCTCTTGTTCCTCCTGCTTGGCATTTGACCAGATGCTAGCATTTATATTTTAGATGTCTCTTTTGTCTGATGTGAAAACACTTGCCTAAAATGGGCTTCAAAAAGGGGTTGGCACCATTAAAAGATATATTCTCAATCCAAGAAAATCCCCAAACAGTATTTGTAAAACAGACAGAAGAATTTCTGCGTAATATTGATGACTGAATTTTCAGCAAAGCCACAGCATGGCTAGTTTTGTTATAAACCCACTTCAGAAGAAGGTCAGTTAGAAGATGAAGAGTGGCAGGGTCTAATGCTTGCCTGGAATCCTGGAAATTTTTTCAGGGTTTCCAGGGTAAGGCTCAATTGCTGTTGGAAATCAGCTGAAGGAACTCAAATGTAAGTAGCTATTGCATACAGGTCTGAAGACAGATTAAAAGTATACCCATTAAACAGTATAAACTACAGTCAGGCATTGATGCTGGTGATAATGAGTCCTGTCCTTAGGGGGTGTTAGCACTGAACAAACTTCTACTAGAAGATACTGTATCTAATAGATCCTCTATTGTATTTAGTTTAAGTATCTTTAGCCCTAAACATGCTTTAAGTGTATCAATTCACATCTTGAAGTGGATTAAAAATTGCGTGGGAGGTCAAAAGAAAGTTATGTATTTGTTGCTGAGGAGAAGTACTGACATAAACTGGAATTTTTTGGTGATTAAAAGACTGAAACTTCATGGGTACCTACACTACAGGAGAGATGATTAAACCATGCATAACAAAGTCAGGCAATCATTTGTCAGGAGAGAACACAGTCTGTTAGCAAAGTAAGAATGATACAAAAATGTAGTCTTTTCCTCTTGTATTTTGCAGGGGATGTGTGCAATTCTCTATCTCTTTTCCTTCCTTCCCCATTTGATTCTTGCAAGGAGAGGGATAAGGGATAACCTGCCACTATCCAGAGGTGCTACTACATATAGATCAAACTGATCAGTTAAAACAATCTGCAGGCTGGTTAAAAAAAATCTTCTAAATTCCCTCCTGTGGGTTCCCCTTCCAGAGGAATCTGTGTTTTCTACTTGTCCAGTCATGGGCTGATTTCTGGCAAGCATTGCTGACACTAAGCTGGTTTTCTGCAGTAAAAGAGAGGTGTCTGATGGTACTCAGTGTGCATCAACAGTTCTCACCAGGGTCAGAAATCTACAATATCCCAGTTTCTTCATAGCAATCTTACCTCCTTTGCATAGGGATTTTTTTTTAATAAGAGCTTTGGGACATGTGCTATTTGTACTCTGTATTTCCTCCTAATACAGTGTGACAAGACTTATCAGAAGTTCCAGGCAGCACCCTGCTAGAAATAATTAATAATATTACTTCACACAAGGCAGCTCCTGCTTGAAGATTTCACAAAGCTTTTTAAAAAGAAGTAAAAATGTTAATATCCACATGTTACCGAGAGAGAAGCGAAGAAAAAGAGGTTCATTATGCAGTCATAAAGTGTGTCAAGAGAAAGTAAGGGGCAGGATCAACATCACCTGGATGACTCTGTCCTGACCACTCTTGTTGGTTACGATGCTGGTGGCACGTGACATTTGCAGAATCCCTCCTCTCCTTCTCCTGTGCTGTGCTTAGGGCTCAGTGCATTTCCAAATGTTCCATGGGGAGGGGGAAGGATTTGAAGTCCCTGCTTCCACTTTGCTGTTTCCATTTCCTCTCATAACAACTCGGAGACGATTCCAGCTACATCACGGGTGATGTAGAATATGTGGCAACCGACTGCTGTAAGACCCTGACCAGGGAATTGATACGATGTCACTCGCTGGGATGCAATTTCCAACAGTCATAAATCTTCTGTTTGCTTTCCTCTCGGTGATTTACTGTGTAACAACTCCCCACCATATATCTGTGGGCGCTCCTCTGCTCACCTTGGTTTCTGCCTTTCAGGGTACTGCACTGCATGATGATAAGCTTCAGAGAAATGACTACTGTCGATAAACCCAGCCATCCATGCTCCACATTGCATTCCCTAAATCCCAGGGGAGTGTCTACCTGCAGGTGAATGCTGATGGCAGAACCCATTTAGAGAAATGCCTGGCGTTTGTCTGTTTATTTGCATATAGAAGTATCTGTAAAGCATTCAGTTATTCCATTGCCTTGTTCTTTTCCTGACAACCATTCTCTTAGGAGATAACTATAAAAACAAGCCTTAAAAAGCTTGTGAAGTACCTTAAGAATTTTGTTTTTTCTTAAAAAAAGTTTCATGTTTTTACTGTGTAAATAGTAGTAAGTGAGAAGGTGAGGGAGACTAGAACTGAACCCAGGAAAAGAGATCGTTTAACTTTTCAGAGCATTTCAATATTTTGCTTGTGGCATTCTTTCTTTTTTTTGGTATAAAAATATTTCATTTTCATTCTCTGTGAAAGAAAATAGACATGTGGACTCTGTCACTAGCTGAGAAGTAGTCCACACGATGTTTTTCCCCAGAGCCCTAAAATACTGAAGCCTCAGGAACAGCCCCTCTGTCTTCTCAGGAGTCATTTGGTTAAATTTTCAGGGTGTTGGTTGCTGTCCAGCAAACTCCCCTAGCACTCTGGCAGAGTTGAAATATCATCTCTGCATCTCATTTTAAGTTCAGGAAAACAGTAAATTCTGGTTAAAAAAAAAAAATATAATTTTTCAGACTTGCTACAAAAAGATATGACCTTGTATATTTAGTTATGCCTTCAAACCAAAGTAGTGCTGCTTTACACCAGACTGTATAAACAGGCATTAATGGGGTCAAAAACTGCTTTTAGAGAAACAGCCTTAGAGTGTATGACTGCTCTGGCTACAAAAAAAATGTCTTGTCTAGGACCTCTGGACTAGTTCACACCAGTTCAAAGGAGATATTAGGATGAGAGTGGTAATAGGAGGGAGGGAATGAGTTGGATCTGTGGAATGCAGTTATTTCTACTTTCTAGCACCTGAGTTCCTGCAGGAAAATGGAAAAATACTACAAGGTTGCTTTTGTTCCTCACTGCTTGGAAAAGGAGGAAAGACTGGAGAGGTATGGACTTCATTTCTAGCAAATATATAATTATTACTTTTAGAGAGATGACAGAAGAAGCTTTCAAGTCCTTCAGGGTATTCAGGAAGAATACCTAGCTGATACCAAAGCCTGCCTACCCATATGCCTCTAATTTCTAATGTGTATAGAGGCAGGAAGATTATAATTTCAATAAAAGCTGCGGGCCTTTTTCTTCACTTTATCTCATCTATTTTAGATGTTTCGCACTTGCATGTGATTCAATTAATTAATGTCATGCAATGAGGTAAGTTAACCCTTGCTTTCCAGGCTGAGTTCTGAGCTTTATTTCCAGTTTCTTGTTGCTGAGGGCTTTAAGAGACACTGTGTTGTTGATGCCTGTTATTTGTAAGAGGTGCTTGAGAAACAAACTTCTTTTCCCAGTAGCCTATGTTCTTTCTAATGAGTCCCCTTATTCACTGCTATTAAGCACACAGATGTATTTCTAACAGAACTTACCATTTTAGTTTAAAAGTCTTGGTGTTTTTTTATTTCCACCGATGTCACTGTAGCTCTGGGGAGAATGTTTGCTACATGCCCCACATGCCCCAGAAAAATATACTCTACAACAACAACAACAACAACTATATTGACCTTTACTGTGTAAATATGGCTCTTTATTGTTTAGCAAATGGAATACTGGCTTTGAAAAAAGCTTTGGACTAGAGAGCAATTTACTCTGCACACTAAACATTGTGAGGTAAGTCAAAGCAGGCATGAAGTAGAATGCGAATATAAGCTTCAGCCCTTTTCCTGGATACCTTTTTCACTGAACTCAGTAAGACTGTGAACGCAAGACATTTTGCAAGGCACTGGAGGATTGCACTCAGTTCATGACAAAGTAGGGCTGCTCATCACAGCTGGCAGGCATAGATATTCCATTCTGGAGATGTTTTGCTTCATTTGAAGGTCATTTGGTTCTCTCTTGGCAGGGAAAAAAACCCAACTTTTGGAATACTTTCGTGTTTGTGAGGGAACCAAGCTGCAGAGGCTGCAGTTTCCAGGTCAAAAGTCCTGCAAGCACTCGGACAGGGCTTTGACCCTAATAAGTTGGAATTTTCAGCCAGTTTTTTAGCCCTAGTGGAGAGTTGCTGAGACACCTAGATGGTGAAATTGCAGCAAACATTAGCAAAGACTTGCAGTATAAAGTTGCATTTCAGGCTAAAAAAAACCCCAAAACAAAACACATAAAAATAATAGTGACTATGAATATCAGTTTGTGGTCTGATACTCACATTTTTACTGCTTTACTGCTTTACTGCTTTGTCATTTTGTCAGTAGTCCTGACTTCCTCAGGTTTCTGTGCCATTCTTAGCCAGGAGTAGCTTGTGAGAAGCATTACCTTTTGGCAGCATCTGCTATCAGTACCCAGCATTGTGTTTGTTAACCATACAACAGAATCACACCTGGTAAGGAACAGATGAGCTGACCAGCGAGATTTGCTGGGGATTGAATTAATGTTTATTCATTTTATTTTCATATTTACTCAACCAGCTGTACAGCCACATCCATTTAGTTAATAAGGGAGATGATTTTTAACTTTTGGTCACTAAACATACATTGTAGCCCAGTTTATACCACTCTAACCAAGTTAGTTGTTGCTTGCTCTTCTCACTGTGCTTATGGTTATTATCAGTCTGAAGCATGCTACAAGTCAAGCAGAATTTAAATATAAAGAAAGGAAACTATATTCTGAAAGTTAGTCAAAGTTTGAGAGTGAGAACATGCAATTCAGTTCCTCACTCAGCATCTAAGCGTGTAATGATTTTGTCCTGTGACAGGAGTGTGGAGAAACACTTTTATAGGGTTTGCAAGTATACTTGTGAAATACTTCTTGTTTTCTGAGTAAGAAATGTATATACAGGGGTTATACTGCAATCTGCAGGAGATACAGAACTCTGCTGGCCAAACATAAGCCAAACCTGGGAGGATCTCTTGATCCAGAGGGTTGATATGAAGGAGGTTGATTTTCAGCCAGCAGTAGGAATGTTTGGTAAGATGCTTCTAGCTGGGAGCTAATTAGAGGCTGCTGAGCCTGTAAGGGTCTCTGTGTGGCAAATACAACACATCTCGTGTCACCATCACACCTCAGCACTCCTGTCACACGTTCGTGCACTTCAGAGGGGTCTCTCACATCTGGTTGAGCTGTGGGAAGGCTGAAGGCATTTTCCTTCAGCTGTGCTTTTTAGTCTCAAGTATCAGGTGTGGGCCCTGCTACACTGTTCTCTGCTGCCTCCTTTATTGCTTCCCCTGCTGGGTTATGATGGCAAAGAAAGGGCCGCTTGGTGGGAGAAGATGACATTGCTACAGGGAGTTTGTATGAGTGGGCTTGCAAGTTTTGCAAGTAACCCTTGTGAGAGGAGCAATATCTGACATATCCAGCTGTGCCTGTGTTGGATCCTGAGCCAACAGCAAGCTGGAACATGGTTTACACTCGGTGTTCAAACTGCCAGCTCTGAGACATCAGTGGCCACTTCTCCCGTAAGTTCGTTGCGGTTTGTGACTTCAAGGCATCCTGGAAGGAGCGTGGGCTGAGGTCTCTGCCAAACACTGGGAATCCTAGAATTCCTTCATGGCAGTGAGAGGCATCACAACACACCTAGACCGTGTGCCATGATGACTTTCAGGGAGTGCTTGGGATAGCACTGCCCCAGCACTTTTTCTTTCTACCTCAGCTGAAGCCAGAAACTGTGTCTTGTCTGTGTCTGAGCAGCCCAGGTGGTAAGGCAATTCGAGCACGGGTTCAAAATGCAGTTTATTGCTTTGAAAGAGGAGAGTTAAGAAGACACAGTTAAATAGAAGCTGTGCAAAAAAAAAAAAAGAATATATTTGTAAGACGTGTGAACTGCACTGTGTGTTTTTAGTTTAAAAGTTAATATGAGACAAAGAGAGAACTCCAACAAAGTCGCATTCACTTTGCAGACAGTTCTTGCTTAGTCACAATTTGGAGTTTCAGTGGACACTAATGCTGCTAAGGATTTCTGGAAATAAGGTTGTTTTAGAGCCTAACTGAAATATTTAGAAGTCTGACCCAACTTTGAAAATGCAGCTCCCTACAGCAGGTTGTATCACACACACCAGTAACATCTGCAAACGTTTCCAGTAAGAGGTTTGAAATGGCTTTATTCGTTACTCGAACAGCTCTGACAATAGTCAAATGGTATTCATCGGGTAAATTATTCAAGATATTCCTCATCAAATTTCTTTTGTGTCCTCCATGCAATTTTTCATTTGTTGATTTGCCAGCTCCAGCCAGTTTGGTGGCCCAGCTTTTCATAAGCATTGAGAGAGAGAGCTGCTTTGTGCAAACACGAGTGGCCACCGTAACCATTGGGTTTACAGCCAGTCAGCGCCTGTGAAAACGGCAGATTTAAGACAATCTGTTCTTGCATATCTGGAACAGCAGGAATTGACTCGATAGGTGGTTGAACAGCTCTGAGCAACACTAAACTGTAATGAGTTTGTTTTGCTGGAAAGAGATGAAGGCTCAGGGCTACATCCACACAGAACATCCATGGAGCAGAAACTTATAGGAACAACACGAACTAGCCAGAGACAGAGTGGGATTTGCCTGAATGTGTGTGTTTCCTTCCTTAGTACTGTCTCTTTATCACACAAAAACAGTTATTATTTGAGCTGTTTTGGGAATATGCTGCATGCATTTTCCTTAAGTATTTTCTGTGGATTGGCTTTTGCCAAGTCCAGTTGCTTTTTTTTTTTCACTAAACCCTTTTCAATATGAAATGCTTTACAAGTGTCTTCCCTTTTCTTGCCTTGTACATCCATTGACTTTAAATTTTGGGCTTTTCCTGGTAAGGGTATTAAATTTTACAGAATTTTTGCGGGATAATTTGCTCAACGGGCCGTATGAAAGGAAATAGCACTGCAGTTTTCAAATGAGACGCTTTCGAAATTTGTGTGCACATTATGTTCAACTTAATATTTTCTTTAATGATATTAAATATAAGCAATATTTAAACCATAATATTATTTAATCTTAATTTTGTTTTATTTTTTCTTCCTATTTTCGTGAGGTTTAGTTGGTTAGGCAAGTGTATTTTCAGCTCTACAAAACTGAGTTGAAATAGAAGAAAAGCACCTCCCTTTGGAAAAACAGAGGACTGACTACTCCTCCTGCAAAGGTTGGGGCAACAGCAGAGAAAATTTGGACCCTTGTGGCTTAGAGCCACAGGGGCCTCACCAGTAGGGAAGGTTGGAGGCAATAGCTCTTTCCACCATTTGCACACAGAGCAGTGGGAAAAGAGGCTCCCAGAACCCAGTGGTGTCCCCCACATTTCAGGTGAAAAGGAGCAAATTCTCCCCCTAAAGGGATCCCACTGGTTTAAAAAAAAAAAAAAAAAAAAGTTTGGATGTATTTTGAAGAACTTCTTCACAGTTAAAATTAACAGGATAAGTGTTTGTCTTATTATGTGATTCCTAGCAGCCTTATAACAAGCCTCTTAGAAACTGTACATGAAAAAGACCTAGACAGTCTACAAGTTAATTAAACTTTGCTCTAGATTCTATCTTAACAGAGAAATAAGCTGCTAGATTTTTTTCTAATTAAGCATAATTTTTACATTTTACTTATGCAAACCACATTATCATATGTAAGCATCTGAGACTCTTTCCTTAACTCAAAATATTAAAATTTCAATTATAGCAATGTTTTAACTTAGTAGCACTAAATCCCAAACCAGTCACAGATTTATGTTAATAATTAAGAAATTCCAGGCATTTAACATTATTAGGAGTACGATGTGCAAAAGCTTTAGTATTTTAAGAATGTTTAGAAGACAAGTGAGTATGTTGCTCTTTCATAAATATTTTAACACCACATCATGTTTTTTTCTTAATGTTAAAATTTCCTGCACAAAACAAAATAATTTGTGAGTTTCTATACGAATGTACGTGATGTTATTTTTACCAACCTGATTCATCTTATGTGACATTTGTGTTGTTTTATAACTATGGCCACAAGAAAACCTAACTAGCATTTTTTCTGTTGTTGTTTTTTTTTTTTGCTTAATTATTTTGTACTTCAATGCAGAGTAAAAGAAAGGTATCTCCACATTGCAAATAGATTATGGGGCAGTAATGCAAAATTCTTCACAGTCACAGGTTTCATTCAGTGCTGGTCAAACAGAGACTGTGTGGAAGGAGAGTTTTTAATTCCCTATATCTAGTGGAATTCATTGCTTTCTGACTTTGGTGTCCATGGCAAGTTGTTGGCTTTTTCCCATCAGAATAAACATGTGCAAATGAACAGAGGTACTTTAGCTGCCTGTAAAACCAGTATTTCAAAGAGAAGAAACACAATATATGTAGTAGATGAGCGTGAGACTTCAGAGTTCTCCACTAAGCAGCTTCCACTAATCATCACCCTTTTTAAAACTCTGAGCAGAAGTTCAGCAGAAACTGGATATTAATGCCTTTACTGGGCTGCTTTATTTTTGCGCTTGTGACACCACCACAGAGAAGGAATTGGAGGAAGAGCAGAAAAGCAGTAGGAAACTCTGGTCCACAATGAATGCCTGAAAGTTTTTCCCTTAAAACTGTGTCATCAGTGCCACATATATATATATGTATATATATATATATATATATATATATATATAGACAGACTTTCAGCAGAGTAATCCCACTCTGCTCTCACCAAAGTGGGATAACAATTCCAGAGCCCGTGCCTTGAACCCTGCTGTCAGTGGGCAGTGCCTGCAGGGAGCTGAGCAGGAAGACAGTGTGTTCCCTGCCCCCTATGTTGCTAAGCAGATGGGTTGCTTTATTTCCTACCAGTTGGCAAAAAGAGTACTGGCAGCTCAGGTAAGCCAGCATCACTTCCAAGCTCGGCAATGCCTACAACATCTCCCCAGTTCCAGAGGAGGAAAGTAGGAGCCAGAATCAGCAACATCTGAGATAGGTGAACACGGCAACCAACCCTCATCTCAAACGTGTCAAAACGAACACTGAAATAAACTTAAGTCTGCTGGATGGATGTGCTGTAGCTGGAGTTATAGTGGGCTATAGTAATTTAGGTAGATGGTGAACTATGGAGTTTCTCAGTCCATTTCCAAACGTGGTAGATGATTACTTCATTTCCAACCTTTGCTTGGACAGCCACTGAGGGAATCGATAGCGAGCGTAGCCCCCAGGTGAAGCGTGTTCACCTTTAAAATGCATTTTAAGTGTAGCTGCTGCAAAGGGCTTCAGTGCACAATAACATTTTCACTGGGTGTCACAATCAAGTGACTGAAAAGCAGGATGGGCATTGTGAAGGACAAAGGTGACATTATATTACTTACATTTTTTGGCATGTTGCCATTATTTCATTTGCAGCTTTAAGGGGAGTAGAGCTATGTCTTCTGCATATTTAAATGCAGAACACGTTAAAATGCAGGCTAAAGAGAGCTACTCTATGCTTATTAAATATAACTGGGCTTTTGAAACACTTATTGTGAAATGTGAGACACTATTATTAAAAATATCCATTTGTATGCCACGGGCAATTAATAATAATTATTTTCTTAGTGGTCAGTTAAAATCTAGCTGACATAAAGAAGAAATTTTATACACATTTAAATTGAAAGTGTATTAAAACATATTTTTTAAATGACCCAATTTGACATATAGATATATCTGTAAATAGTTATTAGGGTTTTGCCTAAATTATCTAAGCTTAAGGAGATACTATCTGTTCAATAAATGCTTGGTTTAATAATAATAATTTTTAAAAAGGAAAAAAAGCTCTAGTGTCATACTAGAAAAACACAGTTCTGCTGACCAAAAAAACCAGCATGATACAGCCCAATTTTATTCTATTTGAGAAAGGGATTCATCAGTATAAAAAGCTCAGTCATAGAGCAAGCCAAACTGCATGACTCTGGAAACTTCCTAAGAGCTTAATTCTCACTGTTTCACAAAAAACAGTGATGTCAACATCAAACAGTCTCCTGTCATGTCTGGACAAGTGTTCTCGATATCAACACTGGAGAGAAGCAGTTTTGTCCCTCTGTTAGTTCTTTCTGATCCTTGTTTTCAGCATCCAAGCAAATTGCTTAATTAGAGTAACTTCGGGACTTTCGACACTTCATCCTCTCGCGGCCTGGGATTTGTCAGGTCACTGAGATCTCCCACTCCTGTGTCTGCTCCGAGCGTGCCTGTTGCCCCAGGAGCCAGGAAGATGGTGATACAGGAATTGATTTGGTGACTGCCTTAGCCTTTACCCAGGGAGATTAATAGAGTGGTTGTTTTCACTCTGATGGTTTTGCTCAAAGTCTACTGAATCTGAATTAGAGTTGTCAGACTCTGTTTCCCGGTGAATGGAACTTTAAGTTGGTATTTTCTTTTACATTTTAGTACCATCTAAGTCATGATAGCTCTGTAACAACATGTAGAAATGTTGAATTCTAAAAGATCTAAAGCAAAAACTGATTTACTGAACTATCCATTTTCCCAGCTCTGATTAAGGGAACACATCCAATTACATAAGTATATTATTAATGTTCATCCGTAGCATAGTAGAATTAAAATTGCAATGCCTCCCAATCACAGCCTAAACCGTGCAGTAATCAAGCATGAATTTAGCAAGTTCATTTTTCCATTATGCTGTTTTCAACACAAAGTTACCATATTAGCATATGGTACCATAACATTGCAGTTCAAGCTACAAGGAGGAAATTCTTTGCCACTAGGGTCGGTGAGACACCGACACAAGGTTGCCCAGGGAGTTGGTGGCTGCCCCATCCCTGGAAACATTCAAGGTCAGGCTGGTCAGGGCTTTGAGCAGCCTGATCTGGTTGAAGATGCCCCTGAATGTGAGACTGTGGACGAGTTTTAAAAGGTTCCTTTCAAAGACAGGCTGCTGGATGGTTCTGTGACGGGCAAAGAAAAGGCAATTTGCGTGGTGTACAAATGGAGGTCGCCTTTAAGATGCCGTGATTCGTGCTCGGGACTGCACTTATCTCTAATCAGTTTTAAAATGGAAGATAACAGGATGTGACTGAAAATCCCTAAACGGTAGCACTTACTGAAATGAAGAGTAGAAACAGCCTATTTAAAAAGCTCTCTATTTTAAGTTTCTAATGTTTCTAATGCTGTCTCCCTCTTTACTCTTGCCCTAGTAGACCATGGCAAAACTAATATTATATCACTGTACTGAGTTCAAATCTACAGTACAGTGTCCAGGAGCCTAGCTCTGTCAAATTCAAGCTATTCTTTTCAGTATGTGCTGCAGTATTTAAATATCAAATTAAAGAGGAAGGGGAAAAGTGAGGATTTTTTTGTTTTCCTCTCTTTTTCTGTGGGGCAAAGAAAAAAATCAATATAAAGTGACGAATTGTGAGTAGCAAAAAGGCTTAAAAGGTTTATCTTTGCAGAAAAAATAGTGTCCTTTGCAGTGTGCCAAGGTTTAAAAGCAATTATTTATCGTTATATAACTTTCGTTTTTCCCCCTTTTGTTCCTAACTTGATTCATCTTTTTTTTTTTTTCACTTCACTCATTTAGATAAAAATAGGCAAAACTGTGAAAATAATCCATCCTCTATCTGTCATTCATGCTTTTATGATATTCATTGCATTGGTAATTTTACCTACTGTGAAATTTTTGGTTTTAGCTAAGATTAACTAGGCTTCAAAGTACTTTCAATGCTAATAATACAGCCTGCCCTTATATAAGCAATCTGCTCCTTTGTGAGGATTTTTCCTTTACAATTTTGTGATAATATAGGTCTGTTTTTCTCTGACTCACTGGTCTGCTCTCGCATTATGCCATCTCTGAAGAATTTTTTTACGTAGTGCCAACCATGCACAAAAGAGAGTTATGGTCACAATTCACACCTGTGTGGTATGGTCACACCTGTATGAGAGGCAAGAAGCATTACCCTCATATAGAATCTTTGGCTAAAAGCCAGTGCAAAGCTAAGCCTGCAATGCTTTACTTAATAGAAAAAAAAAAAAAAAAGAAGAAAAAAAAATTAAAGAATGAGGGGGTTTGTAATTAATGGATTAATCTCACTCTATTGGAAAAAAACCCCATAAAAATCTGGTTTTGCTTCTACATTGTGCTACTAGACCATGACTGTTCCCTTGGAGTTTATTCTCTATGTCACTTGCTAAAGTTGACTTAAAAAAAAACCAAACACAGGCAGGTGTTAAACCATTAAATACTAAGTGAAGACATGCCAGATTGCATAACTAATGGCACTGTAAATTGAAAATAATAAGTTAGGGAATGTGAGTTTGTATTTTAGGCCTTCGCAAAAGCAGACTTTGACTTACTAAACACTAATGAGTACTTATGGGCTCATACATTGTTGAGTATTTTTACAACCATGAATATGCCTCATGAACTACATAGAAGATCTTGTGGGTATTTTATTGGAAAATAGTAGCTGGATGTGAAAAATTTGCTATCTGAAAAGAAATACTTTTTTTAAAAAATTTTTCCTTATAATTAAACCGACAGTAGTGTCCCCACGGTTTCATTAGAACAAGGTGAAACAGTTCAGGCAAAACAAAAACTGTGCAGGGTTTTTTATATAATTTTCTGAAATTAACTTTTTAAGGTCTTAAAGTTGCTGTTTGGGTTGGTTTCTTTTGTTTCCAGAGGAAGCAGGCAGGAGTGTTCTTCTGCTCCTGAGATGTAATGGCAATTGTTCCCTGCTCTGACTGTGAGTCTGAATCATCTTTCCTGCGGTAAGAGGGATTCCCTCCCACTCTTGGGTCACTGGAGCAGCTGCTGCTCTAGAACTTGTAGCTCTTTTTATCCTACACAAGCTGCTACTAGAAATTAAACTGCAGAGGGAAAAAGATGGGGGAATGTAGTGTAAATGGGTGCTCCTCATTCCCTCCATCAGTAACCATGAATTCTTTCAGGAGCATTTATCCCATGGAGTTCAGCAGATGGAAACAGGCAGCTGTATGAGTGACAGTGGAAAGTAGGACATGATGGTTGTCATTGGTTCTTAGTGTGAGGGTGGGACAGTAGATTTAGCCAGCCATCAGTATCACTCTGTTTCAGAGAGGTCAAACAATTACGAGTTATGAAGGTCTTATGCCAACATAAAAGTTATTTCATCAAAACACATCCATGGAATTTTTAATGGAAGTTTTGACAAATAGGAAAAGTCCAGAAAACCTAAGATTTTAGGGATTTGTTTTACATCTTCCAAGAAGAGCCCAAAACTTTCATTAGATGCTGGAATTTTCTCAAAAATATTTGTTTGCTTGAAATTAATTTTACTCTACTGAGACAAGTTACAGACAGAATAATTTTTAATAAGTTTTTATGAACTCAGTGTAACACTGAGAAACTTGTTGTGGCTCAGCTCCTCAGCAGGTCTGAAAAACACTCACCTGACTTCAAGTAATGGGATCCAGCATAATTTATATCAATGAAAATAGGCTGATTTATGGCATTCAAAAAACCCCCTGTGATCCTGGAATAGAGATCAAATAGGAGCATGACATGTAACTGATACCTGGAGCTAAGTAACATCCGGAGCACTGACTGTAGATTGTTTTAGCTTTCTTACTAAACTGTTGTGGTTTTTTATTTTTAAGGATACTATTAGCATTTCTAAGTGGTTCCTGAAGAAACAAATGATGAACACAATTAATGCGTGGGGTTTGACCCACTATGGCAGGGACTTTAAAGAAAGGCTTGTGTCTAGATTCAGCCATGATTAATGACTCAAAAAATGATAAAGGAGGTAGTGGGATCAGTCACAACAAAGACTGCTGTTAAGGTATTGTCTCAAATTCAAAGGCCTTAATACCTGAATAAGAATTTATAATTCAGGTAAGAGAGCCCATCAATTACTTCTTAATTTATTTTGGTACATGATTTTGCACACGTTGTCACAGTTTCCTAGCATTATCTGGACATGTTGGGGTGAGTTTTCAAACTCTGCTTAATGATTAATTAATCATTCCAGAAAACAAGAACCCCAAGCCCTGAGCGCAGGAAGTAGTTGGGGAATGAGAATTATTAAATTCTTTGCTCCTACCTTTGTGTTTTCCACTACAGGATTACAATTTTTCTGGCACACATAAAGAAAACAGTATAAAAGTTGAATTTGTAGATGCTCATAAAAGTTCACATTGGCTTTGTTATGGGGACACCAAAACCTTAATTCACACGTTTCTTCAGTCCTGATGGTTACTAACAAAACCTGACTCATCAGACTGAAATAATACTGCAGGAACATATATATTTATCCACCAGAGCGTGTACTGGGTACTTTTGCTGCTAAAAGTCCCTTTGTCTCATGGAATTACACTAATAGAGATGTAATAATTTTTCTTCCTTGAATATGAAAACTGCAAAACCTGTCACCAGAACAGATTAATAACATGATTTCCTGAAGAATCCATTGCAGAATAGGTGGAGAAATATATATGTGTTCCAACCACAAGTAAGGAAGATGTTTTTCAGCAAGATAAACTATAGGTTCTCCTGTGATGTGGGACTTGTATAGAATCCACATGTTAAGTTTGATAAAGCCTGACTAGTGAGGATGTTAGGTTGTTTGGTGTGTTTAAATGGCCTATAGAGGTTACTTACTGCGATGAATACAAGCCTTATAAAAAATAAGATTACAATTGGGGGAAAAAAGTGAGTTTTAAATATTTACTTTTTGATTTTTTTTTGGTTGATTTTTTTTTTCCCCTCAAAATTGGTAGTCTGCAAATTGTTGCTAAAATGCAGCAAAGGAGAAGAATATATGTGTTTAAAGGTCATGGAAAGCCTTAGGATAGTTCAGGTAAGTAGTCAAACAGCTAGGAGACATAAGCCTGTAGGAATCAGGTGCTCAAGTGCTCAAAAAGCTGTTTATTATCCACTTTTCATTGTTCAAGCCCAAGAACAGGCTTCTCAAGCAGATGCTGTGTTGTTCCAGGGTTTCACGAGGTCCATGACAATGTCAAGCACATTTTAATGTTCTGTTAGGTTAACTGCTCTGCTCATGCAGCCCTCCTGGTGAGCAGTCCTTGTTCAGGCGTGCTTCTAAAATTATGGTATGTTTTCAGCTTTAAAGAAAACTCACAGGTCTCATAGGACCTCACTGTGGATTTTGTAACATTACATTTCCTCGTTTTATGGACAGGCTTCATCCTGACGATAATTCTAATTTGTTTTTTAAAAATAATTACTGCATTTCTCTTTTTTTTTTTTAAATTTATTTTCTGTAAGAGTCAGGGACTTGCATGTATGCAAGTAGATAATTTTGCTAGACACAGGTTTCTATAAATGGAAACCAAAATAATTTTTATTTTTTTTTGTCCATAAAGAAAGATATTTAGGGATAAATTTTGGACATTTCCAGGATAAAACCAAGTTAGTAGCGATCAATCTTTTCCCTTCTCGCTCCTCTTGCACAGGCTCTGCAAGAATCTTACTGATAATCTCACTGATATCTATATCTGGCCTGTTCTTTCATGGGTGATAATTACAGAAGCAATGGAAAAGACATAGTAGAAACAGATGAACAGGCACCAACTTGGATGGCACTGCTGGCAAAGCAGCAAGGCAATTTTCAGGATGTGAAGAGGAAAGTGCACCTACTTAATGAGGGCCAGAACTATGCAGAGCTAAGTGAAGATCAGCACAAAAGAACGAGTTAAAAGTGAATTTACTGATATTTACTCCATGTTTTGGGGCTTGCTCATTACTTTTTTTTTTTCCAAGTACATCCTTCCACAGCCCTTGGCAAGTCTAAGTGCCAACCACAGCCAACCACACAGACCTGTAGGGAATAACTTGTTGCAGAATGGTTCGTGACCCCCTTATGCTTAAAATGGGACTTAGAGAGGAATGTGCTTTTTCCACACATGGCAATGCTCTGCAGAGATACTATTAAATTTAACTTTGCTAAATGTTATGCAAATTCAGTGCATTTTAACTTTCACAGTCTGGAATAAAAGAGCTATGCTTTACTTTAAACACATATTTTGCATAACAATATCAAGTTCCATATATTATCCTAAAATGCAAAATGTATAAATCTACATGGCTTCAAGAGCATAAGCAGAAGATATTACTCTGTTAAAATGAAAACATAGTCCCAGCAGCATACAGCATCTGTATATTAATCAAGCCCACTGATAGCTTTGTTTCAGGAAAAAGAAGTTAACTTTAACTTTTTTTTGCTTTAATTTATGAAGTATGAGGCTATATTAAGCAATAATGCACTCCAGAAGACAGCATTTAATACATGAAGAGGTTCACATTTTTATCCTACTAGGCTAAAAGAAAAGCCATAAAATTTTCAAATTTATAATGCTGCAGCAGAGATAAACTCCTAAAAATCATAATTTAGCTGTTTCTCTGTCACTAAAAAAAAGGCAGCTACAGTTCAGTAATCAGATTCTAATTCTTAATTTTCCCCCCTTAAAAAATGAAAACTTGAAAGTTTTCTTTAGTGAGCAGACAAATTTCCATTATTGCAAGGAAAAACACAGAGGATAAACATATTGACTACTCACCAGCTACTTCTCATGGCTCTATCCAATGTGGAATTAGGCAGTGGCAGGGCTGAAGGATGCTCCTAAGTGGTGCTGAGAAAAGCAAGAAGTTGTTATTTAATTAAAGGATGAAAAATTATTACTTACTTCCCTCCCCACCCTCCCTGCCTCCAAAAGCAACAGGATTTGCAAACGAAGGCAGTGGCTACTGTCATAAACGTGGGAGTGAAGAGAGTTGGGGTTGTTCAGCCTAGAAAAAGCTCCAGAGAGACCTTATAGCAGCCTTCCAGTACCTAAAGGGGGGCCTACAAAAGTGTTGGAGAGGGACTTTTAACAAGGGCATGTAGTGATGGAACAATATGTAATGGCTTTAAACTGAAAGAGGGTAGGTTTAGTTTATATGTTAGGAAGAAATTCTTTACTGGGGGGGTGGTGACACTGGAACAGGTTGTCCAGAGAAGCTGTGGATGCCCCGTCCCTGGAAATGTTCAAGGCCAAGCTGGATGGGCCTTTGATCAACCTGGTCTAGTGGAAGGTGTCCCTGTGCATGGCAGGGGGCCTGCAACTAGGAGATCTTTAAGGTCCCATCCAACCCAAACCCTTCTATGAATAACATTAATGATTACTGTTTTGGCATGTCCACAGTTCAAAAGCTGTATTTGCAAAGATGTTTAAGCTTTTATTCACAAAAGTTTTTCTGGGTAGTGTTTCCTGCATCATCTGTTGAAATCCATGGCACTTACTTTACTACTGTTCCAATAAATGTAGACAATTCACCTACGTGCTTAACTCCATGTTTGGGTGCCTAAACACTTCTGAGAACATAATCTTAAATTACTTGTCTGCAATAACAGAAGATCTTATGACAGACTGCCATTATTTACCTGCACTCACAAACATAATCTATTTGCTACCCACCAGAACATCCTTTAAAAATCTACTGAATAAATCACCTATGTGTAAATAATTACATGTTCAGGTTGTAAGCCATTAAGGTTCATTGATTTATTACAAACCTTTAGAATATGATGCTCTGGTTTTGTAAACATTCCCAGGCACGTCAAGAAGCAATGCTTCTGGCAGAGAAACAAGGTGGAGAAATGGTATTTCCATGGTTTTATCTTTTTCACCAGCTTCTGCAAAGTGTATGTCCACATGAATAATGATATCCCCACAAAATGTTTAGGCATGTTGTTTTCCCTAAGTGAAGGAAGCATAAAAAGACAAAATTCTTTATACTGGTACTTTGATAATAGCAGCGGGAAAAGCTGAAGTGATTGTGTTCTGCTCTCTTATGTAAAGTCACATGGTGCCATAAATACTTAAAAGTTTCTCAAACCAAATGGCAAAAACTTGTGTTAAAAGCTCATGGATTTTCCAGTTCACTGTACAGATTCTTCTCACAGAAAAAATTACTTAGTCCCCACTGGCTTTTTAAAGCTGTTTTCACTGCCATAAATGGTTTGACTATATTTAAAGTTAATATATGTCTCTCATGCGTGAATATTATCTTTTCAGAAGATGGAAAATGAGGAAATAAAAAACATGATTGTTTAAAATGCCATATTAATTAACTCGAAGTTTTAAACTCTATAGCACATTGGTCACATGATATAATTTAATGTTAGTGTGTTCTGTCACCTATTGACCACTAATTTTGAAGTGAATTTTTGGCAAGTATTTGTAGGAAATCAGGTGGGTTTTTTTTTTACTTGTTGTTTTGCAATGTGCACGAAACATTTTTTTTGGACATGGTTTCTTAATTGTTCTTTGTGTGACGCAGTGCTTGTTGCACGGCTGCACATCAGACTGAACAGACCTGCCTAGTTACTGTTTTCATGTGATAAGAAGCATGTTGCAAGCCTTGCAAAAGGGGAAAGGAGAACTTCTGTCTTCTCCATGATAGCTCAGGAAAGTAATTTCTGGCAAGATTGACTGAAAGGACTGTTTGATAGGAGGGTGTTCCTCCCACACTACATCTGTTCTGGGTATCAGTGTGTATATCAGTATCCAGACCAACACTTTGGAAGCCCTAGTTTAAGTCTGATTTCTGATTCTCCAAACTATTCTGGACTTGTAATCTCAAACCTAGACCTGTAAACTCCAACCTAGATGTCTGGTAATTCAAAGCTACATTCCCCTGTTTCCTGAGGATGACACAGTAAGTTAGAAATTCAACTAAAGCTCCTTTGGCTTTCTTTGTTTATGATATATAGGCCAGTAGAATTGTTTGGTTTTTTGGGGTTTTTTTATTTCTTGGTTGCTCACTGTGATGAGTTAACCTTGACAAGGAGACAATTGCCTGTCCAGCTGCTCTCTTGCTTCCCCTCCTTTGTGGTGCAGAGAAGAAAATAGGATGAGAGTGCAGTGGAGATGAAGTGTATGGTCAGTACACAGGGGTTTCTCCTTCCCTCTCACACTTCTTCCCCTCATCCAGCATGGGTTCCTCATGACTGCAGCTCTTTTGGAATGTCTGTCTCCTCCATCATGGACTTTCCAGGGGCTGCAAGGGATGCCTCCTCCACACTTGGAGCATATTCTTCTTGTTCTCTCACCTTGGTGCTTGCAGGGCAGTTTTTCACACGTTTTTCCTTCCTCTACTGTGCAGTGCTTTGTACTTTCTTATATACACTTACCCCAAGCCTGCTCTGCAGCCTCTGGCCAGCAGCCCCTGGGTACCTTCACCCAGTATGTGCACTCAGACACCAGCACTGAGATCTAGGGGTATTTCTTTAGTATGCTAAGCAAGTCAGAAAAATTTACAGATGTATAATCCCAATGAATTCCATGTAACTTGCTCAGGACCTTGTACAAGTTGCAATGCACGCCCACCACCTACTACTCTGTGGTATCCACCTCTCTTAAAACATTTCCTAAAACTTCAAACTAAGGTTTCTACAGAGGCTTAGGAACAGTTAGAGTCTGAAGAGGTGATCTCAGATGTAATTTTCACCTGTAGCATTTAATCTTTAATCCCCTGAGCCCTGTGTTTAGGGAGGGTAGGTGTGGGCAAGAAATCTAAAAACTACAGACAGTGGACCACTAGAACAGAAATACGTGGGGGATTTGTTTCTGTTTTGTTGTTGCTGAATATGGAGAAATAAGGGAGAATATAGGACAGGATATAGAGTAATTTTCTCCCACACTTTAGACAGAACTGTGTGTTTAACAGGTATCAGTTTGGGCAACATAATAAAGAATTAGAACTCTTTCCTTGGACTATCTGGCAGAGGAATGTGTTTAACTTACGTTGTCAAGGTAACACCAGCAGCACTTGCAGGCCCCTCGAGTGCTTTATTTTCCACTCTTTAATATTTGCCTGATTTGGTGAGCAGAGTTGCACACCCCTCAGAGTGTTTCCAAGGGCCAGTGGGTCATTGCTGAAATCTACCCATTAGACTCCTCTACTGCTTTGAGGTGATCTGCTAGCTATTGGAGAAAACATCCTTTCCATTTTTTCTTTCTTTCCCAAGCATGACAGGTTTGAAAAGCCCTGTCTAAAATAATTTTTAAGAAGTTGGCTTAATGCTTGCAATGCACTTCGAGGGGTGGGGAAGAAAGAACCCATTTGCTTTCTACCACGAGCAGAATGCTCTGGGGCTGGACACCACACAGAACACATGATTAGACTCAGGTTTTGAAACACTTCTTTGTAACACAAGGGCCTCTGCACACACCAAAGTTTTGCTGATGGAGCTGTAGAAACAAATTCATAAATATTCTGTTTATCCGCTATAGTGCACTAATTCCCTCTCTGGCTCTTTACTGCATGTTAAACAATATGTGCTCATCAATTAGTTGCAAAAATACATTGGCAAATTTATTATCTTTCTGGACCAATGTCTTTGCATTTTTCATCAGAGCAGTTGCAGTCCCTGCATTGGATTTCACAGTATGGTGACTGTAGCTGCAGGAACACTGCAGGGCTCTATTTGTGAGAAGTCTCTTGAATTGAATCCCATGGTTCTGTCCACAGGGGGTGACTAGCAATGAGCCAGCCCCTGTATATTAAAATAAACTGAAGTACATTTTCAAGGGCAACTGTCAAATGGTTTTCCTTTTTCCCAATTAACAGCTAACTTCTCCTGCTCCCCTCAAAAGCTCAAGCCTCTGATTTAACTCCATCACTTAGCTTTGATTATTTCAACAGGCTCAGTAGTATAAGTGTGCTCTCTTCTCAGCTGTCTTTCCTCCTGAATCTTTTAGAGAGGTTTCTTCTCATCGATTTTGGGTGAATATCCATTCTCTCTTTTTGCTAAGGTATAGAGCCTGGAATGTAAGTAATTACATTTTGTGAGTAGGATCGACGGTCATAGTTAACACACTTTCTTAAGCACCAACAGGAATACACAGAATGTGTCTTCACTGGCATTTTAGTTCAGATCAGAAATGTGCTTTAGCTGTGAATCTCTCAAGGTAATTTCCCATGCTGTGGTGTTAGTTGCTGACTGGGGTTGAACCACAACAAGCAGATGGACTGGATTTCTGTCAGGGGAAAATAAACTGGAAGATGTACTCCAGGAGTGTTCGTAACCCTCTCGGACCTCCTGCAGTCATTCAGTCAACAGCTAATCTGAGGTGAAAAAAAATTAAACAGATACGGTGTAGATCTCAAATGCCTGAGCAACAATAGTTTTGCTCAATAAATTTGCATCAGATGGACTGAGCCAATACTAACTCTCATCAAAATCAATAACACTTGTATCATTTCCCCAAATGCTGAGAGAAATGACTTCACCATTTCCTGAAACAACCAATAATTTGCATCTCTAAGAGGACATAATAATTTCAAACTCTGTTGGAATACGTTTTTTCTTTTCACCATAAATTTCTAATGAACTCGTGTAATTTCTCACTCTGAAATCACAGAGTCTCTTGCAAAATTCAAATATTTCTGGTTTGAATAAAAAAAAAATCAACAACAACATCTATTGTACTATTTAGATACATTTACTTGTACTTTAAGGGAGAAATTAAACTTGGAAACCTGATAAAGGTTCTGCAAATTCATACAAACTGATTTGTCTCAGCTGGAATTATAGACAATGTTACAGGTCTTCTATTAATTAATTTTTTTTGTGTTGTTGTTGTCTTCCAAAGCAAAATTCTGACTGAGAGATACCCTGGATAAAGAGTAGTGTGCTCCAAATTGCAAGGAAAGTACATTACTTAGCTGACAGTTGACCTGCCTTTTATAATTAATATCGGAAGAGCAGCAACCCAAAATGACTACTTTTCCACTTGATATAACTTGTCTTCTGTCTTGTCCTCTTTAAACTTCTTTCAACACACTATATCTATTGGCATATCCTTCTAAAATCCCTTTCAGTGCTGTGTTTTGATCTCTTTAGATAGCTGATCCCATTTCCTCACAGTGTAATTTTGTTTAATTGAACAATGTTCTCTTAATTAAGAAATAATTGAAGTGGAATTTCACTGAAAATATCCAGGTCTTACCTTATTTCCTGTTTTGCCTAGGAAGACAATCTGTTGGAGCAGCTGTGTGAACAATAAAACACACCTCGTATTAAGAGGCTAATCTGTTTTAACCATAATAAAAGTTATCTTAGTACTGCAGATATCCAGAAGGATCTTTTCACTCTCTTCCTTATCTCTTTTAAATCTCTCAGAGAAATGAGAAATCTCTTCTTATATCCTCCTGGATCTAATTTACATACTGTCAGCACTCTTGACTGGTCCCACAAATTGACACATGCAAGAGAATTGAAAGAGAAATAATAAGTTGAACTATTAAAGAAAGTGAGAAGGGAAAGAAATGAATATTTGTGAAGAACATACACAGAGCCTATGGTAAAATAGAACATGTGGTAGTTAAGGATGATGCATTTCTTCCTTCAATATAAGTACATAATTATGACTATTATGTCTGAAATCCAATTAGATATTTGGGAAGAAAATTCTGTCAAAGACTTTTCATCCTATTATCTTTATTCGATGCATAATATCAGTGAACAGAAAATAGTTCAGCACAGAGTCTGAGTGTCCATGGCTATCTCATAAATATATACACAAAAAATATTAAATATAGATACATACCTTTATATATATGGTATATTATGTATAGGTATAAGAGCCTTTGGTACACCAAGTCAAATCCTATTAGTAACAACTGCAGACTGGTGTTAATTTAAACTTTCATTAGTTTCCTGCTAGTATCTCTTCACCTTCATCATTCCCTGACAAGCACAAGGGGAAATGATGTGCCACTTTTCATTTTCCAAATATGATACATTTAATAATGAAAGCAATGTTTTTAAACTTTACAATTTGAATGGGAGCTATTAAAACAGAACATTCTTAATAAGAGTGAGGTGCAAGCATCGACCTTGTGGCAGAGCTGAGCACTCAGAAGTTAGGGTGAGGAAGATGAAAGACGTGAGAATTAATGACTGTTTCAGAGAAAAATAACCAGATATAGGTGTATATATATATGTATATAAATACATATACATTCTTGTCATATTTCCACTGTGTACTCTTGAAAAGCAGTAAATGTTCAGAAATAATTTGCTTTTTTGGGGAAAAAAAAAAACAGATTTTGAATTTATGTATTTGAACTATGTCTGGCAATGGCTAGTTCTGCTGGTAATTATTGAAGACTGAAAAACTGTTGTTATGTGCATGTGTGATAGAATCCCCAGAGACAGCACAGCAAATATTAAACCTGCTGTACGGGCTTGATCTGAACCGTAAAAGCAAGTGTATAATCAAATAAAACAGGCCTATAAAGTGCACTCACACTTCAAAGCTCGCTATTAAAGTATCTTTGTTGGATTCAACGTTTATTGGGCTTCAATGATTTCTAGAGCAAATGTGCTAATTTTACTCAAGGCTTGATATGTCCCTTTCCAGGGACCAAGAGGACCTTGTCGTGTTTCCCTCAGTGTGGAGCAAGGAGATATTTCCGGGCTACAACTACATTTAATGTTGTCACAATATAGGTGAGTGCCTGAATTACAAGCATTAGTCAGGTGATGGTGGTTGTCTGACTGACCACTCTTTTTCAGTTTCATAATCACAACTTTTGCTGTTTATACTGATTTTGACAGGAATAGAGTTAATTTTCTTCACTATGGCTGGTATGGGGCTGTGTTTTGGATTTGTGCTGGAAGCAGTGTTGCTAACACAAGGATGTTTTAACTGATGCTGAGCAGTGCTTGCACAATGCCAAGGTCTTTCTTGCTCCACACCCTACCTGGCCAGAGAGTGGGCTATGGGGAGGGGTCACAAGAATTTGGGAGAGGACACAGCTGGGACAGCTGACCCCAGCTGACCACAGGGATATTCCAGACCAGATGGCTGGTTGGCCAGGGCTGCCACTGCTTGAGAGACTGGCTGGGCATCACCACGATCATTGGTTGGTGGTGAGCAATTTATTTTGGTTTTTTATCACTTGTTTTTCTTGGTTTTAGTCTTTTTGATATTTTCAATGTTTTATTTTGTCTTCTTTTTTTTTTTTTTAATTATTAAACTGTCTTTATCTCAACCCAAAATGGGGAGTTTTTTTGCATTTTTTTTCCCTGAGAGTTCACTCTCCAATCTTGCTGAGTGAAGAGTTAAACTGTGATGCTGTTGTATGTATATGAGCGTGCATACAGATGATTCCTGTGAAGTAGCTGAGATGTTATAAATCCATGTATGTTCTTGCTTTGATATGGTTTGTGTTGCCTTCCTTTAGATATACACAACCAGTTCCTTGTGACGCCAGATGCTGGAAAGTAAATTCTATTGACAACTCCATTAAAAATGTCATAAATATTCTATTAAAATATGTCGCAAGGAAGAGATATTAATATATTCTTCAATTATCCACTACATTTCCCTTTAGGGTTTACAGCAGTCAATCTACATGTGGTCCCTTTTGCTGTAGATAGCATATCCCTGTACAGGAACACAAACAATGAATTTAATGTTTGGAATTACCTGCATTCTAAAAAGGAGAAAATATTTAGTCCTGTAAGCCACAAAGAACAGCAGAAAAAAAATTGCAGTTATGGAGAAAGGCTGATGAAGGGCTGGGTGCACTGCCAGATTTCTGAATTACATGGGATTATTTCAAAGAATTGGGATTCTTGAGAGCAGTCACACGGCAAGAGGAATCTCTGCATAGCTTGTAATGGCTATAAAACAGTCCATGAAAAATTTAACATTAAAAAAGTCAGAAGAAAAGAATAAACACAGATTTTGAAATAATCTTGAATGTAGGCTGTATTGTTGCATCAGTATCTTTCCCTGGTTTTGACAGTAATTTTCTTCTCTTAAAAAAAAACAATCAGTGGAATAAATTACTAATGTATTCGATATAGGTTAAGTATATGGTATAAGTAACAGAAATATTCACACTTTAAATGCACAAACACCATTTCAAATTGGCATATTTTTATTGCATTTTGACTGGTTTTTTAACAGTTCTGTGAAGCACTTACTTATGTAACCAATACTAAAAGGATGTAATTTCACTTCTTTTATCTCCTTGTATAAACTTTTGGAAATATAAAACAGCATCTTTGATTCTGTGGTTCTTCCTCGTGCACAATAATTTCAACACTCCCCCCCCCAAAACCAGGTGTTAAGTGCTGCTGCCTGAATATCCTATTATGGGAAATTCTCTGCCTGCTTTGCACAGATCTAAATGATTACCTAAATTATTATACAGAGAAAATCATCTCATCAGGCAAACAGGTTAAAGGGTAAAAAAAGAAAAAAAGAAAAAAGAAAGCAGCACATGCTTCCAAAAATGTTAGTTCTTTTGTAATCTTCTTTCTTCCACAGCTATTTATCCTCAACTACCGTTTCACTTTAATTCCTAATCCTTAAGCATCGAAAAAAAAAAAAAAAAAGACATTGATTTAATTGGAATGAGAGTGTATCCTTTTTTTGAGGTGTTCTGAGTTCAAGTAGTTCTGGGTCAGAATTAAGATTATTGGCTGGATCAGTGTGTTTATTTCTTAAATCCAGTGAGGTCTGCCTGTATTATGTACTGTTTCATTCTTATCTTCAATACTTCCTTGAAGTGCTGCTAAGGTTTAAGTGAAAGAAAATGGGTTTGAAGAGTAGATTATAATGTCATCTACATTAAAACAAACAAACTCAATGTGAAAAATGGTTGGTTAAGGAAATAATTATTTTTCTCCTCCAGTTTCACAAAAATAATTAAACTGCATTATACGTTCCACTTAATAATGTTCCTTAATGCTACAAAATGTATTTAATTTTGTACTAAAGGATAAATGGTCAATGACTCACATATATTAATTCAGGAACATCCGCCTGCTTACAGATAAGAGTTGGGAGGAAGGCAAGTGTGTTCAAGTTCTTGCTTGAAAAATAATGTTTTCCCATTGTGAGAAAAAAAAATATACTGAAATAGTGGTTGATTAGTGGATTGACATTGTTTCTCAGATGTTATTATGTGGAGAAATGCTCAGATGCTTAAAATCCTTCCTGTGTCAATCCCCAGTCTTGAAGCATTTTGGAACTGTTGATCTTTTGGACTGCTGATGGTCTAAACTGAAGAAGTATATGAAGTTGTCTTAGTCTAGTGGTGAAATGAAAATGACCTCCATATTGTGTTTGACTTTTGGTCTGTTTTGTGGGGATTTATTTTTATTTTTTTATGATTGTACAAAACCAACTTATTTATACTGAGTTCTTGTAACGTAAGGGAGAAAAAACAAACAAACAAAAAAAAGAAACAAATAGAAATGCATGTAATCCCAGAAAGGAATGTTCTATGTTGTGAGCTCAAGGAAAGAAAAAAAATTGCGGTTGTTTGGCTCAGATTTTTTTTGTTTAAACATAAACTACAACCCATTTTTGGCCTCTTTTAAGGGACTGTTAAACACTGGTGTGTGTTTGGGGGGAATGTAATAATTGTACACTGAGGCTTAGTCGGTCTCAACCAAAGTGATTTACTTAGCACAAATGGTAATGCATAATGAATATATGTAGAATGTATAATGCTTTTCCTTGCAGTAGTTGTTATCAGAAGTAGTCAATGCCAAAATTTTATTTTCATATACAATGTATTTTATTCTAATTACATTAAATTAATCTGACCAGAAAAAGAGAGATAACAGTGCAGGGAGAATGTGAATGATAGTCTACAAACATGCAGAGAGACAAAATGGAATTAGTTTAGAATTTTTTTTAATGATTGTCCTTTTTAATAGCTGGGTGGGGTGGTGACTGAGACTGTATTTTCAATTACTCTTTAGGTCATTAATGTTGATTACATTCTTCTCCTAACCATAAGTCTTTATTTAATGAAAATGTATGCCACCCACTAAGCAGGCCTGTAGTTAGGGAACAATGCAGCAGGATTTGATTGCCCTATTAACAATAATCATCGTGAGACTTTGGGAGTAATAATTTAATGACTTCTTGCACTCTTGTGCTACTTTTTAGTAGTGTTCATTTAGCATGTACTACAGTGATATCTCTAATGAAACTTAAACTTGCCAGCAAGCATTATTAGCTAGAGATAGGCAGGTATTGAGATATCAGACCTAACAGGGCTCCAGCAACTGCCATTAAAAAGCTGTGAACGAGATATTTGAATAAAGCAGGGGGGCCTCTCAGAAAGAAATGATTAAATAAATAATTTGCAGTGACTGACAGGGCTCACGTGGAGGATGTTGTGGAGGGGAGGAGGGGAGTACAAGGGGAGGGAAATGTTTTGTTTGTTTGGCTTTCTCCTCCTCACCATTCCCAATCACTGCCAGCCCTGTGGACAAAATGCAAGGCTGGTGGCACAGAGCTGGAACTGACCCAGTTACAGAAAACGGTGGGGCAGCTAAAAGGTTCCATTTTCTGGGGCTCAGTCTGGCTTACAAGCAGATCAGCTGTCAAACTCTCACCTGGTGGGTCCAGCTCTGGTCACGCACTGTTCCCTGAAGAATTCCCTATTCTGCACTCTGAATTGGCCAGTGGAAATTGTTTTGCTGAGGCAAAAAATAAACTGTTACAGAAGACATTTTGCTCAGTCTTATATGAAGAACTACAGTTAGGGGAGGGAGCTGGTGTTGGTGCTTGTGCTGTCAACGCTTCTTTGAGCCAGAATAGAGAACTCTGTGTTTCAATTATCTGGCTGCATATTTGCACGCATTTTCTTCTCACTCAGCTGATTCTCTGTGCTTTGTTATACATATTCAAGCTAAAGAGTACACTTAGTAAGGTTGTACTAAGCAAAGACCTACTCCTGAAAAATGTCACCCACAGAAACACGGTGTACTCTGGGCAGCCAACACAGGCACTCATTGCCTGAGTAGTGGTGAGTGAGATCAGCTGCCTGCTTGCCCACGAAACCCAACGTAACTCCTTTTCAAAACTTCTGTCAGCATAAATCACACTTCAGCCAGATGTTGCTTGATATTGCAAGTGTTTGATTACATGAGTCAAACAACTCTGTCAGTGAGTGGGTGAGTGCTCCTACTCCATTCCAGCGTGAAGTTAAACTTTACTGTGGTTTGCTGAAATTAATCTGTATAACACCCGGTTGAAGCTCTCAGGGGCCTTTCACAAGGCCAATAATCACATCTTGGCTGGGAGGCAGAAGTTGAGAGATGAAAGGCTGTGAAGAGGTAGCTTCCTAGAACTTCACTGGCATAACTACTGATCGGTAAACCCAGTGCATCTCGGCTGAGATCAAAGTATAAGTCACTGGCAGAACTGGCTGAAGGCAAACATTCCCACTTAAGAGTCGAAGGATGGTTTAACAAGCTGTTCTTTATTAGACTCCACCAGTTGCTAACTGACTCAGAGCCTGAAGTTCATACATGGTTTGTTGTCACTCCATCAGCAGGGGATGTCACAGGACAGAAGAAATGTAAACTTTCCAGAAGGGCTTATTTACACTCAAATAAAATAATCAAGATTTAACTTTGTGGTGTTAAACAAATTAATTTTCATCTCGCATGTAATTATGGGCAAACCTAATAATGCATATAAAATACAACAGTAAAATGGAAGACTTCTGATATCCAAAACAGTCCACAAGGAATACCCAAATTCCCAGTAAAAAGGGAATTTAGGCTACCACAGGAGGTCGAAGCAAAAGGTTTGTGATTGTCCTTTATCTCACTTATGTTAAGCTGATTGTGCATTTATGCTTTGCTCTCTACTGGTGACAAAACCTCACATTACGTACGTGCTGCTGTAATCTCACAACTAGTGCAGCTTCCTTCACTGGTAGAGTTTCTTATCCTGCTTTCACTCTTAACTAATGTCCTCCAGAGTGTCTAATGCCATTGGTAAAAGTTAAGTTTCTTGACTTGCACCTGGTAATAAACCTGTGGATTACGTAGGGTTTGGGATGACTCGGTGTTTTATTACACATGCAGCACACATTTAATGTATTTTCCTATTTTTGTATCTGTAAATATTTAAAGAGAATATAAGTGAAATATAATATGAGACTATAATATCAAAGTAAGAGAATATAAGACACTACAAGAGATATTGTGCTTACACTTCAGAGAACTTTTTGTGTCATCTCTTTAAACTGCTGTGGATAGCAATATTTTCAGAGTGAAAACACAGGGAAGACTGTAGGTAGTTAAAAAGTAGTCATGTTCTAGGAGATGGTAAGAATGTATATATATTCTTGTTATAGCTTTACAATATAATGCCAACTGTCTCATTTCCTACACATATAGGGAGTATCCAATATAAATCTGTATTTAATGTAAATATAGAATTCTGTGTTTAATGTAAATATAGAAACAAAAGTAGATATCTATACGATTAACAAGGTTATATCCATCTCTGCACTGGGGCTTGCCTTAAAATTTCTTCAGCAGGTAAAAGTGGTCACAACCCTCACCCCCCAGCCAGGCCTCCTGTGCTGTGCAGCACTTGCAGGACAAATGCTTTCAGTAACCATGAGGCTAATGGAATATAAATTGTACCAGTGTCCCAGGAAAGAGTCAGGAGCCAGTGGGTGCTACTGGAACCACTCCTGGTACCAGGGTACTTTTTCCTGACTGGTTTGTCATCTTGCATGTAACTGGATGGGCACCTGCCCGCTGGGAGCAGAGAGCATCAGTCCCTGAGTGATAAAACAACAATCCCAGACAAAAATCCTGCTCAGATGGAAGGGAAAAAAACTTGTTCTGGGAAAAGGCTTTTGGGAACTCTCCAAGCCTCGAGTGATTAGAAAGGCAGGCTTGGTACCTGTTCAAGTAACTCGTTTGTCACAAATGGCTCTTCTTGACTGAGGTGGAGGCCAGACCCACTGATTTTGACAGAAAGTGGAATCTAGTCCTTCAGCAATGAAGGTTAAAGTTTGAGCTTAAATATCATGCTTGTCTTTTAAGGTCCAGATTTCTGGTTTTGAATTGTTTAATTGTTGCTGTTCTCCAGTAATGCTTGTTTCAGGAACTGACACCTTATCTCCTTATTAGTCTAAAGATCTCTCCATGAGAATAAAACTGACCCAAGCAGTTGTTAACTGATTGCTGTCTGGGCAAGTAGTAGGAAAAATGTTTCATTGTTTATGGACTTTTTTATGTCATATCACAGGAAATTTGAGGGCAAAATGTAGTACTAAGCAGAAACACTGGAGAGCAGAAGGAAGTATCAAACTGTACAGAGCTTTCTTACAACACACACCACAAAATTTCCACGTAATTCTCTCACAACCTGTTACTCTTAAAAATGAATAATTATGAATGTCAAAAACTAGCTGCTTTACATGCTTATAGCTATACAAGAAGGAAAATTCAACCTGTTAAGTCTTGTGACTGTAGGGCAAGTGTTGATACAAGATTAGATGAGACCTAAAAAGTGCAAAGAAAAAAAAAACAATCCCATCTAGATGCTATGTCTTGTAAGGCAGTACAAACTATATCAGCATTGGAAGGCAGAGTAACAGAAAGTGTTATGAATATCAATCACAGAAAGTGTTCCTTTATATCCCATAAATTCACACAGTACAGTTTGACTGCCACACAATGTCAAAGTTAAAGTCAACTTTAATAGACACAGTATTTCACCCTTGATGCTCAAACCAAACCTGATGTTTTCTTCCATTTGCAAAATGCCATACCTTCAGGTCAAAGGGAAAGGGGGTTACTTTACAGTATTTGTCATGTCCAGGTAGCACATTGATGACTCTTGGAGTGATTGTGGTCGCACAGTAGCAGCTACAATGCTGCAGTTCTGTCTAGTAAGCCAGGCTTTCAGTCACTTCAGTAAAATTCTGGTTTATTGACTAAGTGGGAGAGAATGTGTCTCTTACTACGTAAAACAAGTGCAGCAGTTTCTGTAAGAACTTGTTGTCTTTTTCTTTCTTTTTTTTTTAAATTTTAAGTGTGGTTCTACAAGACTTATTCCTAAGCTCAAGACATTATTGCATGATTTAGTTATCTATGTAAACCTTCTTTACTTACACTCAGAACCACGTAAGACATATATTTTATCTTTATTTGTATCTGTTGAAGAGACGTCAAGAGTTGTTTAATCCACTCAAGTGTGATATCAGATGTCTGTTATATAAAGTGTATCCGTCGTATTTCAGGAGTCTTTGTCTTACTTGTTCATATGGTTGGTCTTTATTTTCTCCCTCTTCAAGGAGTTATATGCATTAATTTAAACTTTTATAGGGAAATATGTGTCTAGGCATTCTTCAGGTACTGCCACACAGAACACACACAGTTTAAAAGGGTACCTTTCCATCTGGCCCTGACAATTTTTCCTAGCTCTTCACTTCAGTGGTTCTTTGTCTTCCATCTTTCCTATTAGGCAGACACATCTTTGTCAAGAGCCAGGAAATGACCTGTATGATTTATTTTAGATTCCTGCCTTGATTATCCTATCTGTTGGCAACCTATATTGCTTACTAAGAGTATTTTTGGAATATCTAAGGCAGATATCAAATAGCTGTATTTAAATCTTTTCCACAGAAGAACTCTGACATTAAGAAAATCAAAAATCTTTTTTTGTCATACAACATTAAAACTGTTGTTTGTCATTTAAAGGATTGTTTGGTACAGATCTTGCACTGGATTTAGGTTGGGTTGCTTTTGGAATAGTATTTGAAAGGGAAATAAAATCTTCAAGAGAGTCTTAGAAGTTGTCTCAGAAAGTTAAAAACAAAATAGAAGTTTGTCTGATAATTATTCACTATAAAGGCTTTGATTTTAATTCTTGATATTTGCCAGAACTTCTAAAGCATAAAAAGAAAATGAAAAGGGCTTGGTTATTTGGGGGTTTAGGGTTATAATAACATCGATGGTAATACGATTAAAAATTAGGAGGCTTGGTAGATTCAGTGATTTTGCGTTAGAATTGAAGACAAAGCTGAGAAAGTGTGATATTTCTTGGACTTCAATTCTATGGAATGAACATGCTAATTCAGTTTACTAATCTTACTTCAAAACTCTCCAGACTCCGGTGGGAGGAAAGAAGAAAAACCACCACCCATAAAAAATAAAAAAAACATGGAAAAGGCAACACAGAGTTTTTATATGATTAAGAAGCAAACAGTATGCAGGTGATTTTAGGGTGTTTTCCTGTCATGCTTTGTTTTCATACAGCCTACATCGTTCCTTAATTCTTTGGCACAAAGCCGTGACTACTGCTGTCTTACAGAAATGTAACTACTCTATATACTTAAACTATGTAGCTTCTCTGACTTATTCTATTTTGGTTGCATTTCTAACATCTCCAGAGACTTAAAGCACTTTGCATTCCTGTTTATGTATCACATATTTGGCATATAAACATGGGAATACCTTTCTTGGGGTTTTTTTGGGGGGGGTTTTTTGTGTTTGTTTTTTTTTGTGTGTGGGTGGGTGGGTTGTTGGTTTTGTTGGGTTTTGGTTTTTTTGTTGTTGTTTGTTTGTTTGTGTTTGTTTGTTTGTTTGTTTTTATTTGGTGTTTTTGTTGTGGTTTTTTTGTTTGTTGGTTTGGTTTTGTTTAGTTGTTTGGTTTTTTTTTTAATCTGAGGGAATAGGCAAGGACTGTGTGAACCTCCCGGTAGCATCATTTGCTAGAATTTTTTTGCATACCAAGTATATCAATGTAGTACCATCTACATTAATATCATACCAGTGGTTGTAAAAAGCATGTCCAGCTAATTGTTCTCCCTGAATAGCAGCAGTCTCCCCATATTTTTATGCTGTCAAGTTAGGCAGTTTCCTACAACTACCCACATAGATGTGTGATAGTAATAATCATAAAAAAAATCAAATTAGAACCTTCAGTACAAGACGACGGTTTAGAAAATTGTTTCAATAAATGTCAGTTTTTAGCAGAGCAGTGGGACTGAAAACTGGCTATTTTCAATGAATTTGTCCATTTCAATATTTTATCAATGAAAACTTTATGTTCCACGTCAGTGTATTTTTTTTCCTGAGCAAAACCCAATGTGGTTTTCATTATGAATATTTTAAAGGCTTATAGTAATAATAATTAAAAAAATCAGAATATTTGAACCCAAAATATTGCTTAGGCTCCAGCTTTTTGAACTTGCAATGTTGAGATGCTTGAGAATTTAACAATATGACAAAACTTTCATAAGGCAGAACAGATTTTTTTTTAAACAAAATTTTCATATAAATACTCTATTGACAGAAAAAAAAAAAAAGAGTTAAATCCATTATAATGCCATTCCAGCCAGTCAACCAGGGAACCAAGTACTGATGAATCAGGATCATAAACAGTTTCTTATTCTCTTGTTCCCCCTGTGTTCAATCCCTATGTATTCACTGAGGATAATGTGTTTCTTAAACTTTATCCAACTGTCTCTTTCTATGGGCTTTTTTTGCCTTTTTTTTTTTTTTTACAGGTGTTTATATTTTCAAATGTCTTTATTTACACCTGAAAATATAGCTGTGGGAAGCATTCCATTTTCTAAACACTAGGTTGTTTTTTTTTCTGTTGAATTTATGCTTATGTAGTTTATTGGATATAGGTTATCCCACTGAGATACACAGGAATGGATGCTGACAAATTCCAAAGGAACCCAAGAGCACTGTGTTTGTTTCCTTAAAGTATATACAAGTCTTCATCAAGATGGCTTGAAATTTTTACTTTATTATAGAGCTACAAAGGTTTTGGATGCTTTGCTAAGAGCACTAGAAAAACATTTTGTACACACTACCTGTCCACAGACATGATAGTCTTTGCTTTCTGAAATGATCATTGTTGCCTTTAGCAGCATTAACATCAGATGGGGTTAAATCAAGACTTCCAGGATTGGGAGTACATCTGGATCTACTGTATGCCTTATTCCTGTCCTATATTTCACTGTGTCCTGGTCCATATTTCACAGTCACAGAATATTCTGAGTTGGAAGCGACCCAGAAAGATCATCGAGTCCAACATCTGGGTTATTACTATATTATTGTATATTATTATTATTATATTATTATATATTCTGTTATATCCTAATCCTCCTCCAAGATCAAGTTTCCAGTGGAGGTGTAGTTGAAATTTGTCCTGTGTGTCAGCATGTTGCTTACTCCAATCAAAATGGGACACCACGCTCGTGACTTGTACCTGTTCTGAAGTTTGGATGCATCCAGTGACATTTTGCAGCAGTTCACCATTGAGATAATTCTGAAATATTCTGTTGCACTTAGCAGAAATCTTTTTTTTTTCCTTCTCTAGAGTTTAGGTCCTGTTTTGTATTAAATATCTTTAAAAAAATCTATCTGAAGGTACATGATCGGTGAGACAGTGACAAAAGTGTGTTCAAAAATTAAAAAAAAAAAATAAAAAGGCTTTTGAATTCTAGAAAAGTTTGATTTGACCACGAACTTTCTATACATAAGCATAAAACCCAACATTAAAAATAAATAAATCTACAAAGGCTGAACTTTCCAAAGGGAGAACCCAAGGTGAGATGAAACAGAAATAAATAAGTTTACAAATACATTTTCTCCCTACCTGCTGTGCCCTGGCAGCAGACATTCTTCTGCAGGTTTCTTCTCAGCCCGGGAATAAGGTATTTATGAGAATGGCAGCAAAGTCCATTCAGCACTCTTCCTTTCTGTCTTCCAGCCTGAGATCCAGCTGGGTGTTTCTTCCCAGCAGGGGTAGCACAAGCTGCAGGATCCACACTCCCCTGGTGTTCGCATTCCCACGGGCATCCAGGGAAGTGTGTGCAGCATTCACTCAGCAGCTCCACCTCTCAACCCCACTGTGTATTCAAAGAGCTTTTCCCAACTCAGGATATGCTTCTGTGTTTAAGGGAGGTTTATCCTGCTGTTTCTGCTAGAAATTCCACAGGGCCTAAGGGGCAAAAGCTGAAACAAGGTAAATGGCCCTTACAAAGGCCTCGAGAGGAATATTGCACAGTGAGGTATAAACAAATGAACAGAATGGATTCCAAAATGTAATGCACTTTCTGGTTTTGCATGAAGCCAGCTAGCCCATTCCCACCTGGAAAACGAAATGAAATGCAGGAAGAATCATGTGACCAGAAGCGCAATGGGATTTTTTGGATGTTTTGGCCTTAGAGAATGTGAATGGTCTTTGCACTCATTGTAAAGGGTAACCCTTTCCTAATTGCTGCTAACTTTGGTGCTACATATTGTGTAATCTAAGGCTTGCTGGAATTTCAGATCATAAAAAGAAGTGTTTTCCTGGAGCCACTAAAGGATGTAGTCTAGCAATTTTTGTTATTTTTTGGGGGGGAGGAATTAATTACACTTTTTTCCCAAGCCAAGAAATTTCAGAATCGGTAAGTTTGTCACTTCTCCTGTTTTCTATTTTCTTAACATGCTGACTTTATTATTTCTTCTAAAGTCCTTAAGCTATTTAGCATTCTGCTGTCCTATAGCTCAGAGGTGATAGTAATACCGTGTTGCTGTCAAAATAATGATGACATTACAGAGATGAGTAAATACGTGGTGGATGTCACACACACTTTCTCTCCTAGCAAAGAACTGGAGCTAGAAGAAAGAGAATAATGTGTGTAATAACCCTTAGGGAATCTCTCTGGTCACTCCTCTCCGCCTTCTATTTTTTCAATATCATTGACATTTCTGAAAATGGAGTCTTGTTAAAGACTTTGGCTTTTATAAGTGAGATAGCAAAATAAGATTTCCCTGAGGGATAAGGCATATGGAGAAAAGGGTTTATGTGAAACACTGTAATAATATTGTTGTTATGGTATCTTGCAAGATGAGGCAGACTGGAGTAACATCCTACAGAAGTTATTTAAGAGCGGGAGCCTTTACTCACTTTGTCTTCAGAGGAACTTGCCCATAAAGTGCTACTCAGTAAGTAAATCAATTGCCACCTAAGAAAGAAAGGATGGCTTCATAGCTAGGATGGTCAAGGAACTTCAACTCTGTTCTTAATTTAGCCACTTTCTTCTCGTGAAACCTTGGAAAAATGATTTGACCAGCCCCACAGACGGAAAAGTCACATTATAGTGTCTCAAACTTTTCAGTGTGTTTATGCTAAAATCATGGCAGGGGTGAATGCCTGTTAGATACTGTCTGTCCTTATGCTTTCATCACTCAAATCCCCAAGTTATGCTTTAGCTCTTGGACTGCCCTCTTCTGGGGACCTTAAATATGTCACAGATGCAACAAAACCTTAAACTGACCTACTTGTTGCAACCTGTCAAGTTACCAACAGACACCAGTCTGTTCTTTTCAACTCTAGAGTGTAAAAAGTTGTCAATCTGTATGCAAAGGCAGCGTCTTTGGGGCCAGCCTGCAGCTCCCTACCTTCACTTTCTCCACAGGCAAGATACAGAATCTGATTTATAAATATTGGCAGAGGTTGCTGTGTGGATAAAATCCACACCATCCACAGCTGGTTGGATAAAATTTGTTATTAACTCAAAGGTCCTAAAACACCCCTCTGTAGAAGTATAAATGATTTAAAATAGTACATACCCAAATTCAAGACTTTGCTGCAAATCAGTGCAACAGCCACCCACTACAAGAGTAGCTCTATGAAATAACTATAATGACAATCAAATCTAATCACAGAAAAGGTGACCTATTTGTGAGTCTTTAATTTTAATTCTCTCTTTTTTTCAGTTTGTGGTAATGTATTTATTTATTACCAGAGATGCTAAGGGTACAGTGAAACAAAATGAAATCTATTTCTAATACTTCTTTAGATTCCCAATAGGGTAAGTTTTGAACCACAAAATAGAGTAAAAAAAAATAATATATAAAAGGGTATGCTTTGTTTTCCCCCCTGTGGATGGGTTTTACGGTAAGAAAGCAAATGTTAGCTTGTTATAAGAAGTGACCAGCCCTCCACTGGATATCACCTTTTCAACTGAAGGGGAAATAGCACTCCTTTTCACTTCTTTTATTTGTGTTAAACAAATGCATTCACTCAGTAGATTCTCTGCAGCAGATCATAAATTAAAAATGAAATAATATTAAAAACTCCATGCACAGTGCACACAGAACATAAAAAAAATTTGTGCAATTACTGCTGAGCTTTTGTATTCACTGCAATATCAACTCAGATGATGCCAAAAATCCTCACTGTGTTTTTTGTTCAAAAATAAATAGGGTGTGTTTTGGAGGGGTTTGCTTATGGTTGGTTGTGGCTTTTTCCCCTCGTTTTTTCATTCCTCAGTAGAGAAAGTGGCTTTGTTTTTCTAAGATGCAGCTTATTATTGCACCTTACCAATAAGGCAATTAAAAGTTTAAGGCAGGAAGCTTCAAGTTCTTTGGACACAGCTCCAGAGGTTCAGGTGACCTGAATTATGTATTTGATCTGACCAGTCATATGCCACTATTCTTTCTCCTCATAATTTTTGTCTGATTTGTCCTGTAAAACTTTCTAGGCTCCCACTGGCTCTCTGCTTTTTGGTGTATGCCACTCCCTGCAGTGGAGGTGGCAGTCTCCTGGAGATCTTATTCACCATGTCACAAAAAATGGTGGTAAGCCCTAGTCCTCAAATGTAATAAATCCATAGAAGGGAGCTGATTTTAAATGAGTCCGGCAAAACTTTCTGCTTCTTTTAGCATAGGAAAAGGCAAAGACCGTATAAGCCAAGATCAGCATGATTTCATTCACAATCTTAGAGCTGCTTTACTGTAGTTACTGGTAATGCAGAGCATCCAGCATTGTAGAGCGGCGTAGAGTTTCCTTCTTCCTTGTTCTGCAGCTGCAGGCTTCTGGCTCCATCAAAACCTCTGCCCAAAAACATGGTAGAACCCACCATGCTCTAAGTCTGTCTTCTGTTAGACTGCCTTCAGCTTTGTCTACTGAACTGCATTTTTTCTAAGCTTTGCTATCAAAAGAAATGCAAAGATATTAAAGGTTGTGTGACAAAGCTATGGGGACAGACACATCTCTCCCAGGAATCTCCATTAACACATCCATTAACAGCTAGTCATATGCTACAACCGAGGTGACAGCATTTTAAAGGAAGAGCAATAAGATATTGCTCTTAAAACTCAAATACTCCAGTTCATCTGCTCACTCCAAAACGTGGTTTCCATTAACAGGGTTGTTTTTACATTTGCAGCCTCATTGGTGTGCACCATTCTGTGAAACACAGATGAACCTGATGGAATGCTCCTTCCCGTGTGGCTGTGGCTGCAGAAGCTGGCATGTCCCAACTTTCATTTCACGAACATTTAGGGTGAAGATCATTAATGGAAAAAGATATAATGAAATAAAGATGGTGTTAGCAAAAAAAAGGTCTTAATTAGCTTACTAGCTAGTCTCAACCATTGCAAATACTGGCTATTAATATAAATGGATTACACATGAATCTTCCAAAACTTGTAAATGTTATCAGATTTCATAATAAATATTTGGGAAGGAGTGACAGAGTTTGATCAGTATTCTACTGGCGGGCATTGAAATCTGTGTCTTTCCTGGGGAAAAATCTGTTTCTTTCAATGGTTCATTGTGCAGTAACTAATGAAGTAGAAATGGTCACTGTTGAGCAATATTTTCTTGAAGTAATTCTTTCCTTCCCTGGGCCATGCCAAGTTATTACCAGTATCAGTAAAACTATCTACAGGGATTTTATACACTTAGAAGAGTTGGTGGTATTCATTTTAATGAATACCACGATTCATTAAAAATCTGCTGCTGTCTTTTCTTAAATCTCTCTTTTAGTTGACTCACATTTGTCATGGACTATTTAAAACAGAAGATTCCAATGACAGTAATAGGTTTAGGGGCAGGGAAAAATTGTGTCAACACGTGGAATGTAAACAAAAGATATCAGAGAAATTCATTCAGGTGCCAAGCAGAGGAATGAGTATTTCCAAAGACTAGAAGTCTGACTATGCTAAAGCTAAAGGTATATTAGGTTAGTAATCCTTTATTGTTTGTTCCTTCTCCAGATCAGGGTTCTTTTGTGATGGTATAGCCTTCAGACTGTGACTCACATTGAATGTGAACAGTGTGGGGTTGCAGGAAAAAAAGTAACCATACAATGAATTGAAAATGAATGTTGTGTTCCTTTTAGGCATATGTTGATCAATCATTGATTGTGACAGTTTATAGTCATCATGAGATTTGGCTTTATATTAGGAGTTTTTAGCAGAGGTTCACATGCTGAGAACTCTTAGTTGAATAGCACATATTGTAAATGCTAAATAATACTAAGAGATTAGTTGATGGAGTAAGCCTATTTAAATTTAGGACTATTTAGTTATTTAGTTATTGCTCTACTTAGTTGTGCTTTTCACTCCACTATTGCATTGCTTTGATTGTGACTGTTTTCATGTATTAGTGAACTCTGAGTGTGAAAATAAGGAAGAAGAGAAGCAGATAGTCACATTATTGTGTCATATCTATGAGCTTCAGAAAGAATATAACATGAATCACATACATAAACAGTGTAGAGTTTATTATTTACAAAGCTATTCCAGCTCCAAATTACCATTGGTAGCTACAAGCTTGAGATCAACTAGAAATCAACTGTTTTCTCTCTGCCTTAAATTATTCATACTGCAACCTCTGTTGTTCACTCAAAGTTTTCCGGGTTGGAATAAGTATTTTAAAACTTTGGAAGCAGAAACATATATATACATGTATATATAAAGACTAAGATATACCTGTATCTCAGCTAAGTTCAGAGACTCCAGCAACAGAGTAAATGACTGTCATCAGAAATGGATGAGAGGAATTAATGTCCTTTGTTCCTTTTTCTAGGCTGTGACTGAGAGATCGGTGAGCAGAGTAAAAAACCCAGGAAATGATGGTACTGAGCACCTCTAGAAATCAGATCTTGAGTTAGACTTGAAAAAAGTTGTAACACTAGCATGTGGCAAATTGTTATTTTGTCTGACCAATTTCTGCACATGAAGTAAAAATAACAGAAGGCTTTAAGCTTGATCTGCCTTTTTAATAGCACATCAAAAGAAACCATTTGCAGTGCACATGAAAAGGTGAATCAGTCTTGTGAAGCTCAGGGGTGAAACTATGTGTTCATAAGCGCCATCCAGTGGCATTTTATCTCTCAGATAGCTCCATCGGTAGAGATCTGGAGCACTTCTGTAACAACTGTTATCAGAACTAGTTTGGGAACATCAATGGACGTGTTTGGAATTTGAAATGGTTTGCATATGCACAGATACAGACTATGGGAAATGCTGTCAGGGAGCTAGGGTGTCTCTATATTAGCTGTGATGCCCACCACTCACTCTGCAAGGGAGACCTTCCCTCAAGAAAGCTCTGGTGAAGTAACCTCATTCAGTGGTTCCAGCCAGAGATATGGCTTCCTCCTTTGGGGTCTAGCTTATTCTTAGCTCAGTCGTTCCAGGTGATAGCATTGCAAGGTCAGTAGATGACTGTCCTGGAGATGATTTCCAGTCAGTATTCCTCTGCTTCAGGCACTGGTCAATCACAGTTTTGGCTACTATGTTCCCTGTCTCTTTTCCTGAGAAGCTTCTAGAGAGCAGTTGTGACAGAATTTCCTCTCATCTCCATCCCAGCTGAGGTGTCCCAACCTCCATCCAAAGTGCCACTGGGTGCTGAGCTCCTGGGGAACCACCACCTGATCTGGTACAATTGGAAGGGAGCACCAAAATTAAAGTGCTCCCTGATCAGGGACTCACAGGCCTTAGTATTCCCCAACCTATGAAATGGGCCAGAAATGATTCTCCAACCCTCAGGCTGAGTAGCACAACAGCTGCTCTGTCCAAAATGGTAAATTCTCTGTTCTTCAAAACAGAAGGGCCCCTTCAGAGCTGCTGAGAGAGAAGTCACTGCTCCATGCTAGCACCTGACCTGTGTTGGTCAACAGACACAGCCTCCCTTCCTCGAGGTGCTCATGGGATAGGTCTGGCTTTAAAACCTCTGTGTGTGAATTATGGCTCCTTGCTGTGTACTGTAAGACTGTACAAAACCCACTGTAAAACTTTAGCTCTCTGCTGATACTAGAGCAGAAGAATCATCTGCCCAAACCTTCTCTACAAGCTGCTGGAGCTGGGACTGGGTTCTCCTCTACTCCTCGTGCCCTCTTACCTTTCTGCTGTGTTTTGGTGCTATATTTGAGCACAATATAGTGGAGTTGTGCCACCCCTCATACACAACCCTCCCTCCTCTGCAAGTCCTCGGTACCAACCTGGCTGCTGAAGCAGGCTCTAGCTCTTCTGGCTTTATGCTAACAGGCAGGATTTTTTTCCCTGTGCTGGGTAATTAAATAATGCCTGGGGCTGGAGAATAACACAATATCTGGGTTTTTTTTGAGTACCCTCAATTCTTCACAGCAAGTGTTTGTGAAATAATGGGAAGTATTATGGAGCAATTTGATTTCATGAATTGTTCATACTGGTGGCAAAGCATTCCCTAATTATATAATAAACATCTGTTCTGCTTGATTAAGTACCCTCAGAACAGAACCATTTCAGAGAGTCTTCTTTCACTTGCTTAACCAACACAAACATCTTAATTTTACTTTTTTAAGTGGGCGCTGTAATGTTTGCTGACCTTCATTTGACAAAACTAAAATGACAGCAGGGAATATAAATTACTGAAATGAAAAGGTGGTTTGTAAACTCTTTAAACTGTCCATTGAGCTGAAGCACAATACCTTAGTAAGAAGATTTAGAGGCTACCATGTAGTCTTATGGAAAATTCTTATGCTCCTGGAAAACTCAGATTTGATTTGTGTACTTCCCTGAGATCAGTAACCATAGCTAATACGGTAGTACGTTTCTAGTTCTAAATGCCCCCAAAAGAGAAAGAGTCAATTCTTTGAGTTTTGAGCTTTCTTCTTTCAAAGACTGGAGCCATGAGAGGAAGAAAAAGAAACAAGTACGGGAGCTGTTTACAACATTGAAATGCGTCACACACTGTTAGATCAATGGACTGCAAGGGTAGGAATCTTTTATATGGAAGCCTGCAACAACCCTGCTAGGACAAGTTACTGATGCAGCAGGGTTGGAGCAATTATTCTTTCATGTGCTTCCCTAGTAAATTCCTAAGTGTCCTGAAAGCAAAGGGCAATCAATAACTCATCAGTCATAATGTAAAATGAAACTAATGTTCAATCAATTAGGTACCATAACCATTCCATGAAAGCACCAATCAGAAATAAAAATAGTTTAAGTAATTAAGCAACCTTTTGAAAGCACTTGAGGATGGGAACTGTTCTGTTTTCACAAGTGGCATATTCTAACGAGAATCTCTTGTCAGTAGCTGCCAGAGATGCAAGGCTTCAGATGCTAAACTGGGTTATTTCCACAAATAGTACCTCTAGCATATTGAGTTCCTTTAGATACTACGGTGAAAAGATTTGTCATCTTCATTTAAATACATTTCTGGTATTCCTGAAGGTGTTGTTTTGCATGCCTACATGTATGAGAAACACAATTAAGGTAGGATCTATTTCACGAAAACAAAAATTCTCAGTTTCTGCCTAGGTTCAATTTGCTATCTGCTTCACCTGGGTAATACCTGTGAGAATCAGTTAAAGTTCCTGTAGCACAGCTGAAGGAGGCACTGGTCCTATTTATTATTATTTATTTATTTATTACATCACAGCTGAGGGATTTTCAATTTAGAATTTCAACTCATTTTTGTTGCTTTTCTTTCACCTTTTTCTTTTAAAGAAAAATCTCCCAGAATCTCTAAGGAACAAAAGCTAGAATTTAACCACCTTGATTACGTTGTCTCTTGGCTAATTTGTGGCAAAATGCTGTTTTCATTTACTATGACACAAACGTGGGTTAACCAGAAATATTTTATTGCTTCTGTGTAATAAGAAAAAATTCTTTATCAAAAGAATAGGATCTGTGAATGAAATGTATCATTTACTTCAAGGTTATTACAGCTGGTTGAAAATATTCTGTCTAAAAGTGTTGTGGAAAAATGAGTATTTTCAAAGTCAGGGGTTTTTGGACTTTGTTTTGTTTTTCTCGCATTAACTCTCTGTGGATATTTTGATTTTTTTTTTTTAATCAAAAAAGCACAATGATAAATCTGAATATTTTTCTTTTACATAAAAGTGATGTCATTTGGTTGAGCTACCCTAAAGACACAGGACAGCTGTGACATGGTTGCCTTGTCCCCCTTATTTCTGATGACATGAATCACTTATTGAACTTCAAATGTTAGAGGGGAAAAAAAATCCTCCCTGTCCTAGAAATATCAGTTACTGTCCTCTGGTGTGAGTACAAATGCTGATCTATTGGACCAGTGTAATGAGCAGGTCATGTGAATTCCAAATCCCCTGACACAGGAAACTTTGCTGTTTAAAATGGCAAATCATATGAGGAAGGACAGCTCCTTTGGTAGTGTTGCAAACAGCAAGAACTGGACTCGTCTGCGTAGGCCAGCCAAGTCCACCCTGAATGCAAGGGTTCTATTCATTAAAAATGGAAATTTCAAGATAATATTAAAGCTCAGATTTTACTACAGTTGTACTAACATTATGTTTCCGTGTACAGGAACTATGATAAATATCCTGTTTACCAAACAGAGCTTCTTTAAGGATGGAAAAGGCTGAGGGAATACATCCAGTTCCTGTTAGAAAGCATTATTTGAATTCTGCAATGTTGTTAAACCATTGTGGGCAGTGTCTCCCTCACAGAAAGGAAGAACTAGAATTAAAGTCCAGTTTAGTGATTCATAAGCTCAAAGATTTGTGTTGGAAAGGGAGAGAACTGGGTCCCAGTGTGCAGGGGGTTAGGGTTATCAGAGAGGAAATGTAAGGGCAGCAATAATCACTTTTGGATTTTCCCTTTCTAACTGTATACCCATCTTGTCCATGTGGAAGGAAACCCAGAGCAGACTGGGAGTGTCCTGCATTTTGGAACAGTCAGCTGCTAAGAGCCCACTGCTGGGAGGTGAGAGCTAGGAGTCAGTATCCTGAAGGCAACCAGGGCATCAGGCTGTGATCTTCAGCTTGGGAGGTGAATACTTTACTAGAGAAGGTGCCCAGACAAACTTTGGTCCCTGTTGACATATGTGTGGGTGCCTCATATCTCCCTTTCTGAGGTGTTCAATTTTCCTGGTGGACTGCATAAGAATCCTGTATTCTATAACATTAAAATGCTTGGATAGCTTCCTAAAAGGTCTGCTGTTTCTCATCCAGAAATGCATTTTTTGTGTGCTATGCAGTAAGGAAGATTAAATAACTGCAATGAACTTAAAAGAGACTGAAAATCTTGTACTGAAGAGGGTGAAGGGTTTCTCAGAGGGGGCTATCAAAATAGAAGCTTCCTTAGATGTATTTATTACTGCAGAGAAAATGAGGTGTCAAATAGCCAGAGAGTTCTGATAGCTGTGTTTTATTTTTGGAAAGCATCAGAACTATTATTTCTAACTTTTTTTTTTTATTATTATTTTCCCCCTAGGCCTCAAATTTGTTGCCCAGTGAACTGTCCCTCCGCGAGATATCTTTTCTGAAGCACTGCATATCCCAGAACGTAGATTTGGATTAAAAAAGGGGCAAGGTGTGAGGTGTGGGCATATGGCTACTGTTCCATATTTAGAATATTACCCTCAGCAGTGTTAACATTCCAGCTGCAGAGATCACTCATGCATATGCATAGTCCTCCAGGAACAGAAAAGGCAGGATTATTGCGTGTGTCTGAAAGTCTTAATTAACAGATTTCAGCAAGGTGAACGGTAGGTAAAAACTTTTTACAAGCATCCCTTTAGCAGCATATCTGTGAAAAGGTAGGATATGCAGGAGGTGGACTGTATAATTACTCTGGTCTAAAAACCTATGAAAAATACTATCCAGTTTTTATTGGGTAGAGATATATGACACGTGTTTTTTGAGCAAAATGAATACCAAGCTGCACTGGAGTTCCAGCTTGGTTGGAAGCAGAATCTGGATTTTCTTTTCTTCTTCTGATCCACTTGAATGAATGGAGTCAACAGCAGAAAATACGAGCTTTTTTTAACAGATGAAGTGCAGGAAGGCATTTAATTAAATTAAAGCTCAGAAAATGTTAAACCTATGAAAGGTAATACTTTTTCTAGGCTCCATGTAATTTCTTTTCTTTGCTTCTTGAATGCATTTCAGATATAGGTGTATGACCGAGCTATTGTACCAAACTAACCAACAGGCAGATTTGTCATCTGTTTTGCAGTTACTGCAGTAACTGCTCAAGTGTTTGTGATGTCCTCTCTGGAAAATTACCTTGCCAAACTTGTCAAATTCCTACAGATTTGTATCACAGAAACTGAGCCTTGGTAAGTCCATTCCAGCTATTATCGTGGAGGTCTCTGACACTACTCTGCTCCATTCCTTTTGGCTGTCAGTCATAATGGGCATCCTCCCTTCCAACTGGAAGAAGAGCAGGATGAGCAGAGTCTGTACCACTAGCTGTGATTTACTGCCAGGCAGGGCAAACCTGGCTGCCAGATGGGGTATTGGAAGGACAAAAAGAACTCACATCTCAGCTACCAAGGGTTGTCAGCCAAAAAGAGCCCATTGTTGTGTCCTGAAGGTTTCTGTCTCACTGCTGACAAGATCAGTGCTGTAGTCTTATCTATTTGTTGTGCTTTAGGGCAGATCATATGTCCATGCTGTGTGGGCATGCTGGATGTTTCTTTGCATTTTTCTTCCTATGGCATGCTTAAATTAGGGGCCCTAACTCTCCTCTTTGACTTTTTGGTAGCTACTGATTCTTCCTTCTCTTACCTCTCTTCTCTACCCAACAATCAAAAGCGTGATTTCATAAGGAAGCTCCTGTCAAGAACCTCTCCAAACACTGTTCTGGAGACAGGAGCACTTCCCTGGTACACTTCTTACTCATTGTTCACATGTATCATTTGGCCCCATGTCAGTGCTCTATACAGATCATCAAGGGTGCAGGAATCTGACATGAGGGTAAGATAGTATATGTGGGACAGTCAATGTCCAAAGATCACTGTGGGATATATATTTATAAATTCATGGTGGTCAAAGGTTGTGGTAGTGTTTTTTTTAAGCAACTTTAAAACACTCATTCACGACAAACGTGTTCTGCTATACGCTGGAAGATTTTCCCACCAGTTAAAGGTTTTCCACTTTTAAGGTTGAACTGGAAGTTTTTTTGGCTGCAATCCATCTGTATCTCCCATTGGACAGATATTTCTCCCAGTGCAGGTTTCCACGGAACTGTCCTGAAAAGCACTGCAATAAAATATGCTTCTGTGTGCACAGCTTACGTGTCTTTCATCAGGTATTTTTGTACCTGATTGTATAATGGAATTCAGCTTTTTAGTGAAATGTTTCTCACATTTTAAACATTTTTCCTGTTCTTTCCCTGGTATGTTATTAAAAACCTCTACTCAGCAGTGTGCTTTTTGTTGTCTTGTCTTATTTAAATGAAATCATATTCCATATATGGTACTACAGAGTTGATTACTACATTTATCTAGGCTTCAGCTTTTGAATGGCCTGTAGATGCACCCAGGAGTTCCAAGTATCATGTATGTTAGAAAGCATTAGGTCAAGACAAATTGTTTTGAAATGCTATACAAATAATGATCATGAAAACTATATTTCACTGGGTTTATCTGTGTATGTGACAGCTGTGCTAAAATAATCTGAGAGTGCTCCTCCGAGTGAAGTTACTGCTCTCAATACTCCTGACAAACAAAACAATTTCTTTCTTTAGCAGCACATACCCTTGTTTTATTGTGTCTCGTTCTTGGAAGCAGGAATGGGTTTTGAGGGCATGACACCGCAATGAGATCCTGTGGCGCATATGACATTATGACAAATGGCTACATTGCAGCTTAGAATATGATAGAGGCTGTGGCACTGTTCCATGGCCAATGCTGCTTAAACAAACAGCAAAAAACCAAAATAATAATAAAAAAAAAAAACCAAACAAAAAAACCCTTTTCAGTGGAAACAAACAGTAGTATAGTCTCCAGAGAGAAACCTAGAAATCTTCCGAGGGGGCTCTCAGTGCTTGAAAGTCATAAGAAACCCTTTTCACACCACCCTTTTTCTTCCCACCCCAAGAGAAAATCTCGTTCTCTGCAGGAAAGGTACTTCTCTGTGGTGGTACACTTGATTTTAGGTTGCACATTATAAATGTAATGAAGAGGGGCATTACTGATGAAGTTAGGAAACAAGAGCCTATGCTGACATTTGTGGAACATCATTGCCAATAGGCATATGTAAAGATTTACTGTTTATGGCAGTGGTAAGCTATGATGCTGTGCCTCTGACTCATGGGAGCTATATATTTTGTTCTTTAATGCTCATTAGTGTTGTAGGAGGCTCAGATTTTAAAAGGGTTTGCCTAGGTAGGTTGTCAGTTGGTGATGAACATAATTGGTGCAGTGAATCTTTCTGACAGCTCACAATCATAATTATTTTCAGAATATCAGCAGAAGAGCTGTAATGCATGGTTTATAGCATTTAGCTGGTGGTTTGTGCAATGGTGGGCTTTGTTTCGCAGATACATCTATCACACCAAAGCAATTTTCTATTCTCTCACCTTCTGTGGCATTTTCCATCTAAAATCTGTTCATATTACACACTGCCAAAGCCATGGGATTCGCTAAGATTGCATGGGTGTAGCTGAAATCTGCAATTTGGTGGCTACGTTTTTAATTATAGATTTCATAGCTATAGCATCTCTCTATAGAAACCAAAAGTTTAATTACAGGAAAGCAATGCTAATTAGAGAGGGAAATACTACAGCATTACAGTAAATAAATGCAACAGGGAAAATTTATTCAGTTTGCTGGCTACTGCTGAAACGCTCATGAAGATTTCCATTTTCCCTCGGTGATCCGTGATGGGACGCACTCCCTGCTCTCAGAACCACTGCTCTGCATGGGCTTGTGCCCCAGCAGCCAGAGCCCTACTCTGCACTCATGGCACTTGTCCCTTGTGCTTTTTCGCTGGGCAATGAGGTCATTGTCTGAGTTCATCTGTGAGCCTCACAAACGCAGTGCACGAGGATCACTTGATGGGGTGTGGTTGTCAGGAGGTGCGTCACATGCACCTTCAAGACATGGGTGGAGAAGTCTGTGCTGTCCAGTCTACACTGCAGAGCTGCAGATATTTGAGGTGGAAGCTTTTGTGCCCAGAACATGTGGCCAAGTGCCTGAAGAACTGCATTCCTAGCTCAGCATGGTTCTCTGGACACATTATGCTGCTGGTAATTTTGCCTTCTACCTGCTTGATGGCCAGTTCCAGATCAAAGGAATGCTCTAAGTTATATATCAATTACATATTACCATATATTACGTATTAGACATGAAGTTTTAACTTGATAGAATAGAGAAGATCTCTAACAAATGCTACAAATATTCAATCTTTCCACCATACTCGAGTACAAGAACATCATAACCCTTCTCAAGGAATTTCTAGGTAGGCTGCTTTCTCAAGTTTCTTGAAATATCAAAACACTTAGAAAGTGGCTGCTTCACATTGAGAAAAGAACAGGTAATTTCTGGTTTTCTGTAAAATGTAGTATGGAATGAACATTATTAGTCTACATCAAGTTTTCCCGTCCATCTTCAACCCACCCATTCATTTGTCTTTTTCTTTTAATTTTTCAACATTTTCTACTGTTTAAAAAACCCTCGCAAACGTGACACGTTGCTCTTATTGGATTGGTATTTTTTCCTATCTGGAAAAAACATGTAAAATTGCAATTTTTTTTGTATTAACCACAAAAAGAAACAAACAAAACCAAAACAAACAAACAAAAAAATCCCCCAAAGAACAAATATTGTTTGCTTTCATTCAGCAGTGATAAAGTCCAAATCTATTTTGGGACACATGAAGATTCCTTGGTTGTGGAACTCCAATGAAAACAGAGGCTTCAGCCCTAGGTTAGCTGAAATCCCTGAGAACTCACCCTCTGTTCTACCCTTCTAGTTTTTATCAGTCCCAGCACCTTGTGATGTGTCTGCATGTCCTGGATTCATGAACATGCTGTGAACCAGCAATGACTATTCAGCAGGCAAAATCTCTTCTTCAGGAATTGTAACCAGCTTATGAATACAATGACCCAGAGCAGTCTATTCAAAACCAAACTGCCCTATTTCCAGAGTGACAAGAAAAAAGCATGACAAAAAAAAAAAAAAGAGGGTGCATTGTCATATAAAAGAAAAAAGAAATCACCCTCCAACTCTCAATAGATGTACTTTAAAGCAAAAGAGGCCCCATAGAAAACACAAGACTCTATGCAAAAAGCTGGATATATAAAGGACACAAAATGTTACAGACAGTTTGTGAACCCACAACAATAATTTCATCAGTTCTAGTCTGCTGGGTTTTGTGTTGGCAGATGACTTTTAGGACTCAATATACGTGGTACTGGGGGATAACAGTGCACACTGCTGGCTTGACTGGTATGTCAGCAGGGATAGCAGATACCTGAGAGCAGATTTTGAGGTGCTATAATTTCTTCTGGCTCTAATGCATTTTAGCTCTGCTGATTTACATCTGCTGAGAATTGTATCTATGGGAATTCCTTGATGCTCAGTGCTATTATCCTGACACCTGCCAAAATGTCGATGGAGAATGGACCATAAAAATATCACTCCTTGATAGAAATGAGTGTAACTTTAAGATCAGTCATTTGTGTTAGCCAGATTTTGTTCTCATCTTAATAGAACTTTTAAATATCTGTTTCACTGCCAGGACAAATGGCCGAGCATTAACTACTGCAAATGAATGCAGAACTATAAAACTTCAGTATAATCTTCTAATTTATTTCTTAATTTTCCGTTAGTATAGAACCAATCTTCGATTGAAGAGCATTGTGATGTCAATTGGGTGCTATATATTTGACATGTAGAAGTTAAATCTTTATGCTTGAGAACGGAGACTTACGATGACTTTTATCATCATTTTAAAAATACTTCACATAGAGAAATAATTCATTATTATCTTTATGGCTCAAGAATAGGATGTTTAGAAAGGTGAAGTGACTTTCTTGAGAAATTCAGTGAGGGGAAATAAAATATTGTTAACATGAAAATGGTATTTTATAATAAATGTCATTTTATAATAAATGTCATTTTATAAAATTACAAGATTCTCTTACCTTCAGGGAGGCCAAATTTCCTTTGGAGTCTTAGATATAACCCATATGTCTAGTTCATAACCTTATTTGCCAGGAAAGATATTCTCAATCTTTTGCCTAGCATGGAGCACACCTATTAATAATAATCTCATCACTTCCCTGGGACTGCAACCAGTGATTTAATTAAAAAACAGGGTTTGAATTTGGGTTCATCTTTTTAGCTGTAAAAATAGAAGCTTTATAGACCACATAACCTTAGGGCTCCACAATCAACCACTGGTTCATGTACAGCTGTTTGAGAGAGACCATGCTGAAATGTGCTACTTTGCAGTAGCATAATAAGCTGTGGTTCAGGGATCCTTAAGGATTCCTAAGCAGTTCTTGACCTTTATTCACAATTTTTTTTTTCCTGTTGAAGTGGTTGTTGACTGTGCCACACAGATCATTTCTGTGTACACTCTAACCTGTAAAGCACCTACAGTCATACAAGAAGGAAGTTCTTCACTGAAGGGGTTGTCAAGCATTGGAATGAACTGCCCAGAGAGGTGGTGGAGTCGCAATCAAGGAATGACTTGATGATCTTGGAGATCTTTGCCAACCTTAATGATTTCTGTGATTCTGCAATAAGGATGTACAAACATGGAGCTGTAGAGAGTTCCAAACTCTGGCAACTGTACAAGGTGACACCTGGAAACAGTGAGATATTACAGTCACCATGATTGACAATGAATGCCATGTTCTACTGTCAATACCTGCAAACTCTTCAGAGAATGAGGAAGGATTTAATGGAAAGTAATGGATAAACTTTGAAGGCATGTATTTTTTAAGGACTTCTCCAAGGCACTTCAGCTCAAGAGGGAAAGCAAATGTAACTAGTGAAACACGGCAAATGATTCTTGGAAGTTATGAATGTCAGCTGCTTGTTGTGGCAATGGTTCTAAATAGTTCTTCAGTCCAGTACTTATAAAACAACATTAGCTTACTTGCACATTGATTATTTCTTACAATATGCTCTTACTTCTCTGAAAAATATCTGGCTCTTTGAACAGCTCCAATGGCTTCCAACATATACCTATTCAGGGTATCTGAGACTGGAGTTTCACAGCTTTATGGGTTTTTTTCCCTCAGTAGAATTGTCAATGAGAAGGTCTCAATTAATTTTTATTTTAAGTTCACTTCCAAAACTGACTTTACAACAAAAATAAGGATGAAAGAGATATAAGAAAAACGTGTCACAACTAGCCACTTTGTTAATAAACAGAACAGTATTATTTTTACAGCAGAATGACACAATTAGGGAGGAAAGTCACACATTTAGCCATAAGAAGGTGGAGCATATTGGTTGTGCAGTGATTCCCACTGACTATGGGTTATTCCATAGCCATTTTTTTTTTAATTTATTTTTTTTGAGGAAGGTGGAAATGCTCTATTTGGGCCCTCTTTGGACCTACCTACTCACTCTTCCTATCCTTGCTACTCCTTTTTTCTTTTCATTGCTTCTACAGCTTCCCTTTTATTCCTTCCGTGGTGGGTTTGTCTGTCGGGTTTAGCACCATGCAGCTAAAACCAAATGAATAAACTCAGCAGGGACTAGCTGAGTAAACCTGGAGTAACTCTACCATTTCTGTTTGAACTTCCCTTGGCTTCTGCATTTCAGAAGTGCTAGAACCATTAGTCTGGTTTGCAGAAAACCTGAATGTGAGCATGGAGGTGGGGAGAAGGTAACAACTAAACCCCCTCCCACTCCCCTCTGAAAAAAAAAACCCAAATAAACAAACCAAGAATTGGATTAAATATTTCTGCAGTTTATAGATGTGAGTCTATATGAGGTATGGGGATCACATCCACACACATATAAACCTGTATAGCTCTTTTGCTGATCCAGACAGAATTTTGTTCAGTAATGGTTACAAACTCATTTGCTGTTTCTGCTCTCTGTATTGTTTTTAGAGTTCTTGCTGCTTATGGAGTGCCCAGGTTGGCCCACCAACTGCACCAGAAACCACGAGGGTAAGGGCTAATCGACCCAGTGCCTTGAAGTCCGTTTAATTAGCCTCCTTCATTAATGTCATCACTGCCAGCCTGGACCAGCAGCAGTGGATAATAATCAGAGGGCCAGATTAGCTCATGGAGTCTCCTACTAATATCCCTCACCCGGGCCCTGGGAAGGCAGCACACTTCCCTGTGGGATGGGTCCAGTTGGCATTTAGGGCCCTCAGTTCCCCTCAGAAGGGAGTCACCAACTACAACTACCCTTTTTTTTCTTTATAGCTGTGGTTATAATCCATCTAGTAAACAGGGTGCAACCAGGAGACCCTCCAGACAGATCTTCTTCTTGACTGCCCTCTGCCTGACTCTCTGGGTCCAGGGCCTTATATCTCTTCTTGAAGGGTAACTGAGGAGGTGATGGAGGTCAGGAGGGGATTCCTTTACCTCTTCCATCAGGGACCCGTTTCCATTACCCTCAGTCTACTTGGTTTGCTCCAACTGCCTGATGGCAGGATAGGCAGGGTTTCATTGTTTCCTGCTGGACTTCTTTTGGGGTTGAAAGGGTATGACTCGACCCTTTCACTCTCCCTAATGCTTCTTCACCTCTCCACTTCTTCCTTGAGCTCTGCCACCAGGCACAGCAAATCATTCACCTGCTCGCATCCTACACAGATGCCACTCACCCTGTCCTCTGGTACCAATGCCAGGCTCAGACACTCTGAGCAGCCAGAGATCTGCACAGCTGCATCCTTCCTGGGGGGTTCTGCCTGGGTTAGCACACTCCCCATGAGAGCAACAACAATGGCTTTTGGTCCTTTGGAAACCATTGCTGGGTCGAGTTGAGTTGCAGGGGAAAAAAAAAACAAAACAAAAATATAGACATCACAAACCTACCTCGAAGACCACCACAGAAAGCTGGAAGGCTGACTGAGTGCTTCCTGCCCACCCTGCCTGTGTGACCTGCCATGCAAACTGCCCTACCACACCCCTCTTTGCCAGTTCCTATTCCACACACTCCCCATTGCTAGCATGCCCTGGACCAGTTTAAATCTCCCAGAAATGACCTCTACTCCACCCCCATCAGCTGATTAGGCTTCCTAAGGTAGCTGGGCTGGGCTCAGCTGGGAGCAATTTCTTCCTGCAGTTTAAATATCCCACAAACGACCTCAGCTCTAACCAACAGTCAGCTAATTAAGGCTCGCTGGGCTGAGCAGGGAGGAGCTTCTCCATGCAGTATAAATCTCCCACAAATAACCCTGGCTGCCTCCTGGTCAACTCATTAAGTCTTGCAGAAAAGATGGGCTGAGCTGGTTTACTGAAATGCCAGGAGAGAGAGCTCTTGTTACCCATGGACTGCCTAGGCTGGATCACAAACTGCACCTGGAACCCAAAGGTCACAGGCTTTCTTTCCTGAGAGAAAGGGCTGTTGTTCCCTTTTGTGATCCCTGTGCTGAAACTGCCACTCCAACTCCTAAAATTGAAGACCAATGAAGGTTCCTTCCAGACAAAAAGAGCCAGCCCAGAAAGCTCTTCTTGCCCATTGACTGCCCAGGCTGGCCAACCAGCTGCACCAGAAACCATGAAGGTAAGGGCTTTCTTTCCTGGGGAAAAGGGTTGTTGTTCACTTCCAGGAATCCTTGAGCAGATATAGGCAGTCTAACTCTGAAAATTCCATACAGGAGAAGATTACTCCCACAAAAAAGGTACCACACCAGAAAGCTTTTGCTACCCATGCAAATATTCAAATAAAGACCAAACTGCTCCTTAAGGGATGTGGTAAGCATTCAATCATAACAGTGACCAAAATCAAAGAAAAGTTTCTGTAAACACATCACAATTAGGGGTCAAATCAACTGTTTCCAAGCCAGCACCTGGTGATGGTTGAGGTAACATTAGTTATCCATCTCACATATGGCTCCAGAAGCAAAAGGTGATCCCAACACAAGTTGTGCCTCCCCAACATGGCACAGTACCTGAGCAAGGTGGGCAGAGCCAGGTGCTGACAGAACCAGGTTCTAACAGCAAGAGTCAGGGCCAGGGCTGAGCCAAGAGGGGATGTGGACAAGCAGGGCAGAAGCAAAGCAAGACCAGGGCCCTGACCTTGGCTCGAATGGGCCCGTGGGTAGGATGTGGGTGGTGGTCCCAGGTGAGGCTTGTCACGGCCACTAAAGCCTAGTGAGGTACTCAGGGCCTTGACAATCTCAAAATGCACTAGAAGGCCTATCTTGGATAAACTGGGACCCTTATGCTTTGCAATTGGCTGGGAAATTTGGTCATAATGACAATTTAACAGTTTTATTACAATATTTGATTTTCTTTATTATCTATAATAGAAAGTATTTTATCTCACTTTCTCCCTTCTTCCTTTGCAAGTGGTAAAGGTACCACTGGCTATTTCCATTCTCTCTAACTTTCCCACTTCCATAGAGGTATATCCCTTATTTCTGTTCTGCTATTCCCTCACATGTTTTAAATAATTATTTCATGCCTCCCTTTAAAACCAAGTTGCCAAAATACTTACTGATCTTTAATCCATTACGTTTTTTACATTTTTCTGTCCATTTGAATTTGAGAAACTGGTTACAAACACACAGATGCATCTCTATAGCTGAAAAAATGTGTGTTTTGTACTTGAACAAAGGGATACACACAGCAGTTGGCAAGCACTGTGTTCTGTGCATGCTACAATTCTCAGTAAGGATCATAGTTATTCACCACCAGCTGTTTATGGTGCACTGATGATTGTGGACCAATTGACCAGGGACTGCTTCCTCCCTACTCTAAGGTGAAGTGTTTACATATTCTATGAATATTGCTGATGAGGAGTCCTAAGGGAGAAGGCTGGAATTATGCTGTAATCAGATGGTTCCAAAGTTTCTTTTGAATATTTGTGATTCTGGTTTTTAATTCTGATTTACATATTGTACTACTCTAAATCATTGAAAAAATAGGCATCACATGATATTGCCTATGTATCTAAAAGAGAAGAAACTAGAGTAAAAGTAAATCTATATATATATCTCAAACAAGTCCAAAGGAAATATCAAATAAAATTGGTCCTAATGTCCTCTCTCTTGTAAGAGATATTGGAATACATCTTCTGGTAACAACAGAATTGTGTTTGCTTAGCTATGGCATGGTGAAATCTACCCTTCCTTTTCATGTAATAACCCACAGACCTTAATGTAAGTATTTTTAATTTACATCATAGCCATTGAGAGAATTTATCCATTCATCCATAGAAAATTTGGAAAACCATTCCAGCCACTCCAAAAATACCAAAATACCTGGAAAACAATTTATTAATAGGAACATTTCCAAACATTAGTAATAAAAAGACACCAAGAAGATTAATTAAAACAAAACAAACTTGATCACAAGCAAATCAAACACAGAAATTAATATTATGACAATGTAATAAACATACTATCAAGTCACTAAAAGATGAAGATTAATTCCAACTCTATGGAGGTGGTCTATGAAAATGCCCCATATGATCTATGAAAACACCCTATATACGATATATGATGTATTGTATGCAGATCTAACTTACTAGAAAATACCTTTACAGAGTAACAAAATCTGTAAGATGTCTGGAGTTACCAAAATCCACTGTGATTAGGAGGAGGTTTTTATATCACCTTTGTCATGACTAAGTCTGAAACGTAACAGAGCATTGTTAAAGAAAAAAAAAACAACTATTAAGAGTGCAAGCATTATGTAAAGTATTGCATGTATAAAAGCAAGTAATTTAGGAAGCATGTCTAACTGATCTGGTGTCAGTTTTACTCAATTAATAGAAAGAAATATAACTTCTAAATTTTACCTCTAAAAAATTTACCTCTAATGAAGTTTTCCATGTGGGTCTCTCTTATTCCTGCTGTGAAACACTTTACTTACAAAGGCTGAAGGTGTACAGGGACAGAAGAGCCTAAAAAACTTCTGTGTTATCTGACAGAAAAAGCTCTTGCTGCTTGTGGAGTGCCCGGGGTGGCCCACCAACCTCACCTGAGACCACGAGGGTAAGGGCTTGCTTTCCTGGGGAAAAGGGCTGTTGTTCTCTTGCAGGAATCCTGGGCTGAAATTGCCAGTCCGACTCCCAAAATCATCTTGTGAAGACAAATAGGAGTTTCTCAAGCAGGTATGTGTGCAATTATATGTATATTTTTATCCCTTTCTGTGAAATGATAGGAAGTTGGGAAAAAATCGGTATTTCTCTTTTTCTATAATTACAGTAAATTTAATAGGTTACTTTTCTTAGTTGTATGTGGTCCTTATAAGACTCAAGTGACAATGTTCCTGTTTATTTCTTTCCAGCAGTAAAATAAGCTCCAAATATGCCTTTCTAGTTAAATTTAATTTTCCTGGGGGGGGGGAGGCAGAAAAAAAAAGCATTGCTTCTTATGTTTGAGACTAAAATTTTTTTGTGACAAAATCCAGGAGGATTAAACACCAGTTAATTGAGATAAGTAATAAGTCCTACACTTTGAAGAGGTTTTTATTGGCAGGGATTCCTCAACCATTCTAGGTGACTGGTTATTATGCTCACGTGTGTGAAAGCCTGTCTTTCTATCAGTCTGTGTTCTCTTCGAGGCAAAGCTCATTACTCTTTGACCAAACCTCCCTGAATCTGAAGGAAACACTCTTCACACTTTCAATAGGAAATATTTTACTCACTAGAACAGTGCTATCATTAATCATCTCTTCCCTCCCCTGCCCCTTCTTACATTCCTCAAAGACAGTATGGCATTCAAGAGGAGAAACATCTATTTTTTAACCTTTTCTAATGTATCGTCTTTTAAATCTTGTGTTTCCATTTCCTTTCTCTACACTCCCTTCCATTTGTCTACATTTTTAAAGTATGATCCCCAAAACATAGACAAGCTGAAGTGTCCTGGGAAATAAAGAGTAGAATAACAAGCTCCTGTTCTTACACAAGGTGGAACCCTTAACACGTCACAGAATGATTTGGTCGCTTGGTTTGGAAAGTTCACGCTGCACAAATGGCATAGTGTGTACATCTGAAGTGTTTGCCCTCTGTGTGGGGCTAAGTGTGATTAGAAACCACTGACAAGGACTGAACCCAGAGCAGATCTCTGGAGGACCTCGTTTGATGTCAGAGTGGGAAGACTTACCAAAGGATTGCCTGTGCATGGTTTTTGGCCTTTTTTCCCCTTTTGTAGCTGAGCACACAGCATGTAATAATTTCATCTTCACCATGTTGTCCCAATTTTGTTGAGAATGTCATGTAGAACAGTTTGACTTCTTCCCCCTTGTCCGCTTAGACTGTCAAAGAGGGAAATTCCATCAACTTAATGCAGTTTGTTTCTTGTCACTTTGTTATTCTTTCAAGGCTTTGTAAATGGATTGTTTAATTTGCTCCAGTATCTTTCTGGATGCTGGAATGAGGCTGACATGTCTATGATTTTCTTGTTCCTTTTTTTTTTTTCCCCCCTCTGTTAAAATTTAAAAGAGTAAGTTTTGTCTTCTACTGACCTGTGATGCATCATCTACACTCCAAGTCATGGGAAATAATCACTAATGACTTGGAAATTGCTTTTATGACTACTTCAAATTCTTGAGGAAGCTCTGGTAACTTTGATACTTCAAATATTGCCTAATCTCTCCATAAATAGATGACTACTGGCTATAAATAACCATTTAAATTCTATTTTCAGTACTATGAATGACAGGGATATATTATTGAGGAAGCAGAGACTGAGTATTAAAAAGGTGTAGGGAGGAAATAATTTAGACTTTTAGGAGTTACTAGCTCAATTAAATCCTAAGTCATAAAAGAGTTATAAGCTAAGGTCATATGCAAGAAGTCCTCTTTACTTAAGAAATAAATCAGGGTCATTGGTCTGAGTCTTTTTTTAAAAGTCTTACATTGTCCCTTTAATTCTTTTATAGTTTTCTAAGTTCAGAGAGAGATTTAGCTTTGCCTGCTTAACTTGCCCTTGTCTGTATAGAATCAAGAACTGGATTGTTACTCAAGAATTACTTGAGTAACAAGCTGCAGATTTTTAGTATATCACTCTGCACAATTCAGGCTTGAAAAAAACCAGAATATTGTACCTAATTAACTGAAAATTAAATAACTTCTTGCAATTTGTATGTAATTTCTCTGCTGAATTAATTTCTGCAGGCTTTTTCCTACTTTCATAATGATTTTAAACTTAAAAGGATAAAATGCTTAATTTGAAATTCCAGCTAATTAAAGGAATTCTGTATTTTATTGATTTCTTGCCAGAAGAGAACAAATTAAAAGCATAAAAGATTACACTTGGGGAAGCAATAGCCTTTAGCATATTTGATAGTGTATTTCAGCATTTGAGTTGGAGAGTTTTATATGATTTTACCTGATGCATTTTATTCTTATGGTTTTATCTAAGGTCTAATTACTATGTAAATTTTAAGGTAAAAGAAACAAAACTTGAGTTGCAAACACGAAGGAAAACCTTTTACAGAGTAGAAACCAGAATAAATAAATTAGATGTCCTGTTCAATCTGATATATATTTTAAACACGTACTCACAACGATATTCTTAAAGGTCACAGATGATCTCAAACTGCAAGTTACCTTTTAGCTAAAAATGTTGATTATAATGAAAGTGATTGTAAGTGTGGTTTAAATTGTTCTTTTCTTTGAGAAGTGTCTCTTGCTCTCTCCTCTTTCCTGTTAATTACTGTGTGGTAGCAGAAGAGAAGCCTCTGCTACAGCTGTGTAATGGGTGACATAGTAATACACTGTATTGAGCTGTAGTGAAACTGCCTTTATCATATCTAGATGTATACTTTGAAAATATGCTTCACATGGGCAAATGCAGAGTTGGCTCCTTGTTCTTACACTGGAGCTGTTACAGGCCAGACAAAGGTCATCTCTCCATGGAACCTTTCAAGGATATTTCTGAGAAGACATTAATTTAAGCATCTGAAAAAAAACAGGAACGTGAAAAGCAGTGATACACTGACTGCATTTGCTGTAATTGCAGCTGGGAAGCACATGTCCTACAAAATAGATCAAAGCTTTGGCAAAGTAAACTAAGTATAGAATATGGAAGTCGTGGATTATATGCCCTAGATCTATTATTATGCAATTCTTAACATTTTTGTGCTTTTTGTATTAATGATTAGTCATGAGCCCCACTCTCCACTGTAAAAGCAAAGGTATTAATTATTACAAATGAGTGTTCTCAAAGTTACTTAAGGTAAGGCTGAGACTAGAATTAAAGATTTATAATTTAACAAAGCCTAGCTTTAATTTTTTTTTTCCAGCATTTGGATCCAAACATTGATTAGTCTTTTGTAAATGCTTTTTTTTTTTTAACAAAAAAGAAAAAAGAAAAAGAAAAAAAAAGCAAGCTCCAGTCTGAGATAAACTTTCCAGTCTTCAATTGAAATTTATTATCCTAATTAGAAACCTAGCTGTTTTGAACCGGATTCCTGATGGAATGCTGGACTATTTCCTATTTTGAGATGAGTTTTTTATGGGATACTTGAAATTGTTCCAGGAAAATAACTTTTAGAAACAAAAAAATCTTTTGGTTCCCAGATAATTTCTAGAGCATTTCATTTATCAATATCATCAAAGTAATCTTTCACTACAATAAAAGATTAACAAAAATAGGCATTCTGTGCAAACTGACCGTACTTACATGGTCTTTTCATGTGGCATTTTGTACAAAGCTTCCAAGTTTTCATATCTGAATATACAGTAAGCTGGGAATTTTAAGATATTTGTACTGATGCTCTTGTATTGCATGACTCAAAATGCTTCAGGTGCACAAACTTGTTTGTTTGTGTTTGTTAATCATTTAGAAGAAAGAGGGCAGAATAGGTACCTTCCTTAAAAAAAAAAATAAGGTAAAATAAAAAGTGCTTTCGAGTACCCTGTGGTAGCATTTATCTCACATAAATAGGTCCTGTTTCTATTTGAATGGCAAAGTAGTAGTAAATACATTTAGGTTTCAGGTTTAATTTCATTCCTTAGCAGAAATGCACAGGAAAATCTGACAGCTAGAACTAATTTAAGATGCCAAGTTTTTGTTTCTGTTTCTACATTATTTTACGTTGTATTTTTTTTTTTTAAATTAAGAAATCAATGAAGGATACAGCCAATATGGTGTTTCTGTAGAAACAAAAATCTCATCTGTACAATAATGAGAATATAGATGGATGTTCCAGATGGTACACATGCAAAAAGAAGGCTAGCTGTATACCAGATGGTGTTATGACCATACATAAAGCAACTGGATAATCATTGTAATACTGTGACATGTCATATTATATGAATAAATATTATGTTTTCCTGAGGAAAAAAAAAAGGTAAAACCACCAGTAAATTAAACCACACAAGGCAGATGTGGCACTTATCCAGGAGTTACAGTTCTAAAGGAACAGCAATATTGGAGTAGGAACTTAGAGGCTTTATTTCTTTAATTCATTCCCCTTATGAAAAAGACGTAATTCTAATTAGAGTAAAATGTGCTTTACACAATTAATGTTAGCTTAGGCAACTCTAGAGTATTCTAAATACTCTGTTTCTAAAATAGAACCAATTCTTTTGCTCCCCCCAAGAATATTCAACTATTACAAACACTTGTATTCCTACGATATTTCTCTTTAAATGCAATAGACATTTAGAAAAAAAAAAAGTGAGGTTGTAACATGAAAAATTTTCATATCAGGATGATGCTGCAATGAATGGAAACAGTCACTGGCAAGATAGAAAAAGTGAAGTGGCCTGCAGTGTTATAAGCAAAACTGTGCCAGTTTTTGTGTAACTTCCTGTGCAAGAGATGGGATAGTTTGACTTACAGAAGTGCAGTGATTGTCAGCATGTGAGATGTTTATTAGGAACATGTTGCTAGGGTGGTATGAGGACATAATTCTAACTGTAAAATGCTACCAGTATAAACATAGAGTCAGCTACAGCTGAAGACTTTCTCCTGAGCGAAAAGACACAGCTCTTGTTTCTTGCTTGAATTAGGTCATTCTGTTGTTCTGGGCTTTTTAGTAAAAAATGGACCTCTTTAGTCTTGGGACATAAGAATGAATTGTAAAAGGAAAAACTTAGTGCACCAAATGCAGTGTTGTTTGTCCTTGAATGACAGCTACTGTAGGAAAACATTTCCATGCTTATTGGACATGTCACAGTATCTAATTTATTAATAACCCTGCAAGGAAGTAGGCTATATGATTTGCAGGAGAGCTCTGGGATGAAGGCTACTTTGGTCGTTGAATCTTAGCCATACACTTGGGAACTATCACCAAAAAAAAAATTGTAAACAAATGAACAAACAAAAACCCCAAACAAACCAACTCCTGCCCCCTCCCCAAACTCTGAAAATAGATAATGTCAGATAGTCAGGCATAGAAGGAACAGCTACATCATCCAGTCTGATGTCCATATATCGCTCATAATGTTGATTAGAACAGTGCAATTGATAAAAGCAATTTGTCTGAATAAAGCCTGTGCCCCAAAAGGATGCACAGTTGTGAACTGAAGGCCTTTGGAATCATGAGAATCCTCTGTTATCTTAAGCAACTTATTCTGATAACACATTTACTACAGATCTAGTTTAAAAAAAAAAATCCAATTTCTCAGTTGAATTGTCTCTTTTCAAGCACTTATTTCTATACCTTTCCTCACTGTATTTGCTTTCTGTACTGTCTTCTAAGGATAACTATGTGCAGTACACAAGTCACCTATCTTGTTTATGAAGCTGAAAAGAAGCTCAGTCTCTTATATTACCCATTGTTAAGAATTGTCTCCTCACGTCAAAACCTTATTTCTAGACTCCAGATCTTTGTTTAAAGGGCCTAGATCACAAATTGGTCCACCTCACTTTCCATGACTTTTTCTATCCTCAGTTATCTTTCCCCTCGTTTCTCCCATCCACTGATGTTTTCAGGAATTAGTCTTCATCCTGACTCGATGAGTAACGTGGTCTAATATTGACCTGTGTGGAAGACTCTTAAACTGCATACAGCCCCAGCATCAGGGAAATGGCTTTTGGTTCAGAGTGTTTTTCTCCAGCATCTGGATCTGCTGCCTTTATGGCTGCATCTGCTGTGCTTTTTAGCAGTTGAAACAGTTGTACAGACAGCATAACTTCAGCAGTAGTTACGGTGGTTTTGTACTGTGTCAAAAGATGTGTTAAAAGATGGTGTTAAAAGATGTCCCACATGAAAAGTGGAAGTAGTTCACTGTAGGTTTTAACCTCTGAAAACCACTTCTGAGCATACCATGTGACCTGGACATAACACATCTGAATGTAAAAGCAGCAAAGTCTATGTTTTCAAAGGAAAACACAAATAACAGGATATATGAATAGGTCCATTGATACAAGTACTGTAAATACTAGTATTTCCCTCGTAGAAAAAGATAACTTTTGCAATTTTCCCTACAACTAATTATTACCAGTAACTTTCAAATATTTACAAGCTGGAATGATACATTAGGTAAGATAATTAAAATATATCTGCCTATTATAATTTTTGAGGAACTTGGGCCAGTGACTTGCCTGCAGAAATGCTTGTAATATTGTGACAGCTTGTAACCTGAGGATTCATTAACTGGCAGCTCAGAGTTGATGAATACTTGACTTAAACAGGCAGGTAAATTTCTATTGAACACTACTGATGTTTTGAATCTGGAAGCTTGGACCTAAGGGAGAAAAAAATGTTTTGTCAACTATGAGAATGAAGCTAAAATATAATAGAATTTTGGTCTATGATAGGGACAGTACCCATCAATGTACTGAGGGAGGGGTATAGGAATTATATCAACCACCAGGGAATAACTATGTTTCTTTTCTTACCATATTTCTACCCCTCTCTAGCACGAAGATAATTTGCTTTGGGCACGTGATAAAATTCTTGATATCTACAGAAAGATGTATCTGTATATGAATTGTACCTCAAGGACTTGTGCCTCAGCTTTACTGGGCTCCATGATGTAAATATCCATATTCTGTAGCCCAAAAAACATAACATTAAAGAAATATTTCCTTAGTGTGAACATGTTGTTTTAAGGTAGAGAAAGAATAAATAAAATGTAATTAGTGAAGACTAATGGAGAATAGATCACTAATTTGAAAGAACAGCAAGGGAAAATGTTGACCTAATACTTCTCTATTAATATTAGAAAAATAGATGTACTTGCCCATCACCTACAGATAATGGCATCTCAGTGCTTTGTGAACTCAGGGAAAATGCCATGTTACTGTACACTGGTACTTGCTCCTTCTGTACTTTCACTGATATATATCAGAGAAAACAACTTTGTTTTGCATAAGACCACAGGCAAAAAAATTACCTGAGCATCAAAAGCATAGTCCCACCTTGCTGAGAGTTTTTTTTCCTGGCTTCTGCCTGCTTCCCTTTGATTACAAGCATTGACATGACATGATTTTTCATCTTGGCTCCCTTTACTTCTAGGGGCCTAGAAAACAGTAGAAAAATCTATATCTAACTATCTACAGAAAGAGATATTTAAAGATTCTTTAGAAACACGTTTAATATTGAACTACCATGTAGAGAATGACTCACAAACTGAAGTCTGGTATTGTTATGTAAAAAAAAAAAAAAACAATCTGAATATTAGCCAGAGCCAGTTATCTCTGAACCTGTAGGTCAGTTCTTTATCACAGAGAAAAAGGCACTGGAAATTTTGCAGAGGGTATTCAAACTGGAATGAGTATTACGCAGCAGAGTTTGTTGGGATTTTTTGGTTGGTTGCTTGCTTGCTTGGTTTTGGTCTGGGTTTTTTTTTTACAAAGATACTGTGATAAACATCCATCCCATGTTTTAGCTGCCCTTGTGATCTCCAACAATGCCACACTGGATGATTTATCCCACTTTAAATCAATATATAGCACACATCAGAGATGATAACCAGGAGATACCTTTACACTATAAAGGTGTCATTACCCCCATTCCCACATACTTTGATAAGCACTGTTTTCCCTTTATGAGAGCAGAGCAGTGCTTAGCTGTGCCCAGGCCAACACAGCCAGGCTTTGCAGGCCCTGGGGGGTGAAAGGAGCTGATTTCCAAACTGAGCAGCTGCACATCATTCTTAAGAATAATTTAGCAGTTTTCTCCTCATTTCAGCCGAGCAGGCTCCAGAGTTTACTGAGACACTCAGACTGGGGACAGAAGTAATTTCAGTGTGTATGAACACATATCAGGCAATTTAGGACTCCCTTCATTCCTAACCTGCCAGTGAACTGCCAGTGCCAGTTCAAGAACAGTGAGTGCAATGTGCTGTTAGCACAGAATATTCAGTCAGACACTTACTGTAAGAAGTGAAGTGTGATCTCAATGAGTAGTATGATGGGAGCTGTGTTATACTACTCTATTATTGGGAGGACAAGACTATGAGCCAATAGAAATTTTATTTTTAAAAACTATTTCTGTGGAAGTTTAACTTCAATGTTTTCCTTTCAGTCAAATATTAGTAAATATTGGTAAAGCAAAATGTTTTAGTTCTCCCTAAATAAATAACTTGAAATATTAGAGCAGGCATATTTCACTTAAACTAGAGAATAGTTAGGCTTCAGATCTTGCAAAAAGGGAATAGAATTACTTTTTTATAATAAGTTTGGCATTCACGAAACTCCTTGTAAATGGTTGTGAATGGAGAGACTTTTTAAGGTGACTTTCTTTTTTTTCTTCTGAACAGATTATTTCAATAAACTGGTGTTTTCTAATCAAACCAAAGGTTTTATTCCTTATTAAGATTTTGTGACCCTTAAATAGAGGTTCAAGAACTATACTTGTTTTCTCAGATATAAACTGATGACATAGGCATTCAGGAAGATTCCAGTGTCTGGGATCTTCTACAAACTCTGCTGCTATTGCACCAAACTTGTCTAGAATCAAACATAACTACACTAAAGTTACTTGTCTTACTATTTGAAAAGAGGAAAATGTTGGTGGTTACTAAAAATTACATGGCATTAAGAAAAAAAAGAATTTTTTTTGCAATATTTACTAAGCCTCATTAGCTAAATAAGACAAGGCATGAACTCGTTTCAGTTTTCTTTGTAGACATCAAGTGAGGAGACAGTTTAACTAGGAGATGTACAAAAGAAAAAGCTCAGCTGAAACTCAATTTCTTTTTTTTTTTTAAACAGTGGTTTAACTACTTTTAAAATGTAGTAATAGAAAGCATTTAGTTATATTTTCCTATCAGTTCCCTTTAAACTCATTGACTTGCAATCATTATAGGTTGCCTAATGGGTTTGTTCTTCCCTCCCTAAAAAAACCAATATGTTGACAATATAAAATAAATTAAATGTATAGTTACCCGAAGGCAATCATTAGAAATCTAGACTTATTTTCATTTTTTTTAAATCAACACTTCTACTTTGAGGTCACTTAGAGAATACTACCATACTGATAATTTTAACTTCTGCAACATCTGTGTTCCTGACTATTTTTCTAAGCAGTGAATTTTGAGGTATCTTTAATATTGTTGAAAACCTTACTGCAGGAAAGCCATTTTCTGAAGCAGATAACCTCTAGAAAAACATCCCATCCAGCTTTATTTGGTTCTGAATGATTTTTAAACTTCTGAAATAATCTCCTGTTTCAGTTAAAGATTCTGTGCAAGATGCTTTTTTTTTTGATAGAAACCCCATTATTTGTAAGATGAACATGAAAATTGTGTTCCAAGAAGAAAGTACTTTTGTTCCAGAGACCACATGCATTTGTCAAATAATGTGGCAGTAGATTGTCCTTCCAGAAATTAAATCAATGACACAAAACATTGACTTCTGTACTCAGTCAAATAAGTTGTGGGCTTTAGAAGGTCTGTTAGCAGGAAGAGGTACATTAGGCTAACGTGTGTTTGACTTTTTTTTTTTTCCTTATTTTTCAATAAGTCAAATGGGAAAGTAGGGGAAAAAAAATAGGCAAACAAGGCATAGTTCTTGATGCTGTAACTGCTTTAGGAGAATCACAGTGTGATTTGGTAATCCTTCAACCTGTGTGCCTGCTAGATTTGAGAGCAAGCTCCTTCTTTGCTTTTGAAGCTGTTCAGGTTTTTCTTTGTGAAGGAACGCAGGAAACCTGTCACTTTTTTTTTTTTTTATCATGTATTTCTCTACATAAATGATGTTGGTAAGTTCTGCGAGTTATTGTTTTGACATGAATAGCTTAAACCCATCAAGAACTGTGTGGCTTGAGGGCCTTGGAAAAGAGATGTAATTACCTGCTTTAAAGATGTGGGCTAATTATTACAGATTTCTTAGTAACTGTTATATTCATAGTTATAAACACTTGTATGTATCCCTAGGGAATATCAATTTTCTCTCTTTTGCTCCAGAATGAAACGCTTCAAACAGCAATGGTGGAAGGCAACGAACACTTGGTAATTTTAATCATCCAATATGTGTGTTCATGGGCAAAAGTACATGCACAAGCATTTAATGTTGAATGTGCATTTGCCAGTTGTTGCCCTACAAAACAAAATCCTAAGGATTGCATCTGAAAGTCCAGGTAAAGAATAATTTTCAGTTTTTTAACAAAACGAAAGGCTTCTTGTTCTTTCTCTGCAGCTTTTAGTTCAGTGAGAGTTCAACTGAAAGCTTCTGAAAAGGTTTTCAGATGGGTGAATCATAAGGACACAATCTCTTTAAAGCCTCTGGAAGAACTGTGAAGGAATGTTGAAGCAGCATGACCCTAAAAAAAATTCCACAGGTATTTGTAACAGAAACATGTTGAGTGTTGTATATATATCACACATATGAGCTTTGTAAAGCCAATGGGCTTTAACTTTCTACAAGAACATGGGAGCTGGAAAAATAAAACGTGTTTTTCGTGTGTAGGGGATGAGAGAGGAATGGGAGGCAAGGAAAGAAACCATGTGGTTTGGGAGCTTTTGCATTTTTTTTGTTTACAAGTAAATATTTCCCTGAACATTTGAAATCTCTCCTAGTGACTTACTGGGGTTTTGCTATCTCATTTTGGGTTACAGTCTCTTTTTGAGCTATCCTTACTTTGTGTGAAGGGAGACAGGAGGAAAAAAATTTGAAAAACAATGACATAGAGAAGAATAACTTTTTTTCCTTTCCAATGTATTAAAAAAAAAAAAAGGTTTTCTGTGTACTTTTCCCCTTTATTTTGGCCCCATAGTATTGAGATTTTCTTTTTTTCTGTTGGATGTCTTTGAATGAAAAATAGCAGTGAGGTGGAATTCCACGAGCTTTTCCTGAGTGGACCATGTGTATAAAGAACTAGTACATGTTTTTAAAGAAGTTTGTTTCACCCAACTGTATTCCAACAGCCACATATAACAAACTGATTTCACTGAGAATTTGTTCTCAGGATGTAGAATTCTTTAACAACTTCAGTGTAGAGAGTAACAGAACAGTCACCAACATCTTTGCCTGATAGTTTTGACAAGGAAAAACATATGAAGTGATTCATTCCAGTTAGGACAACGTTGCTTCTTTCCAGCTCCATCCTTTACACTGGGAGCTGCATTTCCTGTGCTTGTGAGGGAAGCTCTTCCACCGGTGCTTGATTTCCATGGAGAAGAGGAGCAATACCTCTCGTAGTAACTCTATGGCTGACTCTTAGGCAAATTATTTTAATATTCTTTTAGCAGCACACCCCTGCATAATAGTAAGTAAGCTTTCTGATGAAATATTTATAAAGTCTGAAGAAACAGCCTGCTCTGTGTGCTTACATTTTCTTGATCATTCTTTTGATGGCTGTCTCAGTACTCAAAATCTGTTTTTATTTATATCGATGTGAATTCAGAGTGACTTTTCTGAGATGCATCAGTTATATAGTGCTGAAACCCATGGCATGGTTTATCTAAAAGATTGAAATAACAACAAAAAGCTGTAAATATTTGGCTAGTTGGACTGTTTCAGCTGATTCTTTCTCTTCTTTGGAGTGCATGTGGTGCATAATGAGGTGCAGAGGGAAGACATGGCAACTATTCTCAAGGGATTTATGTAAATAAGAAGTATTGGCACTTTCCTCAGCAATATTAAGTTTCTGAGCAAAATGTTAAATTAAAAAAAAAAAAGTCAAGGAAATGGTGCATAAAATGTGTATGAATCAGGTCCTAGCTCAGTAATCTAACTCTTGGGGAACAATTAAGACATAACAAAGTCTCAAGGCATTTATCTGTCATTTTTACTGGGACAAGGGGAATTAAGGAAAAAAAAAACACTAATGGAAATCTTAATTATACACACCTAATTACGAAAATTTCACAGAATAGGAATGCAGAAAAGAAAAGCTTTCTAACGTTAATAATGCTGCTTAGAAAATACCATAAACAAGGCTAAGAGCTTGGAAGGATCCCTGATGAAATCCTTCTCTAATCTTCTACAGGAAAAAGAGGCATAGTCATAAGGAAAATGAAAACAAACCATCACAGTTGTGCAACCATGATTTTAGTAAAAGGTAAATGTCTTTGCCTATAATGGAATCAAACACAATTTACCTTTCTTTAATTGCGGATACTTAGAAGTGTTTGTATACGAGGTACTCATATTTGCAAGGAACAAAGAAGTAGCAAATTATACTATTTCCACTAGTGTAAGATCCTGACTCAGCTGTAATCATAATCTTAAGAACTCTGAAAGTTTTTGGTTTAAAACTCTTTGTACAATCCAAAATGTCTTGGGTTTGAAACCGTGGGATGCTGAGTGGGAATGCCCATCTTGGGGTCTAGAAATACCAAAAAAGAGAGAGAGAGTATAAAAAATACTGACTGGTGGATAGAAAATGAATTAAGCCATGAGGGATTATGTGAGGAGAATATGGGGGAGGAGAATAAAAAGATTTATTTTCAAGTGAGGAAGGGCCTTGGCTCTGTGAGTCTTTACCCATCAAGGGTGGACTGTCTCACTGGCTGTGTTTTAGGGGAAGATGTGTCTGGCTTCTGGTTTGTTTGTTCTTTCTGGGGAAGCTGGGTTGATACAGGAGACTGCGGAGCTCAGCCATGGAGGAGCTAAAAAGCGTGGCTTTAAACAGCTGAGAAGAGTAAGGGGAAATCTTGGTCTTGGTATAATATTTCCATTTTTTGTATAATAAAAGTTAGATTAAAAAATATAAATTGGTAAGTACCCTGGCAGTCCTCTGTTCGTGCAACTAATACGGTTTCACTGTAGGCTACATTCCTGACTTCACAAGTGGCCAGAAATCCTGGCAGGAATAATTAGCATGTATGGGATATGTGTTTTACTGTTGTAAACTCTTCTGGCTCCTGCTGGTTTCAGGGCTGGGACTATGGAAGAAACTTTTTATTAGGACTAAGTCTCCCTTTTTTCCAGTTAATCCTGTCAGGATGCTGAGTAAGGTGGGGGTTTTTAGCTCACATGTTGAATTTAAAGAAAGATTCATGAGATTGTACTTTTTTTTTTTTTTCTTTTTTCCTCTGAGATAGAAGGGGTAGGTGCCACAATGATTTACGACTCCTTTAGGCATAAAGACTGTGGGAGCATATGGTTCTGAATGTCTTTAAGGTAATTCACTGTGTCACCTAACCACCATCACTCCTATTGGGAAAAGCTATCAAACCCTTACCTGGCAGAATTTAAATGTGAAACACGTAAAGGACATTTCAGAAAACACATAAAATACTTCTGTAGATGAACTTTAAGTCTAGTAAGATCTATTTAATAGTGTATGTAACAAAGAACAGAAGACTTCTGATAAAGAACTAGTTTAAAAACCAAAATTAATACTTTTCCTAAAAGAATTGGATAAGCAGTTATCCTTACTAAGTCTATGGTATGAAACCTTTATCACATCAAACAATAATGAAGGGTGACATTTAGATCCTCAGCCTTTCTAAACAGTGACTGTGAAAATGAAGTATTAGTGATGTCTTTGACAAGAAAAATATATGAAGGAAAAAGAGATGTAGCACAGAGATAAGCTATTTGTTTTTACTGACCTCAGTCAATCTTGTCCTTATTTTTTTTTTAATATTTTACCAGTCAACATGCTACAAAATATGCCAGTCAGCAGCTTGGGTAAATAGATGTGAAGGATTAACAGAACTCTATGAAAGGCAGAAACAGTGATAATCTTGTAGAAAAACAATACATAAATATCTAAATATTGTCTTTTTCCAGTGTGCCAGAGATGTAACAAACTCCAGCGGATATGACAAGTATGTTGTGAAGTTAAAAAAAAAAAAAGTAGGATTGGCAGAGCTTCTTTAATATTTCATACTTTAAGTAGGAGGTTAGAAAAAAACCCCAAAATACAAAACCCAATTTAGGTAATATATATGTGGGGTAACAATATATACCAGATCAAATTAAATTAAGTTTTAATTTTTTTAAAGAAGCTGCTTGTACAGAAAAGTGTCAGTGCAAAGGTGTTAGATGAGAAGAGTCTTGTGTCAGTTTGATATTGATGACCATAAAATCATTAAAATTCCTAAGTGTTTACTGTACAGACGAATCAAATATAAGTTCTCTGTTCACCTAGCAGAGAACAGCACTTAGAATCATAGAATCATAGAATCAACTGGGTTGGAAAAGACCTCTGAGATCATCGAGTCCAACCCTTGATCCAACCCCGCCGTGGTTACCAGACCACGGCACTGAGGCCACATCCAGTCTCACCTTCAACACCTCCAGGGACGGTGAATCCATCACTTCCCTGGGCAGCCCATTCCGATGTGTGATCACTCTTTCTGTAAGGAATTTCTTCCTAATATCCAACCTAAATGTCCCCTGGCACAGCTTAAGATCCTGCCCTCTTGTCCTACTGCTGTTTGCCTGGGAGAAGAGACCAACCCCCACCTGGCTCCCCCTTCCTGTCAGGGAGTTGTAGAGAGTGAGGAGGTCTCTCCTGAGCCTCCTCCTCTCCAGGCTGAACAGCCCCAGCTCCCTCAGTCTCTCCTCACAGCACTTGTGCTCCAGTCCCTTCACCAACCTCGTTGCTCTTCTCTGCACCTGCTCCAGCACCTCAATGTCCTTCCTGAACTGAGGGACCCAGAGAAAGTAAGAAATCTTGAGAAATTAAGACACTGTATTCTGCAAACAAGCTAAAACTATAAAGTTATTCTGAAATAAACATGGATACATGAAGATATTTCAAGGTATTTTAAAGCCTAGGGTTTCCTAGGGTTTATTTTCTATTCTGTCTGCTTTTGAAGTCTGAACATTATTTGCTTATTAAGTTTACCGTGTTTTACATGTATCTGAAGAATATGATAGACAAATTCTTTATTGTGAACATATATGGGTGTTCTGGTAAGGAAAGCTCAACAGTAGTGTTTAAGTACATTTAAATATAATTCTTCAAATATGACATCTATTCCTATCTCTTGGTGCTCATGGAAAAGAGGCAATATCAACAGGTTCCTGGATAGCTGAACCACACGTTAAGTTCACTTAAATGTTTGGTCTAGTTAAAAAATCAGTGGTACTGAGGAAACCTGGCAGTAGAAATGAAATTTTAAATCCCCTAATTAAAGTCCCCTATATCAGAAATCATGTTTCAGTTCTCCAAATAGGAACAAAAAAGGGGATATGCTGTACTTCAGAGCAACACTTGAAAGGTGCTGCAGAAGGCGTGTGGCTGTTCAGCTCCACAGACGAGGAGGTGGATTCTCTAAATCCCCTCGGCAGGAAATGTCCAGCTATTGGGAAGCAGAGCCTCGGGAGGTGCAGTGGTTCCTTTGGAAGACAATTAGCTCATTAATGAAACTTATTCCTTCCCCCCTTCCCCTGACTTTTTATTACTGAGCATGATGTTGTACGGTGTGGAATAACCCTGTGGTCAGTGAAAATCAGCTGCCCCAGCTGTGTCCCCTCTCAGACCCTCACTCACCCTTTCAGCCTTCTGGCCTTTGTGCTGGGGGAATGCTGGGGGGGGTTGTAGGGAATGACCCGATGCTGTGCAAGCACTGCTCAGCAATAGCAGAAGCTTTGGCTCCTTATCAACACCATTTTAGCCACAAAAGCAACAGAGGACGCTCTGTGGGGTGCTCTGGGGAAAGCTGACTCCATCCCAACCCAGTGCAGCCGTCACCCAAAGCAACTCTAGTTTCTCTGCCAAGCACAGCAGCGCAATAAAGATGTTTTATTATTTGCTTTTATTGTTAGTGTCTTTAAAAGGCCATTAAAAATAACAGTCCAAATGTTTCTGTGGTTTGTGGGATCTATATGTGTCAGTATTAAAGTGAGTCATATCATCACAGTCATGATAGGTTATTGGCATTTTACTCTGAAAGAAAAAGTATGGCTTGCTTGAAATATTTTTTCTTTCTGCTTTAGTAACATCTCCTTCTTATGAGCTGTTATAAATGTTTACATAAGAAAACTTTCACAAAGCAGAATTCTAACCTTTATCAAGCACTATATTTCGTTACAAAATTGGGTTTGCTGTGAATTCTAGAAAAATATGTTCAAAGTGTTACACTGTGCAAACATGTTCTTGGTAATTGCATAACACATTGATCTTGGTGAGTCAAATATCAAACCATTTCCTGAAGACATTCATTTGAACCACGTATATCTGAAACCACACAGGCAATTCCAATATTTAATAATGTCTGTGGGTTTACTTCATAGTCGAAATTAAAGATAATTGTTTTCATGGGATGTCAGCAGTGTACTGGAGAGGAGGGGCAGCTGGAACCTCCTTTAAAGCTTCCAACACTAACAGGATAAGTTAAGTGCTGTCATTGCCTGGGTTAGCAGCCGTCCATCTTATCACCGTTTATGTTTTTACTTGCACAGCTTACTAATGCTTTCTGCATCCATATCCCAAAAACTGCAGTGCTGACAGGGATAGTCCAGCCTCGATACTAACTCAGGCCTCTGGACTGAAACTTTGTCTAGACTTGTCTTGATCTGCCTAAAGCTCTCTTTATTTTTATGTAGGCGATAGTAACAAGTGAATTTCCTTCTGCATAGAATGAACATCTGTGATCTGTGCATAATAAAGTAGTACAGAGAGGAGTAGGAACATGGTATGGCAACAGAGGCTTGAAAGTAGGGACCTGGAGCGGTGCAGAGGAATATGGGTGTGACATGGTAAGAAAAATGGCACATGGTGACACTGGAGACCCCAGGAAACAAATCACCTCTGACTATTTACTGATAAAGGACAAAAAGGTGTGGGAGCTGGACAATACAGATTTTAGGGTATCAAAGAACAAGTATCCATTATATGTAAGGTGCTCCATATGTAGTACATTTAACTGTAGAGTGGAATTACAGAGCAATGAAGAAAAAGCAAACTGTAAAAAGGGATAAGGTATAAAGATATGAAAATACCTGCAAATGGAACCCAGAAACGGGAAGAAGAAATTATCCTTCTGCCACCAAAGAGGAGAAAGAAACCCCTACCATCAACATCATGTCTTTCTCTCTGAAATACTTGGGATGCCAACAACTTGCTGTCAGACTCCTTAAGCTCTCAAAGTTTAGCCAATAACCTTAGGACCCAGAAGGAAGGGTAAACCATAACAGTGGGGAATGCCATACCCTAGGAATTGTCTGTATGAAGTTCTATCTTGAGATCTTTTTCTCTAATGATAATCTTTTTTTTCTTTTTTTTTCTTCTTTTGTCTGTAATGACTAGATGTGGAATTACTTGATTAGATGGTGAGAATTTCAATTACAGAAGCAATAATTCTTGACTTTGCTCAATAGGATTATTTTCTTTTGCCCAAACAAGTTTGAGTCTATCAATACCTCCCCAACTCCTATACTGCTATTATAGTTCATCATTATAGAAGAATATATTCAATACTCATTGTGCCAAGTAAAAAAAATCTCATATTATTATTTCCATGTAATTACATTGTTGAGAAAGAGGTGAAATAATATTTCTCTGTCTTTTCAATAATATCTGCAGTATTGACTTCTAAACAAAATTTTAACTATATGAATTCCAGGTTACGTTGATTGCTTGCAAGTCTCTCACCATGTGAACAAAATAAAAACAAAACAAAACAAAGCAAAAACTTGTAGCTAAGAAATTTGTGTTCAAAGGTTTATCTGGGAACTTATTATAACAGAGCTACATCTTGAGGGACGTAGGGACACAGCCAGCATTTAATGAATTAGTGGGTACAGGAAGTGGAATGTGGCTGTGTTACACAGGGCTAACGAAGCTGAACATATCCTTTTCATTAATTTACTGCAAGCTGCAGATATCTGTGGTAGGCAATAATAAATTGAATTCCAGACCTAGCTTTCTCTGACTGGAGGGGGTAAAGATACCTCTCAAACTCTGAAGCACAGTTTAGGAAGGATTACAGCAAAGGAAGAGAAAAATTACACTGACTGAAAACATTGCTGTTTAAGCCTATGTAGACAAACAGCGTTCAGTCTGTGTCAAAAACCACTCACTAAAGCTTTGGTGAGTAACCTAATTAGAAAGACAACTCAGCCTTCACTGAAAATGAAATCCTGAACATCATTCTCATTAGTCCAGCCTAAAACTGGCCCTTAGGTATTTTTTCATTGCTAAAATCTTGCAGTGAAATATGTATGTGATACAACTGCTATTGATACTGACTTATGTGATATTTTAGCATGACAATGATTTCCGTATTTATTTTTATGGTATAAAACTATTGACTGATATAATAATAGTGAGCATGATTAAAACCACTTAACTTACTCTTGGGTCACTCTGGTTTCATCACTAACTGCAATGCACGTATACAACATAACTTACTTTTTTAGTTTTGTTTCCTTTTTTTCCTCCTGAATTATTACTGAATCAGTATTTAATACCTGTAATAGAAGGTAGTTATTAAACTCTAATATGAAGCTGTGTCTCTGCCAAGTTCAGTGTGCTTGTGTTAGCACTAGACTGTGTTGTAACTGGGAAAGCTAGTTACAAAATCAGAGATAAAGAAGACTCAATGAATTAAGGTCCATGCAGCTACTAAGACAATTTTGGATAGCACAGATTTGATTTGTACAGCTATGCCAATGGGGAAACAGATTCAGGCTGTGGGATTTTATATTGAAGACTATTGCACAGATAAAATAATTTTTCAAATAATGGCATTTAATCTTACTTTGATTCCCTCCCCCCCCATCAATTTTAAAACTTCCTACCAAAACCCTCCTTTTTTTTTTTTCCCCTCTTAAGAAATGTTACAAAACAGACAGTTTGGAGTCCCAGGCTTGTCTTTGTAGGCCAATTATATCTCTTTGGTCGTGTAACTTCAGAGTTGCTGAGGAGCTCCTATTGCTCTGGAGAGCAGGGAAGATGCACAGATTCCATGTGATGGTCTAAGGGAGGCTGTCATTTCACTCCTGACTGTTCCAGGAGTCTTGTTCACTAACGGGCCACATGTGTAGCTGTTGCACACAAACTGTTGGCTCTCTGCTGCGCGCTTGGCAGACTCTGGGGAGGCACTGCAGAATCCATAGCACTAAATCCCAGACAATTATTAAGTGGCATGCTGCTACAGGCCCTTCTGATGTACCACATGGTAATATGTGTTAATGAGTGTCAGAATTGTAGATGCTCTGCTGCTGGGCGTTTTAGACCACACGTGGAGAATTCCAGCGAATGGCTTGTCCCTTGTCAACAAACACTGTTATGTTCTAACCTGTACCTCATCCTTTTTGTCTTCTATTTCACTCCTGCATAGGTGTGAATCAACAAGTTGCATTTAATCAGAAATACAGCTAATGGAGAACGTCAAATCTGATCTATGTACCATTCCATAACACGACTTACTGAATTAGTTAACTAAGAATCCAATTCGATAATTTCTGGGATAAAGTAAGTGTCCTTTGCCCCTCTGACAAGGGCAGTCTAGGGGAAATTCAAACAGTGTCTTGTAATGACAAATCTAATAATTAGTAAATAACAGAAATAATCTATATTGTTCAGACACCTTGTCTACAGGGTAATTGCAAATCAGTCACTGTCTTGCTAACACTTCTCTGGTGTGTCACTGTCGGGTTTGCTCTGTACAAAGAGATCCTTCAGGATAGAGGAAATTGTTAGCTTCTGAGTCTGTCAAGGTGTTTTTCCTTACAGATTTTAGTCAAAATCTAATTCTTTCTTCTCTGCAAAAACTTTCACTCTGCAATCTTCCAGTGTTCTTGGAGTAGCTCTCATGCGTACACGAAAAGCAATTTAAAATAAAAAAGCCTGTGTGTATGAGGCTTGGATTTGCAACACAGCATCTGTACCATCACTGATTATTTTAATTTGCAGACTTTTAAAAAGAATTAAAAAGTTAAAAAACTAGCTTACTGCAGAGGTATGGAGATAAGAGTTTTCCCCCCTGTCCAAAAGTCCAAGGAATGGAGGAGACAATGAATTATGTAGTTAGTCAGTTAAGAATTCTAAATTATGAAGAGGTTACCAGTCAGCAACTTGAGAAATATAGTCTCAGCATATAAGAAGTGCAGTACCCAATACTAAAAGAAGAAATTAGTTCTTTATTTTGGTTTATGGTGGAATATATTCTGTAGGACCGACAAAGAAATTATTTCCAATAAGTTCTCCATAAACATATTCTACAAGATATTTTCCGCTCTTAACCACTTAGTATGTGTTCATGCTGCTTTTTCCAATTTGCTCTACACAGTCTACTAATATCTGCATATTGCAGGAGTAAGGTCTAATTTTAGGAGGAATGAAAGTTGGAAAACATTGTGTCAGTTTTACAGAAGGACACTAGACAGAGGATGATTAAGTGGCTTGCCAGAAATTCACACCACAGAGCAGAACAGCAAACTGAGTTGCAATGGCAAGTTCTTTAAATGGTAACTTCATAAAACATGCTCTAAGTGTCCATCATCAAGTGCACCTGAAAAGCCTGAGCATTCATGATGATTGATTGCATTAAACCCTGCCTGCTGTGGTCACAGTGGGCTCCTCTGATTTGTATCACTTTAGGATCTGCCCTGTGTTCTAGTAAGTGTTGAGTAGAAACATCAGCTTATAAACTTCTTCACTTTTCTGCAGAAAAGCATTCTGAAAGTCCTTTACAGACCTGTTTTTCTGTTTCTGAATAGTGGAGGGAGGTTATTTTTTTCCTTCATATTTGCAGGAAAATGCCAGAAATTGAAAGGCTATGAAAAGGAAAATTCTGTGATTTCTGAACTTCTTTCATTATGATTCCTTGAAAACATAATACTAATTCAATCCAAACATTTAATTTCAATAAATCTGATATTATTATTATTTTAATTTATAACTTCTGCAATATATATGCTCTTGTATAGTAAAACAAAAGTCTTAAGGCTTTATATTGATACCAAAAGATGTATTTTTTTTGGTGAATTAAATTTGCCAGAACCAGTACATTCTTGCAGAATGGTTTAATTTTGGTGAAAATGCCTTCTGACAAGAAAATATTCCATTGTAAAGCTTTAGACCAGCTCAGATTCTTTCTGAGTGTACCTACTGTGAAGCCAAAACACTAAGGAGTACTTTCTGACTTTTCTTAGCATTTGACATAACCAATATATGAGAGAAGTTATTAAATGCTAAGGCAGAGCTAAGGCTTGTGCTGTAGAGACATTGCCCAATTAATATAATTATTGTGTTTTCAGTGCTTCTAGTTTTGATAGCTTCTGAGACTGCAAATCAGCCTCTGCTCTTTCTGTCATGCATATCACCAGCAGATGCAGCATTAGTGCCATAGGCACAGGCCAGATAATCCTGAATTTGGAAAGCAAAGAATGTCATGCAATTATTTTGCAGCCTAAACACAATGTGGTCTGTTTGGGAAGCCAAAAATACCCAACACATCTTTTCTGTTGATGTTTTACAATAAAGTTGACAGCCAGATAACAGTGGGGTGAGGGAGGCAGAGTGTTGTGCAGAATGTGTGTGTGCTCTAGTGACAGCCCACAACACAACCAACAGACACAGCACAAAAGAGCATTAACAGCTCTTCAAAGTAGACGTGTGTTAAGTCGATGGCATTACTGAACACTGGAACATTCTGTTGTCACACAAAAATGAACAATGCCATTATCCATCCTCCCAGTCTTTCGGCAGCATAAAGAAGGCAAAGAATTCCTTGAAGAGAAAGAGTGGAAGAATCTTCTTCCCCTTTGAGGAATTCCAAGGTGGTATCAGTGGACCTGAATTAAAAAAAAATAGGGAGTATGACTCCAAGTGCCAAACTATATATTTTCAGGCTGAGGTTAATTTCTCATGGAGCCTTGCCACCCCCTCTTTAGTCTTTATCAGCACATTTTTATCCTTTGTTGTCCACATAATACCACATATATAATTAGATTCCTGTTTCTCAGCCTTCTCTCCCATTCCCCTTCTTATGCTCCAGTTTTCTCTCACAAGGCCAGTCTCACCACCCCACTGCTCACCTGATGTATTTTGTACTTCATATTTAAAAGACTTTTTTTCTGACAAGATTAGTGCATCAACCAAAATATCTGTGACTGACCTATGCTGAATTGCTCTATTCTTTGTGTGTTACTGATTCATATATAGTTAATTCAGGAATTCTTAACAGGCTGCTTCCAAGTCAAAACCATATTTAAACTGGTGCAATAGTTTTATGGCTCACATCTTAACTCATGGTTTCTTCCATACTGTTTCTCTGGATCCTCTCTTGGCATCAGGGGTAAATCTAACTGCCCATATTTTAGGGAATGTTTTTGGGTTTTTTTGTACTGTCAATCACAGTTTTGATTCCTGAGTTGAATAAAATTGGGTATCACTTATGAGATGGAGAGATTGCAGTTGAATGATTGACACCATGACTCTATATCTTACCTGTTTTCTTCATTTAAATTAAAAGAAACTTAAAATCTGTTGAGCACTTGATGATGACAGTGCTGACCATGATAATGACTAGCAGTAACCTTACTAGTTTTCTCAGGGATATTTTACAGTCATCTCAGAAAAATTGTTTCCTGAAATAATTTTCTTGCCATCCCTTATCATTCCCTCCAATTGATGTCATCTGAGCTCTGAAAAACATGAAAATTTTCTCAGTTGCATGTATGGGTCAGATATAACCTTTCTTCTTTTAAATTCTGGAATTTCTATCTCACTATCAGTAGCACAAGATGACTAAGGATTAGCAGGCAAGTTGGCTTGTACCAGAGCCCAGAATAGAGGTTTCTTTTGAAGCAAAATAGTATGAAGAACAAGACAATATCAGGCCAATAAAAATTATAAAAGAGAAGCTAAAAATCAATAGTATAAAATAACAATTCTCCATCTTAATGAGATAAAGTCAATGCACGTATATTGGCACAAAGTAACTTGCTATTCTGCTGCTATCAAATTTTATTTGAGGTCTATGGTTCAGGAAAGAAAAGGGTTTAAAACTTTTTTTTTTAAATTCAAAACTTCTCTAAAAGAAACTAGTTTCTTCTTACCTGTATGAATCATCACAGTGAAATAAATTGTAGCTTACACATCATAAATTGATAGTAGAGTTCAGATGTTATTAGACAACCCTCGAGCTAGGCTCCTTTGGATAATGTTGTCATCTGGATTCCACAATGATTAAGAACATAGTAATGCATTCCTCCTCATTCATTACCTTACAGATAATAACCACATATTTGATTACATTTGATTACATTATAAAGCAATATGCTCAAACCTACCATGTACACAAAAAAAAAAGCATAGAAAAGCTTTTTGCATGTAATTCAGTGTAAAACAAAGTCCTGTTAAAAAAAAATGTATTTTATTCATAAGTTCTAGTATTATCTGTCAAAAAATAGAAAGGAAAATTACTCTTCTGCCAACTAAGTTAAAAAGAGAGGCAGAGGGAAGTAGGCTCAATATCTAATAGAAGAAAAAATACAGAAACAGATGCCTTTCTTTACCACTTATAATACTCTATTTTTCATCTTAGGGCAGGACAGAAAGATATTGCACTCTCTGGAAAATCATCTGTTAATTCATGGTAAATAGCAGACCTGCTGTTTCACAAGTACTGTTTTGACTTTCTCTCCCAGTGTTTTTCTCAGATGTGTCCAGATAGTTGTAGTCCTTTGTATCTGATTTTTCTCTACTTGTTATGCACATTATTAACAGATCTCCCACAACAGAGGAGGGAGAAAGTCTTGAGATCTACACATGGCCATAGCCTCTTGGTAAACAATTCCCTTGGTATTTACACGTTCAAGACACCTGTCTCACTTTGTCTACAATTTTCAAAGAGGCAATATCATGGTGTGGTGTCAAGGGAAAAATAAAAACAAAACGTGAGACTTGAAACAACAGAAAAGAAAAAAAACAGCTGGAAAAGTGCTGGGAAATAGTTGAAACTCCTTGGTTGATGTTAATATTTAAAAGGGTGTTCAGTTTTCCTCTAGGGTCTTTCTCCTCTTTTGTGTCCACAAGCAAAAAGTAAGAATGTTTTCGTTGTCTGGTCTCTGTGTTTGCCACTCTCCATCGTATTATCTAAACTACAAACTGCTAGAGTATACAAGAATCTAAAAAGGTTTCCTTGAAAAGATTCTCTGAAATGGGATAGTGTTGTATTAGCTGGTGTTTGTGGTAGCTGGGCAGGTAGTGAGAAATTACCATTGATGGGGGATCTAAAGACTGAAGGTTTCTGTGGGGCAGATGAGAAACAAGACTGAGAAGATCTACGATGTTAGAATGACAATATTCTGATACTTCAAGACCTTTCTGGTGTTGCTTTTAAAAGACTGATTTGACAAGGACACTGGCTATAGTGATATTTTAACTGGAAAGGATTGCTATAACATGCCTTTCATAGAAAATACACACCAAACTCTGGCATTTGTCATTTGTGTATGGAGTATTTCTATTGCATGTGTCATTATAGTATCTAAGAACTGCTCAGGGATTGAAAATACAAGTTATTTCCAAACCAGGAGCATTTTACAACACAGAGTACCTGTTTACCATCTCAAAAAGCTGGATGAAAAAGGAAAGAGAAATCCATGCATTATAACCTAAATCCTTAAAATGGATTCGACAGGAGCCTGTGTAGCGCTAAAAGTCTGATATAATGTACTTGTTCACTGCCTCTTCTAAAGTTAAAATAGTCAGGATTTCAAAATGGTGATGTTTTGTGGCTTAAAAATGCTTTCAGCTAACAAATGTACAGCTAAGTAACACATAAACTGCGGTGAACTTTAAAGGTTGTTTATAGTTATAGGAAAATGTAGTATATTACAAACCCTACCAATAACAATTATTTCATATATTTTTTTGGTTTTACTTAAGAGATATCTGAAGTTGTCAACAGCATGTCAACAGCACATAATTTCTGGTGAGCTCTCAGGCAGAGAGAGTTCTTAGTAATAGAATACAGTTGTTGTGAGATGCTTGCTCTTTATTAAGAGGATTGAGTGAAGAGCCTAATTTTCAGAGGAAAGCTCACCAGCATTTAAAAATAAACAGTGCTATATCTTGCATTTCTCCTGTTTTTCCTGGATTTCACAACAGATCTCCCAGGTTTCATCCAACCCCCTGTCTCTGATAGAGTCACTGATATGTCCAGTGGCAGCTCTGCTGCAAACCACATCCCATTTTCAAAACTTTACATGTGTATGTCTGAAGTAAGAGTTGTGACAGCACTGAACCCTGAAAGGTCTTGTTTGTCACCGGGATGACATGCTTAGGGTGCAAATGTTTCCTAGCATTAATTTTTGGGACTGTTTCAAAAGGAGTGATGGATGGCAATCTCAGTGTTAGCCAGAACACATTATGTATGCCACATTCAGCACTATCCTACATGGATGTCTGGGTTTTTTGCTCCAAGGTCACACTGGTAGCCAGACTGCTTCAGCTGATGAGCAGAGTTGAGCTAACAAACCATAACAGTATTAGACTCAATGTCTGAAGCCATCCTGGGAAGGACAAAGAATTCCTCTATAAACCACATATTGTCATTAAGAGGCCAATATTATCATCCAAGGAGTCCAAACAATGAAAAGGTTCTGGAGTTGTTTGACAGCAGGATAATCTTTTGCACTTCTTAAAAATGTGAGTGTAACTGTGTGAGCATTTGAGCTTGAATTTTTTGAAACAAATCTCCTGTCTACTGCAAAAAGGTCGTGTCATGGAACATACTCCAAGGGTATGAAAGCACCAATCGGGTCATTTTCAGCTGAAGTCATGGGAGCAGGTACACTGCATGGGAGCAGGGGTGTGCCTGGTGTGGTCTAGCTGCTAATAGCATGCAGTTCACAAAACTGGAACAGAATCTCTGTAAAAAGCCAAACTAAACCAAAAACCTCTTGAAGCACAAATAATTTTTGTCTCATTGTCATCACAGTTGTTTTGCTCCTCAGACCTGCTTCATTTGGGCAGCGCTGCTATAATATAACCATAGCCAGTGGCTGTTTCAACATTCAGGATAGTAGGCAGTTTACTTCTATTTGTGTACACTACTTGTATGTTTAATAGGTGGCAGAGCTAGTTCCTACAGGTGATTAAAAATCTAACAGAACTGCTTGTGTGGGCACTACAATAATCTTTGCCAAGGACTTTAAGAACTTCGTAGGACCGGGACTGGTAGAGGGTCTTGTAAGTGGCACAAGAAGTTCTCAGGAATTCAATGGTCTGGTTGTGAGAAGCACAGAGACTGCCAATGGCTTTGCATCTTTTTCTTAGAGAGCTCTTTTTCTTCCAGTTTCACTTCTGGTTGACAGTGTTCCCTGAACAGCTCTCTGGGTTGTGAGAAAGTCACAGAATTCTTAAGAAAATCTTTTGCTTGCCAACATATCAGACTTGACTACGGGCTGGCTCTCAGAAAACTCCTCATCTTTAAATTAATTCACAACACGTACATGCTAACAACTAGTTCTTGCTGTGCCCGTGCTGAAGTGCAACTAAGAGAATCAGATAGTAGAGATATAACAGTTGTCACAGCAGCTTCCAGGCTTCTTCTTCGGGGAATTTCTTCCATATGTTTCTTCTGCAGGGATCATCTTTCTTGGGGGAACTTCTGGCAGCTTGCTGCTGCAGGTGAGGGGTGGCTTCTGGAGGCTTTTGGTTCTATCAGCTCTGACAGTCAGCTCGTGTTGGCAGTTCCTTGAAGTGCCTACACATCCTGTTTCCAGCTGTCTGATGCTACAGATTTTTTTGCAAAGGGGCCTAGAAGCTCTGCTGAAAAGTCCTTGAGCCTGCTCGCCCGTGGTGTCAGTTTGCCACAGTCTCAAACACCAGCTGTTTTGGGACATCTGAGGCCTTGACCCAGAGGGAACTCTGGGAGGAGTATTCAGCCTTCAGCTGCAGGTACTGCCTGGTGCCTCTCCCGAGGGTTGTGCTGAGGGTGTCATTACCTCTGGGAGGTGAGCTGTCATTGGGACACCAAACCACCAGGTGAAGGAGCTGTGAGAGGAGATAGGAAGGCTGCATATTACCAGGGTGGACAAACAGAATGTCGATGGGGTTTTTAGAGAGACATGGCAGAAACAAGAGCCTGAGCCCCACTGTGGGTGGAAAGAAGGACTTCTAGTGACTGTGCACAGAGATGGAGTGGATGGTCAACCATGATGAGGAAGGCTGTAAATGTATGGCTTCTGGAAGCAGGAAGAAGGTTTCTTCTGTGCCTGCAGAGCTGAGTTACAGAACAGGCCATATTGGATGGGACTTTGAACAACCTGGTGTGTAGTGGGAGATGTCCCTGTCCATGGCAGGGGAGTTGGAAATAAATTATCTTTCAGGTCCCTTCCAACCAAACTATTCTATGATTTTCTTGGCCTTCTTTTTGCTGCCAGAACCACTTGCATTGTTCTCCATGTCTCTCTCTTCCAACTCCACTTGATCTCTGGCTTTCCTAACCCTCTCCATTTACACTCAAACAACGTGTCTGTAATTCTCCTTGGCAGCCTGTCCCCTTTTACCCTCTGTGTACCTCCCATCATCCATGGAGGCCTGATGCCCACTTCTCTGAGCGACCTGTTCCAGTGCCTCACCACCTTCATAGTGAGGAATTTCTTCCTAACATCTAAACTAAACCTACCCTCTTCCAGTTTAAAGCCATTATCCACTGTCCTGTCACTACGTGCCCTTGTAAAAACTCCCTCTTTGGCTTTCTTTTAGGCCCCCTCCCGGCACTGGGAGGCTGCTAGAAGTTCTCCCAGGTGCCTTCTCTCCAGGCTGATGAGGCAGCTGATCAATTCTCAGGGCCTGAAGGCATCAATAAAGCCTCGGTTGCTCTGCCCAGCCCCATCCGTGACACCTGCCCACGTTTTGCTCACAGGTGTGGGAGTTTAACCCCGCCCTGGGCTGTGCCCTCAGCCTGTGTCTGCCTTCAGTCCCGTTCCTGCTGCCTTGACTTTCTACTTGCAGGGACCCCAGACCTACACTGTGAGTAGTCTTTGTGACAAGTCTTGGTCCTGTCTCATGGATGTATTACAGGCCACTCTGGTCTTATTTCCTGCTGTTCCTGAGCTGTTGTTCTGGACACTGCTTGGATATGGCTCGTTACCTTGATTTTTTCTGTCTGTTGGTAGAATTTGCCACTATCACCATCTTCCCATGCTCAGGTACAGTGAGACTATGTAGATTTACCCCAGGAAAATGGTGACTGCTCAATATATTTACATTGTTTGATTAGATGATGGGATGTGTAGGCAGGGGCAGAGCAATGGATGCTAGTTTACCTTGACATCAACTTTTTAAATATTCGTTTTACTACAGACATTTTCTGTTACTAAAGTTTTCGTTTCACCTGCTGGTTTTTGTGGGGTGTTTTTGGAGGTTTTTTTGTGGTTGGTTTGTTTGTTTGTTTCTTTGTGGCTATGCACAGTGTAGACAAGCAGATAGAGAAGAAAAATGATTGGTTAATTTTAATTCTTGTAGTTATGTCTGTTAATTAGAAATAGCATAATCGGATTGCAGTAGATGAACCTGAGTGTTGACTGATGGTAGATAAATGCAGCAGTATGCCTTCCCTGTCTAAAGGAAAGTTTTCTAACAAAAATTTTGTGGACTGGTTTATTTTGTTCCCCTTTGTTTGCTGGGGAAAGGGAGTTTTGTACTGATGGTGTGAGAATATAAGGAAGACTGTAGTAAAAAATTCTGAGGTTATTAGCGATATTCTTGACTATTTTTTCCTCTGCACTCTGAAGGAAGACCTTGAGGTATTGTCAGGGACAACAATACAACAAATAATACGATGGCCAGACTCATCTGCACTGTAATTTCTGACATATTCTATACAGCTGCATTATGGTAAATTAAAAATGCAAGCAGTACATTTTGCATTTTTCATTGCTGGAGTTTGAATCAGCATGATTCTCTGGAGACAATAAACAACCTTAACTTTTTGGTGTTCGTTTAGAGTTGAGATTTAGCTCACAAACACCTATGGAACACTGTTTGTGCCATGAGGATAAAAGGAAATTTTGTAAAGAGGTGCTGATAGGAAGCTCCACATAATTGTTGAGAGGATGTTTTTATGTATGTCTGGGTTTTATTTATGTGATCCTTAACTTCAGATTATTTCCTTTTTCCTGTGGCAGTTTATCTGTAGGGCCATGTTTACCTGGATGTTTAAGACAACCGAGTTCTTTCTTTGTTGGACTTCCCAGCAGAATGTGTCTTCCACCTATGTACTTTCTGACTGTGCACACAAGTGGGAACTCACAAGGCTGTGTGGCACCAACTGCTAATTTGTTATTCGCTGTCCAGATCTTGGCAGATGCAGAACAAAAACAGCAACAGAAAAAGTCAGTGACTTCAAGTGTTCTGCTTGGGTAGCTTGTATTTTCTGTCTTAAGTATTTCAAGTAGAAAGTTTGTTTTTTCCCTGTGATTTCCTTACTGTTCTCTCAGAGTTCTCCCTTTAATTTCAAAAGATCAAACTTCTAAATAGATTTCTTTCAGAAACAGGGGGTAAGGAAGAAAAGAAAGATAATTTGCTACTTAAGGCCTCTACAAGAGAAAGGCAAGGTTCTCTTTTCCAACGCCTTATCCTGTGATATCTTACCAAAATAATTTTGGGTGCTATTCTGTGGGAATAGAAAGCCTGTGTTGACTCCTCAGGACTGGGTTACTTTGACTGCAATGTAGATGGAATAGAAAGGTCCTTCAAATAAAATAAAAATTAAAAAACAAACAAACAAATAGACAACAAAACCCCATAAAAAAGCAAACAAACAAAAAGGCACAAAAAGCCCTCAAGTAGTTACACTTGGTGGACCATAGGGTTTTTAATGAAGGAGTTTTATGATATGATGCTCATCATAACAAGGGACTGGACTTGATGACTCAAAAAATCGCTTTGCTCTGAACTTTATAAATGATAGTTTCGTGACCTTTTCATGAAGACAGTGTGTGAGGTCATTTCTAAAGATATTTCTTGTGGAAAGAAATAGTTATTTTGAAAGTGTGTGGAATAAATCAGGTCTCACCCCATGCGTATAATCTGCTACAAGTTTACCTCCAGCACAGACTTAATTCATAATTAGGATTATATATAATCCTAAATTCACCTGAGAAAAGTTCCCATTTTTTTGTTAATTCACTTTGGTTCAGTCATTACTGGCCACTTCACAAACAAATACAAATTGGGATGGATCTGCTATAGAGTTAGGAATATAACTGAAGCTGAATCATAGCATAAATGTCTCTTGAAAGGGAGTTGGAATAATGGGGATTATTTTGTTCCAGAAGATGGGGCTTTTATTCAGTTCCCTGCTATTACATTTTTACCAGTGACTGCTTTCCTTTCCTCATGGCAGAGTACTCTTAGCTTGTGGCTTATAGAAAACACTGGAGAATACAGTATTTTATCAACTAGTTTATTTATTGACTTGGTCTGATGCTAGGCTGGGAGTTGTGGACATAATTCACTAAAACTCTCTGTCTGAATTGTAATAGTGGAAGGTTTAATCTCACTGGATACTGGAGATCCATGTTTTCCAGGCCACTGGCTTTGGTGTTTTACCCCCCTCTCTCTCTCTCTCATCTCATGTCTAATAGCTGATACATCACGATGCATAAAAAAAGGAATTATTAGTTGCATTAAAACTTGCAGTATAAATAGCAGAATATAAAATTAAGATAACCCTTTAGAGAGATTCATATCCCCAAGCTTCCTTATTACTCTAACTATGAAGATATCTCCTTCAGCAGCTTCCACTGGCTCAAAGAGGTCATGGGGGAATTAGCTAGTGCTATTTTTAAAAGTCAGCAATTACAACCTCCATCTACATAATCATGAATTACATCATCTGCATTCTGCCCACTGCCTGCACAAGAGCATTTTCCAACCCAAGTGATATAATAGCTGTAGTGAAAGAAACTTCAAATCAAAAAGGGTCAGAGGAGCTTAAAGCTATGGCTACTTATAACACATTAAAATCTCTGACTCTATTGGAGGCTTGCTGCACCTGGCATTCCAATTTGACTTTTTTTTTAATTTTAATTTTCAGCTTTAATTTTGGATAAATTAATGCCATAGAAAAAAAAACCTCTAGAGAAGATGTCACCACTTATAGTTTCTGAGTTTATACCATCATTTCAAGGATTTCTAGTGAAAGTTGTGGGGTTTTTCCTCTCCTGAGTATATATGCTTTATAATTGGGTTTGGCATTTTATTGCCAAGCATTCTTTCTTCTACTCTTGGTGATTTGACAATCTCTTATGATTTGTTTGTTCAAAGGATGACCTATAAAGCTGCCTGTAAGTTATCCCACTATAACGTAGAATAATAATATGAACAACAGATATCTTACAGTGTCTGAGATTTACTTCTTTTTCCTATTAAGAATTTCATCATGTCTTATATTTTCCCTAGTCTGATTTTAAAAAAATAGTTTATTTGGAGAAAACAAACAAACAAGCCCTCATATTGCATTCAAAGCCATTGTGCTGTTTTGTCTGGCTTTCTTTTCAGTATTTTGAATCTTTATTCATAATGTACTTAAGATGCACAGTCTGCTTAATATTTGCATTGCTTACACTTCACTAAACAGAAAATAAGCTTGTAAGATTTTTCTTCTTTTGACATCTTCACAGGGTTCAGTTGCTTATAAGCATAGCTTGAAGTGAGCAGTAAAAGTTAGTCCATTATCCCTATTTAACAAATTCTAATAGTGATATAAATCTACAATGCAAATATGTGGGCTGACTATTAAACACAAGATAAAACCATGAACTACTTAGGTCTACTTAGAAAATTCATAGGGTAGTGATTTTTTTTTTTTTTCCTTCCCTTTCTCTCCCTGGTAAAGTGATACTTTCTTATGAAGAAAGTCTACCCTGACCTCATACAGCATGTTATTTGTTTTAATAAAGGTCCTTATGTCTTAAAAAACCCCAAAGCAAACAAACAAACCAAATCCAAAAAACCTACCCCCTGCCCTCCCATCACCACCATTTGTTCAGTGCCTAAAAAAATTATGTCTCTCTATATGTTCTAAATCAAGCTATGAAAGGTAAAATCAATAGTACAATTTTTATGTTTCTTCTTTTCCTTAATATGAAACCAGTGCTGTGACTTAGGCTGAAGTTTGTTAATAAATCTTGGCTAATGTATCATTCAGAATCATTCTAGGCTTTCTCTTGTGGGAAGATACACATCACTCTACACACCCAAAAAAGCAGGAAGCAAAAAATGTATAAATGTTTTCAGTTTTTATTGACTTTTTAATCAACTGTAGCTTTAACTGATGGTCAACGTCAGTTTTGTACATAAAATGAAAGAAACTGGCTGTCTGTGATAATTAAGAAACAGCTAAATGAAGATTTTATTTTTTTATTATGATTTGGTTTGGGCCTAAATTCTACTAAAAGTATTTTTTAGGTACTGAAAGTTAGATCTACTTTTAAGTAGAGCTTTATTCAAGCCTGTGGGATGAGTGGTTAAGCCACTATCCACCCTATTTGGGACGCTGGCAGTTCAGTGAAGTTCCCATTGGCTGGACAAATATTCTTTGGCTGTTGTATTCCTTCAGCATTTGCTCACTGTAACTTCTCTAGTGCTCCAGATGCAGAAATAGTCTTCAAAGTGCACAGGTTAGAATCACATTTATTGCATTAAAAGCAAAAATATAATTTCTAGCTAGGCCTGATAAATAATTCCTTTGGTGACTTTTGTTCATGTACACCCCTCCTTCTTTTGGAATAGGTTTGGTTGGGGTTTATTTTATTTATTTTTTTTTTTAAATTTTATTTTTTTATTTTATTTTTTTTATTTTTATTTTATTTATTTATTTTATTTTATTTTATTTTATTTATTTTATTTTATTTTATTTTTAATAAATGTGTTTACCCTGAGTAATTTCTCAAATTTTTTTTGAATATACTTCAATTTCCCAGTTCTATGAGTGATTCCTGATTGGAGCTTTGTAATTTGCTTTGCATGTACTATCAATGAGCATACAGCACCTGACTGTCTCTACAGTCTGGTTGCATTATATATTCTAAAATCAGTTCTCCAATAAATATACTCATAATGTGACATTAGAAATGTAGTTGTAGATTTCCCTTTTCTCAATATTCTGACAAACTTTGTGTTTTAGGATATATCAGTGATTTTTATATTTTACTTGCTAGAATATTAATGAAAATACATGTGCACACATTAATATATCAACATTCTTGTCATGGTTAAAGAGGCTTGACAAGAGATAATAGAGAAAACTGTAAGAAAATGACCTGAAACTTCTTAATTAATAGATTTCTGGTTTATCAAGATCACATTCTTCATGCTTTTTTGTTTCCTGTGGCTTTCTTCTGCTGATTGAACTAGGAGCATTCAAGCAAGTTAATATCCCATGTAACTTGAAGGACATATCATTATTAATAAATGGTAATCCAAGACCTTTATTTTTATGGAGCAGACACAGAAGATTTTAGAAATCCAACTGCAACTGTCTGGATAACTTTATCAACTATTTGTCAGTTTAGCACAGACAATCCCACTGAAGCCCACTAAAACAGGAAATGGCGTAGATGATGCACCCCTAATACCACGGGAATGATCAGACCAACTTTCCCTGTGAGTGGAGAAAAAAATTCATCATTTTTTCATCTTTACACTATGACGAGAAACAGCTTCTTTAGGTTGTACTCTAGATGTGTAGTAGAAAGAAACAGGGCTTTATTAAGGCAGAATGTAATAGAAAGAGTCAAGTTTCCTTGATTTTATTTCCTTTTTTTGGTGAATGACCATCAGTGTCATTCCAGGGGGAGCATGAGTAGCTCTTTCCTACTACAGGAGAAAGAAATTGTAGGAACTTTTTAGTTGAAGCTCAACAGATCGTAATGCTCGAGGCAATAAAGATTTCTGAAACAAGATTATGAGAGTTAGCTGCCACATACAGCTGGACCATGTGCCTGCTTGTGCCAGATCCTGAACTTTTATTGTCTCCGGAATGTGCTCAATTGAATGTTATCCAAGAATTGGGCCAGGTCATCTGTGAGTGCCCATTGCTCATGCTTTGTCAGTTGTGCAATAAATAGCATGCTTTCTGAATCTCTTCTTTTGTGCTGGTTATAGAGAGCTAGCCTCAAAAGGTTGGGGGAGAAAAAAAAAAGGTTTTGTTTTAGAAAAAAAGAAAGGAGGAGAGGTGGAGGAAGCAGGAGGCGTGAACAGATGGTTCTCAGTCAGTAGGTAAATCAACAGCATTTGTCTGTCTTAAGAGGAATGTGGGATTTGTGGTTGGAACAATGTGAAGGTTTGCTAATATTCTTTGCTAAAATACCCTTTTTTTTTAATCTCTCTTTATTGCTCAGATGTTATAGACACTTCCAGCTATATTGTTTCAACGAAACATTTGCTGGAGGATGGGTTAGTTTGAATGCGAATTTCTGAAATTCTGGTAACTAATTGTGAGTGAGATTCTGCTTTTTGGTATTGCAGAATAGTTCTTACTAATAAAGGGACATCAGATACCTCTTATTTTACACCTAGATGACATGCAAATTACTTCTGAACCTCAGGAATCATAACTAGTCCCAAAAAGTTATATTTTTTCGTCTGGAAAATTTCCATGCAGTATATATTTCATCCCAGAATGCACATTAGTAAACTGCCTGCTGTATTCCTTCCAACATAATGATAATCAAGATTGCAGTAAAGCTGTTGCTTTTCCTTCCTTGTCTTGTTTCAAAATATTAATGTAGTAAATATACTGAAAGTACTTTAAAGAAATTAAGGATAAGTATTATGAATCTTCCCTGGTGTAAGGGATTAATTTGTCTCCTTTTTTTTTTTTTCTCCTGCTTGCTTTTTTGTGTGTGTGTGTGGGTTTATGTGGCTTTTTTCGTTTTTGTTTTGTCTTTTTTTTTGTTTTGGGTTTTGTGGTTTTTCTTTCTGGTTTTTTTTGTTTGTTTGTTTTGGGGGGGTTTTGGGGTTTTTTTTGGCTTGGGTGGTTGGTTGGTTGAGTTTTGGGGGTTTCTTTGGGGAGTTTTGGAGTTTTTTGGGGGAGGGAGTGGGGGTATTGTTGTTTGATTTTTGTTTGCTTGTTTTCTTAAACTGTGCTCCTCCTTCGTGTAACTTCTATATCGATCTTTTTTCTACAGCTGACCAGGCAAACACATTTCTCCTAATCCCTTATTTAAGCACATTACAGTTTTGAGACATGGACTAAAAATAGGCTACAGCTTCTGCTGTAACCTGCTGTGCTTTAAGATCTTTGTAAAAATCTTGTATGTGTCTGAATAGGTAGAGTTCAAGTGTGACTTCTTATATTCCCTCTACAGTTGAGCCACAGCAGAGCTGGTTGCAGTGGGCAACAAAGTTTAACATGCTGCTTTGTCAGAGGCTTGTCATGGGAAATAGCTTAAAGTAATTCATTTAATAAGATTTCCATGATAGCAAATAACATTTCAACAGGAAGGTTGCTCTGTGGACTAATTAAAACTAAAGCTTTTGAGACCTTTGTGCTCTCCCCCCCCCCCATGTGCCTTCAAAGAATGAGACATGAAGGGTCTTTCTGAGGTTGTTTACTAAAGGTAATTTGATAGAGTTTTGAGCTGTACTAATGAGCTCTTGCGTCTTGCATATTAAAAATTATGGCAGAATAACTCTGGGAATACCAAGTCCTTGGTTGTTGGACCACACAAAGAACTGATCTTATAAAGGTCCCAATGCTCCGTCTACGCTTTGTGACTTAGCAAATATACATCCCTACTCTTTTTTTTCCTGTTTATGTTACTGATCTCTATGGACATGGCAGCAAAGTTTGGTTTTTTTTAAATATGTAAGCTGTGTTCTGTTTAATAAATGTGTTTTCCTATACATTTATTACAGGAAAACTTGTCTTAAAATTTAAGCGTGGACTTCGTTTCGTTTTCTACTTGTATTATGAGCAACAGCAACTTTAAAGGGAAAAAACTTGGAAAGTACTTTAAATTATATCTAAGCTTAAAATTGAGGTGTTTGCTGCTACACTCATCAACAGTTTGCAGGCCAACTGTTCCAAATTGCTCTTATGGTAGGTTTCTCTCGCTGGACTGGAAAAAACCCCACATTCTGATCTTGTCCAATCCTACACATTCCAAATACCTTATCCCTGTCAGATTCTGACAGCATAAACTTCTCATATCAACAACTGTTTCTTACTCTAGCTCGGGTAATTCTTCCTCTTTTAAATGTGGGAAGAGGGATTAGGAGGAAGAGAATATAGTTATTGAGTTTTACCTGTCATTATTGGTATAACATTCCAACTGAAATAACTAAAAGGCCCTAAACTCTTGCTCAGTAACACAATATCCTTTCAGTCAAGAGTCATTTACTTATTTTCTGCCAAAGAAATAATATTAGAAAGTAATTCTGAAGTTCTGTCTTCCTTTGTATGAGTGCCTGAAAAGGAGGAATATCTGTAATATAACATGTAAGTGTTTATAATGCAGTGTTTTATATATATATATATATATATAATGCAGTGTTTACATTCTGTATTGTTTTTCTTCTCCATACATAAATACATTCCACAGCTAGTTAATGTTTAATAATTTGAAGATTGAATCTGTCAGGTTATATATATATATATATATATACACAACAATCTAATATGAACTATTTAATTGAGCACTAACTGTTTCATTGAAATTGTCCTGAAGTAATTCTGGTAGCATTCTATTTAGAACAGAACTCCAGCATTAGAGGCACTGTATGTGCATAAAAACATGCCTCCAATTCAAACATTTTATTGTCTACTGGAAAGTCAGCCAGACACAACTAATTTTCCCCATTTTTAAAGTTAAATTAGGTGGAAAAAAAAGAAGAAAAAAAACTATGTTGGCTCCAAAATGAAAGATGTCCCATTTGTTCTTTCTTCAAAATATATCTTATGAACACAAATTTTAAGACTTACTATTCCTCTTCAAACTGAAATAAGCTTTTTTTTTTCCTTCCTAATATATTAGGCACCTGAAGTTCCTAAGAAAAGTTCTTTCTTGTCAAATATTATAAACAGAGTGACAGATTTTTCAAGAAATTTCCTATCTCCAGCTTTTCCCAGACTTTTGTGTTTGAATTCCACGTTCTTTTTCATAAACAGGAAAGGAAGAGGTGAAAAGCAAGAGCTGTCATTGGCTAAAATTAGGACATGAAATAATTCTTCTGAGCCTCTCTTTTGCTATTTGGAAAACTATCAGCCTTTCATCTTGACCACAAAGCCATCTAGGCTATGAAGTAATTTGGAATGTCAGGAAATCATTCTTGGTTCAATTTTTCAAGGAATTGATGTTGATAGTGGGTGATGACTTGGAGACTTTGAGTAACAGCTAGGACACTTTCTCTACATCTGTTCAAACACAGTCTTACTTTTTAAGGGTCAGAATATTTTTAGCAAGCTAGATAAACTTCTAATTACCACTTCTTCTTTAGAAGCAGCATAATGTCACCAACATGTGATAATCCTGTTTGGGATTTTTGGTTTGTTTGTTTGGTTTTTGGTTTTGTGGTGGTTTGTTTGTTGTTTTTTGTAAAAAGAGTATTTCAAATGTACAAGCCAAGAGGTTTATAGTATTCCAAGTGTGGTGTGAATATAAACATATCATGTATTCCTAGATCTTTGAGAGTCTATACTCAGTTTTTCTTGAAGAAGCTAAATTTTGGGGGCAGAGGAAAAAAAGAACAAACAGCAGATCAAAAGTGATTGTAACACACAGGATATTTATTTTAGAAATTTGATTGACATCAACTGGTGACCTCATACAGCAAAACACTTCAGAATCTAGTGCTGCCAAAGGATGGGAGGAAGGACAAACAAGCTAACTAAAATATTGCTGCTAATTCCTTCTTTTATATCTTCCATGTTCTTCAAATAAATAATCATATTAAGAGAGAAATCTTACAGTGCTGAAGATGACAAGCTTTGTTAGATGATAATGTTTTATGCAGCGAGCTTCTATCCAAGACAATATATTGGAAATGTTTGGTAAAAGAAACACTTTTCAGTCAAATCCATCAAAAGTCTAGCACGTGCAGGTTTTGGTAGGCAACAGAACAGGGTTGAACAAAGACAAGCAGATTGAAACCCTGATTCTTTTCAGATTCAGCTCTAAAATATCTTTTTAGTAGATCAAAGGCTCACAGTTGGATTAAACCTTTAACTCCTTCACTGCAATTCTCCTTAGATCTCAGTTGATTACAAAACAACACTGCAATTCTTTTAACTGTGATCTCTATCTGAAACCACAACCCTTCAGAATCTAAAAGTTACCTTAATATTGCTGCATTTAAAAACATGTCATGGATTTTGGCAAAGGTCTGCTAAGGTTTGTTAACTTTATGCTATTCAGCCTTTTGTTAGACAGGCGGATGCAGATACGTATACAGACCTTTAACATTAATGCACTGATATTTTTTTCCAATAAGCTTGGCACACAGTCTTGAGCTGCAAGGTAGGCTCTTAACTTTAAACAAGGCTTATGGCTCTTAAGACTCTGCATAGGAACTGCTGTGCTGTCAACTGCTTGAGGGAATTCAAGCTCCTACTCTGCAGCATGTTGCTGCTGTTGGGAGAATACTGATGACTCCTGCCTGTGTAGTGAGATGTTTATGACTTCCTCTTTAAGCCTCTCCATACTAAACATATGTAAATACACACAATATATCCCATAAGTTGATTGGTGCTTCTCTCTTCCTTGTTTCACTTTGTTAATCTCTCTGTGTGTGTATTGGCGAGGAGGAGAAGCAAAGCTCTTCTATAGATAAATAATTGTTTTTTGACTGCTTGAACTGATGTGATGAATGGCACATATTTAGTAATTAACTGGTTTGTAAGAACGTTGGATTGCTGCAGTCAGGATTCCTTGTCACTCTGGCCAGCAAGTTTTCGATGGCTTGATTGTCAGGTAATTTTGGTTTTTTTCTGCTTATTCTAAAAGTCACCCTTTTGGTGAAAGAGCACCTGGGAAAACACTTTCCTTTATGGTGAACTTGAATAGTACTTCTTTCTTCCTCCCTCTGCCCTTAATCCAGCTCTTCCTGGCTTTTCTCCCCAGCAGCTCAGGTGGGAAGTCAGGTCATATCTGTGACATGTAAATGAGTCCTTAGAGATGCTCTAAGGAAGTGAGGGACAAAGCTGGAGCTTTGAGGAGGCAATTCCTTTAACCTTCCACAGGTTGGGTGCCCACAACAGGTTGTGAACCAGCTGTGAAGAGCTAGATGCTGAGGAGAGCCCTTTATTAGGTAAAACAATTAAAGAATGACAATTTACACTGAATAAGTTATTGCTAGTATTTCCCACATGGGTTAAGTTAATAGAGTAACAGCCTAATTAAAACATTTGCTGCTTCTTGCCTTTATTCTTACATGTTTGGGACAGGTCTTCTGGGAACAGCATGTGGGAAACTTGCTTGGAAACACTTCCTTCTGTGATTATGCAGTGATTTGATTGTAATGACATTGTTAAAGCATGAGCTAATGAAAAGGCTGAATTCTGACTTGAAGGCCTTCCAGTTCTGCACTTCCTTTTTTTTTTCATTTTATAAACCCCCTACTTTTTCTGCTTTAAGATGACTTATTCTTTCCCTAACATCCTTTTATTTGTGTAGAATTTCTAAATGATAGTTATTGAGTCATTTCTCATAGAATCTATAAATGAGAGGAGTCTTTTTATTAATGGTGAAGTAACAGAAGCTGGAAGAAAGAACTTGCAGATCTAGGGTGGTCTCATCTCTTTAGCTATTAGCACATCTCCACATGTAAACATAACATTCATTTGCTCTGAAACACTCACATTTAGTTGCTAAGTCAGTAAGACAACATATCCTTAGAATATGTTCAGAACTGATGTGATCTGGGAAATACTTGTCTTTTTGTTCTTATCCTTACTCATCAATTTTGAAATACTCTGAGTAAGGCTACAGTCTTACTTTCACTTTTCTATATAAATGTAGACTTTTATAATAGCGTGGATCTCCTCCTTTCTCATTCTTCTGAAATATTTTTCATGTAAATGGATGTAAAGCACTGGAACAGACTGCCCAGGGAAGTGATTACAGTCACAATCTCTGGTAGTGTTAAAAAAAAAGTGGATATAGCACTTGAGGACATGACTTAATGGTGAACATGGTAGTGATGCTGGGCTGATGGTTGGGCTTGATCCTAAAGGTCTTTTACAGCCTTAAAAGTTCTATGATTCTATATAGTAAATTCTGCTTTCTTCTGGTACTGTAAGTGGGGAAACAGGAAGTTAGGAAACCAGACTGAATGGACATTTTCTTGGTAATTTTTTGTGCAATTCCACACTGATATTTTTCTGTCATTTTCTAGTGCTTAGGATTTTCTATGTAGACCTGATAACTTCAAGAACAAGATACAGATTTTTAAGGGGGGGGGGGAGGGGGGAGAGATAACTACAGGTACATGGACACACACACAGTGTGTAATTATCTGTTCATTGCCAGTTATTCTCTGAAGAACTTCAGGTTGCAGGTGGTTGGTAGCTGAAACATCTTCAGTTGCTACTCTTTCCATATCAACATTCTCTTGGGGAAGACAAGACAAAAACAAAGTATTTTTCAGTTAAACTTGTGCTAGCAAAGAATATCAGTTGTATGCAATGTAGGGCATCTCTGTTCCCCTCCCTTGTTACTTCCACTTTCATTTGTTTTCAGTAAATGAGAACAAGCTCTATCAAAGATGTCTTACATTTTGAAGGTAATCCCTTTGGAAATGAAAGAATGAGACATGCTTTCATGAGGGACATAGTTTTAAAAGCCCTTTTTTCTGTCCTGTTTTCAAACACAGCACCTTTTAAAGAATAAGATCACCATCTTATCTTTCATTGTTTGGCAAACGCTGAGCTTCATCTTTTGTCCTCTGATTTCCGACAGGTCTCAGGGTGAGCAACTCGGGTTTTCTTGTTTGTGCACACTCAGATATAACGATGTTTTCTGCACTGTTCTGAGAACAAAAGTCTGTCCCTTTTTCCTGGAAGGGGGGTTGCAAAACTCCTCAGGCTGAAGCCATATCTTGACTGCAGAATGACAAGCCACACCTTTGCTGTCGCTAGCTACCCGTTGTAGGTAACAGCTTTAGCAGTTTGCTAGACTGTGCAAAACTCGAGCAGTCCTGTCACATCTGTAACTGGTGTTCCTGTGTATGAGTGTGTCTCCTTATTCTCCAGTTGTGTTGGTGAAGATGGAGGAAACAAAAATTCCACAGCAACCCCAACTCAAAGAAGTGATAAGTTTTTCACAAAACCAGCTGTCTAGAGAAATCTCTCCTCTCCAGCATCCTCTCCAAAATACAAAATGCCTCAAAAGAGGGATGTTGTAATTCAGAGTGGCACTCTGATAATTCACATAGGTTCTAATCTGGGAATCTGTGTGTCATGTTCTGTCTTCAGTCTCTCTTCTTTGAGGCACCAAAATGTGCTGCCCAGTCCCTCTTGTTGCCTTTCAGCTTGGAATCATCACTATAAATATCTTGCTATATAATTTGCTTCCTGTAACAGAAAGAATGCAGAAAAGTTGTATAAGAACCATGTTTTGAAAATGAATTGTTGCATTTTAGACTGTTGTTTGTCGATGATGTAAGGCTGTTGGAAGTTTACAAACCTCTCTAGACTAAGGAAAAATATATTAAAACTTACTTTATTGATGAGAAAAAAAGAGAAACCCCCCCCAAAAAACCAACAACAACAAAGAACAAATCACAAACAAAACCCAAAACAAAACACAAATCATTTCTCCCCCATATTTCTAGATCCCAGTACAACCTTTTATGTGTAATGGAATGAGAATCCTCTTTTCTTGCACACTTTTCCCCTTTTCTGCACCACTGCAAAAACAGTGGGAAAAGAAATAATGTAAAAGAACATGAAGCAAAGTATAAGTTCAGTTTTGCTTGTTGTTGAATTAAGCCTTTTGGTTTTGAATGAAAGAAATTATCAATTTACTTTCTTTAGCAATCACAGAATGGGTCAGGTTGAAAGGGACCACAGGGGGTCATCTGGACCAACCCCCCTGCTCAAGCAGGGTCATCCCAGAGCACATGGCACAGGACTGGGTCCAGACAGTTCCTGAATCTCTGCAATGAAGGAGACTCCACACCTTCTCTGGATAATCTGTTCCAGTGCTCAGTCACTTGCACAGTAAAGAAGTTCTTCCCCATGTTCAGGTGGAACCTCCTGTGCATCAGTTTCTCTCTGTTGCCTCTTGTCCTATTGCTTGGCACCACTGAGCAGAGTGAGCAGAGCCATCCTCTGACCACCCTCCCTTTAGATACTGATGGGCATTGATGAGGTCCCTTCTCAGTCATCTCTTCTCGAGGCTGAACAGGCCCAGCTCCCTCAGCCTTTCCTTGTGAGAGAGATGCTCCAGTCCCTTAATCATCTCTGTTGCCCTCCACTGGACCTGCTCCAGGAGCTCCATGTCTTTTGTACTGAGAAGCCCAGAACTGGACACAACACTGCAGGTGAAGCCTCACTAGGGCTGAATAGGGGGGCAGGATCACCTCCCTCGACCTGTTGGCTTTTTATCAGGTCAGCCCCCAGCCTGTACTGATGCCCAGGGTTATTTTTCCCCAGATACAGGACCCTGCATTTGCTTTTGCTGAATTTCAGACAGTTCTTTTCTGCCCATCTTTCCAGCCTGTCAAGGTCCTTCTGAAGGGCTGCACAGCACTCTGGGGTATAAATCCTTCTCTCTTTGAGCAGAGCAGAAGTGCCAACCAGCAATCAAATACTTTTTGGTCTGACACATTTGATATATTCAAAAAAATTCTCACAATCAGGAGCAGACAAAAACCAGCTCATAACTTTCAACAGCAGAATTCATATACATTTCAATTAAGGGTCCATGATATGATGCATTTTGAAGATGTGTGCAACAAGGACTCTACATTAAAAAATGCAGATATACATGCTTCCGAAACTTTTTTGTGCTTTGGCTCTGATTTTAGCTTCTTATCACAGGAAATGTACCTCAGAAAGTTTATCATGTTGTTTTAATCAAAAATCTGGCAGCTGGATTACAAAATGATTGGTTTGATTCAAGATATGGGCAAGTAATTCCTTTGAAGTTATGAATTGCTCATTCATCCTCCATTAAAATAAGAAGCTCAGATCTGGTATTCACAGTCTAATCCAGTGCTATGGAAATGCAGCAAATTTTCCTGTGTTCTTTTGAACTTGGTTACAAAGGTCTTCTACACAGTGTGAAGTGATGCCACAAGTGAGCCGATTTTTAATAAATGTAGCTTTATTTCTCAGGGGTAAGATGCCTAAAACTTTCAGCATGCAGACTAGAACGCCTTGCTATGTGGCTTCTTCCTTTTAGTGTTTTCAGGAACCTTAATACAGCTAGCCTGCATAACAACTTCATTTCCTTGACCAATTTCTTAAAAATGAACCATTAAGCAGCAGTTCCAGTTTGTCCCTAAGGTAATCAGCAGTGAATTTATTAAATGACTTGTGATTTGTCAAGTAATGATATTTGATGTTTCAGTGTTTCATAACAGCAGTAACTTTTGTACAAATCAGGAAAAATGCTTTCTTACCTTCTTGGTATATTAGGTAAATGTGATTCTATTTGTTCAGGAATTCTTTCTTTTCGTCATTTCTGGTTGCTTTTAAGTGCATATTCCATACATCAACTTGAATAACAGCTCCGGTACAACAACAGTTACTGAATGTTGCAAAGGCAGGTGGAGATTTTTTTCTACTTGTTGCCTTTTTCTGTGGAAGTGATCTGGAGAAAGCTTTGCTTAAGTGCTCCCAGCTCTAAATTGAACAACAGAACAGTGTAAACTTAAACCCTTTAGTTAACTTGCAAAGAGCAGGAATAAAAGTGATAGGTAAATGTAAATGTTTATAGGCCTAACTTGTAAACTGGCCAAGCTGGCATTTTTTTCAGAGCAGACATTTACAAAATGGTCTAAAGAGCAGCTTCATGTGACACCTTTTTGTCCAAGTGACTTTGAACATTAATATTGAGAGAGCTGCCAAGCCTTGCAGTTCCTATTTCTTTTTTCTTCTTCCCTTGTGCCAGGGAGAGACTTTGCAGCTAGATGGGTACCCTCACTAGGAGGAAGAAGAGCATAGTGGTGGTTTAGTCTGTGAAAGGTTTAAAAACTCTCTCCTAGGCCTAGCCCAGAGCGGAAGGCTACTGCATAGTCCCAACCTGTGGCCAGATGTGTCGTTGTTTTCTCTCTACCTTGTGATGACAGAACTCGCCTTTCTCGATGCTTTAACTGACTGGTTCATGCAGGAATTTTTCCTTCTGGTATAGAATGGTATTTGAAGAAGCTTTCATGTGCTCTTCCAAGTGGAGCAGCAGGCTGGTGCAGAGGGAAGGTGGGCACCACTGTGATGTACCTGTTCCTACAACGTGAAATACAATTCCTACAGTGGGAAATAAAGGGCCCATAAAAGGCTTATGTAGGAGGAAAACCACTATTGGCAGAGTTGCTCTAAGTATGTGGCTGGGCTGTCATTCTGGTGTTCATGTTGTGTTAAAATAATACATAACACTTTGTCAGAAATGTCTGCCTTTCATCAGGAAAGGATTTATTCCTGTATTTCTTTTGGTAGTGCCTGTCTCTCTCCTTCAGCTAAATTTGCTTGGGGGTTTTAGTAGTAGCTGGAAAGAAATACTGACCAATCTGTTGCCCACCTTCTCTTATTTGACCTAAGGGAAAGGGAGTTTGTCTTCCAGAGAAACAATTATGTGTATTAAAGCCTGGGAAGAGGCTGGAAATCACCTGCTGATGGGAAGTAGAGAAAAAAATATTTTGTCGCCCTTTCCCTCTATGTGAGGCCTTTGCTTTTGCTTTAATAAATTGTCTATATTTTGACCACAAGGTTTTTTTTTTTCCCCCCCATCTTTTCCCATTCCCCTCCCTGCTGAGGAGGGGAGTGATGGAGCAGCTTGCTGGGCAAGTGGAATGCAGCCAAGGTCAACCCATGACCACGGATGTTAGAATAAGAAACTCAGAGCAGCAGAAAACCCGTAACAGTCATTGTTGCTATGGTGAAAAAAATCAAGCAAAATAATTAAAATCCTTCTTTTTCTCAATAGGGGAAGATCGCCCCCATAGCTTCCCTTTTTCTTAGCGAGGCTTGGAGGTGCCCCATGATTTTGCACATTATCTTTCTGTGAGTAGGACACCTGTTCTTGAGTTGTTAAGGTGATGGATGTCCCAGAAGGAACTGCACGCTCAGTAAAGCCTGGCATTTTAGGCTGTTTATATGTCTGGTTTAGGGGGCAGCTAAATAAATGCTAATTGACTTCCTTGGTCTGTCAGTTGGAAGATATTACTTTGGTTTTAGGTAAGAAGTGTCCAAAATGACAAAGGATGAGTGGACAAGATCTGCAAAGATTCTCTCACCCTCTACCCTCACAGACACTGCAGGCCTAGGAGTGCTCTGCCAGTGGTGCAGCAAGCAGGAGACACAATGCTTCAAACAAAGTAGCTTCTGTATTACCTTGCTCCTGCTGTCTTCTATATTTAAGCATGCTGACATTAGGTGCTTTCATATGTGAACACAGCATGGAATATACTGTTAATGGGAGTGGAAGCAAAGGGGTTAACCTGTGGAGAGAGTCGCTGACATGTGTCACTGCACTGGGGTCTCCAACGTGCTCAAACACAGCAGTCAAAAGCCATTTGGAGTATATGGCTGGAAGGAGATCTGGTGTGAATATTCATGAAACTTCTGCCTTGGGTGGCAAAAACCAAAACGCTCTGACCCAGATCACAAAATGATCAAAAAAATTCCTTTTTGTGGAAAATTTTTGTTAGCTTCGTGGCACTTGCCGTCAGTCTCTTGGCAGTATAAGTCTCCATGGCAGCAACCCAAATAATTGTTCTACTTGTATGAGGCCCTTAAACTAGAGTCCAGGACTAGCTTTGAGTGACAAGCCTTCAGAGGCCATTAGCTGCATGTTTTTCTTTGAGAGGTCTCAAGTTAGCATGCTATTTCTGTGCTTGTAGAGTGAGATTTTTAGGAAAGTGACTGCTAGTCGTTCCCAAGTTGTTACTGCTGTCTACACAAGTCAATCCTGCTTTGCTGAGTTAAAAGGGAGCAGCGTTGAAATGAAGACATTCCTGGAAACTGATGTCAAAAGAAGGACTAAGGAAGCTGTGGTCTTGCTGGTCACTGGGGCAGTAGACATCTCAAAACATCAAAAAGCTGAGATACTGATGTAATTTCCATAGATTCTTCTGGTACTGCAACATCCATGTTTTCTAAGTCTCTGAGCCTGGCCTGCAGTCCAGTGGGGTACCTTCAAGGGTTCTGAGAAGCTGTCTGATGTCATTGAGAGGCTACTCCCTGTAATTTTTGGGAGGTGATGTCAACCTACTTGTTGCTGAAAGTAGGTAAACTTCATATTCCTCTTCAGAAAAGCATCCTATAAGAGACACATCTAGGCAGACAAAGGACAAGGTGGCTGGGAACCACATAAAATCATAGGATATCATGAGTTGGAAGGGACCCAACAGAGCTCATAGAAGTCCATCTCTTGGCCCTGCACAGGACAGCCCTAAGAATCACACCATGTTCCTTGGAATGTTGTCCAAAGACTTCTTGAGCTCTGGCAGGCTTGGTGCTCTGATTGCTTCCCTGGGGTGCCTCTTCCAGCACCCAGCCACCCTCTGGGTGAAGAATTTTTTCCTAATATCCAACCAAAACCTCCCCTGACAGCTTCGTGCCCATTCCCTCAGGTGCTGTCACTGGTCACCAGAGAGAAGAGATCAGTGCCTACCCCTCTGCTTTCTCTCGTGAGGAAGCTGCAGACTCCAAAAATTTACCAAGAAAGGCAGATTGTAGTTGGCTGTACCAATTGCTTTCTGTGATGAGAGGATCTGTTGCATGGGCAAAGAGACAAATGCTTATTTTTTATCTTAACTTCATCACACCTATTGACATGCTTTTCCAGCACATCCTTATAGCCAAATTGCTGAGATATGGATTATTTAAGTGGATGAATGTTGTCTGGAAAATTGGGTGGACCATTGGGCTCAAGGAGTTAACCCCATTCAGCATTTTTATTCATGATCTGGATAATGACACAAAACTCTTGGTCAGAAAGTCTGTGAATAACCCCAAAAAACGAGGGCAGCATTCAATACACTGGAGGACAAGGCTACCTCCTCACATTAGAACCAGGTTTCTGTTTATATCCACCACTGTTATGAGGGAATGACCAGAATACACAGAACCTTGCACCAGGGCAACACATCCCAATCTGTCTGTCCAGGAAAAAATAAGGCAGCTGCACATTAGACATGTAGATGATTTTCTCTTGTGTTTTCATAAGACTCAGAAGGAGGACTAGAAGGCTTTCTTGATTTTTGTAAAGACTTCAAACTAGGAATTGGCTTTCTCAGTATGAAATGAAGCTTAGCTGTGATTCTCATAAGGCTCAAAGATAAATTCATGATGCTTCTGAAGTTAACAAGAATGCTAGGGATAATATACTTAGGAGCAGGTTAATCTGGGTAGGTAGGGAAAGGAGGAGAGGAACATTGCATAGAAGAGCAAAAGAAGTGCATTGTAAACAGGTTTATCCAATAGTTTATTCTGATGCCAGACAATCCTCTATCTTTTAATTGTAATGGTTTTCCTTTCCGCACACTTCTGTAAGGCAGGGAAAAGCAAATTTGTTATCCATGCCTTGATTATTCAGGTGGAGGGATAGTCTGCCCTCCTCAGTTCTATGTGAACAGCAACCTCCTGAGGCTACAGCAGAAACATTTCCTTTCCTTTTCTTTTCTTTCCCCCCCTCCTCTCTTTAGGAGCATTTTCTAAGATGGAAGTTTTTGGTCTACCTTGCTACCTGCCACTCTGATTGTCAAGATCTCTTTTATAGCATTACTGTCAATACGTCGCTAAAAAAGAAAACTGTATTTTTTATAGAGTCGTGGAATATTTTAAGGCAAAGTTTGCCTCCTGTTTGGTGCTCCTGGAGAATAACTTGCAGGAATATCATTGAACAAAGACATTCTAACTCATTATAATTACTCTGAAAGCGACATGCTTGAGGGGGGCCCTGGGGAAAGCAGAAGGATGTACAATACACGGATATGTCGGAAATCACAAGAAAAATGTAGTTCTGGCCACCAATTAATGGAAACTAATTGATTATGCTTTAGTTGACCTTGATTATCCATTAGGGAGTGTCAAATGGAAAGTCAATATAAATGACAAAATGTGAAAGTGTACTGTAAATCAGGTGCATCAGTGACATCTGTCGAGAGTTCAAAATGCTGCTCTAGGAAAAGGCTCAGGATTTTAGTGCTTTTCTCTCTGATAACCTTTCTACACTGTGTGTTAGTCTCATAGTGACAGAGTGTCCCTGGCAGGGATACAAACTACATCTTTAAAGGTAATTAGAGTCAATGCACGCTTTTCTCTAAATAATTCTTTTGAACATATGGATGTGCCTTTTTAGAGGGAATGCATCCCCCATAATCTGTAATAGTATTTTGGTGGTACGGGGAAGTTCTGGTCAGTGACACTTCACAGGCATGTGTCCTTAGTATCAAACCTAATGCAAACAGGTCTTTGCAGCTTAGTGCAGTAAAGAAGTTTTGTTGGCCATCTGTGAGTTTTTATATCCACAAGTCGTCTAAGAATCAATGTGCAAAAGCAGGAGAATTTGGGGATGTAATAAAGTAGATTCTCTGCAGAAATGCAGCTTACTACAGGGGTATTTTTTTTCTCCCAAGTTCACACCTCTGGAAAGGGAGAGGAAGTTGTTAGACTAAAGTATATAAGGTAACACAAATACCAGGAAGAAGGGAGAGTATTTTCTAGCCAGCTGACAGTCAATCTGCCAGTTCTTCTCACAATCTAGAAGTCTTTTGTTCAGGTGTGTAGCAAATTTGTGGTGGTTACTCCTGAAACACCTATAGAATCAGTACAGAGGAAGACCAAAAACTTACAGTTTGCTTGTCTTACCTTTGGCCAAGCTTTGTGATACTGAAAACAAGCCATGGTACAAGGAAGCTGATCATAACAGTATAACTATGTGGTGCATGTCATGAACAGCCTCTCTGCTTCGTATCTGCACAAAGCTGATATTATTTAAATGCATAATTATGTCCACAGAGTAGTTTCTGATAGAAGTTGCCTGATGCTTTAGCTGTCTTTGGGATTTTTGCCCAAAGCTGTATTTCACCCTGAGCAAACTGGGAGCTCAGGTGATAGTGATCTTCTTATATATTAGGATTACATTTAGTCTGCAAAACCTAGATGATTTCATGCTTCTGTAATGGAGTTGCCCAAAACTCTCATTTGTAAAAAGAGGTGATGGAGGAGGAGGGAAATAATAAGTAATAAAAATAATCCTCCATGTCCTGAATATTAAGGTGAACTCTTGCCTTTCTAAAACAAGATGTTTTCCTTAATATGTATATGTACATATTATATACCACATCTATTAATCTTAGAGAAAATATTTCAGCTGTGACTTTAAATTCATAGTATCTTCCCTGCATCTAGACTAATGAACTGCAAGTCCATGCTGCTACTGTGTTCTAAAAGCACTTTCACAACATACTAATTTTGAAATAATATTTGTATTTACTTCAGGACTTGTAGTGGTTTAGTAAAGCACAGCATTGAACAGCTGGTCAGTTGCTTTGTGTCTAAAATGTGAAAATAATAAAGCAGTGAGAAATTAGACTATTTTTAAATTATCTCCAAAACATTTGTTTAAAACAATTAATTAAATTTATTGATGCTTGCATTAAAAGTAGACTCAACATTTTAATATGTTGTTTATATGGAAATGCCACTTCAGTAAACTTTAGCAGTTAAATTCACAGTCAAATAAAACAGCAAGCCTTAAGCAGGAAGCAAGTATTTACTTTGCTAGTACGTTTTTTGGTCCATTTTTAAAGCATCATGGATAAGTGATTAAGATGGATTCCTAGTGACAGTGCCTGTTCAAATATATGATGTACTTTTCCTTCTAGAGTTTTTCCATTTATCAGAAAGGGAAAAGCCTAATTGGGTGGTACTTTAGCAAATTTGTTTGAGTATTCCATCGTGTTTACTTGACACAAAATAAAAAATGAGCACGCAGCACCCACACCCCCTAAACAAACAGACAAAAACCCCAAACCAGGCATGTTATACTACTAAATTTAATGTCATTTATTAAAATTTATAAAAAGGACTGAAAAGAGCATTTGTGTCCTAACCTTTAACATTAATCCCGCTTCAATTCTTTAGCTTAATGATAAACATGCTCAAATACCTTCATAATTAGGTAACTTACTCCAATACACCCTCTTAGATGTTTCTTGATTAAATGGCTGATTTTCTTTCAAAATACAGATAGTTTAATCTTATTTTTTTTTTGCCAATAATATTAATAGAAATGAACATTTGATCCACAAAGAGGCCTGTATGATAACTATTTGGTTTGCAAGGATTTATTATGGTATAATTATATTAACATAAATAAAACATAAGAGTTATGTTAAAATATTATCACCATAGCTGCTGCTACTGTTGGTATTAAAAAGACAAATAGGTTCTTTTTTCATAGCACCAAATAAAGATAATGTTTATAGCTAAGTTATCCTATTCTGCTTATTCTTGGAATATAAATGTATGAAAAGTAACATCAGACTGGTAAAATAAGAGTGAATGTTTGTCTCTCAGAAAAACTCGCTTTGTCCTCAAGAATCAAAGCTAACTACAATCATGTTCTTAGTTCCAGGATAGTTTTGTTCTTTGTCATGCAATGCATGCATTACTTTAAATAGAGTTTTAATGCCAAGAGATAAAAATGTCTTAAGTGTTGCTATGGTTCTAGAAGGGTCTAGCTTCTTTAAAAAAAAAAAATCCACTCATACAATGGCAAATACTATGACACATTGTTTTGCAATTGCTACCTCAGTGGGCATTAATACCATTATAGAACCAAGGAAGAGATTTGTGACACAGAATATTATATTGAAACTGACTCTTGCTTCTCTTCGTGTTTAAAAATCTCTTTAGTGTTGAAGTGCTGACACACAGGATTTTTCTACCTGCTTTACTTTTGATCTTAGTAAGGAGAACTATTTCTTTATATCCATGGGTATACATATATGTACACATATACAAAGATATGTGCCCCCATTTACACAAAGATATGTCTACATGAGTATTTTGTTAACATTTTCAATCTTGAATGCAGTCAAAGTGTAAGACCTCAATACCTTTTAGCTTCTGCGGTTTTGCTCCTTGTAGTACACAGCCACTTAACTTCAAAGAAATTACCACAATTGCTGTTAGTATTCCCTTTTGTGTGACTGCATGTGATCCTGGCTTGGTTCAGAGGAGCTCCTGTGCTATCTTGAGAGATAAGGATAAGCTGATAAGCCTTCCAGCTGTTCTGGTACAAATTATTTGTGCAAAATGCTTTCATTCTGCCCTGTGTAACAAGGACATCCTCTTTCCACTGCAATCCATTTAGCTTATTGTAGAGACAGCTAAGAGATAATTTGATCATCTTCTACAAGTACCTGCACAGGAGGGATGTTTTTGATGGCAAAGAACTGTTTACTAAACCCTTTTCTCTGCTAGATCAATCTCCACTACTGATGCTAGACAAATGAAATGGAAAATAAGGTGTAACTTGTACTTTTCCTTTTCCTTTTTTTTTTTTTTTTTAAGCAATTAGGAACAAGGACAATTAATGTTTGGAATCACTTATCAGGTGAGGTCATGCACTCTTCCTATTGTGCAAACTTTACAAGAGGGTTGGATAGCTTCCAAAAGGTGTGCTATAATTTTAACCACCGCAAGGTTACAGGTTTCACAGAGACATGTCTGAGCGAGGTTCAGCAGAAGGAGGTCAAACTGCTGGTTCTCAGTTGTTGCTGCTAGCTTAAAAAAATATTAATCTTTCTTTCAAATTGCTCTTGACAGATACTGTCATGAGCTTTTCCATGCGCCAAAAGTCCTGAGGCAAAACTCAAGGAAGACTTTCTGACATCAATGGGCTTTGGATCTAATCCATAGACGGCTGGTTCCTTCTGGGAAACACTGAGTAAAATGTAAGAGAAAAGTTTTACGCAAGTATTAAAGCAGCAACCAAAGTATGTTATAGCAGTGGCATTTTGAGAGAACGGAGGGGACAAAATGAGAATTGGAGGAAATTAATGAAGTCATCTCTAGCCTGTCCTGTAGTCTCTCAAATTCAACATATAAAGTAGTGTTTTTAATATGAAAAGTCATCTCTTCAATATGCTGTAAAGGAACAGATACATGCTTGTCTCTTGACTACCAGATCTTCACCAGATTAATCGTGGCATGTTGGCTTACCCAGTCATGTTGAACATTTTGAACACCTAGCCTGGTGTAATCTTTCTGTGAAAATCAACATAATTGCTATATCCAAATTAGGATTTATTTTATAGGCCTGAAAGAATAAAATATGCTTATGCAGATATTTTTAGGAAGGATGAATTTCACTTTGTTTAAGAAAAAAAAGGAAAAATTTAGTAGCAGTCATGTGAACATCCAGACTGTTTTGAAATGTGTACTGTGGCAGTGAGTGTCAAGAGCACTTTGTAAGCAGATGAGAAGTTTCTGAACACGGTGTTACCAAATGTGTTTTTCCTCCTAAGCCAAAAATGGGAATTTTGTGTCTCTGGTAAGAATAGTAGTGAATTTAAGAAAGGTTACTGAAATGCAGGAGATAAATAGTAATCCATGCTTGCTATCACTAGCCTGAGCTCAACATGTACTAATCATTAGAAACTCTGTGAAAGTAAGTGGAAAGAAAAATCAAAATCCCTGCTGAACACCATGAACTTTTGAATCCCTGAAGGATCATACACATTGCTCTGTCTACGTACTTGAAGCTAAATCATCTCCTTTCCTGCCTGCTCAGCTCCGTCAAAAGCTGGGTCAAAATTCTTGTGAGATTTATTTATCTTTTCTACATTCAAAAGGTAATTTCTCCCTTCTCGCTCATCTTTCCAGCATCTGTCACATTAAACTTTTCACTATTATTGCTATAGGTGCTAATCTTGAAGCTCAGCCTGTCCTGTGTCTTTCCTCATGTCTCCTTATATTGACTGATCATTTTTCAAGGAAGTAATTTTCTCTCTTACACTTCTTTTACATTTTCTTGTGCCACATCTCTGAAAATCCCACCATGTGTGAGACTCCTCTGATGAATGGGCTTGTCTGGAATGTAGATTCTTATGTGTGAGAGAGGAAGGTATTCACCCCTTCACCAAATGTTTCATTTTGGATCTTTTTGGTGAGACTGCACTTCTTTTGCTCGTAATGTCTTCTGATGTACGTAAAATAACTTATCAAATTTTTAATTTTAGAGAACTAATCAAGAAAAATAGTCTTTATAGCCTGAGAAAAATAATCTGTCCTTGATTGACTCTTCCAGTAGCAGCTATTTTTACTGCAGCAGCAGGAAATAGTTTAAGTCTCTTTATAAAATAAAATGTCCAGAGAAAATCACTTGTCTTTCCTTTCACAGAAACAACAAACACATATAGCCAGATGACCCCAGTCCCACTGTGAAATAATTTTAGCTTGTCCACTTGTTATCACTTGAGGTATTCCACTGATTTCACAGCTGTATTCCTTGTATCTTCTCCCTGCATGATACCTTAAGGTCTGCTCCAATTTATTTATTTAGATTTTATGCACAGGGATAAGTTACAACTCTTTGATACAAAGCATTTCATTTTCCAGGACACCCCACAGATATTAGCAATTACACTGGAATACAAAAGCTTTTCATCCAAGCAAATAATTTGTTTTCCAGTAAAGAATACAAGATCTCACCTCTGAAAAGGGATTTTTTTTTTTTGTTTCTGTTTCTCTCATAACTGTGAATGACCTGTGAGACCCATCTGGTCTTTCCACAAATGAGAGGAAGAAAACCCTTCAAGGGTAAAATATTATTTATTCTATGAGAAAACAATTTTAAATTAGAAAAGGAAAATGTTTGACTTTATAACACTGCGTGTGTCTGATTTGAATCACTCGCAGCTTGTACTAATACACCCTCTTAAAATGTTATATTGCATAATATCTACGTGGAAAGTACAAAAACCTTTCTCACCAGTAAGCAATTGCATATGGTCTGAAAATTAATCCCTCACTACCAGAATACATAAATAGAAAGCCAGATTTGTTAGTGGGCTCCAGCTGCTTTGTGCTTCTCAGACAGTGCAAAATAACCATAGACCCAGCTTAAATGTTCAGCTAAAGCGGGTTTACTGCTTCTTTCCATTACCAAAGCAGCAGAAAGCAACTGGAGGGGGCTCGTGAATCTGGCCTATTCTGCAACTCGATGCCACAACCCGTGTTGTACAACAATACTAACAGCCCAGGACGCGTCAGGACTTTGCAATTGCTAACTGCCAGGACACTTTTGTGAGCTGAGAGCCTGTGATTACACAGATGTTAGGTGGAAGAATAAAGAGGAGAGGCTTTGCAGTATTAAGTGTCTAATACATTTACAACTTTCCACCAGGAGAAGTGTGTGTGTGTGTTCAGGAAATTTGCATGAATCATGCTGTGCAGTTCAGATAATGGTCAAGTTCTAACGTGAATATACACAACTACATTGGATTCTGGGAAATGGGAAGTTTTGTTCCTGCTCTGTCAATGCTGGCTTATCCTGATCTGTTTTATGTGTTCTGAAATTGCTTCAGAATTTACAAGGTCAGTTACTAGCTCACAGCTGACACATGAACACTTCTCCAACGATATATTTAGTTTTCATATCATACTGTGTATATATCTCTGGTACTTTTAATTCTGTTCCGAGACCGTAAAATGCTCTGGGTTTGTAGCCCATATATCTGTAATCCCAATATTCAGTTACATATTCAAAATAAGGAAAGAAATCCCAGTTGTCCGTGTGAATCACCTATAAAGAATAGTGCAAGAAATCTTGACAGATGGAGCATTATTTTCCCCTTGCAGGCAGAAATTTGGATTCCTTTCCAAACCATCTGATGTAGAGATTATGTAGAGGTGGAGGATATCACCTACAGCAATGTAAATTTGCATAAGCATTAGGGGTGTTTAAGCTAAAAGGATTCCAAGCTGTGATGCTGATGTACCAGCAGTCAGGAAAGACTCCATGCCAACTGCCCAGCTAACTTGCAGGCAGTCTAGTGGGGATAGTTTGTATCAATGTCTTGAGTTCAATACCTGGATCTGCATCACCCACTCCCTAATCGGATGGATTAGGCTGCCTGTGGTCAAGATCAGCCCTCCTGTGGTGCTGTGAAAAACAACTCTGGTGCCCAAGGCTTCATCACCACGGCCCCTGCCCCCACTGCTCAAGGATGAGGAAGGAGTTGACATTATGAAAAACCTTATGTTGGTTGGACTATCCCCTAAAAGATAAAAGAAGGCAAAAATGAAAAAAATGGTCAAGATGTGGTGGTTGGAACAGCCGACACCTCCAGACCTGTTATGAGCATAAGGTCACAGCATCATTATTCTGGTTTTGACAGCCTGTTTGATGTAGCACAGACTGCACAACAATGGCATGTTTTTGTTTTACCAAGCTAAAGATCTTGGTATGTGGTAGCCTAATACAGTTGACACAACCTTTTTCTATTGGTCTTTTGTATATTTTCCCACAATGGCCTGTTATATTTAATGACCAGCTGTTGATGATTTTACGAATATTTCTGCATGACTTGGTACAGCTTTTGATGAAAGAGGATTAAGCTAAAGTGCAATACCTTGTGCTTGCCTCAGTCCAAGGCGTCATGTGCAATTTCCACAGTTCAGCTGATGCTGAAGGGAACCTTGACAATCTGTCATGCCAGGAGATATATCAGAGCCTGTAGGAAACAACGAATTCCAGAGTTACTGATAAAGGTATTTTGTGCCTAATCATCTGTTTACATTCAGAATCCCACTTGCATGACAATCTAAGGCTGCTATGAATATTGTAACACTCCCAATTACTTGGAAGAGAGCTTAATTTAAGTGCACAAAAAGAATACATGTAATAAATGCAATCATGTAGTGCTTTTCATGAGTGGTTCATTCCTATGTATTTTATTGTAGATCCTAAGGGGAAAAAGGATTATCTTTTTTTTCTCAGGGCAAGCTTGTAAAATAGCTCTTTTTAACTCTGTTATATATAATAAACTACTATATACATGTAATAGGAGATCCTTTATTATCCTTTTCAGTTTTATATTCTCAAAATTTAGGTGATCAAAATATACTGTTTGATTTTTTTTTTTGTTAGAGAGCCTGTAATTCAGGTAATTATTTGTTTGAATTGCTTAAACTATACTATCCTTTTTCATGTATTGTTTTCTGTAAGTGCATACTAAATTCTTTAGCATAGTCTTAACTGTTAGACTTTTTATATGGGAGTAATTGGGTTAATCTTATGCCCTACAGCATCCAGAATTGTGGTCTCTTTTATTCTTACATATCATAAAATATAAAACTCTGTTTTCCAAGAGGAATTAATTTAGCAGTTAGTGAGTTCTAGTAGCCATACAATGAGGAATCCACTATAGTAGGGCTGGAACCAGAATAGCCTTGGATAGGCTTTTTCTTTTTTACTTTTTTCCACACCCATGACAATGCTTGCTGATGCTTCCAATTAAGACACCTTCATCCTCTGTGTATCTTTTGCCCAACTCTTTTGACCTCTGCTTCTAGAGCAGCCTGCCAGGATGGAGAATTCATGCCTAAGTCATCATTTTAATCAGGCTAATGCATTGCAAGGAATTAATAACTTCATCATTTCTCTGATACTGTTCAGCTTACTGTTATCAATACTTGAGGTTACTGGAAAAACTACAGAAGTCCCCCTTAGGGAAAAATGCTTCTTTTTACTTGTCTCCTTTGAGACAGGACTTGCATATTTTGTAACCCACCAGCTCTTTCAAGGCATGTTATCTGTTTGCCCTGGGGGCTTGATTGTAGAATCATTTACGTCAGTTTTAAACAGAAGTGTGTTCAGCAAAATGATGTGTTATTCCACCAGTAAATCAGGTTACCATAAAAGTCTGAATCAGTCTGTATTTCATACTTAGTCCTCAGGCTTCACATTTCTTTCATTAGCGCTCCCCTCTCCTTTTCCAGAGGGACCTGCTTTTGATTTAAAGTAGTAACCTTCTGTCCTGCACAGGGTTAGCCTTTGAGCCATTACTTTTTCATTTTTAGCCTTGGGCCAGCTGTTTGTAACCTTTGTGTCTTGCATCAGTGGTATTCAGCCTCTTGTAGTTTACAGCAATCATGTATCAATGACCTTATAAACTCTCTGTACTTTTCTCCTTCTTGAGTGTTCAAATCCACATCTAGAGTGGCAGTGCATTGTTCAGATGCAGCTGGGCTCTCAGTTTTCAGCAAGCACAAGTTCTGCTTCAGCAGTCTCTGGCTTCTTTCACTTTGGCTTCCAAAATGTGTTGGGGCCAAAATTACCGAGGTTGCTCCCTCAAACCATTGTTTTGCAGGCTATGCTTGTCTTGTTTCCATCTTGAAGTACTACAACATTTATAGGAAACTGTCACCAATGCTTTGGGCCTTCTATGGTCTTTGTCAAGTAGGGAAAAAGAGAATATTTTTTTTGTTCTCTCCCCCCCAAAAAAGCAGTAAATCAATGCAGTTGTAACAAATTTAATCCAGAACAAGGCAGCAATAAACTGGTTCTCTTTTACAACTTTTGCTGCCATTTTGTTAACTTCAGGTTGTATCTGGTGCAGGTTTCTCTTTCTTCAGACTCCCTATAAATTGATTTAAATATCAGAGAAATGCTCAGCACCTGTTGGACTGACACCATATGCTCCCATCTTACTGATAGATGTTAGAGAAAAATTTTGAAGCAGGAGACAGACAGTTGATTCATAGAAGAAGGCCAGGAAGGTGGAAATGTATTGCATGGCATGCACAGGTGGAAGGACTTGCCCATCTTGTCCAAGAAATCTGTCAGGGATTCATCACACTCCTAGCAGTGTGCTGGGATTGTGATAAACAGCATCTAAGGATTGACAGTGATAAAGGAATGCATGCACTCTCATGGCTTTACCACTTTCTTAAATCTAGAGATCTGTGATAAAAAAATAATAATAAAAGAAAAAAACCTAAGGCAATGAGTTCTTTTAGCGTAGGTGTTGCATAAAGAGTTCATGTTTGAAGATACTTCAAAATTTTATTTTTACCTTTATAAAATGATAGACCAAATTATATTAGACGCTTTATAAAGTTTAAACAAATCCTTGGAGTTCCCTTTGCCTCAAAAAAATTTTCTTTGAAGTTATTTGTTGCTATTCTTAGTTGAGAATTTTACTTATGTTCTGAAATTCTAGACCTATAGAGAAGTTTTTAAACAAATTATTGTGTCCCACGATTGCAGTAGGGCAGCACAATTCGGAAAGTTGTCTCATTAAGGTATCTGTAGTGTGGTAGGCATAAAGGTAAACTACAGCTTTAGAAACCTGTAATTTCCCTCTGAATGTAAACTTTAAGATTACTCATCTCAGTTTCTGATTTTAAGAATGCTCTAAGTATGAAAATCCTTAACAGAATACTGTCCATCGGCTGCAAAATGGCTTGATTGTAATTTTATGTCAATAGATTAAAATAGTTATCCATTTTCCCCTCCCTTTTTAGTAAAATTTTTACTGAAATGCATTTAGAGTTAGTAGTCAGAGTGAACATTTGCTCTCATGAGTTCATGACACTTAATATTTCTTTGTTGTAATTTTTTTGTGAACTTTTTGCGTGCCTTAATGTATATTCTTTAACTGTTACACAAAAGCTACTGATATTTTGCTTCATAGTGGAGGACTTTGTTGTTGTTATTGCTTTGAATAGTTGATAGTGAGAAATGAAAGACTGGAATTTGCTTTGGTCCTTCTTGTATGACATTCTCATCATCACTTTTTGTTTATATTTCCTCATTTTTCATCCTTTGGAAAACGGCTTTTATTGCCTGGTTCTGGGGATTTTTGAGTTAAAAAAAAAAAGCCACACGATTTATACCTAATCACATTCAAACTATTGGATTCAAATGATTAACAAATTGAAGTATATTCAGTGTGGAGGACTAAATCAGCAATATCCATGATCTGAATCTCAGGGTATACAGAAGAAATCAACAGTCTGTGGCAGAAGGTTTGTAGTAATTTCTGGTTAAACTGTTGCTTTTCAGACTAAGCTTCAAGAGTGGGGGTAGCAACTTGAAACACTGAAACTTCTGTGGAAAAAAAGAAACACAGCATAAATATGCATCAAATGTGTATATAGATATATAAATAGTGAGTCTAATTAAAAATTTCTGCAAACTCATAAGGTGGCTATTATCAGACCAACTACACTGATACACTTTTAACACCTGTAGGAATTTTGGAAATGAACTGCTGTTTTCCATGTACTTACCCAGCCTATGTTCCTTTTGTATCTTAAGATCAGTGTTGCTAGTCAGTCTCTCTCCTAGTGGAGCAGGGTTGTGGTAAATCATCCCGAGTCCTTCACCAGAAGAATTATGATGTTGAAGATGAAAGTTACTTACTACTCATTCTAAGATATGCTGGGAGCTATTTTATGGTTTTTTGGGGGGGTTTTGGTTTTTTTTCCGGGATTGTATACTTTGCTTTTTCTTCCTTGGTCTGCAATTCCACAAAATTTTTCCTATGTGCAATATTTCATGTATACTGGATATACATTCTTTGATATCTTTAATATCCCTAAAACTGGTTTTGTCCAACTCCTCAGGCAGCTTTCCTTTGATGAACAATAATTGACCATGGAAGAGCTTATCTACCCAACGATTTCTGGTTTCATCATGTGCTGGTAACTTCAGAGACTTTACAATTATCTAACATTGCACATCTCTGTTCTGCATTTTTGTTCCAGGGTCATAGTTCACACTGCACAGGAAGGCCACTTATTATTACTATCTGTTAATTACAGATAAGCATCAAAATTACTATAGCAGTAGGCTTTATACAACACAATTGCTCAAAGCTAAGATAAAAATAAAACTAATTAGGTAATATTCACCTTGTCATTAAACAATTTCCATCAGAGCTAAACAAGTTTAAACAAAAGCCACAGGCAAGTCAAGCCAAATGAAGCCTGAAAAATCCTGGGTCTGAGACCTTGCAGAGCTCATGCAGTCCCTGAATCCCATTGTTAGCAGTAACAATGCCATATTTACTGGACTTGCAGGCTGCAAGGATGTGTGAAAAGAAATGGATGTGCTCTTGGTAAAAAGAAAATTCAGAGGTGGAATCTTACATATAGTACTGTCTACAACTCTTTGGGTGCAAGGACAGTGCAATACATCATTTAAAGTGATAAAAATTTACACATGCTTTACTGCTCAATATACATTCTTCAGCTTGCAAAAGGGATGCTTTCCTGTCTGGAGAAAATACGTAGGATTCCAAAAATCTAATAAATATGTATAATGGTCAACTAAAAGGTTTTTGTAAACTGATTGGTTTAATCTCTCAAAATAATTATTTTTCTTTTAATCTGTATTTTTGCTATAATTTAGTTTAGAATTATTTACTGTCATTTTAGGAAAGGTCACTTCTACATAGAGAAAAGTAATTTTTTTTATGACTTCTGCCAACATCTGCTCAAAATATTTTTTTGCTGAGTATTCAGAAAATCTTAAAGATTTGGCTTGCCACAGAAAGAACATTGATAACGTAGTAGAGCTGCTATAAAATATTGCCTTCATATTTGGAGTGGGTTTTCTTCCAGTTCAAGAGTGTGTGCAATAGGAGGCTTCCCACTTTCCTGGGTTTTAAAAATGAAAATTTCAGTTGTTCATGCAGTAGTTGCTTCCCACAGTCTATAATCATGTGATATAGCACTGGTACTTTTATAACATAATTTAATGGATATGTATTTGATTATTTTCCTACTTGTGGCATAAATATAGTGCTGTCTCACATTTTTAAAATTATCAAACACGCTACACCAATGACCAAGGAGTGGCACATCTTTGGAAAACATGTTGCAAACAGAATATATGAGATATACAACTGAATAAGTGAGATCCTTTTTTATTCTTTTGGGGACAGTAGTAGAATTTTGAAATCTATATAGATTAGAAATTAATTACTGTAAGAAGTGTCATCATGCTAGAGAAAATTCTGAGATTGCATAAAAATCACTTGCAATACGTAAGGGCTACTGCAGGAGAAATATTCAATGTTAGTAGAATCAAAATTAACATTCTTGGGTTATCATAACAGTCAAAGTCCTAAAGTTTGTTATTGAGATTGTAAAGTCAATAGTTTCTCTTACGAATAGTAAGCCATCTGAACAACACTGTAAGGGAAGATTTAGTGGTAAGGTAGGACAGCTGGATCTTATAACTTCTAGGGCCATGTTACCACAGCTTTGGTAAGCAGCACTTACCATTCCCCCTGGAGAAAAGAGCTGCAGCAGGAAGAAAAAATTGCTGCAGGTTGGTTTCTTCTGCCAGGAAATTAACTACAATTTATCACCTCGCTCTTTGGAAGTAGACTAAGCGACACTCAATCCAGTACCATCATTTTCCTTAGTTGTGCCTGGTATGATATCTGTTCCCCATCACCTGAGGAGAGAAGAGCCTGATGGTGGTGATGCCTACTGCCTTTGCCTCAAAGGTGCATCCAGGCCCTTAATATTCTCATGAAAAGAAGACATGGATAGAGAAAGTGAGGGAGTTAGCAAGTGCTTTTTTAGTGAGTTTGGAAAGCAGATCTTTCTCCTCCTTTAGCATTATAGTGCCTATGAATGTTAATTAACCCTGAAAGGGTATTTAACTAAGGGTGTGATCTTCTACATTAGTTTAGAGAAAAGTCCACTTCTGTAATAGTTAGAATAGTTGAACTTGGGTCTACAACCAAAGTACCTGTTGATTTGTTTTTAAAAGATATTTTGCAGACCAGTTTTTAATTAGTAAAATACTGAAGTGGCCATCTTCTAAAACACTTACAATATTTATGCTCATGATTTCTTTCTTCCTGGTAGTACAGCCTTGACTGTGCAGTCAGACATGTGCAAGTTTTGCATCTACTGGATTTAATTCGTAGGATACCCAAAGGACAGGTGGCTTAAAAATGTTTTTTTCATCCTAATAGAGTAGATTTTAACTAGGAACAATGATTGCTAAATTCATTCACTGCATATGAAACTGCAACAGGAATCAAATATTTACTGATTATCTCCTACACTGCCATTCAATTTTTCAGGTAATCTGGATTTTTAAATCACATTAAAGCCTAATAGAGCTCAGGACACCTTAAAATGAAGGAACTGTATAAGTCTATGCTGACAGGGTCAATCTAGTTAAATCAGACATTTTCTATGGGCATATTTTATCTTTGTCATTGAAACGATAAAAAGATTATGGCAAAAGAACATTTGAGGAATGAAGAATTTTTCTGCCTCAAGATTAGAGCTTTCATTATGTTGCTCTAGTTGGGAGAAATTTAAATGCAGAACCCATTGCAGTCTTTATCTTTGTGAAGGCTGGGATCAAAGGGAAATTAATCTGTTACATAAGAATCACCAGAAACTACTTGATCAAAGGATCAGTGCTCAGGCCTCATCTAGTCAAGTTTTGAATATCTCTAAAGGTAACAACTTCTCAACATCTCTGTGTACCTATTCCAGCATTTCACCTCTCTCGTTATGAAAATCTTTTACAAAATAGCCAGTTGGACTTATTCTGGTCGAGAACCTGGTTCATTACCTCTTATTGTGACACTCCCCTGGACTCACTCAAATCTGTGTCTGTGCCTGTCATCTTACCAGAGAACCCAAATTGGTCACAGCACTTCACATGTGATCTCACAAGTGTTCAAGAGAGGGGGCAGATCACAGAGGTGGTTTCTACACTTTGGGTAGTGCAGCCCCAGGCACTCTTGTCTGTCCTTGGCTGGGGTTTTATTATCTGTAGTTCAGGACCACTCTAAGATACATTAGATACACTGAGAAAAAAGCTCATGTTTATGTGTGTGTATATGGTGTGTCAGCTACGTTGTCTTGCTCTTTTTTTATGGCTAGTCCTTTCTGATAATATATAGTTGTCATTCATAACTGCATTCCTATATATCCTAGAGCTGTAATGCTCAAAAAAAAAAAAGTCAAATCTTGCAAACTTCACAAAGATTTCCTAAGCTGGAGTGTGGAAGAGAAAGAGGAACATACAAAGAAAATGTTGTTACAGAAAGAGGTACCAATGGTCACTACAGACCAATATTTATTTTGAGTTTGTATTTAGACACCGCTTTTGTTGGGGTAGGAAGCTTCTGAAAGCCTAATCCTTCATGTAAGGTTAGAAGTCGTGCTGCAAATAGTGGTATTCATTGTTACTCTGGGTTCTTTTCCTCAGTGGGGAGGTTATCTTCTATTTACAATCTGCTTACTTAAATCCTTTTTTGGATACCTATCATCATGGCTATTCAGTCTTTACTGTGCTGCTTTGTATGCCCTGAAGACTTTGTCAGAACAGAAGGTTCAGCACTTTTACTAGCTGTGGGTTAGTCTGAATAGTGCTTGGAAAGCATACATGTGATACCTGTTTCACACTGAATACGCTCACTGAGAAGATTAAATCATAAAATAATTTTATTTCACTTTATTTGTATTTTGTTACCAGCACAACAAATATGGTAATTATCCTTATAACCATATGCTGTTCAATGGTTAATTCATTCTTGAGAGCCCTGCTCTCCTGGGAATGGCTGAGCACCTGCCTGCCCATGGGAAGTGGGGGATGAATTCCTTGTTTTGCCCTGCTTTCATGCCTGGATTTTGCTTCACTTGATAATTTATTTCAGCCCACGAGTTTTCTCACTTTTCCAATTCTCTCCCCATCCCACCGGGGGCGGGAGGAGCAGCTGCCTGGGGTTTAGTTCCTGGCTGGGCTTAAGCCACGACAACATTTTTGGATGGTTTTTGATGTGAAATATACACAGTTTATTGAACTGGCTGAATCAATATGGGTGCTTTATTGAGTGACCCTAAGTTATTTTTATACATTATAAAATTAAGTTTGAGATGTGAGTAATCTGTTTAATTGGAGAACATGGCAACTTAGGTTTTATCATTGTGGACAGCATAGCATAAATGTTGCTCAATATATTAAAGAAAAAGGGAGTTTATATATTTCACCCTGAGCTGAAATAATAAGACACATCAATTCTAAGGAACAGGATGTAGAAGTCTAAAAATAAGCTTTTCAGTAAACAACTTTTTTTTTTTTCATCTTTTCTTTGCAGGTGGGACAGTTTTATTTAAGAACTACTTTTCTAAAGTAGGCCAATAGAGACAATAAGTTATCTATGGGGTTATCCCAATTAAGAGGATGGGGCTGTATTAATTTGATAACCCATTAGCACTCTTCTGTGGTTTTAATTTGCAAGACAACTTTCTTTTTCCTGTAGGAAAATAATATGCTTTCATTTCTTCAGAGGATCTTCAGTAGAATTTATCATACTTGGTGTCAGATTTCACATGCTGCTCTTGAATCTAATTTAACATGGATTTCAGTTTATGTAAACTCTAAATTTAATGTCTTTCGCTCTTCAGAATTTTCTCATGAGATATTGTCTCCATGCAGGAAACAAGTCAAGTTCAGTTCCTCTTTCAATACATTTGAGTTTTGTTTGCCTGGAATAAGACACCTTTTGTGTGTGTGTGTCCATCTTACACTCTAACCCACGACATCCTGGCTTTTTTTGGCTGTTCCTATATCTACCAAAAATTAATCTGCTCCTGAAAACATTTACCTTGTGTCTGCTTTGCTGACTCAGTCTTCGGAGCAACCATAGCTGAGAATCCAATAAACCCTTTCAGGCTGGAAAAATTACTTTTCCCCCTCATATGAGTATTTAACATATGAAAGTTGCTCGAGGCATATCCCGAAGCAGTTGCTCAAACGGAGCTGCTGTGTGTCAGTACTATACTGGCATATCTTCTCTGCTCTCTTCCCACACATTTTCTAGTGTACAAGTAGGGCAGGAATGTGACACTGGCCCAAAAAAAGAAAGCCTGATCTATTTGTTGAAGATTATTAAATGTCATACCTAAAGATACGTAGAGCCCGTCTGTCTCATATACAGATGAGAAAAAACTCAATAGCCTACCTTTTTTCTTCAGTGAGATAATGTTAATTTGATATTATTGCAGTTTATTCTATTTTAATTCGCCCCCTCATCTTCAGCAGTCTGGAAATATTGGTTTCTCACCAGAATCTCTTACATTTCCCTTTTTAAAGGAAGAACATTAAAAAAGGGAATATGCAACAGTGTCAAATTCACAGGAAGCTCTTCACATTTTCAGCCTGCTATAAACTCCTCTCATAGATTGCAAGTGATCTCCAGGGGATGTGTTAGCATAGCACTGCTCAAATTTAGATCGTTTGTTGGACTGTACATCATTCGCTTGTGTCTAGGTGTTATTCTTCTATTCCCTTTTGTTTTCTCCTTAAATGCATTACAGCTATTTACTGCATTAGGACCTAGCAAACAAAACTAAAAAAAAGGTTTGCAGTGTTTTCACTGGTGGATTGTTGGGGTTTTTTTCTCTTTTTATTTTTTAGTACATTATCCTCAAAACTGAATGTTCATGGAAATGTCTTCTTTCTTACTGGCTGCTTCTTTCTTGTCCAGCACGTTCAGGGATTTAAGTCATAAGCAGCCATAATTTAAATAATCATATATTCCATTTCTGCCATTTTTCTCCTTCTCATTATTATGGTACTCAGGAAAATTTAATCATGTTTTTAAATAGAAATAAGAAACAAAAATGAAGCAACAAAATATGTGAATTCTTCATCTGCAGAAATATTCAAGTAATGCAAATAACATGACAGTACTTGGACTCAGAAAGCTGTTGCATAACATAGGAGAAGCTATGTTGAGGGTGATGGACCACGGGTCTATATCGAAGATAATGATGTGGAAATGAATTGTTCTGAGCAAAAAGGAAAACAGAAGGAATTTATCCTTCAGACATCATTTTGGTTTTGTCGTTGTGGGAAAGCTTAAAGTGATAGTTCTCAAGCCAAATATATAAATTCTCTTTATTCCAGTATTCCAAATAGGTTTTTGAACTGGTTTTGTTTTGGGGTTTTTTTTGCTTGTTTGTTTTTGTTTTTTTTCCCTAATCTTGCCTTGTCCAACAAACAAAAATAGAAAACATTGGTCTCGTGGCTGAATTAATTTTGTGTAATACTGCCAGTTTGATGCATCTGTAGCCCTCATCTGAAATGTTTTGGGGCAGAGAAAAAGAGGCCAGCACAGTTAAAAATGAGCTTAAAACAGATCAATTGAGCACAACTGTGATGTACCAACAACATTAAGTGGCTGATTACAGCTTACTTGCTTGATAAGTGCAGCAGCTGTGCTAGGATAGAAAGAGGCCATCATGATGTGCTGGCACTATTAAAATGACAGTAAATAAACCAGTTTCTCAATTGAATACTATTCTCAATTTCTACCTCATTCACTGCCCCATTCAGAGTTTGTAGCATTTGTGGCCGAGTGCTGCACAGTTAAAAAGGAGGGTGCTTTTTTTTAATGTACACTATAGGCTACTTTTCAGTATTTTACAGCCAAAACAGAACTGCTAAGAGAGACCAGGGGCACAGAGAACTGAGGTGACTTACACAGGGTCAAACAAAAAATCTTCAGAGAATAAGGAATTCAGCTTAAATCTCTCATCCTTTGCCTTTACCATAAATACATTGGCAATTGGCTTATCTCTAAAAGTTGGGTAAAGAGGTGTTGTCAAGTTTCTGGAATACAAATTCCCATTTGAATTCTTTCTTTTCTTCTGTCTATCCGTAACCTCAGTGTAATCCTTTATTAAAAATACTTCATTTTCCCCCAGATCATTACATGAATCGTTATCAGCATAGAAAGACTCATGAGGTTACTAACAGTAACAAAGCAGAACATGTGAGTTATGAAAGAAAACACTCCAGAGCTCAAACAGATTTCTCTTTCAAGCTTCTCAGGAGACATTAGAAACAATGGGAAAATATCATAAAAGTCTTATTTTCGGAGGTGTTGAACTGCCACATCTGTTGAAGATCAGTGGGAGTTACAGATGCTGTGTGCCTCAGTACACCAAGCCAATAATTTTAAAGCTACTTCAATCATAGTCATCTTAAGATCATAACAATAAGGTCAATTATATACTCCTTCCACTAACCATTCCATTAACCATCATATCACTTAGGGTGCAGTATTCAGGGGTGACATTACTTATGTCCAGAGTATCAGTTTAAGTGGGAGGAAACTCCCTAAATCCATACTGTCATACAAATTTCAAATGCCAGAAGCTCCAGAGAGAAACTTAAGGCGTGTGACAGTTTGTATGAGCACGGATGTTTAGAAGAACTTTGATCTTTTAAAGCAACAGCAGCTGAACCTTGAGCTGTCCACCTGAGCAGAGTGTGTTGCCCAGGTGAAGAATAAGTAGAAATGATGCCTGGCATGTAACAGGTGGAACTGCCTTGGAGCTGCAGTCGATTTTGTGTGAAAAAATCCTTGAAATGTATTGCTGTGTTCCTTTGGGATGTCTTTACCTTTTGGCAGAACCAAACAATGGATGAATACCTCTTCAAAAATCTCTCTGTTGAAAGGAGGTGATGACTTTTCTATTGCAGCTGTTCCGAAGTGGTTCGCTTTGAACTCTTTTGTAGTTACTATACAGCCTTTGCTTTGCATCACTTTTTGTTTTGCAGGTGCAAACGTCAGCATATTCAAACACTGAGGGATTTGATGTGGAGAGTTTTGAAAGACAGGGTTTCTCTATCACCTCTGTCTCCCCTTGCCTAGCAGAGTTAGATGTTTGTGTGCAAGCCCTACAACTCTGTCGTGGGAGGATATATTCTTACGATTCGTACCAGTTTTCCTTCCTCCTCTTTGCCCTGATACCTGTGTCATCTTTATAAACCTCAGCAAAGTATTAAATAGCTCACCCATCAACTGACATGCAGAACAAGTTGTTATACATATCTCTATATGTACAAAGGTATTTATTCTTTTTTACTTCATATCTGCAACTGATTGGTGAATTCATCCTCCTAAGCAGCTTCATCACAGTTCCTACCATCACAACCCCAGTCTTTGCATTCTTGCTACCAGTAACTTTTGCAGGGCAACAGCAGTGGAGCAATTTCTTTTTATCTAGAAGACTCTCAAGTTTTCAACAGACTTATTATTTTTGCATTTAATGGAAAGAATACATTGCTCAAATCCATGAGAGAGGAGGGACTTAGAGCGTGAAGCAGGAGGCCTGGGGAACCCAGTTGTAAAGGGGTCCAAAGAAAAAGGCTGCTGCTTTGCACACCAAGGTTCTGAAAAACTGAATTCTGCTAAAACATGGTTTCCTCTGTCCCTCACCTGTCCTTTCTCAGCTGTTGAAGCTTAGTTATTCCTCTTAAATGTCTGAAAAAAAGAGAAGTTGTAAAACATTATTGCGAGTAGAACAGAATGTATTCTGCTCTTGAGTTAAGAACTGTCACCAGCAAAAGGCACTTGTTACAGAATTAGGGCTAAGACCTTAGAAACCCAGTCAGTAAGAGGGTTAAAAATTGGATGACTCCCTGAAGCAGGTACTCTTCTTTAAGAAAGCACTCTAGTCTATGAGTGCCTCTCCAGGTATAGAGAAGGTTTAGCCATTATTTCTAATTAATATTGCTTTCTGGGATGAACATTTTAGTTGTTAATTTCTTTTTTTTTTTTTTTGGGACATGTAAAATAGAGTTTTGATTTTGTTCGTTTAATGTCAAAAATATTTGTTATGTTATTTGTCAAATGTGCCTACAAGAATCATGGAACTGGACACTGAGAACTGGATCTGTTTTGAGGGTGTGGAAGTTGAGGATTTCAATTCTGTATTTGTGTTTGAGCAAAAAATTCTTACCACAAAAAGTCTTTTAGAAGTCTCATAAGGGAAAGTTGCCATGGAGACAAAAAAAAATTTTCATTTTTATTCATGAGTTATTGTAAGGGAGGGATAGGCCTAATTAAAGCTGTTTCAGCCCTATTTATCCACAAATATCTACATAAAAAGATCTTGCCTCAAGTGAAGTTCATTCCTCAAAAGCATACTGGTTTTCCCATGTACTCCAAAGAAGTAGTCTGTAGTTTTCCATGACTGCAATGAATACTAAATATTCTAAATTAATGAGCCTATCCTTGCTGTATATTTGGGGGGGGGGGGGAGGAGAATTAATCACTGTTGCCCCTGAAACAGTGTTTCTGAATACACTACTGAGAATATATACCACACAGGAGACAATAAAATAGTTCATATAAATGAAAAGAATGAGACAAAAGTACACTTCCTTTTCATGTAAGTGTACATGTATAAAATATCAGCCTAGGGTCAATGTGACTTGTTTTTTCAATTATTGAATAATTGATGCTGCTGTCTTCTGGATTTATCTAGAGATTGCTCAAAGCTCTGCTGTTTCTACCTGTGTAAAAGATGTTAGTTCCGATTTTGTTTTGCCTGCTCCATATTTAACACCTTTTCTCTTTGCCCTCTCCAACACAGCATTGGAGAATGGATATGTCAGCTGGTTTTACACTGGGTAAATCATATTGCTGTGTTTCAGATGCAACATTGCACTATGAGGCATTTCATCAGAGATATACATCGTCCTTCTGCTTCCTGAATTTTGCAGTGAGGTTGTTTTCCACTTCAGCTTCACATTTTCCTGCCAGATGGGCAGAAGTCCTGTACATGTGGCTTTATTCTACCATTGGACACGTAGTTAGCTATTTGTATTTTCATTTGTATTCCTCGAATAATTCTACAGCTCAGCTATAACCGAGCCTGAGGAATGGTGCAGAATCTAGCTCCCTTACTCTTGTCTCCCTTTATTGTGTCAAAGTGAGCTTCCATTTCTCACTTATGAATTAGTTTCTTCTGAATGTGTCGTAGTTCACAGTGGGGCTCCAATGGGTTACAAGTTTGATTTAAGACATAAAATTGCATTGGGGCTCAACGGATTGCATTAATTTATTATTTCTATTTACACGACACAGCATTTTTTTCCTGCAATGTCATTTGCCACTTCCACTAAACAATAATAGTCTGAGGTTTCCTTCAGATTACACACCTTTTTGAGAGCTGAGTCCTATATGGAACAGCCAAGTCAAGAGCTTCCTGGCTTCCAAGAGCTTTAGAGTGAGACTGATAAAACTGGACATGTCAGCAAGGCATTCAGTACCCACTCATATTTGAGCTAAAACACATTGAAGTTGGTTTCCAGAACTGGACATCACATTAGAAAATTCTGACTTTTATTTTTTTCCAATTTTTTTTTCTTTTTTTTTTTTTTTTAAATCTGTCAGCTTAGTTCAGGACAGAAACAGACAAAAACGATGAAACAACAATTGTTCCTTGCATTATAGTCTGTTTAGAGAACAAGAAGTTGAAAAAAAAAACTGTGGGGGGACACATCTTGACCCTCTGAGTTAATATACTTTTGTGAGGTCTCTCTTTTTGCCTTTGATAGCTGTGTTTAACTTCAGTTTCTGATGCCTCAACCTGGGAGTTAGACTGTATTTCATATTCTGGTGAGCTGACTTTTAGACTGACCTAATTCCTTAAAAGTAAGAAAAGAAGAACAGGTCATTGGGGCTTCTGTTTCTTTGCTCGAAGCATAGCTTCACGTTTCAGACAAAAATAAAGAACCAGAAGTGCAGAGTTAGCCAAAATTACAATAGTTTTCAAGCATACCTTTTGAGACTGCATGTTCTTTGTAATATACACAGAATGTATTATAATGTTTCGATATTTTACATTTACATAAGCCTATTCTAGTACAACTTTCTGCTTCAGCATTACTTCTGCTGAATTGCTGTGATGTTTGGTAAAAAATACAATGTGCATTTTGACTTTGATTCAAGAATTATTATTATCGTGATTGCTATTGAGCAGAATGTAACTAATCCACAGGTGAATAAGTAAGAGGGGAGGAAAAATCAAAATCTCTTTTCATGAACTAGCATAGGTTTTGAAGCATAACTAACAAAACACACACTAATATTTACAATATCTTGTATATATAATTGTACTTCAATCATGTTCTATTATAGGTAGTGCTTGCACGTTTCTTTTTGCTTTCCTGTTATTTTGCAGGTTATATAAGCAAGATGTATTCTACTGTTTTTAGCTAGAGTTCAGGCCCTAAAAATATCAAATATCAGCATATAATTCTAGATCTTAACCTGAGTAGGTACATCCAAAATATTTCTATTTTAAGGGAAATTAAGCTGGACACAATAACCAACTTCAGAAAAACAGAATTGCAAGCAATGTTTGATAAAAATGTAAAATAACAGGGGAGCTGTATTTCTGGAAGAGCTTCTGTGATTTCAGTGTAACTATGTGAAAAGTAAACAATTGTTTTATCTGAGAATTAGTAGCAATATCTTCCTTCTTCCTGTCTCATCTGCTAACTGGAAAACTGTGGGAATCTGACTTCAGTGAGCTTCATACCAAATCCACAGCAAAGAAAAGCAGAGGAAATCAATTTGCAAGATTTTTTTTTTAACTGCTATTGATGAAGCATCAGCAGGCAACTGAGCCTTAAGATGAGCTTCCTATTTGTGATCTGAGGTTAATTTGGAATTGTCCAGCTGCATAAATAAGTTTCAAAGACAAAACAGTAACTTTGTGTGTATGCCAGGTGAATGTTGTGATTAATGCAGTGCTCCCTATCTGTGCAGTACTTCTCAAGGGATAAAGGGAAGTGCACCCTTAATTTTTAAACCCTAGGTAAACACCATCAGACCACGTGTATGTGTAGATTTTGATTACTCCAGAAGTAAAGCAGCAGAAAAGCACAGGCCTCCTGTTAACCAGACAAAGGATTTTATTAAGTATCCAAGTCTTTGCTAGTTAGGTCTAGGAAAAATGAATATGTGCATAAGCAATGTATATCTCACCTGGTGTAAACTGACTCAACTTGAAATGAACTGTGCTGCACTGTTGGAATCCAGTGTTAATTTACTGTTCTATTTTGCCCTATGTCATATGAAATATTCATTGACCAAACACATTCTTCAGAAAACAATTATTGTAATTCAATGCCATATAGAAATTCATTATTCCCTCCATTTCATTATCTCCCATCCTTCTCTCCGTTGCTTACTGTTAACTGTTGCCTCCAGAGCTTGTCCAGTCCCTCAATTAACAGGTTTCTCCATATTTTCAGGTTCTCGGCTATTTTCAGTCATTTTATCTACTTCTGCACTTCAGGTGAAATGTTCCACTGTGCAAAGCTTCGTAGGACTGATATGTACTTTCACTTTTCCCAGGAGAGAGCAGTTGGAATCTTATTCCGTCTTTTGCAGCACTACAATGTGTTGAGTTGTATTCTCTCCCCACCCATGCACGACCAAAGAATTTATATCGTTACCTTAGACACTTTATTATAAGGTGGTTAATATGTTATGCCAGAGAAATAGTTGAAATGTTGCTTAATTCAAACATTTCACTAAAATTAATAAAAAATAATGAAAATAGCCGTAATAATGAAAAACAAAACCAAAAACAACAACAAAAATCCAAACCACCACTCAAGGAAAAACAGTAATGCCCAAAACACTTGCATCTCAGGTGATATGTTAGTTATCTACAGTCTGTGCCACAACTACACCTGAGAAGTTGCACCTGCCTGAAAGGTAACTGAGAAGGGCTCAGGTCACTGATAAGGATGACACCATGTTATCCACAGTCCAAATCAGAGTACAATGTCTAGCTTACCTTATCCTGAGGTCCAGCAATGAGCAAAAGACTCCAGTGCTTCTTCCCACGAGACCTTAATTTGTCTGCAGAGCAGTTGAAGCTGCTGACAGTTGTTCCTCTGGGATTGTCTGAGGATCTTTCTACTGAATAGCAAGTTCTCTTTTTCGAGTTGGTTTTCTGTAACCAATAACCTGGTTTGAGCAAAATATTATTGCAAATGTTTCAATCCAATCATTATCCCATTCATTTGCTGTTGCTGGTTATTTCCTGCTCTTACTTTTGGGCACTAGTCTCCAGGTAGAGTTGTTTACCTCTTCATCTTACTTTTGGGTCTTAATAATTTCAGGCAATTCCCTTCCTTCCACTCATCATGCTCTGGTCACTCTTGGTTCCCATTTCTTACAGTCAGTGGCTATAAAGGTTGCTACATATGTGTGTCTGACAAGGTCATGGAAGTTCCTCCTGACATGACCTGCTTATTGAAGCTAAGACTTAAAGTCTTTTTAAAATTTTCTTTATTCACTTCACTATCTTTCACATATTAATAAGTAAATTGACCTATATCTTCATTCCTGCTTGCTGATGATTGAGTAGCTTTTTTTTTGCCTTTATGGATCTTTCCTGCAGAGAAAAGAGTACTGAACACAGAATTACCTTCAGAGATTATTTTTGTTAATGTAAGGGGATTTGGTGTATTTTTATTCTTTTTTTTTTCTCAGTTTGTTTTTTTTTTCAGAAGATTTCAAAACTTAGTTGGGCTTACGGAATCAGGCTGACTTCTGAGTACAGCTGAGAGTTCTGGACATGTTCCTCAGTTCTCTATAGCTGATGCTTAAATTGTCAGGCCTGCAATATTAAATGCCAATATTTCTTTGAAATCATTCTTGACTGTTATTATTATTTCATTCCACTCACAGCCATGTTGGGAAGACTTCAATGCTTCTCCTGAGCTATACTTTTCCCATTCAACATTTAGCAGAGTGGATATATGTGAAGTAAGAGCACAGTTTCATTAACTACCTGAACTCGTACACCCTTCTCTGTCTGAAAGATGTCTTCTTTCCCAGTTCTGAATTCGGATTCCTGCCAGGACACCTTGAAGAAGTTTGGGGGTTTTTTTGTTAAAGGGATTGTCTAATTTCTTTTATTTCAGTCTTCCATAAAATTAAAGCTAACTTTCAATGCCTCAAATTTCTCAAGCACCGTTTCCCTGGGGAAAAAGACCAAACAAACAAAAAGACAAAGTTCCCAAACAAGCAAAACCAAACCAAAAACCCCAAAGCTCCCAAACAAACAATAACAAAAACAAACAACAAACCACCAAAACCAAACCAACCAACCAAACCCAACCCTCCATCCCTCCCCCCCCAAAAACCAACCCAAAACACCAACACAAAAAAACCAAAGGATTTGTTTGCTAGGAGTTCTGGGCAGGGAAGGAAGGGAATGTTTCTCCAATTGTTACTCTTGAAAATATTGAATTTAAAAGGGGTGAAGAATGGTATTTTCAAAAGCGCTTTTAAAGATCTAGGATTTTAACTTCATTTTCAGAAGTTACAAAATCTTCTAACCCTACCTCGCTGAAAACCACTGAGACTTAACTGAATCTGTTGATCAAATCCGAGTTCTGAGTGAGACAGAAATCATCCAAGACACAGAGGTGGTCAATTCTTATTGCTTTCTCTGCAGTTGAAGCATCTAAACATCTTTCGGTGCTTTGGGCATTTCTAAAACCAACGAAAGAACCAGGTTTCTTTTGTAAAGTACTCCAAATGTACTTCACATTTGGAAAATTGTGGAATGGAGTAATATAAATTCCATACAAATGGAATCATCTTGTTTCATGTTATATCTGTCGTACCTGCCTCATAAGATCCTAAAAGACTACAAATTTTATCATGTTATTTAGATGCATGGAGAGGTCCTTATACTTTATACAGTGATCTGAAAGGAGCTTTCCATTAACTAACATTTAAAAATAATTACTTACTTCATTAGATGCAAGGTTTGGAAGAGCTAATTAGTATATAATTGACAGTTTGTTTGTTGTTTCATTGGTTGGGTCTTTTTTCTTTTTGCACATGGTAAAAGGAAGAAGTGTGGTCTGTTAATTTGACTCAATGTACACATGTAGTAAGGGAGAATAGCCTTGAAAACCTTCCCTTTCTTCAGTAAACTTCTGCATATCCTCTTCCAAAGTAGAGCTTGTTTTGTAAAATATAAAACTATTATCAAGGGAGATAAAAAAAGGCAACACAAAGTAATTTGTAGCTTTAACGAAGTCAGGTTTCTTGTGTGATGGTAATCTATTTGAATGCCCAAAGCCACTAACAACAGGGAAACAGTTCCTTATTTACTAGTTTCTTTCCTAAAGGGAAAAAAAAAATCAGCTTTAAGTCTAGCATCTGACAAAACCCACAGAATTTGTGTATGCTGTATACTTGTAGTATAGTTAAGTATACCATTAAATAGAAATCAGCAGATATGTGGAAGATGCAAAAAGTTTTAAAAACTCACTCTCAAAGCACCTTCTTCTGGTAGGAATGTACAAAGGGCACTGTGATTTCTTTTTATGTTGTGTTTTCATGTTGTGTCAGATGAGAAAGCAAAAAGACAAAAGCAATACTTTACTCAGTGCATTTTTAGTACTTTGCTGTCCTGGTAAGGAGAGTATTCTTTTAAAAAAAGAAACACACATTTTCAAAAATACATCTATTAGTTAAAGAACATTGGTACAACACCGTGACACATATTCTGTGAATGTAAATCAAATATATAATAGGAAATGATGTGTCAATGCATTCACAGATCAGACATAGCATAAAAAGGACCAGAATCTATGGGACTGTTCTCACCTAGGGGGTGGGGGAAAAAATTTAGTTTCATTTTACCCAGAATTTTGAGAAGAGAGAGTTTAACAAGAGCAGTAAAGGAATATAATTAGTCAAGAAAAATATGTTTTCAGTAGCTGAAATGAGGAGGTTACTGAATAACATGTGGATCTGAAGCCTCTATGTCTTGGCTGTATGTTCTGACATAAATCCATCTTTGGACAGAAATTGCACTTTTTCTTTGTTTCTTTTTTCCTTTCACTCCTGTCCTCCTGGAATATAAAACCAGCAAAATCATTTGCCTCTTTTAATTTGAAGGTGTCTTTTAAGGTCTCATTTCTAGATTTATTTTTTTAAATTAAAACCTGGAACTTTTTGTTTGCACAATACTGAAATCAGCCATGGTGGTGAATCAAATCAAGTCTGACTCAAGTTTTTGTAATGTTGAACCTGTTTTCAGGATATATTATCTCTTCATGAGTGATTTGATTTTGATCACAGAGTGTTAGGGAAGCAAGAAAGAATGGGCTTTCAATTACCAAATACCAAAAAGGCATTTGGTTTGAAATATTTGAGTTCTGCATTGCAACCTCCTTTTGCTGCTAAATCATGGCTAGTAGCACAAACACTGTAGTGATGAGTAGGCTCAAATACACCAATTTCACAGTTGCAAAACCAAGTAGAAACAGCTAAGACTAAAGCTTATGTTGAGACACTGTTGTCAGGCAGGGTGATGCAGGCAACCAAGCTAAAAGTAAAGGTATCTGTTTACTTTCATACTGTTTGTTCTTATTTACCATCAGGCACTCAAAGGAGAACCTTCATGTTCTTCTAGATTGGATATTAATTTCAGATATTGTTTTAAAATGGTTGTGTTCCTGTTTGAGGTAGTTTACAGTCTCTCATGACCCTCAATACATTTCCTTTTACTAGTGTTATCTCATTCTGCTTTATCCTCTTTTCAGTGGATATTCACCTATCCTTACTTTATGCTCTAGTTGTGATTTGAGAGTGCAACAGAAATGAAAACATTCCAAGGAATAATACACATTGCATGTATTGCTTCCCATTTATTTTGGAGAACTAGGTATTATTTACAGTATATATCTGTGGATGATAATCCAGCTGCAGTTTTAAGTAATATAAGAACCTACTAGTCTGTTTGTGGTGTAGGATGGAGGGGTTTTTTTGTCCTCAGATAATATCTTCTCCTCCAAATGTAAATTTATAGGAGACAACCATTGTCTTCTCCCTAATTCTATGTTCGGTAAGAAAATTTCTGGACCATTAGATTCTTGACTTGTTCTTTGCAACTGCAACTGTTTCAGTTTGCTATTGAGGATTCTCTCTGAGGAGTGATATTATTTCTTCCCAGGAGGCAGACTGAATCCCTGATGGCCAACTGTAACTTGAGTGTTTGGGGCTCTGCTCCAGCTTGTTTCCCTCATGGCAGTATTTCCTATTCTTGGTAATACCCAGCAGGGTTTACATCCTCAGCTCATTTCCAAAACATCTAACAAAGTTTATACTGACCCCTTGACATTTTACACCCTGAACTTGACAAAGGGGATTCCCAAACATGAAAAAGTTGATTTTTTTTTTCTCTTACAAAATGAACAAACAAACCCCAATTTTATTTGCTTGCTATTTTTTCCTGACTTTGTGGTAAAATACTGTTGCATGTCCGTTTAAAACTACATACTTACAAGCAAGATGGAAAAAACTGATTAACTTGTCTTATTTCACTGACTCTTTTGTATTTACTCGTGCTGTGGAGACCAAGTTCTGCAGTTCACTGAAAAAAGTGGAATCAGTTTAATTTCTCACATGAACAGTACAGCAGAGAAAAAAAGAAAAGGTGGGAGATTGTGGGTAATTTACACTAATTTACCTAAGAGAGAAAATCAATTATTTCTTTCTATACTGAGCCATCTGTGGGACAGAAAACATAGTGACTATATGCCCCCTGTACTTTTATTATTATTTTTTTTAATTTTATTTTATCATCTCTGGGATATTAAATGAACCTCTTTTTTTTCCCTGAAGTGTCCTGATACATTGCAACTTATCTGTGTGAGAAATACAGTAGAAATCTTTTGAATATGTAGGTTGATAACACTCTGCAACACAGAATTTCTTAATAGTTCTTGGTCTATTTACAAAGTAGATTACAGAGGTTTTGGGTTTGAAATACTCTCTTAACAAGTTCATTTTTTGTAGGCCGGGTTCTTATCTTTCAACATTGTGTGCACCATCACTTCTTTTTGGCAAGATAATTTTGTCACCATTTTGACTTATCTAAAAAGATTTCACAACCTTCCTCTCTGTTTTGGTTTGTTGCACTTTATTCAGTATGCTCTTCGATTCATTGTTTTAGAAGGACCTTCTCTTGAAATGTCAGTGAATTTTAAAACAAAAAAACAAACAAAAAAACCCCCCAAAAAATCCCCAAACCCTAAAGTATCTTTTCAGTTGGAAGATGCAACATAAACACAAGTAGCCAGTCAGGTTACCTCCTACTGAAGGTTTCAAATTAAAGAAAAAAGTGCGGATGATGATTTGGACAGTAAATAATGAGAGAATATATCTCTATCTCTGTGTCAGGGGAGACCTGAAAATACATAAGCAGAAAATCACTGAGTTGCTTCTCAAGAGTTTTTGAGGAACTTTTTGAGAAAAGGAGGATTGTGGGTTTTGGTTGGTTTGGTTCAGGCTTTTTGGCAGGGAAGTATGGTGAAAAATCAAGGTAGGAAGCAGATGTAGAATCCATCACATGATTAATTTAAATATTAAAACCACTAATTACCTTTCTGATTCTTATGAGTAAGTACTTTGGCAATGATCATGTCCAAGGAATCTGCAAGAAAGAAAATAATTGGGAAAACTATCATATAAAGTCTAAACCAATAGTAAAATAACATGATGTTGAGGTTTGCTGCTGTAGGACTATAGCAGTGGTTTCCAAAATTTTTTCTTTATAACCCCTATCAGTAAAAAATTTTTAAACACACAGCCCAGAGTGTTTATATACATATATGTAGTTATTTATATATTATACACATATGTAATTACAGCAATTATGCACATTATAAAACAAACACAAAAATAACCATTTAAAAGGGGGGAGATAAAGATTAACAATATTTTAACCATAATTTTGTTATGAGTGCAAAAAAACTTCTCTCACTGAAAAAATATTTAATAATACTAAGTATTTTAAACAGTAGTGTTGATTATGCTCCATTAGTTTTGAATTTTGGTTTCATATCCTGCTATAACAATTTAAAGGTTTGTTTCTAAATTTTGATACTTGGTTTTAATGAGTGTCATAGCTGAAAAAAAAAATAGCTCAAAGATACATAGATCCAGAAGGAAGAAGTGCATCATCTTCTGTGCTTGCTAAATCATGACACTTGTTTTTCAATCCCATCCACCAATTATGCAAGATTTTTATTGAATGTCAGCTGGTGAACTTCCCCAATGTGAATCAGTAGTTCTTGCAACCTAATTAAAAGGTACCACGTTAATAAATGGCTTCAAAAACCACTGACAATTATTTTTCTTTTTGTGAGAAATTTTAAACAGGTTAGATAATTCTGGTTCCAGGGTTTTTGTGTATACAGGTAGGAGACTTTTCCTAGGTCACACATTCTTTTCAGCAATAAAACCCCTTAATGATGGAAACATTTCCCAAACTCCCTTTTCAAAATGCTCTCTCAGTATCATGAGGTTCTTTGGAAAAACAGTTACTTCTTCACTCACTGTGAAGACGTCACCTTTACCTTGAAAGGACACATTAAGTCTGTTTATTTTTTAAGAAATATCTGCTGCTTAGCAATCTGCTGACAACCACTTGTCAACACAGGAAAGGTCAGCAAGTACAGAACACTTGTCCTTTTGTAGAAGAAAAATGCATAGCTTATCTTTAATTTTGACGACTCTTTTAAGCACTTTGATGAGAGATAACCAGGAAACCACCGTGTGGTACAGAAGATTTTCACGGTCGTTCCCCCATTTCAAAACAAAGTATTGTAAAGATCATTCTATTTAAATCTCTATAAAATTTACCGCGTGCTGCAGAACAATGTGCACTTCTGGCTGTTATTTCCTTGCCACAGCAGTTTGTCTGTGAATGATGCAGTGAATGAATTCCACGTGTGGCGCTCTCTGCAACCTTACTTTGGAAACCTTTTTTTTTTTTTTTTATTCTAGTAAAAGCAGCCATTCCATCAGTGGAAAACCCTTGCACAGTTTCCCCATAAAACATTGTTTCTATTAAAGAAGTCACTTACTGTTGAGAATAGATCTTCTCCAGTACATCTTTTTGAGCATTTATTATTAACTATAGTGAAGTACAAGGTTAAATATCTCATGACTTTACACTTTGTTGATTACATCTAATTAGATTGTCATCACTTTTACCTCACAATATGACTGAGAAGAAGCTTGTCAGCTACTAAGAGTAGGAGAAGTGTCCCCTCTGCCATTTTTTTTTTGCTTGTGCTCGCATTATTAGCATTATTTGCAGTTTGAGCAACGTGTCCGTTTTGTGAGAGTTGGCTTAGTTAAAGCTGGACGATTTAATCCACAAATCTGCTCCTCTGTGGCCATGTGATGATATGGGACTTTCTGACAAACAGATTGAGTGGGGAGTTTTTTGGTGGTTGTGGTAGTTTGGGGGTTTTTGGGGGGTTTTTTTGTTTGGTTGGTTTTTTAGATAAAATTTTCAGAACTGTGGTTAATATATATTTCTTCCCACAGTCCAAAAGATCACTGTGAGCTACCTGGGGTGTGCACACCTCATTTTAGAGATCACTATCCTATATTATAAATTTAGATGTACTTCATTTAACATTTTTCCTAGTTTAAGTTTCAAATTGGAAAGGGTGTTGGATCCTGTAATGACAAAAAAAGGATGAAGCGTTTTCAGGATTGTCAAGCCCAAATGTTCAAAAGGCACAGCTCAACTGCCAGAATAACCAACTTAAAAAAACCAGCAAGTCTGAGCTTCAAGACCAGCCTTGATTCATGTAATTCCAAGATTTTATACATGCATATATATATATACACATGTGTATATATGTATGTATATATATATACTGAAGGGAATCATTCATGAAAGGCCTGTCTCAGGGACTTCAGGCTTTTAAGAAATCACTGAGACTCATGATGAAACTGTGATAGTTTTCAAGACTGTGGGGGTTTTTTTCTTCACACGTGGAAGTACTAAAAGTTTTTCCTTCATATAGAATCTGAGAAAATCCCTAATGTATTGTGTCTAATGTAGTTATTTATATATTCTGAACTTGCTGTGAGTCGTGGTTCTGACAGACCCTTCACCTGTGTAGAATCCCACCAGTGTGCAGTGATATGCTTTCTTTTATTCCTTTGCTGTTTATCTAATAGTATTGAAAGAAATGTTATTAACTGTGAATATCTTTATAAGCTTGTCTATGCAGTTATAAGACTTGGATTTGAATGCTTTAAAATTATTGGTCTATGTCTGCATATTTTCTTAGTAGAGGAGGGGGAAAAAATCAGTTGGGCTGTTGTCAAATTCCAGGAGTAATGGTTTTAGAGAGACCAGTAGCTAGTCTAAGGAAAAGCAGAAAGCTGAGACTCAGTTTGGAGAATACTCAGAGGGATCTTAACAATGTGAATAAATACCTGAGAGGAGTGAAATAACATGAGGGAAAGAGTCTCTGCTCATGGGCTCTCAGTAACAGAACAAGAGGCAGTGGACACAAATTAAAACATAGGAAATGCTATCTGAACACAGGAAAGCTGCTACTGTGAGGCTGGTCAAACAGTGGGACAGGTTACCCAGAGAGGTGGTGGAGTCTCCATCCATGGAGACATCCAAAACTCAGCTTCATGCTGCCCTCCACAAGTTCACCTGGCTTGAGCAAAGGGTTTTTGTGTTAGATGATTTCAAGAGGTCCCTCACAACCAAAATAATTCTGTAAATTCTTCCCCCCTGCCCCAGGTGACATTTTAGAAAGTTGACAGATATTAAACTGCTAGGTGATGAAACTCCCTAACCTCCCACTAAAAAAACCCCACAACCAAAAAAAAACCCCAAAAACTTCTATGCTTTTAACACAAGGATTTAAAGGTAAGCTTACCACTCTCCTACACTAAATGAAGGAGAACAAATCCTGAAGAGTCTTTCCCAGAGCATGGTGATCTAGGAAACAGAAATAATATCTTTGCATTGTTTTAATCCGGTGTCTGGGAGATTGACATGTGCTAATTTCTTTAGGGAAAAGGGTATATCAGGAAACAGGTGGATAAATGTTGGTACCAAGATGTAAAAGGGTCCTTGTGCAGACAATATCACCATTTTGCTTTATGAAATACTTTGCAATCCTTTTTCTCGACATGAATAATACATTGCAGTGATGAATTTCTCCTAGGCCTATTCACATTCCAAGAAACATTGTGGTGAGAGCAGATGCTCTAAGTCGTGATGGCACATTGAGAAATTGTCCATCAGATGGCATGGTAACAAACAGCTTTCACAAACAATCCAAAATATATCTACAAAACAAAAACCATCCTACAGCCCACCTGCTCAACAGAAAATTCAGGGAAAAGCTATCAATATGGGTTTTTTTTTAGATACCCTCCCAGGAAGATGTTGATGAACTGGGGAATGTCTGGAACAGATTGTTTTGTGAGGAAGGAAGATAGAAATATTGGTTGTTTCAGCACTCCCAGAAGTGAAATTTTCCCAGCTTGCAGAACAGTTCAGTCTTGATTACTTAGCAGGCTTTGAAAATGTTTTAAATTATGTCTGTCATAGCTACTGATATGGAAAATATTGAGGACCAGACTATATTATCCTGGACCTTTGCACTAATCCAGAAGTTCTCTTAAACTTTCTTATAAGTTCCTATTTTGAAGTGAGCTGATGAAATGTAACTTAAGTTCTCTCATTTTGTATTATTCAGTGGTCTGAAAGCTAGTGGCTTTTGCTTTGCTGCTGAGTGGTAATAAGGGAGTAAAAATGCTTTGGGGTTGTGGTAGTGTGAACGACAAACAGAGCAAAATCAATAAAAATTGAGATTGGGTGGGAAGTGAGAGGCACTCGTACTGAAATAGAAGGTATGGAAGGGAAAGAATAAAACATACTGCCCTCAAAGTAAACGAGCGTGGAAACTCAGGAAAACAAAAGGGGCAACATGCTGAGGGATGAAAGGGCTGAAAAATAAATGTCAAGACAGAAGAAAAATTTGGATGAAAGGAAAAAAAATTCCAGAGTTGTAAGCTTACCAGAAGATACTTTAACAACGAGAAAGAGCATCAAACACAAGGAGCCAAAAGAGTATGTGCTGTAATGACAGTGGGTCTGAGAGATACATGTGCCTTTCGTGACCTGAAGCAACACTCTCTCACCTTCATTGCTTGAAGTCTGCCTCATTCTGCTTGGAATAAAAGAAGTCTGGCTGTAAGCTAGAAAAATAGATGTGTACTGTGAGATTTATTTATTTATGTCGTCAGCAGAAGTTATTACAGCTTGAATAACAACTCTACTTTTCATGTGAGGTAAAGTAACATATTCAGCTGCTGGAACACGGTGCAGAACCATCACAGCATCTGAGCATTGTCACAGCACCAAAACAGCCTGAAAGCTTCCAAGGGGCTCCTGAACCATATTTTAGAAATTAATATTTCTTGAGGTAGTGTTTCTTGGGCAAGGCTAAGGGTTTTATTTTAGAACAAAGACTTAACTTCCTTGTGCCCTAAATAAAAGAGCTTTACTGGTATGAGGTTTTACTGTAGAGTTCCCCATGAATGCATTTTTTTAATCTAAAGTCAGTGCATCAGAATTTGCCACATGGATGAACTCGTGAGAATCATTTGCAAATATAGATCAGATAGTATTTAATGCATGCCTTCAGAATTCCCTTGCTCTGCCTGTCACTTTATCTCCTCACTTTCTCCTTCTTAAGGGTTTGTTGGAGTTTTTTTGTTGGTTTTTGGTGGGTTTTTTTTCCTTCTACTGCAAGCTTCAGGGATTTATCGTGTTCCAAGTTTCAACTGCAGACAGGTGCCAAAACAAGTAAGTAAGCACCATTTTCCAACTCAGCTCTGCTAGCAGCTTTATAAAAGCTTAGTGAAGCTTTTTGCTTCAGATTGAAAGCACTGAACCCAACCATATATTTCATAAGGGAAAGTACATTTCAGGTTTTATTGGGTCTGGCTGTGACAGAGTTAATTTTCACCATAACAGCGATCATAGTGTCATATTCACCAGAGCAATATTCCATCCCATATGACGTCTGCTCAGCAATAAAAGCTAAGGAAAAGGAGGGGGAGGGTGTTATTCAATATTATATTTGTCTTCCAGACCAACTGCCATGGTTTCTGAAGCCCTGCTTCCTAGGAAGTGGCTGGACTTCACCTGTTGGTTGGAAGTAGAGAATAAATACCTGTAATTGGGAGGCTTGCAGTTGAACTGGAATCAAATCAGAACTGGACTGCTGAGTCAGGATGGTATTTTTATTTGAACCCAAATAAAAAAGTAATCATACTTGTATCCTTCCTACTGAACCTGAAATGAATAGCGTGGGAAAATGAGGCTTACTGGTAAAGCTAAAGGTTAAGAATGCATTCTTATTTTCAGTGCCTATATGGATATATATATATATGTGTGTGTGTGTGTACATATACACGTGGATAATACCTGCATTAAAAAAGCATTAAAAATAAAGGGGGAAATCAAAACACCCAGCAAAAATAAAGTCTTACTGTAGGAAACTGTAAAGAGGGTGTACTAGAACTGTGTTTAGCAAATAGAAAACAGTGAAGTTAGTCTTTAAGCATAGGAAAAAAAGAGGAAAAAAAAAACAAATTAAAATGAAATGAAATCAGAAGGTTGCTATAAATAAAAATAACAGTTTAATTCCTTTGATTAACAAGCAGGGATGTTACTATTCTTCCTATAAACTTGAGTTTTCAGACAAAAAAAATGAAGATATAGAGTTTCTGAAGATAGTTGCACAAGAAAATCAGCATTAAAGAAAATAAATAAAAGAGAAAGAAACAGAATTTAGAATAATAGAACTACAGAGAGAATTGTTAAATCATCATTGACTTGAGTGACAACTTCTAGGCCATGGCTTCCCCAAATTGTGTTTCTTTCCCAATGGAAGAAGAATTAAAAGCTATCAGCAAAAATTCTGAGAAGCCTGATAAGTTAGAGAAAGGTATAACTAATGGAATATTAATGGCTCTTATGTAATGTGGAATGGCAACAATACTGATTTGACACATTTTATATTTGGTGAAATTTCATTGAAATTAGTGAGGAAAAAGAAGAAATTAATTTTTGAAAAATTAAACTTCCTCTCCTGCTTATTATGGATTAACCAAAACTGTCAGAACACAAAACAAGATTTAATTTAGCCAGAGCTTGGAAAACATTACGTGTGACGAAAATATTACTTAAGGTATCTGAGGATCAGTGAATGACTCCTTAAAGCCTGTAAAAAAAGCAAAAGATATCTAGATATAGGAAATCCTCAAAAAGGATTGGCCCAATTCTCGATTTATCAGTGAAGAAGGCACATTTCAATAAGGAAGAAAACATATTAGATTTGAAGGATGTCATAAAAATGTCATATCAGGACTTATCAACCAAGAAAAAGTATCTGTCAGTCTCAGCAGTGTAAGCACAAGCAAAAAAGTATTTTCAAGTCTCAACTTTATCATATCAGCAAAGGTCCAACATGAAAGAACAAATATTAGAAGATGTTAGTGTGATTTGTTTAAGCAAATAATTCTCAGTAAAATAATACATTTACAGAAGGTTTTCTTGAATTTAAAAAATTAAATCAGGAATCAAACACGAGGTTTTATTTTGAGATATATATTTTGTTTTACCGTTTTTTGATTTACATTTTGTTTTAATATATCTGGTTTGACTAAATCTCAAAGTAGATTCGAGCCAGATTTTGTGATTGCAAAAGTGTTCAAACAGTAATTCTTCATTATCTGTTGGGGGTTCCACGATAACTGATGTTGGGTATATTGAATGCAACTAACTGGGAATTGCATTAATTCAATTTCTCTTTATCCCTTGGTGTATAACATGGACAGGTTAGCAGTTGTGCCAGGTTTCCTGTATTCCTTAATATATGATTCTTCCTGGTCCAGAAGTAACTAAATTACCTGCAAATAAGAGCTGTTAGGAACCATGAGGCTTTAGGAGAGGATCTCTCACCAACACGTGTAAATAGCTGTGTTGTATTGAGGTTCATCAGTTGAAGTAAGCAAGGCTCAGAATCGGTGTTTTAAGAATTGGACTTCAAAAGGAAATATATCCCATTGAAATGTCATTGTACCCTTAAAAAAAAATAATAACTTGAAAGAATGATCTGGAGTTGTTATCAGCTGGTCTGGCTTCCTGTGTGGAAAAGGCTTCGAAATTTTCAAAGGTAGGATTTAGTTTTCCTTTATTAGTATGTTATCCGTATGGTTTCAAGTCAAGTATAACAGGTTTTTTAACATTTATTTTTAATTTTATAGACCTTCTGATTTGATCTATTTTTTGATTTCTGTTTTGGATGGTTTAACAGTTTCTTTAGCCAAATACATGGATTCCTTCCTGTCCACAGTAGCAGAAGTAAGTTATCCGCGATTTTAAAATATTTATTTTTATATATATATGTGTCTGTGTTTGTATTTTAATATATTAACTACATATTAAATACATACTGTATATTTATAGTATATATTTATATATTTATATTTTTTAAAAAATTAAATTTATACAAGATGCATGTATCTCACAAGGTTCATATTTTATGAGTCCATGTTATTGGAACACATGAATGCTAAGAATGCACCATTCTCCTCTCCACAGGACACACTGTCTCATATTATTTGTGTGAGGACTTACTTCCACCCAAGTACACAGTGGCAGAGAATTCCAGAACTAGCACCAACTAAAGCTTAAAGGAATCTTCTTGTTGAGAATGATGAATATTATTAGAGATCAATCAAGTGCCCTACTGGGTATACTCTATAAATGAAGCAAAATTGTAAGTGGAAGACTTTAGAGCTGACATGGAAAGAATCAGTTCAGATATTTGTGTTGCCCTCTGTAAAAGTGAAAGTGATGAGAAAAACAATCTTGGAAGAGATTCTCTGACGAGAGAACTGAAATTATTTTGGTGAATATACAACAGTGCAGGCCACAAACCAGTAAATGAAATAAAACCACCAGTGAGCTGCACACGCAACATTCTACAGGACAAATTATGTCTTGAATATAGATTAAATCAATTTTATACACAATTTATTAAAGTTGTCACGGATGGCCTGCTTCAAATCAGAGCCTAGGTGAATTGAGTTGTTCACCTAAAGCAGTGTTTTGTGGTCTTTACAGTAGAAATGAATTACTGTAGCAAAAAAAGGAGATGTTGGACAGAAAGGGGGGGGGGAGGCAAATTGAGAAGGACATTTGTACTTTGCAAACTGCTGATTAGCTGTCTATAGATAAGCAGATCACTACCCACTTTGAAACACTGATGGCATACATTAGCCACAGGTTGCAAATGTGACTGCTATATCAAGCCTGTCTTCTGAAAGAATTAGCTACTCCATTCAGAAAACCTCCCAGATATGTCATTTGAAATTATTGTTAATTAATTTCTACTACTGAATCTAAATTTGATCCCACACAGAGCGAAGTTCAAAAGTATAATAGGAATGAAACAGAGGGCATTTTGCTGCCTTGAACCACGAACGAATATGATTTGTTATATAGCACTGTGATTTTACCACGATGGTACTGATTTTCTAAAGATTACACACAGAACTGGGTTTGAGTTTTGTTTGTGTCATAGGTAAAGTGAGTTTTGTTGGCATCAGGATTAGATGTGACAGGAAGGCTCACCAATCTAGAGTGTCCCAGCAATGACATAGCATATGTATGGTAGTATGTTAGCACTGAAGCAAAGTTGGCACAGATATCAGGATAAATTTAAAAATAACTGCTATGCTAGGAGTCATATGCTGGAAAAACTATATTAAACTTACTCTCATCTTTTTAAAGTGCTAACAACCGTGGAAAAGTAATAGAAGGCGTATACATGAAACCATGAAAGAGTCTTTTGATTTCAGATTCCTAATCTCCTCCTCAATGGCCCAGTACTGCTGCAGTTCATCCCCCCCAGTCCCAAAGTAGTTTTGTGTGCCAGGGTGTATACATAAAAAACTTAAGTTTCCTAGATTGACTGTACTTTCCTGAGCACTCAAATCTAGCAAGAAAGGGTTTATTCAAGGTAAACACAAAACCCACTTGACTGAAAATATAAACTGGAATCTAACACTTTCCTTTCTTTACTCTCAGTTTGTTCCTTGGGAAGGCAAGTGCCTCAGTGTGTTGTGTGGTTGGTTTTTTTGGGATTTGTTGTTGTTGTTTTTTTTCCTCACTACTGCCCTAGTTGTTGTATTTCATGATTAGAAGCTATTGAGGCAGCCACCAGGACCTCCCATCATCTGCTGGTATCCCAGGGCCCTCTCAGGCTAGAGCACAATACTGAAGCAAAACTTGTTGCTTTGCTGAATTACTTTCATCTGTCCTTAGACAAGAGAGTCAATCACATCCATACTTCTTCAGACAGACCTCTCTGCTGTGTTTAATGCTATTGACTGCTGTTACATGGATCTTCACTCTGCCAGGTTTCCTTCCAATCCCGGTGTGGTTTGGCCACATCGTGTTGTGAACTGTGGTCCTGACCAAAGCTGAGTGTCAGCTCAGATAATGGCAAATCCTGTTCAGTATGGTTTAAGTCTTGGCTTTTGTTCAGTCTGGACCCATAGGATGAGGGCTCTGACAACAAAACTCTCCTCCAGACAAACCTTACGTGGTGCATCCTGTGTGAGGTTGGCCTGGTGAGTTCTGGAGGGCCCAGGGAGGACTTTAGGGCCGTGCCCTCCCTTCCTGACCAGAGCATTCCCACAGCCATGAGCCAGCTTAGAGCTTAAGGAAGAAATTAGTCTTTTGGTCCTTCTGAAGTCATAGACTTAAAAGTTTTTTGTTCCCATCACTCATTTGTTGAATATTCTTCTTCTCTTCTGCAAATTCCCATTAGCATGAAAAGGATTTTTATGTTCAGATATGAGAATTTGTTCTTTTTCTTTTATTACGTGTGCACGTTGGTTTATTTCTTTGAAATTTACTTGTAAATTACTTTTCATGAGGGCTAATGTGCTTCTGTAGATTGTGGGGCTGGCTGTTGGAAGGATTGCTTCCTTTGAGTATAGCCAAACAACACTTTTCCTAGTGCAAATGACTATTTTTACATCACAGAAATTTTTTACTGTTTTTTACATTAGATTAGAATCAGGTATTACTGGACATCCAAAGCAGACTGAGTGAATTCTAGAAGGAATTAGCTTGTTAAATTACAACTATCAAGAGCCTTCTGATTTGCCTTTGTGAACCTAGGCTTGTTTTTTTAATACAGTAAGGCATTACTGCAGCCAAAGTGAATATTAATTGAAAAATAAAAAGGCCAAACATTGTAATTTATAAGAAATGCCTAGAACAGAAAACTATGTCAAAGAGTAGATAAGCACTATTGTTTTCTGTCCGAACTTCTAGGTGAATAAATTGATAATGGGAATTACGACTATAACAACACCTACACTAATCAAAAAATATTGCCATAAAAATTATACATAGAATTCTATTTTCCTGCCATAAAATGTTCTTTTCTCACCTTTCAGTGAAACTGCAGCATCTTTCAGTGCTTTCTTTTTTTTCCTCTTCAAAAGTTGACTCTCAGTCAAGATAGCATTTCATTAACCTGCTTCTTCATCCCTACATTTGTGTAACCTTTCAAGATTCCAACTCCTTATTAGTAGTTTCAGTTTCTAAAGCTCATCAAATTTTTATTTGATAGTAGTGGTATTGAGACAGACTCCCAGTGGAGAGCAGCCAGTTTCCTCTGAAAACTCCCCAAATCCAGACAGAGTGTGTGAAAGCCCCTTGACTCTCTGTTTCAAGGTACAGCTAAAAAAAAAGAAGTCCAGAAAGAAAGATGCCCCCCGGCCAAAAAAAAAACCCAAACAAATAAACCAAAAAACAAACCCCAACACACCAAATACTCAGAACATCTCCATTACCAGATAAAGTTTCAGTACATCGAAGGGTTTAGAGACTGGAAACAACTAAGAACACAAAATAAGCATTTCACAGTTTGCTTATGGCAACCAATTCTCGTGTCACAGATCCATTTTTTTCTCCAGGTTTTGCAAGCCAGACATAACTGTGTGAAAATGAAGCCCTTGTGCTTTTGCCCTATTTCAAAGGCAGAGGGTTGGGGGTTTTTTATATTGATCATTTCTTACTTTAACCAAGTAGACAATGGACAATGTTGACTTTTACCCAGGAAAAAAATTTCATTGAGTAAAGGTCTCAAAATAAAATCAACCTAAAAGCAGCATTCTAGTTATAAAACAATTCTCTTATTTCATTGTGACATGGTACAGAAAGAGAATGTATAAATGCACTTGAGTTAAACCATATGTAAAGATACAGACAGGAACCACTCTCTTAACACTTTGTTACTTATATGTAACATCGTGAGGATAATTAGATGAGGAGAGAAACAGTAAAATTGTTTTGTGCTTACTAAATTCCTTTTAATTTGGAAGATGAAACACAAATTCACAGCAACTGTCTTGGGGAGGTTTAGAGTCTGATTTGACATTTGGTGTCGTCTCTGTCACAAATATTTCACAAGGCTTAGGAAACATATTTCCCTTGTGCCAAAGCACAAGACACACATCTCAGCCTTGCTAGGGGGAAGGCAATAGGCCTGAAGTCAGTTCTTAACTTTGCACCTAGGCTCAACCCCTTTTCTGAAAGGCAGACAATTTTTACTTTAATATGTGTTTTTCTCTAACATTTTGATTCTATGCCTTCTTCAACATTCCTGTTCCAAAGTGCTGTATTTGTAAAGTTTGAATATTACATTTTGTAAAACTTCAGCTTCTCTTTTTAATTTGCAAACCATAAAAAAGCAGTTTGGTTTGAGCTTCTGTGAACCAAACAGTACCTCCTCTACTGGTGAAAACTGACAGAGCTACAAGGACTTGAAGCTACATCAAAATTTTCAGCTTTGAACTCTACTTTAAAGTTGGTGGGTTAATTTTGTGAATTCAGCAAAAACTGAGCTTTGCACATTCACAGACAGAATATTAATGCTTCGGGTCTGTTCCTCAAACCTCTGAGATCAAGAGAAAATCTAAACATGCCGATCTTAACTTGAATGGCTGTGCTTTTCATGCCTCTTTTTCACAGTGATATACTGCAGGTTACAGTTACAGGGCCAGCTTGGATTTTTAATCTAAAGCCAACCGAGGTAGAGCACAAGAAATGTAGGAGACTTGCTCAAATATACTCTTAAACTGTGGCAAGTGTTTGCTCTTCTTCAAAACAAACCACTCTGTGGCAATGGAGGATAAATGTTAAAAGCACAAATTATTATGTACCATTTCTACTTTTTTATTTTTCTTAAAATAAAAAGATTGCTTGCAACAGACTTTCTAGTCTGAAATGGGGGATGCTGTAATGGATTCTTTTGCTTTATGTGCAGCCATGCACACATATATGTGTGGTGGGGTGTATATATATATATATCTATCTGTACATATACATATGTATACACAGTGTAAATCCACAAAGTGTCCTTTAGAATTAGTGGCATTGTTGCAGTGATTTAAAGAGAATTGGAAAAAGGATTTCAAACGCAGATTTTGTTTTATTTCTGTGCAGAGAATAACACAACTGCTTCCAATAATAATTATTCAAAAGGGAAAAATAGGGGCCACTGTTATATTTAACTTCTGATTTTTCAGCCCTGACCTTAACTTTCCATAAAACTTTTCTTTCTTCATTTAACTGTCATGAGCAAATAGCGTTGTTGCTATTTTCAAGAAGCATTCTGAGTTTTAACAGTCCCCTTTCTCTACTTCTTTATCACACACAAAACCTGTGACGGTGGTGAGTCTTCTCTATCAGTCTCTTTTTCATGTTATTTTTTTTTGACAAAATTATAATTCCTTTTCTTGGCTTGTCTTAGAATCCAGAGTAATGTCACTTGGGCCTCAGGGGCTGTTGAGCAGCAGTAGCAGGTATAAGCTGAGGAAGTCAAAGTAGCATTAGCAGTCGTGCCTGGCTTTATAATAGTAGTTTCCTCCTCCAGGATTTGTCAATTTTGATTTTGCAGTTCAGTCAGCAGTGGCATGTGCTGTTTGCCTCCTGTCTGTTCGGCAAAATAAAGGGAATCATTTTCTTTTCCAGGTGACAAGACTGAAAAGGAGCCCTCAACAGTCCATTTTGGCTTGCTGTGCAAGCTGCATTTTTGTCGCCCTACAGCTGTGATGACCTTCTGTGTTTAGGAATATTTGATTCCTCTGGATAATTTAATAACGGGCGAATCCTGCTCCAACCTACTTCTCTTTTCAGAAGTTGCATCCTTTCTGAACTTTTCCGCTTTCTTTTCACTCGCTGTGAAGAAGAGTCTGAAGGAAAGAAAGGTGGGGACAAAACAGGAGGGACAAATCTCATTTCTGACTGCAGGGGAAAGTCAGTAAAGAATAATGAGTTGGAGGATACCAGGGATCTTCTTGAGAGCTCTATTCCCACTAGACAGTACTCTTGCCACAAAAGGGAAGGATATAAAAAAACCCCCAAAGCCAACAAAAACCTGAACAAGAACAAATAAACAAACAAACAAAGAAAGAAATAAAAAACAAAAAACAAAAAAACAAAACAAAACAAAACAAAAACAACCTCCAAACAAACAAAAAAAATCAGCCAAAAAAACCCCAACCAAGCAACCAACAAAAGAAAGCCTAAAACCCCAAGGTAAATTCCAAAGTTAGTACAGTGAAGGAAGGGATTGATTCCTGAACCAGAGCTTGGAGAGAAAATAAACCCCAGTATCAAAACCTCCGTTGCCCGTTGTGAATCTTACAAGTGCTGTATGCAACAGCACACCAGCACAGCTTTGCTATTAATCACTGCACCTTTTTCAGGGAGCTTGCAACAAATGAACTCAGTTACTTAGCTGTGGGATTTCACTCAGAGCTTATTTTGAATCCTCCTTGTGCATACAGACTGCAAATGTGTGCCAGATCCTTTTGGCTGACTGAAGAGGTTTCGAACATGTGAATAGTTCGCCTGAGATATCAGGAGTTTGGTGTGGGGGTTTTTTTCAGTGCCCACAATATTAATTAAGTGCAGAACACTTGCCCCTGAGAATGCAAATTATAATTTTAGTTCTGAGACTATTTTCATGTGTGCCAGCTCACACATTGTGCAGTGACTCATCAGAATGGATTGTGTTAGTCATTTGACGTTTCAGTTAACAAATGTGAGAAAACATGCATTATTTTAACAATGGTTAAACGAACATGTGTAAGCTTTCCTGAGGGGAAAAAAAAAGTTTCTAAAATATCTTTTTATGTTCTTTTTTTTACATAGACAGAGTAAGATATTATGGCAGTAGAGAGATGCCTAATTTTGTGGTAGAGTTGCAAAACAAGCTGACACTGTCTTCAAAATTTATTGTGTTCTTGCAATATAATCCATTCATTCTTTATGTCCTCTTTTTTTCTTAGAACTTCTTGTCATTTCTTTTGTAGATATAATTTGTCAGAGGAGGATAAAGTACTTGCCTCTGTAGAGTACTGGCAAGAATATCAGTACAAAGTTTGTAAGTAATAGTAAATTATTTCCTCATCTTTGTCTGTCTCTCCACATTGTTAGCAGAATTCTCCATAAACTCACAATTATTTTCAGTATACATTTTCTATTGGGCAAATACTTTTAAATTTGAGGGGAAAATAGATAAAAAGATACTATTGTTCATAAAATGAAATTTCATGCGGAAAAATCTTCAATCCTGACACAAAGCCATAGCTGAGTTCCAGGGTAACCTGGATGACACTACGCTTTTAGGAAAGTTAAAAGGAATTTTTAATCAAACAAGTGCCTGTAGGGCTTTGTCTTTATTGAAAAAAAAAATGTTATATGGTATATTTCCCAAGGCAGATTAATTTCAATGGACCACCTGCATTTTGCTCTGAGAGTTGTGTGGCAGATGCAAGATAAAATAGTCAAATTCTAATCTAAAATGCATCTGTTAAGGTCCAGGTAATTCTGAAATAAAAAAATGCCTTTCATTTTGCAATGACTGAAGGCGTAATGCGGCCTTTTAACTGTAGGAATTAAGTAAATCTATTTGATAAACTAATCCATCTCCAGAAGAACTCTGAATCACTCTGTAGTAGAATTAAGACTTCTCTGTTTCAAAAGAGCTAAATCCAGGAAAGTACAGGAAATATCTGACAGGTACCAGCACAGATGTGTATGTACATCCAGAAAATATTACAATTTCCTAACCAAAGAAGGGCAAGTATATTAGGGAGGTGTCCAAGGCGCTGGGAGATAAGAAAAAGTATATTTATCAAATCCCAGAGACTTCTGTAAGGTTTATTCTTAAGAAAATCCTGTTGACCTAAAAGTGTGCATCTAGAAAACCAGATCTCTACTGTTACAGCACACACTATAAGAATGTAAATGCAGCTTGGAGCATGCTTTATTCATGAACTTTTCAAACTACTGAGACCTTAAAGGGAAAAAGCTGAGGTATCTCCCTCTTAAAAAACCTCAAAGATAAAATATGCATTTAAAATAATACATTATACATAAATCTGATGTATAATTTATTGGCAATTAAATTTTTATCACAGAAACAAGGAGAATGGGATACATGTAAACACAAAAGGTAAACACGTAGTCTGGGTGCTTATGTGAGAGAGTTTTTGTTTTGTTTTTTCTAATGCAGGTGTAGTCTAAAAGAAACTCTTCTAAGACTGTCACAAGAATAGCACAACTAGGAGTATTTTTTCAATGAGAAATATGCTTTTTTCTGCTTTGGTGGTAAAGCATGATGTTCTCTGGCATGCAGTGGTGATGTTTATCCAGGTCAGTAGTGGACATATCTGGACATATCTGGAATAGTCAGTTCCCACATTTGTGTTCAGGGAGCCAAGGAGTCCTTATTTTACCTTGTGATTTTTATAACGTGGTTATAAACCATGAGTTTGCAGGTCAGGTTTATAAACCTGAGTTGCACGTCAGAGTCTTGAGGGATCTGCATATTTAATAAAAAAAAAAAAAAAAGTGAGAATCAGAGGCCATAAATAAGAAACACTTCAGGCTTTCTAAGCTAACTACATTAACCTGTGATTAGGACTCATGAACATGTTTTAACATCACTCAATGTCTTCCCCCTCTTCAATACAGTGAAAACATGGGCTACATCTAGGTCCATTTTAAATATATGTACATATGTATAATTAGGAATTTAATGGGCTGACTCATTCAGGATTAGTTTTTAACTGTAAGAAATTGGTTACAGTCATGACTCTATTACAAATCGATTTGGCAGTGGGTACAGAAAACAGACCTAGCAAGCTTGTTAAGAGTGCTATCAGCTGCATTCCAAAAACATTCTGATTGCTCTACTTTATGGAACCTTCCTGAGCTGTGCAGCTGCCAGGGTCACAATGAAGGCAATAAATAAGAGGTTCCACTTGGAAATTTTAGTCAAGCTCATGCCTGTGCAAGACTCACACAAAGGCTGCCAGGTTTTTCAGGCTTCCCCACTGTTTCAAGAACCTATTCAAAAGCACGTCAATGGGCTTTTGGGGGGACGAATGATATGAGTTACAACAACAAACAAACAAAAAATACTTGATGTCCAAACTTAGAAGAAAACAAAAATACTTGATTTTATACTTAACATTTTCATATACATGTTTTAGATCAGAGGTTAAAAGGTGAAGTGCTTGTCCCGCTACACTGCAAACACCGAAGTGACCAGTTGTAACAGAACAGTGAATTGATTGAAAAATACTTTGAAAGCACCGTTATATTTTAATTATCTTAAAATTTGGGGAGTTCTGCATTTAGTAATGAGTTTAGTAAAGAAAATTGGAGAAAAGTAATAAAGCAATAGGACTTGAAGTAGTTATTTTTATGATCCCTTAAGGTATTAGAGTCTACAAGAAAGAAAGCATCTTAATAAAATATCCTTAAAAATAAGTCCAATACTAGTAAAGACTATTTGTCTCTGGAAAAGGGGTAGATTGCAGCAGTGATCTTTCTCTGTTCCTCATTATTTCAATCTTTTTTTTCTGTTGTTGAACCAGAGGGAGATGGTTTAGATGGTTTAGTTTATTGCATGTGAGAAAGCTTGATTAATGTTAAACTATTAGTAAATCAAGTGAGGCCTTGAAATATTTTGTCCTTTTCAATTCACAATGGAACAAAAAGAAAATCACTTAGCAACACGTAAGGATGTGAAGCTGTACCCTTAATGTTCATTGGAATGTCTGCACTCTTTTTGTAACTTTGTCAGTTCTTTCACAGTTCTGGTCTCTTTTTAGCCATCTAATACTTTCCTCATTACTGTTGCTAAACAACGCCTTCTTTGACACACTCTTCAGATGCGTGTCTCACACTGCATTTAATTTCATTCTTTCTTTGATAGGCTGTAATCTTGTTTCTCTTTACCCTGTTACAGCTGTGTAAATTTAAATTAATTTTCTTTCTTCTTAGATTTGTACAGCCAAGAATAGAATTCCATCACCCCGACGTGCTCGTTGTCAAATATTTGAGCATGGCAGCCGTAAAATGTTGATGAACTCAAGGTAATTCTTGGCACCTGAATATTTCATTTGTGCTTTCAAATGAGAGTTGAGGTCTTTCTAATATTTGGTGATCATAGCTAGGACCAGTGATACTGCCAGTGGATAAGTTACAATTATCTTTGAAATGTTTCTCCTTTAACTGCTGCAGAAATCTTAGTCCCTCAGGAAGAATAAGAGTATTAGGTGACTAAACTATTGTTTCAGTGAAATCCCATTTGAAGGGCTTCTGTTTTCCATTAAAACGTAGTGCCATCAAGGCAAGTTTCTCCAGAATCTTTCCAACATGTTTTCTTCAATTTATAATGTATTTTAGCAAGTGATACTAATAAAAAGAGCCCAGGTTTTTGGAATTTATTCTAAAACTTTTAACTTCCGACAACTTTCCTGTGAGGAAGGAATGGTAGTGACTTTAAAACTTATCCCCATGGCAACCTAGGATTAATACAAGAATTACTGAATCTTCACAGTAGTTTGTTGTGCAACAAGTGACTTTTGATTCCAGTAAGAAAAGGTTTGTCTTCTCCCCCTGTTGACAGCTGCTATGTCCCTGGCTGTTGTTACCTTTTACCAGTGTAATAACAGTCTAATCTCTTGTTTGCAAGGCTTGAGCCTTCAAACTGGTGACAGGAAAATAGAGAGGAAGGAGGTAAGTTTTTCCTTTTCATATTTCTCTGGTTTAATCAGATTTAGTTTATTGAGAAAGTAATACTTTCAGGACTAGACAAAGCCAAAGCTGGAAAGTCAAGTGATCCTAATTAGTAAGTTAGAAGCATGACACCTGTTCTTGCACCTTTGCTTTGGTTGTGTGTTCACAGTTCTCAGTTTTTAAGGATGTGGCCACATTCCCTTTTATCTCATACACCATTTTTGTTTAGTACTCAGTCTCATTCTACTTGTATACAAAGGTTACATGAAATATAGACTCTTATTCTTCTTGTGCGTCTTCTCTAGCAATTTTTACAAAATACAAAGGTGCTACAAAGATATTAATGACTGTAACTGAACTTGAAACCTCTGAGCTACGCAGGAAACTGTTGCATAAAGTGTTTAAGGATCTGCCTATTGTTTGGAGCATCTAGACTTTGTAACATCGGAGTCCTCTGCAATTTGCTCGCTGAAAGCATCCTACTGGTTTCCGTTGTTAGTTGCCTTTTGCAGATTGCACCAAGATGCCCCAAAGTATATATTCAAACACATATATTTACCTAAAAGCTGCATGAGAACGTCTTTTCAGAAACTATAAATCTGCAGTGCTGCAGGTCAGTTCAGTCCTTGCTGTTTCTAATTTTGGATGCCTTGTTGTTGCAAGCATTACTTACTTTGTATGGTTTTTATAGCTAGTTTTTCTTTTAGATAGATTTTCTTTATATATGTTTTTCTGTATTTGTGTTGCTAATTTTCTGGTACTTTTAAGCTAACTTTTTCACAAATAGGTGTCATGTAGTGAGGTACATTTAGGGATAGACTTTTAGTTAATTGCTGCCTAATTCTGTGGTGTATTTCACGTAGGCTTTGTAGTATTTGCAGATTTTGTTTTCTTATCATAACTTCTGTCTTTTCATTTTCTTGCATAATTTTTCTGTCTTTCTGATGCATTATTTTCTCCAGTTGGTTCTGTCATTCCCATCACATTTTTTTTGCTTTTTATGGGTTGACTATCAAGATTTCCTTAGAGAGAAATTGTGATATACTGGCATACTATATGAAAAAGACAAATAAGAATTTTAAATGAACTGAGGTTTGCTAAAAAAAGTTTTTCTTTTTAGATCCCCTCCTCTATTAAAATTGTGAAGTAAATATATATTTTATTGAAAGCAGATTATTGATGCTTCCCAAGGTTTTCTGATGATTTCTTTTTTCCTCTTCAGTATTCCAGGATAAAAATTTTAGATTTCTATGTTATCTACATTGCACCACATGTTCCAAATCTCCAGTCAGGTGACCCTGGTCATGACAGAACCGCTATTGTAATATCCACACTGATTTCTATTTTAATGTATTTTATGAAACATGATTGGATACTTTAACCAAACTAAGTCATGTTCAAAATTACTAACACAATTCTACGATTAGGTTTACTCATAATTAAAGCTGCTGTATAATATTACCTCTTTAGAGTTGCCTGCAAGGCTCTGCATGAAAAGCTAATCATTTGGATTAACTTAGAGTAAAAGTCTAGCTTATGATCACAAATGTGCCCCACAGGAATTTTGTTACCTGTGTTGGGGCACATTACAAACTGTGGTTTAAGAACATACACTTAAATGTGCACCTATTAAGACTCATTCTTGTCTCATTTATGCTGGTATAAATCACATTGAAATTACTAGAGCTGCATTGCTTTAATGGCATTGTACTGGGAGCAGAAGAAAGCTGATTAAATTTATGTTAATTGACACTAATTGGCAGTAAGGACTCAAAGAGGATAAAGTTTTTAATAAAGCATTAAATAGACAGAGGATCTGTCTAAACCAACCAAAGGCATTTTCTCATACTAAAAATGCTGCTGCCTTATTATTCATGTCCTAAGGCTAATTTCTAAACTAAAATCAGCTTTCCAGTCTTGGGGTACATGGAGCCCTAATGCATCTTCATAGTTAATGCTAGTTTTGCTCTCCCACAGCCAAATAACTTTCATGGTTTTGACCTACCCCTCCAGTCTTAGGGCTAATTCAAAACAAAACTTGCAGGAACATTTCCTTCTCAGTTCTGTAGTTGTACCCCATTGCTCCTGCATCTAAGCATCTACTGAACATTCTTCTAGTACACGTTGCTTTCTTGAATTTAAGCTTATGTTTGCCAGGTTACACTTGCAAGAAGCTTCCTGCTACCTCTCTGTCTTAGGAGCCTTCTAAATGTGGTGTCAAGCCCTTTCTATAAAGTTTGAAAGTTGTGGCTTCACTTATAGCACACACACAGTCTTGTGCATTTCCTTGTTCACGTAGATGTTACAGAATCCTGCTGAATTGATATTCTGTATGTGTTCTGTGTCTATGTAGTGCATTAAATGTTCAAGGGCAGGCACTGTGTCTGTGTGTGTATAATATATATATGTGTGTATGAAATACAGTGACACATTACACACACAACGTGTATATATTTGTATATATATATAAATATACATTTGTATATATATACACACTTGTGTATATATTTGGATTCATTACTGATATCTGGGGCTATTAGTTCAATACAGCATTGATGATCTACAGACAGGTGATGTGTGTCTTACTGCTTTGTCCAGTCCATGAACACCAGAACTTTCCTGTGTCCTTCATGGGGAAGTTCTTAGGACCTTTACACTGAGGTCCAGTGAAAACAAAAACGTTGAGTTCTTCTGACAACAGTCCATCTCAGGTCCTGTAATTGTGATTATTTCTAATTATGCAGAGCATAGGTAGCCAGTACAGACTGCCTTGGAACCTGAGGCTCTCAGATTCATGGCATAATCCTGCTGTAATCTGTAGAAACATGGTGCTCAGCTGCCCATTTGCCATTTTTGAAACTTTGCAAGTTTTCATCACAGGGAAAGCTGTTTAAAATTGTCTTATCTCTCATTCTTTAGTTCCTATCCTGTTAGCAATAAATTTTAATATTGTCCCCATGTTGAGTCTGTCTTGCCTGTGTAACCTCTCCCAGCTCTTAACCAATTTTCGTGGGAGTTTGAAATCCAGCCAGAGTCAACCCACAACATTAAGGTTAAACCACAAGGAATTTTCACTTTTGTTTGGCTTTCCTGATGAACTGTCTATAAGCTAAGGGCATAATTTTTGGTACTCATTCGTGATTTAATCGTGTCACAAACCCACTGTTGTCACTGGAATTCTTTCCATGGTGTGCATATAACTGCCTCCCCAATTATTTAAAGTGACTTTAAATGGCTACTCTCCACAGGACCTGGCTAGACTAGATGCTTAGAGTACTGAATACTTAGTCTTATTCTGTGTTCCAAACTGCTGAAAACATTTATTTTCAATTTAAATTAGAACTGTGGGTTTTCAGATGTAATATTTAAGATGTAATTAAATATGGATTAAAAAATTGATTGCAATTTGCAGTAATTTAAATGCTTAAATCCCTGCTCATGACCACTTATTAGGGCTTTAGATGCACGTGTAGAAATTATACCAAATTCCTTCATGATTTTAGTAGCTCAGGCTCCCCAGTGGTAACCAGTGCATGCAAACTAGTGCTTAACATAGTTGTGTAGTGCTCTGAATATTTTTAATACTGGATTTATTGAGTTAATAGTGGTATTATTTAGATATGTAAAAATCTGGAGATGGCAAAAGGAGGGGAAAAAAATCAGCTCTGGCTTCTTATTTATTGTTTAATATTAAATGTATGGGTTTTTTCTCAATTAGAACATGAATGGAAGGTTTAAAAGAAAGTTTGCCACAATGCAAATTTTTGCTTTAGTTTAATCACACACATGTTAAATGTAAATCCTTTAGAAGATGATTAATAAAGCCCTGACACATACATGCATATCTGTAGCACTATGAATGTATTGCTATACTACTAAAATTCCCCAGTTTTCTTAATAAGTGAACGTTCATCCTACTAATTCAACAGTTTTCTGATTCTCAGAGGATCCTTGCTAACCACAGGAAAGGGAACCTGCAGGAAAGTGTGTATTTGTTTTTCTCCTTCAGTCCCTGAGTTCTGAACATGTTACTATTCAGAAACAACGAAACAATTTCTCCCTGGTGAGATTTTTAGCTTTTCCTGTTTAAAATCTGTATCAGGAACCCAGATTGTAAGAAGTATCCCTAGTTTGAATTATTGTTGTGTCTCAAGTAATGCTGCTCCAAATTTAGGAAAGAAAGCTCTGTAACACAGAGGGGGAGGGAGGTAATACTGGTTTTTAAGAAGCATTGATTCTCTTGGCCTCTGGTTAAGCATCACCTGTCTTAATATTTTCACCATTGCCTTTCTTTATTGTCAGCCTTCTCAGCCTTTCCACACATCTTCTGTGCCATTTATTGTCAGGAAATTACAAGGTACTTAATAGTATCCCATCTGAAATATAACTCTTCATTTTCTTTGTAGATCACTTTGGGCTGCCTGCACACTTTTCCAGGCAGAAGGGTAATTCCCTGACCTGTATCAGACATCAATTCTCACAAGGCTGTGGAGAGAAAATTCAGGGAATTCAGTTTTTTACTGCAATTCCAGGATCAACAACAACTTCATCTACCTGGTTTGGCAGGCACCCAGTGCAGTGCACGAGTGAAGTCTGAGTCACAGGACCTGCAGGCTGAGGAAAGGAACCAGAAATGTGGCACTGTCTCTGAAGGGTCCCTGCATAAAAGAAGCTTGAGATACTTTCCTGATTACTTGAAAATAGAGCTGTTTTCATCCACGGGCACGACCTCCATTGCCCTGAAGGGCACTTGGCCTACTACGAGGAGGGGAGGATTTCTAGAAAAGTTTCCAGGCAGCCACCACAGCAGTGGAAAGGAAAATAAAAGAACAAGTGTTAAATACGTGAAATAAACATTAAGTGTTTCAAGTTAATACCTTTGAAATTCTAGATGTTTTCCCAGGTCACACTCTTTTTTGAGGTACATTGGTAACATTTCATGACTTATTCTGGATTGATTCCAGTAATAATCTGTTTATTCTCTGTTGCTTTTTCTGATGTTTGTTTGCAGACTGCTGTTCTCCAAATAAGCTAAATAAGGGCTTTATGCCCTTTTCATGAGCCTAATTGTCCAGCTCTATGGCCTCTTCTGTATGCAAAAGATCTTTGCTGTCTGCTGACTTCATCACTGTGTCCATTTGCTTGGTCCTGTCTCAGAGTAGGTGGGGACTTGGGGTCTGTGTGCTGGGACAGTAGGAAAGGAGAGAAGAAAACTACTGATGTGAGAAAGAGCCTAATTACTAATTAGTGAAGTTCTCCATGAAAAACTCTTCTCCCTGATTTTCCCTACTATTACTTAAGTAGGAAAATTTTTTAGTCTATCAATTAAAATGATCAATAGATTAAATTCTTTAAAAATACTTCTGTGCTTTGAACCAGACCATTAACTGGCATATTGTTCCAATACCTTAAAAATCTTTTCCATTAATTGATGGAATCTCTTCCCTGCCTAGAAAAGAAAAAAGTATCACAGATATCCCCAGGATTTAGAATGCCATTTCCTATTTAGAATAATCCCCATCTAAGTCTGTCACATGGATAGAGAACCCAAATTAAATTTGAATGGATTCATGTTTTTTTAATTAAAAAACACATGCAAAAAAACCCCAAACAAAACCAAAAATAAAACACCAAACAAACAAAAAAACCCACAAAAAACCAAACCAAAGCAAAACTAATGCATAACATATACCACAATTTCTCCAACTGCTCTGTGCACCTACAGGCCCTGACATGTTTCTCCACCAAAAATTATTAAAAAATACAGCAGTGGTCTTGTTGTCATGCAGAAATAATGTGACTGTTTTGTTGAAATGATACAGGTAGATTTCATTCCTTTGACCCTGATTATTTTTTCTTTATCTAACACTTTGTCAGGTCCTCATAAACTTGAAAAGATCCACACATGAGACTTGAGCATCCAGAAATGCAAATTATAGGAAAAATCAAAATGAGCGCTACTTTGACTGAGAAATAAGAATGCAAAGGAAGAGCACAGGATTAAGAATATGCTATAAAGTAAGGAAAAGCCAAAGCAGCACCTTCTGTGGAGTTTTCTAGAACAGAAAAAAAAAATTACAAAGCAGGACTGGCAGCCTCTGTAATCTGTAGTCATTAATGTCTTAGCAGGTCTCAAAGTCTGAAATCTCTTGTCCTGGCACAAGCACCTGTGCAAATGAAAGCCCCTGATCCAAGGACATGATCCACCAGCTTCTCTAGGCTTTCACAGGATTTTCTGGTAACTGAAAAGGTTTAGGATTTTTCAGCTGAAAAGGAGTTGCAAGAATGAGCCAGTGCTAGTTGCTCAGTTCTGTATGTTCTGTATTATGTTCCACTAGAAGAAATTAAGAGTGTGACCAACAGGAAAAAATATTGAGATTGTTAATAAGTTTGTTTTATCTGCTTTTTTTTCTACTGTACTTAACTTTTAGAGGATTTGTTGGTATACAATTAGTCTGACTATTGTTGTTTTGGACACTCCAATGCACTTGCCAGTTAAAAGGACTGACATTTTTGTGTATGACTTTGGCTGTTTTCCAAGTGGGCAAAGAGAAGCCAGGTTTATGCAGAGAGGTTTGTTTAAAGTAAGAGACCAATAGTCCATCTGCAAATCGATGCTTCATTCAGCATAAACAGAAAAACATAAAGATTTATGTTCGCAGATTCAAAAGCCTTCAGACAGCCCCAGCAATAGAATTAACCAGTTATAACCTTCCTCCAGAAACTAGACATGGTTTCCTGGTTTGGAACTAAAAAACACAGAAAATAGATAAAGCAGCAGGGGAAGTTCCAGTCAGTTACTTGTTAAACATTTTTTCAAGAAGAAAGGTGTGAGCCCATGTGCCATTTCCAATGACTGTTTTAGTTACTAGAAACAAGAAGCAGAAAAATCAGACTAGGCAAAAAGATCAAAAGGGAAAATACTGCAATACAGTAAACACTAAATCTTGGAGGAGCAGTTTTCTGGACAAGGAAAGAAAACCCAGAACCACTGAGAAGAAGCAGCTCTAGAAAAAGGGTTATGCAATTCCAAGACTCTTGTGTAAGAGTCTTTTCAAGAAATATCTTGAATACACATTTTGCGTAGCAAAACCATCACAATTTCTCTAAGATATGGTTTTAGGAGAAGAGATTTGGAGAAAAGTCAATTTTGATGCATTTTCCATTTTGCTCTTTTTTCCATAAAAAAAATTATTTAAAACAAGTGATAGTTCAATGTTTTCTAGCTCCTACATGCTATAAACTCTTTGATACAGTCCTGTATTCTCTTTGATTGTTAGGTAAAAAAATATAGTTAAACTTTTCAGGTTTTCCTGTTATGATCTCTTCTTTCTTAGAATGAACTTTCCTTCAAATCAGGACTTCACCTTCCCACTTGTCAATAATCAAACCCCAAGCAGAGTAGAAATGATTCATATTTATTTTATGAATTGGACTAGACAGTAGATTTTCATGCAGAGCAGCTCTGAAGTCAACTCTAATCCATACAGGTTTTCTTGTAGTTTGCTTTAGAAGGCCATAGAAACCAAAAAAGATGGCAGGATGGTGTGAATCCCAGTGCCAGGGATTCATTCACTGGCACTGAGACACCAGAGACACCCACTGAAGCTCACAAGGATAATGTAGAACCAACACCAGATATATAGGGCACATCTATGTTGTGTTCCAAATTAGAAATTAAAAACAAAAATCTGTTGTTCTTGCCATTACACAGATCCTTTGGCTTTGGAATTAGATAGATCCTTATTAGTATAAAGTCCCTGGAGGTAGGTGAATTTGTAATGTCCATTGTTTCTCATTGAACATACAGGGAAGTGTTGAGTAAATACATTGTATTGTTTGAAATGTTGTGAAGAAAAGTTGCTGGTGGTGAAAGCTACCAGATGTGGGACTGTGAGAGTAAATGTTGGTCTGATACACACCTGCCAATTATCCTTTCAATTTATTTTTTTTTTCCCATTTCAAAATTATGTTCCTTTTTCACACTTTTGGTTAGGGCTTTAAATTTTTTTCTAATGGTTTTCAGTTCACAGGTGTGTTGTCAAGAAAACAGAATGTCCCTCATCGGGTGAGCTGGAAACACTTTTCTTTGACGAAACACAGGAACTTCCCTTTCCCAGCTCTCAGGAGTTTCAAACTCGAGAAGAAAGGAGCGAAGGACAACCCTTCTTGATGACAAGGTGGAGAATTCAGCAGGTGCCCAGGCTTTGCCCATGCAAAAGACACGAGATGGCAAATCTGAATTCTGGAGTCTGCAAGTATCCTGAGCTGGTGCCCTTCAGGGAGCAGCTCAACAGGTGGTAACAGGTAACAACTACTTTCACAGAAATTATCTTGCATCTTTGGGAGGTGTGACCATGAGGCTCCCACAAGCAACCTCAGGAACCTCTTCAGACCTGCAGATTCTACTGGGTTTTGAAGGTCAGCTGATGGCAACTTTAAATATAACTTCACTTTCTATCTCCCTAGATTGCTTTCTTTATAGAGGATCTCAAAGTTGTCCACAAGAAATTGAGCACAGCTCTTACAAATTTCATAAAATCCCCATCTCCTTTCATTTTGGGGTAAAAGTTTCTCCATCATAGTTTTGATTTTAATTTTTGTTTTGGTTTTGCTCAGAGGTTTTTTGTTTGTTTGTTTGTTTGCCTTTTTTTTTTTTTTTTAACTATATAATCACTCCCTTAGAAAGTTGTAGGGGAAGTGGAAGGATAGATTTGCATGGAGTTGTTTCAAGGTTTCAGAGGGATGAGGAAAAGTGTCTTACTGGTAATAAAAAGAATTTGCAATTGAGGCAGTATCAAAGATACATGATTCTGAGTTGGTGATGTAAAATGTGGCTGTCATATTTATCAAGAAGGTGAATTTTGCCTATTACTCATCTAACCCTCAAAGAATATATATTCAATATGAGAAAGTATGACTGCATTTTGTATACCACTGTGTGTTGAAAACTTATACAGAACCACTATTCAATTTTTGTAGCATCATATTTTGGAGATCATACTTTACAAACAAAGCCCACGAGGTCCAAAGTGAATTAGAAGAGTGAATTACACTATGTTATGACAGATAAAGAGCTCCATGGTGTACACTTTTGACTTGACTATATGTGCTTGAAGTTCAGATGAACATAAGGTGTATATTAATCTATATTATTTATACTTTCATGCCTGGCATTTAAAATGTCAAACATGAACCTAGTTCTATTATGATAAATACAGACTTTGAGTAGCATAAGTTTAAAACTTTGGAACAACCAGAGAAACCATCCAGTATGTAAACTCAGTATTTTTTTTAAGACATAAGATCACTGATGAGTTAAAAAGTACTGACTGATGACAGCGTTTTAGTTTTAAGATGCTTCTTTCAGTACTGTTACTGTTCTTCTAGTGTTTCCTTTTGCTATTAGAACAGTGTATTTATTTGTCAAAACAGATATGTCAATTAGGGAAAATTTAGCTAGCAAAGAGCTAGAACTGAGCAAAATCTACACCACTGAGCTACAGTGGTATTTCTGTTGTCGTAACATATTGATTTGTTAAGTAAATACTCAGTGTTGTGATGATAAACAGAATTAATACAGACCCTGATGTAAATGCTCTTATGGAAGCTTTAAAGGCAGATGAATAAATTATATTAGTAATATCTGTGAAAGATTATATATAGTTCTGTATTTTCCTGGAAAGTTTTTAATAACGAGAAATAGCTATCCTTATATGTAACTATACTGTATTCTGGTTTGGTACCCTTGATGTTGTATTGATCTTTAAAACCTACATGACCTACATAAGGCAATTATATTTGCCCATATACCTCTAATTACTGATGTTCAGAAATGTTTAAGATGAAAGTAATAAGGAAAATCAGAAAGGTAAAAGAAAAAACGTGTAACTCCTTCAAAATGATGACCTGAAAATTTTTTTGAAACAACGAACGTGTTTTCTAGTATCAGAATATGTATTTTTATTTCATATGCTATTTAAAGTATTGGGGTTCTATTTTAAGGTAAGTAATATTGTAATTTATACTATGTAAAATTAAAGTGAGTAAATTTTTTTTAAAACATTAACAAATATCTCATCTTTCTCCAGGTATCTAAACTCTGGACCTGTATTTCTTTAATAAAAAATATTTTAATTATTGGGAACTATTTTGATCAGCTCTGCACAATTCTCTGGCTAAAGATCTCCAATCTCTAGTTGCTTTGATGACAATTTTGGTGACATTTTGAAACTTGCAGATTACTTTAATTTGAAAAGGGATAAAAAATGATTTCTCTAAAACAAACCTTTTCTTACCCTACCCAAAATAAATGCCACCAGGCCTTAGGTCCTGATTCTTATTCATTTCTGTATTTTTAAAACATAGATAAAATAATTGTTAAATCAGAAAAACAGTTGTTTATACATACTTCAATATATTTGTTGCTGGGAAACTTGCTTTGTCATTCACTTATACATTCATCACTCTCAGGAATAAAACAAGTAAGTTCAATAGATTCAAAAGCATCAAATATGTGTTTAGACAATTAGTAGAAATTACAGTAAACATTTTCACCTTTTTGGCATAGTAGATGTAAATTAAGAATGCATTGGAGTAGCAAAGGAAAGTATCCAGAAGCCAAGAGAACCACAAAATTAGGTTGTATATACAAACCTTTTTCTTTGTTTATAAAAGCAAGTTCTTAAAAAATAAAACCCGGAAAAAGAAAGTTTGTAATGCACTAGAAAAAAATATTATTTTAGGTATTTCTTCTGTGTATTGTGCACAATTTACTTTTTTTTTCTTTTCAGTCCATCAGACAAAAAGACAATAAAATGATACAAATCTGCTTCTTGAGGTCAGCCTGTCAGATGAAAATTGAGCTCAGGGCGTCAAGAGGAACATCTAATCCTAAATATCTTTTCGTACATCAACTCAAATTATACCTTCTGCACTGAATGTAGAAGTGAACATCAGTAGAGGTAAAAAAAAAAGTAAAATAGGACCAAACACAGGAGAGTTAAAAGTTTTGCCTGCTATTGGAGAATTGTTGAGTGTTCTGATGGAGAAGTGATTGATATTAGTTTAGTATTTTTCTTCCTTTTCTGAGTGCCTGCCCTCCCCCAGGAACTTTCATCTTTCTTAACCTTACAGACAAGTAGATCTCTCTTCTGATATTTAATGAATAATGTTTGTTAATGCCTACACTTGCTTATTGTACAGGTTAAGGTTTTACTTCTAGATTTTTTCTTTGGGAGAGGTAAGACTCCCACTGGAACCACAGAAACTGTCCCCAGTATCCATCAGGATTCTCTCACAGACCTGTGTGTGACAACACTGTGGTGGCTTAAGCCCAGCTGGCAACTCAGCACCACAGTGGGATGGGGGAGAGAATTGAAAGGATAAAAGTTAGAAAGATCACAGGTTGAGACAAAGAGAGTTTAATGGGGAAAGCCAAAGCCACTACACAAACAAAATAAGGAATTCAGTCACTGATTTCCACAGCAGGCAGATGTTCAGCCACCTCCAGGAGAGCAGGGACCCTGCTTCAACACTCCAAACACTCAAATTTCCCCCTTCTTTCCCCCTGTTTGTGTGCTGAGCATGATGCCCCGTGGTCTGGAACATCCAGGGGGTCAGTTGGGGTCACCTGTCCTGGCTGTGTCCTCTCCCAAGTCCTTGTGCCCCCACTTGCTGGTGGAGTGGGGTGAGAAGAAGTAAAGGCTCTGAGTAAGCCCTGCTCAGCAATTAAAAAAAAAAAATCTCAATGTTATCCAGGATGCTTTCAGTACAAACCCAAAACACAGCCCAATACAAGCTACTGTGAAGAAAATTACTCCAGCCAAACCCAGCACAAACACACAGAAGTGTTGGTCTGATGCTTTAGTAGTTGCAGTTCTCAATCATATCTCCCCCCTCTCTCTTCTTTTTAATACAGTGGGCACGTAGCCTTTAAAAAAAAAAAAAAAAAAAAAAAAAAACACAACAAAAAACCCTAACAAATCAACACAAAAAGCAACCCCCAAGAAAAAAAGAAAAGCAGAAATCCTGGCTGAATATCCAGAATCCTAGTCATTAATTATAGAAACTCACAGCAGAGCAGTTAAAATGCACCTGTGCCACACATGTGGCCTTGGTATGCTGGGTAATTTTTTGAACAATTACAACGTTAATTCCTAACGAAACAACAAACATCTGGCCCACCCTGAACAAAGGATCTTAGAAAATTTCCAGATTGAAACAGACTTTCTAGTCCATTTTGCTCTATTTGGAGGTGATCTAAACCTGTTGCTTCTAGAGAAACCAGACATGATCTCTCGTGTGTTATGGCAAGTGGGCGACTGCTGTGCTCTCTGCTTTCTCTAGCACTTTTGTCAGAAAATTAATTTTCACTTCTGGCTTGCATAACAATTAGGACAAGTTGAACTATGCATTTAAGAAATGTTGACCTTTTTAATATTAGTGTTTTATTTCAATGAATCATTCATTTTTGAAGATGTGGTTGTTGTCTCTGATTATATGAACGTCGTACTTAACAAATGTCAGATTATGAGTTATTCATATACACTTCAGGAATTTGCTGTTCATGTTAGCCATGGCTTGACTGCATTTCCTGTGCATAATAGAGTTTAAATTTCATACAGGAATAAGAGATAGTAAAACCAAATATAGGTACCTTTAATTCATTGTGGAAGTAATGTGATTTCAGGTATAGGTAAGTACTCTGGAGTCCCTGACTACAGAAAGACCTGTTCAGGTAGGGATATTAACCAGCTATTACATTATAAGACCAGTGTGAGAAAGTTTCTGGAAAGAAAAGGGGTTTCTTCACATGAAATTATTTACTTCTTTCATTTTCATAAACATTGATGATTAGGTATTGTTAACATTTTTAAACTAAAAACATGTAGGTTTTCAATATATGCAATCTTCTCATATCTTTAGTAACTTCACTGATATTAAGAGAAAGAAAATGCAATATATTAATTCATTTTTGATTTCCGGTGTTTACATTAATGCAGTATTGCTTTCATCCAGATTTCTTCAATTCTTTTGAATTCTTTAGAAGCTAAATAATGTTTTTACTACTTCTTTGTATCATCCTGTGTTCTATATGACTCAATCTCTTGTAAAAGATTTCCCTTCAAGGAGTATTAATAGAGCAAAAAAAAGAAAAGGTTCTAATTTGTCTTCAGCTTGCTTTCTTGGTTTTTCTGTTTCTTACATTTTCCATTGGTATGGTTTTGAAAAGATGTAGGTGTTGATTTGTTCTTCTGGCAAGACAGAGAAGATGAAAATATTTTCCTTCAACAGAGAGACAGATCCAACTAGCCATTTCCCACTTAATGTTATAAAGGAAATTAAAAGAAAAACTGGAAACTGGATTGATTAAAAGTTTTGAAAGGTGTAATAAGAAAAAAACATTAGCTCAGTATAGTACAGGTATAGTGAATTCTAAATTGTATCATTTATCCAAGATTAGACATTGTTAATCTCATTTTCTCTAAATTGCAGAGTGAAATATATCCATGTATCTACACATGCCAGCAAAACATGTATATGGTCAATGTCTGTATACATTTTACTCTTATGTCCAAAGTCAGCTAAGCTTTAGCCACAGGAGGCAATTTTGGGAGCTTTATGTAGAAGTCCATGAAAAGTAGAAAGAAAGATCATATAATGAAATGAAAGTATTAATAAAGTTCTATCAAATGCAGGGTATTAGCCTGCATCATACCACATGCGTCCTTCTGGCCTACACATTACTCAACATAATTGAAAAAAAAAGACCAAAGGAATATAAAACAGGGTAGAAAAACAAAATTGGAAATCAGCCTGCAGCTGGGGGCAGAGGCAGCTGTGGATGGCAGAAGTGTAGTTCATTCACCAGGGTCATTAAAGGAAGAAGTAAAAGTGAAACTTGAGTACAGAAATAGTTATGATAGAGAAGGAGAAGTTTTCATGAATGGAGAGCTAAAAACCCAGCCTCAACCTCTGAAATTTCTCTTTAATAAAAATTCAGTTAACTATGCATTTATGTCTCACTGAAATAATTTTTAGGCTCTTGTTCTGATATCTTTCCCCATTCCCTGTGTAATTGGGACTACAGATATGCTGCATGTTTTGAACTGAAGCCTCCCCAAGAGTCTAGTGACTTCTGCTTCCAAAAGCAAGGGCAAACTATAAAGGATATCCTCAGATCAAATGGATTTCTTCCCTACTGTATACCTAGAAAATGGCTAGGGGCTTCAATGGCCCTATGAATTTGTCCTAATCTTGTAACTAAAAAACTAGGTTCTTCATTAATATTCTCCATTCTGAATATTTCGTTCTTATCCTTGGACCTCACAAGGACAAAATAAAAAATAACTGTATTACTTGGCATTTCACCTTTTTATTGGTTTGACCTTTTTTTCCTGTCTTTCTCATAATGCTGTTTTTCGCTATGATATGTGTGTGTCAAGATCAGGTAACATGATCATCAGCCATGTAATGACAACAAGATTCTTTTTTCACACACCATTTACACTAGTGAAATTCAAGACAGTTTGTTTCTCCTCCTAGTTTGTTGGTTTTTTTTTTTTTTTTGGGGGGGGGGTGATCACAATAATTTTTGTGTCATTTACCTTCTCTCTGATCTATTCCATCTGAAGGCTGATATGAAAATACAGATAATATTTTCCCTGTGAATGCTGCTTCTCCATTGTATTTGCTTTAAATCAGATCCAGCATCTGGCAGCCTTATTCTGTATTCCAGCTCAGACTGAAAAGGTGGATAGAATTTATTTAATTGAAAGTGAAGTTAATGATAGAGCACTAAATTCTATCATATGTCCCTGAATACTGAAATCATTTACTATTGCTAATGTAGACCATAAACCCAAATTCCTCTACAGTCATCAATTCTGGCTAGAAATTTATTCAGGGTGTCATCTTCACCTGTTCAGTGCTTGATTAATGTGCTCTAGTCTGGTATGTTTAAAGAATGTAGAATGGCTGAGTTGGTTGAGTCATATGGGGTCTTTGCCTTTGCAGTTTTTTCAACCTCTTTCAAATTCCGGAGCATTCTCATGCCACATGCATTTTGTTTGTTCAGATATCACTCTCTGAGCAAAACTTCTTCTGCACAGTCTCTTGGGAAAGGTAGAACACAGAAACTAAAATTCATAAAAGCCTTCTGAGATTCTTGTTTGCCAAGCACAGAAAAAAAAAAAATAACCCATTAGATGTTCACTCAAACCACTCAGTATTTCTTTCCTCCTGTTCTTCCCTCTTTACCAGCACATGCTGAGATCCTATTTTACTTATGAAGAAGCAATGTGTTTTAAAAGCATGTCAGAGACTGATGTGCAAATATACAGCATGAACATTTGCATGTTATTTCCTAATTATACTCTTCAGGCTCTTCTACCATTTTATAGAAATGAACGTGGTCTGAGCCTTGAGAAATGAAAAGGACAGCTTATGCATGACGGAGTGCAAAATGGATTATAATGACCTTTAACAACTGCAACAAAACAAAACAAAACAAAAAACCTCTGAGAGGACAAAAAAAAATCTACTTAACAGACCTTCTGAAAGTCGTGATTTGCATCCTCAGAGCACATTCCTGCCTGCTCTCATCAGAGATGTTTTCAGTTGAAGGAAGTTATAGCTCTTGCTATGTTTTGGTTTTCTCTTTGCAAGAAAAAAGCCTTCCACATCGGGCACCGTGGTGGATTGTCTGGTGTCATATTCACAGGTCTTGAAACGTATCTCTAGGTTCACAGAATATGTGTGTTTGTCTCACTGATGAGCTGTCAACGCTTTCCGTTTCTGTAATAAATATTTGGGTGCTCATCTTTGCAGCTTATCCCAAGGTACAGTGTAACCAGCAAATGTATTCTCAAGGTTCCATTGCTCAATGTTTCATGCAGTACTGGTAGCAGATCAATTAGCAAGTGATTACCTGGTTTACATGGTTCTTTTTCAGATCATTAACTTCTTGAGGAATGTTTAGGGAAAGTACTATCTCTTTGCATTCGATACTGCTAAAAAGAAATCAGTCAATTACTATGTAAGTCACTCATTATAAGAAACTTCTTGTTGCCTCGCTGGGATTCTATTAGAGTTTGCTAGCTGCTGTTTTTCACTGTTAATAGTTGATCTCTACATAGCTCAAAATAGGTTTTGTATGTATGACATTGTAAATACTACAAATTCCTAGAAGATGGTTGATGCTGCAGGGAAACAGTATACTTTAAGTTTAATAATTTTTTTTAATACATTTAATATCCTTTATTTAGTACATAAAGGAAAACATTAGAAATCTGAGATAACGAATGCAATCTCCATATGAATAGATGAGTTTCAGTAAATATCTGGATTTTGCAGTGTAAATGTGACCACACCCTGGCTTTGCGGTCTCCTTGTTTTCACAAGGTTAATCTAATGTATCAGCATCTATTTTCTCTTTTTTAGTTGCTATCTGAATTTGTTTCCCTTCATTATAAAGTCAAAACACCAACAGATGAGTCTGAGTGATTCCATTTCAGATAGGTGACTGGAATAATTGTCTAATTTTGTTTAGAATAGGCTATGTGATCAACATGTGTTAGAAATCAGGGCATTTTTAAACACCTAAGTTTAGGCCACCAAAAATCAGATTTTAACATTAACAATTTAGAATTAAAGGGACATGAGACCCCTATTGTTAGGTAAAATATAACCTATTTAGCCATTCCATACATATTGCTGCCCAACACTTTCTTAAAACCCTGAAATAATTATCAGTCTGATCTCTCTGCCAAACAATGTAACTTCTCTTGCACTTAGAGCATTTCTGCAAATATTTGATCTAAATCACACTCACAGCAAATTAAACTGATCCTTCTTGCCCTACACCTGATTGAAAATGAAAGCATGATTAGTCTTTGAAAAGGAAACAAATGTGCACAGAGGGGACCAAGGTACGGTTCACCATTTCTAACTTAAATTCAGATTATGCCTTCTAAAATTCCATCAGTCTTGTTGGTTTTCCTTGGACTCTCTTCAGCACAGATATTGGTTATTAGTTATTATATATTTATTAAATTTTATCGCAGTTTGGACTGGAATGAAAAGAAACTGATCTGGAAGACGCTCAGGAAAGTCAGGACCTCCCACTATCCATGGTGCTGAAAAAGGGTCACGTAACAGGGAATAATTTATACATAACCATCTACCACAGAACTGCAGTAAATTTTGGAATTCAGAGATAGTAGTAGCTCCTATAGATACTCTCAGTGTGATATATTGCAGTACAGGCATCTGGTTTGAAACAGTTATTGGTGGGCTACAAACTAATTCTCTCTCAGAAACTCACCATTTTGTGTCGCTTTACCATAAATTGCTCGTGACCCAAAGGGACATTTTGTTCTTGTGGGTTTTGCAATGTCTGTTGTCTACTAAGCCAGAATTTCAATTAGTGTGAGATGCCATCCACAGCAAGAAAAAACATCAAATAAAATTTTTAAGTGCAATCCAACAGTGATGGATTTTATTGAAATAACTGCTTCTGCTTGATTACCCAAGAATAAAACTAGATTTGTGGTTTGCTGTTTTTTCCTTTTGTTTAAAAAAAAAATACTTTGAAGTGAAGTTTTGGCCCAAAATTCCAATGACTTAATTTTATTCCATAACAGATTCTTTTGTGAAACCTAGTATGTCAGTTTATTCCTATGTCTCTTATTTAGGATAAATGCATAAATAGGTATTTGTTAACATACCAAATAAATTCAGACTTAAACCTTGCTTTTAGAGGTAAAATCTCGTTCACTGTATTATTATTATTTGCTTTATGATTACCAGTATGGTAAGTCAATCACTGTTTTTAGTATTCTCCAGTTCAGATCCAATGCAAGTTAATTAAATTGTGCATATTGCTTGTACTTTAAGAAATGGTGCGTTGGGATAAATTACTGAGTGAAGAGCAGAAAATACAGTTGGCAAATCCTTTTTAGAATTCTATCTTTAGATAATCACCTTTTATTAAAATGCCAATGAAAACACATCACTATAAAGTGAAAATTGTTCTCTAGCAACTAATAGCTGTAAAAAACTGATGTAATAATTTTCATTTACAGCACTATATCTTAAATGATGGCCCTCTGATAAAAACATAGCTTAAACAAAACCTCCAAAACGCTTTTTCTTACTATGTGGTGAGAATTAATATAAAATTAATAGCAGTGAAACTACCAGGTAGAAAATCACCACTTTAAAATGCAAAATAACTTCAAACTATTGTGCGAGATAATGCAACCAGAACATTTAGGAATAGAGCAATATGATGATCCCTTATGAATTATCACACCTAGACCCGTTTTGCGAAGGATGAAGATTTCTGTCGACTTCTGTAGGACCAAAATTTAATTAAATTTGCCTTGAAAGAGGTGAGGTTAATCTGCTATATGTATGCCCTTTGTAGATTTGCTGATTAAATGCCCACTTTGTTATAATGAGGGAGAAGCTTATATATGGCTGTAAACTGCAAATTAAATATGTACCAAATTAGATAATGGCATAACTGTGTATTAGGTTGGCTTGAGGACACACACACTAAATATTTCCCTTTGAAATGTTACCAACCTATATTGTTGGGGTTTGGAAATTATATATCTCTAGTTTCAGAGCAATGAGTTTCTATCACTTTTCTTTTGGCTATAATACAGGTCACTTTGCATTCTTAACTTGTTACTTTGCATCTACAGAGACCGAAACATTTAAAGTATCATGAAGGCACCAGGGGACAAAAAACAGCAGTAGTTTAAATAGGAGCTTGAAAGACATCTGGAGAGGGGAAAAGGATGTGTGTGTTAGGAAAGACAGAAAAAAGAAAAAGAAAAAAGAAATGAGAGAATTACAGTAGGGGAGCTCTCTGGTCTCTGACCATTGCAAATTTTCCTATGCACTCACATAAATCACGGAGAAAGGAAGAAAGAAATACTACAACCAAAGAAAAATCCCCATTATATCACATGCACATCTTTGCTTTTTTCCTTTTTCAAAGTAGGCTTAGAAAGAACAAAGGGCTTAGAACTGTTCAATGATATTATGCCAGGGAAGTACTGTACTTGGGGTTCCATTTTGTCACCTCACAGAGGATTTAATTCAGCTGTCAGAGAGTGCTTTTTAGTTTGTAGACAGAGTATGAACAGGGAGAATTCTGTTTGTTCTTTAAAAATAGTCCAAAACATTCCAGTCTTTGTGAAAAATTCTTGAAGTTTAAATGGGAAATAAATTCAAAGTCAAATTCCCTATTAAGTTAACCATGATGCTTGTTTCTTATTCCTCAGAGAACAGTACATCACTGTTCTACTGAGGCTAAAAATAAGCTTCATATAAAAATCAGTGCTCACTCTATAGAAGTTTTTGATTTTATCTGAAAGTCAAACGGGCTTTTAAGTTATACAAGGTCACTTATTATTCTAATTTAATTTTCTTCACTGGTGCCATTATTTTTTCATCTAGCTTAGGCTGAAGTACCTACCTGGGCTGTGAAAGACAGGTACAATATGAATTGAACTGACCTGGTAATGCTTACTTCTTTTTTTAAAGCAGTGAGGTAATTACCTAAAATAAGACTTAACAGAAAATTTTTGCCTCTCAGTTAATACAGAGGCATGAGGTGCATTTAAACACAAGAGGTAGGAGCTTTGTTCTTATAAAAGGGTGATTTTTATGTTTTTAAATCTCATTACTCTTATCTTTATCAAGTCAGGAACTGTTTATGTTTCACTCCATAAACACATTTTGGAGTTACATTGAATATTCTATGGCAAAGCAGATAGGGTGGGGAAGGACTCATCAACATGCACCTATTTACTTCCCTCATGATAAAAAATTAGAAATCTCACACTTGCTAAGATGGCAATAGTACCAGTAATACATGAAGGAGTATAGACTGTAAAATAAACAACTGTTGAGTTTGTCTCCAGGCTAAATGTACTTCCCAGGAGAGAACTCTGGTGCATGTTGGACACTGAGAGGTCTGAATGAACTGGGACCAATCCCACTCAGAGCTGAGGAGTTCCTCATGTCCAGGTGTCCATCTCCTGTACTGATGGGCAACCTCTTCTGAAGGAAACACAACTGCCAACAGCCACCAGCTCTATGTGTCATCCTTACTTCGGGCACTGGGGGAGTGATCCCCCGCTGGAACATGATCCAGAGCCTGCTAAGCAAGTTCTGAGTAAGCAGGGAGTGCTTTGGGATCTCATCTTCCCACTCCTCATCTGCCGCAAACATCTGCTCCGGCAAGGTTTGAATTTATGGGTCTGAGTTGCAAAAGTGTGTAGTTATTAAAGACAAACGTGGCTTTTATTCTGTTCCTTTCTTCTCCCCTGCCCCCTCCCTCCTAGCCAAACTTTTTGTCTTCTGTCTGTAAAACTGTTGATATCGTAAGATGATAACACAGCCAAAGAGCACCAGGACAAATATCTTTCCATGAGCCCTTTTTCATTGATAATTCAGAGAAAGACAGTCTATGATACTTTGCAAAGCAATATCATGGTGGCAAAGAGCTCTGGCTTTATTTTTCTATCTTCAACTTGCATATGGTCAGGAAATGGGAATTTTTTTGTATGATCCTGCCAAGAGTTGCTCTCACTAGAGCTATACAACTACTGTATTTATGGTTTTTAAAGAAAGGCTAGATTTTAACCTCTGTCTTTCCTCACTTTGTGTTTCAAGTTTCACTAAAGAAGATATTTCAAGGAAAAAAAAAATTGAGGTGGATTTCAGCTTCTGGTTTATATAAGAAAATACTTTGTTAAGTTACCAAGGGAAAATCATTGAAGACCTTGGATCATCAGTTTGGTTTACAGGGCTTCACCATAAATTCAGCTGAGATGAAGATGGTTGTTAGAAAACATGCCTTTATCAGTGAAATTAAAAATGGTGCCTGTGGACTTGAGATTAGTGAAATACAATCAATGTATTTTCTATGCATATTTTTCTATGGTGTTATGAACATTTTCACTGTTACTACTGATGATGACACCAGGTGGCTGTAATCTCATTTTAACATCCTGCTTTCAGTTAAGATAGAGGCTGAGCAACTCTTGACTCATCAATGACCAGGAATGACTGATACGTAAGGAAAAGTCACAGTAAACTTCATTACACTACAAGTTTTACCTATTTTGGAGGGCATTAAATATTTTTCTTTTTTTTTTTCTGTCTCTTTGTATTTTTTTAAATGAAAAATTGTAACATAAAATATAGACTTTCTCTTTCCTGTGTAGGAACTAGAAGCAGGCACCAAGACCATCAGTGGTGACAAGGTAGGTGCCCATGTGGTAGAGCAGCAGGGCATTTATAACTTGGACTCAGTTGGATGAACTTGTTAAACTAGATTCTTCACTGATGTAAATGGAATGCAGTTCCCTCTGATGCTAAAGGAATCACACCACCTGAGGACCCCAGGTCAGAATTACCTGAAATCCTGTAGTGGGAAAAATGCAGCATATGACCCACCACTTTCTTCATAATACAGGGACAATTTTAACTCCAGGAATTCTTACTGTGCAATGTTGGACTTGAAAATATTAGCATGCTTTCTATTGTACTTGCATCCAGGTTAGAAAAATTAGGATTTATTCTTTATATTCGGGAATAAACACGCACAAGCATATATATCTATATCTATCTATATATATATAGATATATAACATATATGGTCAAATTATTTCAAGTCCAGCTCTATTCTTAGCTTTGCAATAATATTGTGGTAAGATTTTTATGTAATTATATTTAAATTTAGTACATTATTTCATTAATTTTGCACTGGCTTAATTAAGTAATCTAGGCATAAGTCTACTAACGTTGTAAACCGGAATAACTCCTTTGATTTATACCAGATAAGAGCCTGGTTCTATAAGTTATTGCTGAATTTGTTGAGGGTTCTTTTTCCCCTCCCAAAAGACAAAATTCTTGTTTGCTTGGAGGGGTTTTTTAACCTCTTGGCTGAGTGATAAATTTCTGTTTATTGGCCACCTGCATCTCCTCAATGCATTCTGAGGCAAAAATCAAGGCATAAGAAAGTCCAATTTTCAATTCAATCAGTTCCCAAGTTGTCTGATGCAATGGTTTCCATTTGAACAGCTGCCTCTGTCTGCTTCACCCGCACGAAGGAACCAGCTTCCTCTGGAGATCTGAAAATGTACAGTTGGCAGCTAAAATTCAATTTAAGCCTGGCCAGGTACAATTTTATTGGCACTGGTCCCAGGTCTTGCAATTGACTTTTAACCCCCTCAGAGCTTCCCTTGTGTGCCTGATAGAGCTGTGTGACAACTCCACTGAAGTCCAACTGCTGCCTTTTGTTGCTCTGTGCAGCAAAATGTTTTGAGCTCATAAACCACCAGCTTCTGCACTTGAGTGGCATTTGGAAGAAGTCTTCATGTTAGTTACGCTCACAGGAAATAATAAGCGTTATATGCTGTTACAAACAACTGTCAGCTGCTTTCCAAAAGCTACGCTGGAGAATTCCCCTCACTTCCTTGTATCCCTATGTTTTGTGATCCCTAATGTTCAACCTTTTCGACTCCAAAAATTATTTTCCTTACTTTATAAACAATTTGCAGCGCTTCCGCTCTCTCTGATAATTGCTCACATAGCTAAGCATTCAAAATGATTCATAGGAATGAGAAGTTAAACAGTTTGTCCCTTAGCAGAAGAAAAGAAAAAAGGGATTCCTTCTGTCCTTAGAGTTTGCTGTTCTAACAGGTAGCAAGTTCTTCCGATATCTGTGGACACATGAAGCATTAAAAATGTTCCTCTGTCAAAAGTTTCATTTTTTTTAGGCCATTCAGCAAAAGAAAGAGTGAATCAAATCAAATTATGAGCGAAACACTGACCTTCAAAAATTCAAACTGAAAAGACCACAGCAGAACAAAATTTTTATATCTTTATTCCCTCTTTTTTGCGTGCAGAGAAGTTCAAAATAGCCACATTATCATAGCTCTGGGTACTGGAAAGCAAGAGATCACCAGCTAGAGGCATCTGTTAGCTTGATTGGTAAACAAAGGGTTTGGTTTGTGCATCATCTGTGACAGTAACCTCCTAAATTAAAGGAAAAAAATTGACATACTGGAAATCTTTAATGCTAACACTTGGTGTTTAGTTCATCCTTTCACAGCAGGCTGTCAGCTAGCCATGGGTAATGCAAGCATTGAAGCTCAAAAGGTGTTTAAGCTGCCCAAACCCATCTCTCTCGAGAGAGCTAATTCCCATCAACCAGTATTCTGCAACGTAGACCAAGAAGGGAATAAAGCAACAGAAGAAACTACCAGTAATTATTCATCAAAACCCTTCCCCTTCTGTCATTCACGACCTACAGATTGAGAACTGGCAGTTTTAGAGGTGGGAGAGTGGGGAAATCTCTTTTCCTAGGTGATGTTCACAGGTCTTTGCCTCCTTACTTCTCACTGCATGGTACTATTACCCTGGTGATCTGAGGCATTTCATCAGATGAAGGAAAAGAGGGAGCTTCGAGTAACTAACTGAATTCCAGATCACTTGTTTTTCAAGAAAACTGGGTACAAATGTATAAAATATGAGTATCTGGGAAGAAGTGAAATGAAAGAAGTTTTTCAGATTATTTTTCACTGTCAAAGAGGCCAAAGATTGAGGCCTTGGTTTGAAATCCAAGCATGGCTGAGTCAGTCTGATAAAACATAAGCATTAGGAGTTTTATTGCGTTTGTGGCTCCCTTTGACCCTGTTTTTGACCTTAATATCAATGGAATCTGATCTCACTTCTGTATCTTAACTTGCAAAGTACTATATTTTCTTAATTCTGTCTAGCACTAAAGAAGAAAGGCAAGAGCCTCTCTAGGGTATGGACTGGAGAGAACTAAATCTTAGACCATCTCTGACTCATTTTCAATGCAGTTGGAAGAGTTCAGGTCAGTGTTAGAAAAGATCAGAACTCGTGGGTGCTTGTTTTTACCAAGCATCCACATTTTCTGAAGTTGTAAAATCTTTCTGAAAAGACTAAATGGGAGCAGAAATGGTGACTTGTTTGTTTTTGACTGGGAGATGTGAAAAGAAACAGAGACCAATCAGTGACCCCATTAAGCTACTGAGAACTGGGAAGTTATATTTATTGTCGGAGAAACTATGGTGTAACTGAAACACAGCTCGAGGACCCAGCAGAGCTGGGTACCAAGGAGTAATAAACTTCTGTTAAGTACAAAGGGGGGTGGAGATAAGAGCTAAATAAGCTTTCACTGTTTATTTATGCAAGCAGCCATCTCTTGTATTGTTTGAGGTTAATTTCTCATTACTCGTGATTCAGCAAACTCTTTGTGCACTGCCTCACCATAATGTTTTCATCAAGACATTCAGTAACACAAAAAATTATACTGGTATTTTATAACATCAGAAATATTTTTCTCTTGTCTTGGGCTTTTCCATGTCACGAGTATTTGCGAACAAACTTCACATATGGAAAATAGCAATGGCCAGCCAAGGTTGTGACTGATAAAACCTAGGCTTAATTAAGTTCACTTGCTAGGTTGTCCTTCAAGATAATTGAGATACAGCACTTGGAGCAGTGGGCCATATCTACTGCATCAATTTGGAAATGGAATTCTGTTTGTATCACAGTTGCTTTTAGATAATGTGTGCAATTGTCTATGAAGAGCAGCTAGATAATTCCTGTGAGTGACTCTTTGTGTAGTTGCATTCAAATAAGTGCTGTAATAAGGCTTAAAGATTGTTTCCTTCAGCCATTCATCAATATTTTACTGTATGCAGAAAAGTCGGTACCGGTCTAGAAATTTCTAAATGTAATTTTCCCATCTGAAACAGTATCACAATAGTGTTAAAGGGTATATTGATGTAGCTGATCACAAATTTGTGCATGCAGATTCCATTTACAATAATGTAACTTAGGTAAAGCATCATTATTGGGTCGAGAAATGTATGGGTAAACTCACTAGTGTGTGTTGGTCGAGTCTAGTCCTAGATTTTAGGAGACTAACAGAAGAAAGAAGAAATTTTTTAATTAAAAGAAGAATTACATAAGAAGAAAATAGTAGTGGTGGTCCTCATCTATTGACAAAAATACTGTGAGATGTGATGTACTTAATAGTTTTAATAACAGGCTGTCTTATTCGGGTACAAGTGACAAGCTTTCAATGACTGAGAAACATTGGAGGTATAAAAGGAGACGTTGCTTGTCTCAAGTAGAAACATCATTGAAGAAATGAGCACAAGTGCTCTGTGTTTCATGGGATGGCAGGAAGACAAGCAGGTGGCTTCACAGATTAGTACCTTTAACTGTCAGAACTTGTATCAGTGTAATTTCCAAAGATCCGGATCAACACATAAATGTGCAGGGGGAAAGATGTGAAGAACCATTCCCCAGACAGAAGAGTAGGGACAAGGAGTAGGATTGACTCTGCTCTGTCTTCAGTGACTTGTTTGCTGGACCTTGGTTCCATTTATTATAAGAATAAGCTTCTGTGAAACTCTATTTTTTTCCCTACTGAGTGCATGTATGTGGTTTTTTCCAAAAGAGAAGCTGAGTGTACAGGGTATACCACATGCTATGCAGAGACTTTCTCTTGTTATTTTCTGCTTAGATAACAATTACCAAATGCTTTAGTTACAACAATTTCTATTAGTGTTTATAATTTCATTGCGCACAGGTTCTTAACTGTACAGCACAGGAGAGTGAAATTTATTCATAAAAGTGGCTCCAGTTTCCCTGTGATTATCATTGTCTTCAAAAGCAAAGACTTCAAATTGTTCTAAAACATCAGTAGTAAATATTATACTATTGAACCCAACTCACTGTGATTAAAGAGATTAGTATAGAGTAGAACAGTCATCTCTCTTAAAGTTTGAGTTTCACAAAAAATAATGAGAAGCCCTTGGTCTCTTTTGCCCAGTGATACAGCCTGTGGGAATAAACAGAACTAACTTTGTATGTTGAGAGTGGGGAATAAAGTGTATTACTTCGGACTGAAATGGATCTAGAGTTTGTGGTTGGACTGTTTTTTTAAAATTTGGATGTAGCTAATTGCAACACTGCCTGTAAACTCTATTAAAATCTTGTGGCTTCAACCTTACCTCCCGAGATGTTGTGCTTGGCAGTTTGCCTGGGTTGTCTACAGAGTGACAAAACAGAAATATAATGTGCAAGAAAACACAAAGGCTGTAACACAGGCTATCACAGGCAATGTCTTCCATGTCACCTGAAGGTTTTCTTAATTGTGCAAAATGTTACCTGAAATAATATTTTTTTGCTGCACTAAGAAGGTTCTTTTTTTTCTGAAGCTAAACTTATTTTGCACTCTAGTGAAGTATAATGGCTTGCATCTTTTCTTTGCTTACCATGTCTGCAGGGTATCCTGCCTCAGTAAATCCTGTGGTAGCTGATCAACCAGCATGTGCCCCTTCAGAAGATTACCTGCATGAATATTTAAGGAAGCTATTCTGTAGAGATCCATCACCTTGTTACTGTTTTAGATATTCTTTCGTAAATATCCTTATGAGCCCCAGAGGAAGGAAGCATGCTCGATTACCTTCTAGAATGCATTTTCACTAAATGCTAGGGTGAAGAAAATGATGGTCAAGAACAGACAAGACTCTTATTATAAACTGGTCTCAGTAGAATTTGATACGATTTTTAGCAGGTTAGCTACTTATGCTTGCATTCTGCACTTGAATGCCTAAATTCCTGAGCATTGCATCTTCCTTAAATATACTGCCTTCCCTTTCCAATGGTGACACAAACTACAGTTTTGGGTTTGGGGCTTTTGTGTATTTTTCATTTTTCTGCTAGAGCGTTCTGTTCTGACAGTTCTGGTGCGCAGCGACTCGCAAAGTTTTCTTATCCAATTCTCAGCTATCCATAGATATAACACATTTAGTCTTCTCCATCATTCTTTGCTCAGTCCCATCGAAGCTGCTGTCACTGCAACATTTTACTTTCTTCTATCAAGGCAGGCATGAAATTTCCAGTGGAGCGAACGCGAATGCTAAGGCAGCTGCATGGGTCAGTAGGCAGATGGAGGGGGGGAGGGTTTGGGAAAGCTAAACAGTTTGCATCCTTCTCTAAAAGACAGCAAACCACAGGGCAGGGATCTGCAATCTGATGATTTGACAGTGCAATGCCCTTTAGTTGTTTGACTGGATTTACAAGTTCTGTTTAGCTGACAGATATTTTGGCTAATACCCTTCCCTAGTTGTTTTCCTTTTGACTATGAGAAGTTCTGTTTAAAAATTTAAGCAAGCTCTTGTTGTACAGCAAAATAAACAGATTCCTCTTACAGATAGGAAACACTCTCTAGGATTTTTTTTTTTCTGTGAATACCCCAATGAATACAAAATATTGACCTAAACAAATACAGTTTACTGAGAGTGCCTGTAAACAATCTGGAAAGTAATTCAGAGGATGTAGCTTGATTTTGTTTGGAAACCTCTCTTCCAAGCTTACAGCACACAGTCCAATATATTTTTTTCTCCTCTGTGTATTTTTACAATTAGTCACGCTTCTGACTAAAAATCCAATCATTAGTTTTTTAAGAAGCCAAATGAAATAAAACCATACCTAAGTAAAAAAAAAAGTGTGGAAATGAAAAGGGATTTGCACTAAGTGAAATTTTAGTGATTAAATGTTTTTTAGTTTCTGAGGTAATTTTTAGTAAATATTTTTGAGTTTCTGAAGTAGCATGATTCTAAATATACCGTGTCTAAAAGCTATATGAGACTTAACAGGTACCTGTTTTAAAAGCATAAATTCAATGGTCCTGAAGCAGATACGGACAGTTGTTTGTAATGTTAAATTCTGTAATCAAGGGAATGGAAAAAGAACCCTTGCTGGGATCACATATTGACTGTTCACTGAATTATACCTTGGAATCGTGTGCAAAAATAATTCTGTTTCACTGGTCCAAGGTCTCCACTTGAAGCTTTTGAGGATGGACTAGCAGTAGTGTATCACCAGAAGTGTGCATCACCAGAAGTGGCCAAGGTTGAAGCACTGAAAAGACAGACTGTCCATCCCCTCCCTGCTTCCCCCCTCCCAGTTTCGAGTATCTCAGGTATCCAGTGCTGTCTGGGGAAATATGACAATGAATATCTCAGTCTCCAAAACACTGAACAGCAGGAAGTGTGTGGGATGAACCACAGATGGATAGGATGAAACCGAGCACATTGACTGTCAAGAGGAAAACAAACAGCACTTGATTACATTTGGGGTGTCCTAAATTCAGAGTCAGCCATCTAAATATTTCAGCAGGTATGCCTGCATTAGCATAGGAGTGAGGTTTTGAAGTTCATCTCCTTACTGTGCGATGGTTTTCATCATGGAGCAGCCTCTTGGCATGCGAATGAGATTCCTTTTGGGTTAAACTAAACCAGAAACCATGCTCCAGGAATATGTCCATTTGCTCCAAGCATTAATGTGCATGAGGCTTCAAACCACGGTTATTCTGAAATAAAACTCCCCTACGCATGTCATGAATGTATTTCAGGTCCTTAAACAGTAGCACCTTTTTGCTCAACAGACCCATTGATATTTGGCCAGACATTGTCACTGAACCTGGGACTGTATATCAGTAGCAGAGGAAGGATAGGTAGACTCAGTCATTTTCATGTCTAATTTCTGTGATTGTAGGAAGCATTCTCTGAATTTGTGTAAAGTTCAGTGGAACAGAGAGGCTTCATGGAATTAGGCTTTTGACAGAAGTTGCTCAGGTTAAAGATGAGAGAGAGACCGTGAGGGTTTGATTGCCAAAACCTTCTAGGTACCCTTGTTTTTTCTCTGCTGCTGGAGATTTGAATAGTCCTTAAGATACTGTTAGCCAAAACACTGATGAAAAGTGCTAAATATGCACAGTGTAAACCACTGCTTTTGCTAGACCTGTCTGGCTTGTTTAATCCCAAATTCTCAGCAGTGAAGCTGTGCACAACAGAAGCTGTTAATAATTAATGCCTGAAACACCCCCTAACCACTCTGCTGCCCTGGGAGCTCAAAAGCAACTGCACATGCAATTGCAGAAGCTGAGTGCACGGGGAAGTGGGGTGGGAACAGAATGAACGACACTGGGAGCTACTGGGATTGCTCTGCTTCCAGACCTCCTGCAATGGCATTTGAACAATAGCTACTGATCACCTTCCAGAGCAGCAGCTGTAGATGCTGCAGTTTTGTAAATAAATTTCATGGTTTCCTCTATGTCTCTGTGTGCATGTTTAGTGCTGCACTGAAATGATATTTCAGTGATTAACAGATGAGTTGATAGAATAAAGACAATCTCTCTGTGGAAAAATATTTTTACATGTTACTACTCATAGGAAAGCACAGACAGCAGTGTGAGTGAGCAAGGCTGGATTACAGCTGTAAAAAAGGGAAAACTGTGTGTGAGTATGTCTAGATTTCTATCACAGAAGAATACTGCTGGTATGTAGTAGCCATTTGGGCCCTTGGACCAGGAGATATTTATCAGACTTAGGAGGCCCGATTAATGAAACCTGGTACATTCATTCCCCTAACTAAAAATAACTAACCCTTTGCATTTTTATACTGTGTTCTTTAACAGCCATTAAAGAACCCGAGTGATGTCTCAGCGGCTGCCTCTCTGCAGCACAGGCATGCAAGGACTAACACAAGCTTTGGTATTGACCAAATGACTCAGTGACAACAATGTTTGTTGCCTGTGTCCAAAAATATTCCATATCTGTATCTATAATCCCTGCCTATACATATCTACCTATAATCCATTCCTAGATTATTTTTTTGGATAATAACATACTGAACAAGGTTCTCTTTCATCTGCGACTGCAAGACAAAATTGATGTAAAGGTGCAAAATTCCCTGTACGTTTTAGAGGAGCTGTCTGATCAAATGACAGATTAAAATTGAAATCAAAACCTAATTACTAGCTCTTCATTTTCTATTAAATATATACTACTGGTGGCGGATATCCCATTTAGAAAATAAGTCAAGGACATAAGCTGGGTTTTTCTCTGTATAATTACTGTTCTGATATCAGTTCTTGAACAGAGTTCATCACAAGAAAGTCTTCAAGTAATGAAACTGTCTTCCTCCTTCATAGAGCAGCTCTGAGCACAATGCATTCAAAGTGTACAGGCTTTGAACTTCTCTGGGCAATGCCATTGTTAGAGGTGTAGGAATTAAATTCATTAATGTATCATCTTTCTCTGTTGTATCAAGAAGGACTCAGGAGAAATAAATAAGAATTAAAGTGAATTAGGTCTAGAAAAGAAATCTCTGCCATATGTGTCTGCTAAAAACTTTTTCTGTTATTTACTAATATGCCTGTGAGTCCAAATGCTCTTCATATCCATTATGTTGAAAAGTAAATTGAGGAACAAAAAATGAAGATAGTTTGGTCATGATTATAAAATGCAATTTGCTCACTTAGATAAGAAAATAACAAGGATTATTATCACACACTATTGCACACAAAAAACGAGTACAGCAGAGCTGTAATTCTATTAACAAATTAAAACTATGGCTAAATTATCCCAGCTATCATATTTTAAAAAATACAGTACTATCTAATCTCATACATTTGATATTTCATAGTTGGTATCGTTAATTACAGATCAGCTGTTCAATTTTCCACCAGAAAAAATAGAGTAGGTGTGGAAAATGTTGACAATTCACTTAAGTAATAATGTATATGCTGTTAATTATTTTGGCTCACATTGGAGCATGTTGCAACAACACGTAAGTAAAACCATCTGCTGATAGCATAAAGAAAGAAAGAACTTGAAATTGTATTAATTAAAAATTTATGATTATACAAGCTCAGAGTCTCTATCGGGGTGTTCATGCACAGTTTCAGCAAGGACCAGCCTTTCAATGTGTTCTTGCTCAGGATCTCTTGAGAGCAATGACATTAGACTCTTCCTAGGGGTAGGAAAGGAACTAGAAGGAGGTATTACCTGAAACGGTGAAGGGGAAGAAAGGTGGAAAGCTTTTTATCTGATTCTGGATTGAATCTTATGGTTTGTTCTTGCATGTTACAGGAGTGGGCTAGGTATTAACTAATGTACTAAGCTTTAAATTAACTACTGGTAGTGACAAGCACACATTTTCTAGCTTTGACAGGGTCAATGAAATTTTATGTGCTCTGCAAATGATGTTTTCTTGTTGCTAATTGTGATCTCCTTTGCAATATCATTGTATTTAAGTGGTGGACTTCAATAGTTTAAGCGATTGATGTCATCAAATTTGTCATGGGCAACAAAACATCCTCCTCCTCACTGGAACTTTTTCAACTTAACAAAATTGGCAAAACAGGACTGGTGACAAAGCTGAAGTGTCTTTGAATAAGTCTGAATGGGTTTGTAAATCCTTCCCCAGAACATTTCTTCCTTACATGGATCAAAAAGAATTATGGGGTGATAAAGGGGTGTGTTTGAGTAAGGCTGCATGTGTGAATATGACCACAGGGTCTGGAAGCAGATTTCTGGGTTTTACATTCTTGTCCATGATGACACGAGGATAGAAGTTGTTATTCAGCTCCAGTTAAAGTTGACAATAATATTTGCATTCAGTAGAGAGGTCAAAGAAATCATTAATTTCATCCATTCTATTCTATTCTCCATTCTATGGAGAACATCTTCTGACAAACAAACTGAAGCAGCATTTTAGTGCCAAAAGTACAGGCCAAGGAAGACAAACCCCAAGCTGCAGCTACAAGAGCAAAAGACATGTTTCTCCATGTCTCAGGCTGCAGAACATGAGTCTCCCAGATCAGTATCCAGTAGGAGGTTACTGGGAGACTCGAATACTGCAACTTTTCCATCACTTACTTAATATTTTAATTTTCTGGCTACATTGTTGTTATTAGGAAAAAGAATTATTAAAATATGTTTGTTGGTATGTTCATTTCTTAATGAATTAAGTTGTTAAACCTAAGAATTGAGAAATCTCATACCATTACTTTTTTCCCATGACAAATTTTTAATGACCAAAAATACAGTTTAAATATGACTTATTAACTGGCCACTATAAATAACATTAGAATTTTGCAAGCTGTTCTATTTATTTATTTATAAATAAATAGTTTTATCTACTATTTGAATGGTTATACCTATTTAGGCTCTGCTGGAAGTGGTGCAGGAGGGAAGAAAGCCATCACAAGGAATTTTCCTATACCATCCAACGTCTAAATGTTCAGGAATCGTGGGATCCCAAATCATACATTAGGAGTCTGGTACTTTAATGGTACAACCTATAAATGAATAAATAATGTTAGAACTTTTTTTTTCTTTAGGAAAAGCTTAGAGGAAATGCATACACTTAAAGATTCATGTCACCATATGCCTGTTTATGGGAGCGAGGCAAAATTCAGAGGCTTCAAACAGTTCATCTTGGAGGCAGATCAACTCTCTTCTTGCCGTTGTTGTCACCTAGATGGTTTTAAAACAGACTGGCTTTTTTTTTCCTCGATGGGTACCTTTGGTTACAGACATCAACCAGTGCTTTGCTGCAGGAATTTAGGAGCAGTTTCTATTTCAATGGAGGCATGACCCTATTGTTTTCTCTTGCTGTCATCGTGCCAGGTGATTTCCGCTCAGACAAAGGTGTTTCCAGTGGCCAAATAACATACATGTGTATGCTGTGTGAAAGCCATTTATGACTTCAATGTATTCAGCTCATCTTCTCTTTGAAAATGGAAGGAACAAATAACATACAAGCAGTTCTTTTCCTGACAGATCTTCAGCACTTATGTCTTCTTTTTCCTACACAGAGACAGGAAGCCTCTCCCTCCCTTTGGTGCAAGTCCTTATCAGTGTAGACACTCTCCTGATAAGTGCTGACATAAAAACCTGTGTTAATAGTGTTGCTGTGTGTTGCCCGTACTCAAGCCTCAAATAAAGTGCATCCTTTCTCCCTCCTCCATCATGATTTTTGGAGGCCTTTTTTATTGGACAACTAGCTAAAGTTAAACACATTAAGGAGTGGCCACTAAGAAAAGTTGTATGCTATTTTAATAAAAACTCATGTATCTAGCTCACGTCAAAATGCTGGTTAAGATAAATCGTTTGTAGATGTTTGGAGTAAAACTGTGTTGCCTTTAAAAATCAAATTAAAATTAAAACTGCCTTATCTCCACTAAGCTCATATCATAGGATGATTTAATGTAGATTTTTTTTTTCTTAATTTATCAGTGGAAATATTTTTAAGGTGATGATAAGTGGTGTGTTGCCTCATGCTTCTCTAGTTTAAAGAAGCTAGTTCAGCTGAAAGGATGCACGTTTTTTTTCACATATTGCCAAGGGGTTTGCCTAGGACCAATCAGTTGGTGTGGAACTGAACTGGAGCTGAACAGAAGAAATTATTTGGGTGGGTATGCTGTATTTTTCACAATGGTGATAAGTATCTTAATTTAATTGGAAGGTATTAAAAAATGAAATTGTATTTTACAGTACAGGGTTTGTCAGCACAGTTGCAGATTATAAAAGCATCACTGTGTTGCTTGATAAATTGTTGTCTCCTAAGATTCAGAATAAACTGATTTAAAACCTGCCTCGGTCACAAAGCATAACAACTTTGTGGCTGTGCATTTCAGTGCACATGAAAGACTTATAAATAGAAATATATTTTTTGCTGATCTCCCGTGAAGTAATATATTCAAAAAAGGCACAAAAAATTGAATCCTATAATAAAAGTAAACTGATCTTAAAAAAATTTAAACACCTACTCAGAACAGAAATATTTCTCTCCAGATTAGATGGTGTTATTTGCTACTCTTGTTTGCTCTTGAGCTAGATGCAGGAAAACTGTCACTCATAGCAGTCCTTTATTATTTATACAAAATCAGGAAGGAAATCATCATACTCCAGTCTCATTGCAATAGGAATTTCTATTACCTAGTTATAGACAGACTCTTTTCAGTACATTTAGAAAAGAGAAACACCTTCCCATGTGTTTGGATGATTATTTCAAATGTTACTCTGAGTTTTGGAAGAAAATGCTTATAGGTTTTTCTTTTCCATTTTCTCAGTCTCATTTCCTCCCCATTCTACTCTTTTATTTTAAAAATCTGTTTTAAGTTGCCAAAAGAATTTAAGGAAAGTTTTACTAACTTGTGCAGAGTTAGTAGAATTGTGTGTGTTTGTGTTTATGAGCAAATTTCGTGCTCCTTAAAGGATTTATTGAAAAATTCAGAGCTGTTAATTCCCATGGAAGTTTCAGACAATAAGCACTTGACATTTTAGTTGTTTTCTTAATTCTTTCTGGTCATGGGACCACAGAGTCGTTATAAAATATAATAGCATCAGTATGTTGTTTTGTTCGGGTAGCTCCATTTTACAATACAAATAAAAATTTCTATGTACATCAGCTAAAATTGAACGAACTACATAAAAAAAAATTCATTTCACTGAAATCTCAACAAAAGCTGAAATTAATAAGAGTTATCCCCAAGGAGATAGCTTTTTGTGTAATTTCTTGTCTCTGGGTGCTTCAGCTTATTAAAAATAATTATTTCAGATTTTCTTTCCTTTTGCAGGTTTGTGCTTTAAAGGACACACAGAGCATTTGCTATTTTAAAGGAAACATATTTTCAGGGGGTGAAAGAAAGGATTTGACTTTTTCACACTGAACATCAAATCCTGTGGACATAATTCTTTCAGTGTTACGGTGGAATAATTAAAGCCAGTACATTCATAAGAAATAATTAAGCATTAATTATATTTTCCCTTCCAATTTAAAAATTATGTAAGCTAGATCACTATTTCATTTGCAGTTGCAGTATGCTGAATCTTTGAGCAATCAAACCCAAGTTTGTCGTTCACAGAACTGCTCAAACTTGTGGAAGACGGGGTTTTCCCTGGCTGGTACCTCTGCTCTGACCTCCTCTAAAAGATAAGGAGGGATTTAAGGGGTTGTTTGAGGACTCCCCCCACCCCTGCCCACCTGTGTCAATTAAGGAAGGATTGGCTGGAATTGCAGCTGAGGGTTTGTGAAGTAGCCAGGATGAGGTTTAGGCTTGGCTGCCTAAGGGGTCACACACACCCAGCCCAGGCAGAGCACACAATGGGACGAGTATTTGCACTCCTGGGATGTAACTGCTACAACAATCTCAGCAGCAAAAACACCGAAATCAAGGTAAATTCGTTTTTAATAGGATGGAATTCTGTAAACTTGCACAAAAATTCCTCTGCACTGAACATCATCTCTTGTTTTGCTTTCTTAGTCTTAATTACTGCAACTCTGTGTTAACCACAGAAATCTTTCCAGAGAAAGAACGAATGACATAAAATGACCTTGAGCCAGGCTGAAAAGCATTTAACCACTACTGGAAAAAGCAGTTCTGATTCCTACAATGACAGGATATCTCTATAGCATTGGTAATATACTCGTGTCTTAATATGGTTGTGGCCTTTTAATACTGTACCTTGCACTCCTGATTGCCACTCTGTGACTACACAGCCCCTGCTAGTTGCATCCAGGGCTGTTTAAATCCCCATTTCTCAGCCATACCCTCCTCAAGGACAGATTGCACCTTCTCTACGCAGTAAGTGAACTTTAAACTCCGTGTGCCTTTTGCTTTTGTTTCCTTTCCTTTTCAAAACATCCTGGTGCAGGTCAGGAGAATGTTGTTTCCTGGCAAGAAATCGAGTGCATGTCACACGTGCTCTAGTATGGTGTGACAGCCACGTGGAAGCACCTGAAGTTGTAGAACTTGAATCAGAAAATTTCTGACAGTTTTATGTCATCGAGAGATCAAAACCTGGAGCAGGTGCATTGCATTGTGCATTAAGCAGCCCTTGGAGTGAGGGATTTAGGATCCATGTTTGGGTTTTGTGGACAAGTAGACAAAATGGCAAAACGAATGGTGTGCATTTCATATATATATATATACAACTAACACATGGTGTGGGTGATGACAGTTTGAGACCCAGGAGTAACTAGACAACAACTTCAGAATCACTGTGGGTCAGCTTGTCCCCCTCATTGTCCCTGCACCCTTTGTTTCTGATGATTTTCGGTTGTCAGCTGTTCTCTCCTGCTTTCTGCACCAGCCACTTTAAGCAACACAAATTTCAAAAGCCTACTGGCCATGTGGAAGTGTAAAACTGCATAAATCTCATTAGTACTCTTGAAAAGCTCTGTTATGTTAGTCAGTCCTTCTCTGCTCCTCACAATATGGTAAAGAATTAAGAATCATCTCTTCCTTTTTCACTTGAACAGTTTATGGCAGGGTCTCTTTTGAGAGGCATAGTCAGCATTGTGATGCAAGGAAATTTGACTTAATTTTGTTCACAAGCCTATTCTTCCCAAACTACAATGAGCTGGATATTGAAGAGACTGTAATCTGCTCTTTTTCAGCCTAGCTAGATGGAAAGCTTCCTATGGAAGTTTGCAAGGTTGCAGGAAAATCTACCAGGTCTAGGGTGTGCAGTTTTCAGAGTCTGTCTATTAGTTTTTGCTTTGCAGTATTGAAGCATTCAATCACAAAATAAAACAAACTCTGCCTGTCTAATTGAGATTTAGATAAACCACCCCTGTTTCTGTATCTTCCCTCTATGAAATAATGATAAATATTTAAGGAGATGCATTATCTTTTGCAAGGGAATGGGTCATACCATCTGACTTCCAAATTACAGCAATAGTGCCTGCATCTGGGATGTAATAACACTGCATTCCATCTTATAGAACAGTCTAGGAGCTTTGATCTAGGGAATTCTAGCAATATTATTGAAGTAAGAGCTGTATGGCAAGGAGAAATTTTATTCTGCTGTTAATTTTTTTTTTCCCCAAAAAAATATGGTCACTTCGAAAAGCACCAGAGATTTCAGGCTGTTCTGCAAACTCCCATCATATCAACAGGAAACTTTCCACTAAATTCAGCCTGGTCACAAGCAGCAATGTTATGGTGTATGATTTCCTGGAGTAATTGATTGCAGGAGATCGTTAGAAATTATGATGAAATTATTTATGCTTTGAAAATAAGAATTTGTGTGCCAATGTTTTGACTGGGTTTAGTTTCTGACGCTTTCTGCCGTTTTTCAAGATTTCAGTGGTACCAACTCTATTGCCAATTTTCTGCTGAGAGATGTGCCAAAAGAGAATATTTCAAAAGAAAAGGTCTGGAATAGATAAGAGTCCTTGAGATTTACAACCCAATCATTAGAAAGGCTTTTTTTTTTTTTGTCATACTGTCTTTCAGAATTTTAAAGAGGATTAACCCATGATTATGAATGACATTCAGTAGATGGAAAGAGAAGTAGAAACTTTGTATTGTAATATCTAAGAATTAATCTATATAATTTATCAAAGTCTGGTACTGACATGGGATTTTTCCCCCTGTTCTTACCAGAGGAAAGATAGTTCCATGTGTGCTTTTCCCATCCTGCTTCCAGTCTTTCATTTCAACAGATTGGATTCCTTTACAGGGAAAAAATATAGCTGAATTTAATATTTTTATCAGTTTTATACCTTACACATTTACATATGCATGGCATTGTTAAGTTTGACTGAAAAATTAATGTAGCCATTACTTCTTGTTCTTATGGCTTTTCTAAATAGAATGGAAAACTTTTGATTTGTAATCAAAACTTTGAAATATAATTCCTGATCTTCCCATGTAAATGCAAGTCAATCTCTAGGCAGAGCAAAGGTAAAATATTTCTCAGATGCTTTCCCCCATAAACAAAAAAATCAACAGCATAATTATTTTCATGTAGTTTTTACAGAACAGGAGTTGGAAAGGCAAAAAAGGCTGATGACAGTGTATTTTTATTGATGCTAATATAACCAGGAATCTAAAGAGAAAAGAGATAACCAAGAGAACTCATAAACATCTTATCAAAAATGCATCTTAGACCTCTTTGGAGCTCTTAGAAGAAATCAGTAATGTTAAAAAAAGAAATCTAGACAACTTTACTGTTTTCTCATGATGACTTGACCCCCACAAATTCAATTTTCAATGTGTGAAATTTGGGGAGGCTGGAGAACATTCCTTGAAGGAAATGATTGGTGAGACAGTACCATGGCTACATACCTGAAGGACATAAGTAGGAACATTTTAGCCTTTGAATACATAAAAGGGGCTTATAAGGAAGACAAAGAGACTTTTTACCAACATCTATAGTGACTGTGATTATAAGTTGAAAGGGGGTAGGTTTAAATTGGACTTAAGGAAGAAATTCTTTGCTATGATGGTGGTGAAACATTGGCACAGGTTGTCGAGGGAAATTTTGAACATCCCATCATTTGAAGTGGGACTTTGAGCAACCCAGTCTAGTGAAAGATGTCCCTGTTCATAGCAGTACTGGGTAGCCTTTGAAGGTATCTTTCAACCCAAGCCCTTCTATGATTTTCTTTCATTCTGCATCATTATTTGTGTTTCAGATGCATGATCAAATCAACATGATTTCAAGTCAGTGCAGGTGTTCACAGACCATGAGGAAATGTAACTGGGCTTCTTGAAAATTAACATTTCCTAGTACTGCTGTTCTTCTTCCTGCCTTGTTAACAAAGCTTGCCCTTTTTCTCCATTGCTTATCAAGTTAAATTCATCCTACTATACCATCTTTTGGCCCAGCATTACACAAAATGCCACTTTCACAGCTGTGAGCGTTGCAACCAAATGCCGTGCCCGTTTAAACTTCTACACTTCCCTCATTATTGCTAGCTAAATTTGGATCAACGTGTTTGAACTTTCAGCAGATGAGATTCTGGTGTCCCAGCAGACAGGAATAGGAAAAGAGAGGGTTAACATGGTGATAAGCTCTTCTGAACCTGTGCTGCCCTGTATAGCCTTAGAGGTCATGTAGTCATCTAAGCATGGATGCAGAGTACAGTTATTTCTTCCAGACACTGTCTGTGTGCCATAACCCACCTCTGAGTCTGCTCTCAGCATCCTATCCAGGCCAGCATTCCTGGATGGCTGCCTTACATCTGTTTTTCTGTGGGATTTGGCTTGGTTGAGTCTGCACTTTGTGCACATTCTTCATGCTTCATTAGTTCTCATACCTGATATTAGATGGACCCCAACATTTCTAGGGATTTTATTTGATGTAGGTGTTTCATTCGATGTTTTGGATCAGGTTTACTCAAGTCCTGAAGTGATTATTACACTGCTGTTTTGGTAGATATTTTCAGCATGTTGTGGAGTTGGGTGAACCTGTCAGGCATTACTGTTACTCAGTCTCCCCATTACAGTTAGCAAATAACCTCAGTAGTGGGATGACAAAAACAGAGACAGCAAGAGAATCCTGAAAGTGGAAGAAGATATGAGGATGGAAGGAACTTCTAATGGCATTTTTAAATACAATTCATTTTTGCAATCATTTTGGGTGGTAACAAATTGCCATTTCCTCTGCTTCCATGGCTGGAGTCAGAGAGAGACTCATAAGTGCCTGAATGCCAGACTGATTGAACACTGTATTTTCTTCTGGGTTCTCAGTGAAGGTTTTGACCAGATCTTGTTCTTCTGCCTAAAATTTGCCCCACAACAATTTCCTCTTCCAACACTTCCCGCACAAGTGATTTTTGGTATTCATGTAGGATCATGCTGCTCTCAAGGGTGCAAAGTATAAACCAATCAGCAAATTATTACTTCTTTATCCCAGGCTCTACACTCCATTTATTCACTGCATTTGTCTTACTTAATGTGAGCACAGTACTTTCTTGCCAGCCACAAAGGCAACAAAAACATGATCTAAGTTACTGCATCTAATACAAACAAATTCTAGTTATTTTCATTCCCAGCTTCTTTCTGCTTTTATCCCACTTCTCCATTTGCTAATTCATCTATTTCTGTCACCTTTTAAAGCCATTTTCTTGATGCACTTGGTCCCTTTTGGGAGACAAGTTCCCGGTACCATCAGTTCTTAATTTTGTAGATTGTGTTTGCCTTCATTTTCGTTTCTGCTTTTTAATTGTTTTCAATTAAGAAAAACGCGGATTGAATCTGTTTATTTAATCTTTTTCAAAACTCAGAACCTTTAATTGCAATATTAATTCCCACTCGTGTCATGTGATTTCTCACAGTGTGCCATGGCTGTGCTTGGAGAGGAACAAATGTTGCTATTAGAAAGCAGTTACTTGCATGTTTTCAGTGGGGCTTGGTAAAAACAGTTCACAGCTGAGAATGAACCTCGGACTTAAAACTTAAGCTAACCTAATTAAACCACTCAAGTTCAGACAAAGTATCTTGCTCTTTGCAGATGTTTCATGGGAACAGGTTTCTCCCAGGAGATTCCCAATACTTTCAGAAGTGTAACACGCACATTTCTCATCTCACAATTTGCTGCTGCAAAAAAAGCGCTTCTGAAAGATCAGGGAAAAAAAAAAAAGGTGTCTTGAGACAAAGTTGGCTTGAATCTTGACTGAAAATATCAGCTGATTTTCATATAATCATCATTTTTGTCTGGTAATTATCCATGACTATAAAGATGCCATTTAAATATTGCAGCCACATGTTCAGTGGTTTTCTGTAGAGATTGCTTGTTATTTTTCTTCTTGGAAGAGCGGGTTTGTCTCATTCTTGAACCCACAGGATTTGGTTTTTTAGGAGCAAAATTAAAACAAACACTAGTTAAATTTTTAAGCTCCAATTGCATTGCTCTTCTGGTAGTCATGATTATCACTATTGTATTATGTTGATATGTAACATGAACTATGCTTTTTTATTATGATTCGTAGTTGTCTAGTAGTAAAAACACCTAGGTTTTGGTTTTGGTTTTTTTTGTTGTTGTTAGTTAGCTTGGTTTTGATTTTTTCCCCATGGGAAAAGGCTAAATTTTTAATTTTTTTATGTTTCCATGAAAAGTTATATTCTGCCATGTGTTCCATTGACATCAGTTGAAATTTTCATAAAAGTTATCATCTTGCACAAATTAGTTTGTTTTTTTTTAAACTAATTTCATAGGTAATCCTACTGCTGTCACTTATGGTCATGACTTAAGAGCTATTCAAAATAAATTGCTTTCTTAATGTTTAGCATTATGATAATGGTGGTTATCAGAGTGTGAACAAACAATTGACCATTAAATTATTTCTTAATGTGTGCTCAGCTTGTTTCAGAATAGGAACCTGGGGCCAGATTTTAGTGAGTCTCTTGCTCAGTGTCTCTGAAGGAATGAATTATCAGTTCTGACTGGTAAACTGATAAACTAAACTGGTTCTCCTAGCAGGGGAAACATCTTGCATTTGTAGCTTGTTTAAAGCAACATTTTGTGTTTGATATTACCCTTCAGCTCAGTGATCTGATGCCTGTTTTAGCTGTGTTAAATAATATTCTAGGCATTCAGTTCAACAACTAAACCAGCAGTTTCTCTTGTTTTCCGGGTGTTGAATTAGGCTCACTGAATTTATAATCCAGCTTGAACAGAAAAAATATGAATATGCTTTTAAATAATACTATAAATAATCCTCTCTGCCACAAGCTAATTCAGTCTCTGGTCTTTTCTTCTGCTGCAAATTCATGCTTTTTTTTTTTTAGTCATAAACTTTAAACTAGTCTTGTTACACAATGCTTTGTCTACCAAGAGCTTGCAAACTCTTATGCTGATTCCATTACTCACAATTGCTATTTCTTTCAGTTTCCAAATTGTTTCTTCTGCTAAATGAACAATAAAAGCTAATGCCTGACACTTACCTTTTACATCTGTGAATGACAAGCCGTAAATAAAATCACCACCTTCAATTTCTTTCTTCTTCTTTTTCTTCCTTTTGTTCCGCTTTCAGTCTCTGCACAAAACCCTCCCATTCCTCAAGTTCCAATCTGTAGACAGTGAACACTAGTGCAGAACATTACAAATTATGTTTAGGGATGATATAAGTAGCAGTCATGTCCATATCTTTCTTCTTTAATCCACTATAGCTGCGATATCATTAGCAATTTCTAGTAACAGGGGGGTGAGGGAGGGGAGTGGGACATGGATATGGTTGTCATTTCTTGGAACTGTGTTACATATTTCTGCCCTAATAAAATAGTCCATTATCTGACCCTTTATGCCCAGCACAACTTAGGCCATTATACAAGTCTTTTCTGGTAACTGTTTCTAAGCACACAGGAGGCATCCCATTAAAGATACCATTTACTCCATTAAGGGACTCAGGTTCTTAATGGCTTGATGAATCACTAGTGTTTGGAACTCTTGGGTCACTGGCAAGATCTAGAAATGTGAGCTTCGTTGTTTTTTTGGTTTTGGGTTGTTTGTTTTTTTGGGGGGGTTTTGGGGTTTTTTTTTGAGCTAAAGGACCAGATTTGAACTCATTAAAAACACCTACTTCTAAGGAAAGACTGGCTATATAAAGAAAAAAATATTTTTTGCTCTTCTCCTGCCCCTGAGATTAAGTTCTTTGACATATTTATATTAAAAAAACAAACAAACAAACAAACAGATTCAATTACAAGTGTTACTCTAGTTCCTCCAATTACTTGAAATGCAATTAGAGGTCTTCCTTCAACAACAGGAAACATTATCGTGTTTCATGGAGAAGGCAGTCCAAGCAGGGAAAGAAGAGGAAGGCAAAGCAACAGAACCACATCTCCTGGCAAGCACGTCTTGCTAAATATTGCTAATTTTTACATGAAATCCTTTTTTATTATTTTCGAGGAGAAAACATTCTTAGCAAGCTTTGGACATGCTATGATTCTTGAGACTGTCCTCTGCGGGCCAGCTTTTCCTGGAGGTGACTTTTCAGGGCCAATAGTGAACCTTTAAGAGACTGACTGCAACACTTTTCTGTGTCGTGTATTGAGTTACTGTTACTCAGAGCTGAGCATCTGGTTCTGAGGCACTAAATGAAGCTGACATTTATCAGACTTCTTGGCTCTGTGGAAGTCCAAAACTTCACACCTGGAAGAATCACATTGATTTTGCTCCTGCTGTCCTTCAGCACATATGACTGCAAAGTCCCTTACCTGCTAAACAAACAAGTGTGTATGATACAAAGGAAAAATATGGTTCCAGCCTACAAGTATGTGCAAAATGGCAGGCTGCACGTGAATTATCAGTTAAAATAGGTGTGTGCTCAGTTTTGTCCCTTCAATAATCACCCCTTCTATTTTTTTATTTGCAATTTTTCCGTGATCTCCAATTATTGGCATAGTTTGTGAGACTTCTTGTTCATCTTGAAGTTGTTGTCTGGTTGCTATTCCCTTGAAATACATGTTTGAGCTATTCCAATATTTTAGGGGTCAAGGCATCAAGGTAGGACAATCAACAGATCGGGAAGAATTTCGGCACACATAGTGCAAAAAGTAGCTGGTAGACCCACAATTTGAGGAGCTCCTCCAGAACACAGCTCTATAATTGTTGATGACAGCATCAGTCATCACATCCAGTCTCACCTTCTTCCATTCTCCCTCTGCAGCAATTCCCAACTGCAGAACTTGATCATTACTGTAGAACAAGAGTGATAATAACACTCATGAAAAAGCAACAGTGGAGTCATGATGGCAAGAGGAACGTGGAAGTACACATGGAAACCCTATCCTGACAAGATATAAAGGTGTATTTAAGGCAAGAAGAAACAGACTACATAGAGCCAACCAGAATCCTGGGATTAAAATTGGGGGTGGGGGGACAGAGAGCAAAAGAGCACAACTAGCACAGCCTTAAGGGACAGCAGGCAGGAGACCTGTGTTTGGGAAAAACAGAGGCTCAGGATGCCCCTGCACTGAGGGAGGTTGTGAAGAACTGCCAAGAGAGAAGGAGCAAGATGAAAGCATGCAGGGGAAGGCTGTGCTACAAAGCACTGCAGCATCTTCACCCTGGATTTGCCATGTGAAAGCTTAGAGCACCTAAAACATAAATGCATTAAAATAAATGCTAATCTAAGGAAACCACAGCCACAGTATAACGAAAGTATCTTCTCAATTAGCACCACAGATGAAAAGCATCGCACTTTCAAGGGGAAATTATTCCATCTGGAGATGTTCTGTGGCTAAATCAGTTCATTCCTATGCAGGAGATGCAGGCAATAGTGCTGGTCCAGCAGCTCAGGCAAATATAAGTGGATTTCAGTCTCTCTGAACTGAAGGCTTTCAGAGAAGACCACTTCCATTCAAGCTGAGAAGGACAGTACAATGATTAGAAATTTTATGGCGTGAAGGCCAAAGTTTGGAGAAGAAAATAGGTTTTGCTGGCAATATACTTATCCATGACAGGAAGTACCCCTTCCCAGCAGTAGTCATAGTCTGCCTCACAGTTATACAGTTTTAATATTCATGTGCAAAGTAGGAAGTCATGTAAAATGTCAAATTTACAATTCTTCCCTTCTTTGAAACTTGCTTACTATTTTCCTTTGAAACTTGCTTCCTATAATAACATATAGTGTTGCTCCAATTTACTACTTTCAAAGCAAGATTTCCATCTGTTGATTTCTCATCCCACTTCCCCACACACCCACTGCCTTAAAACAAGCAGGTAAAACCCATTCCTCACAGAAAAAAAAAAAATAATTAAGATAAATATGAAAGTTGCAGAATCCCTTCACCTTCAGTGTGGTTTGCATTTCTCCTTTTTACAGCTAATCTATAAAATCAGTGCTGGATTCCTTGTTGTTGAGCTATAAAATCGTTCACGGCAGAGCAGTGCAAAATGTTTCACAAAACACGTGAGTGGTGTTACCTACATCAGTCTCTCTGCTTGCAAGTGTTTTCTTTCATCTGATTAATCCAAATCAAGTTGCTTGAACCTTCTGGCTTCTCTGAAAGAGACAAAGATTTCTGATGATGCTTTCCTTTCCTTTCGTCAAATGTCTGCGATGCTGTTCTGATGTTCATACAGAAATATCTGGTCTCATCAGTTAAGTTTATAACCCTACAGGATTGTAAAGCCGGTGTTACTCAGTGTAAAATTTCCCATGAGACCCAGACACCACTTTTGTTACTGTCTCAACTGCAGGGGAAAATGGACACCAGGTCCTATACTAGTTCCCATTTCTGAAGGTTCAATAGCATGTTTTTATGGTAAATTAATACTAATTGTTCACAGCAAACCTCTACACTCTGGCAGTAATTAGACATGATTTACACAGGTGCACAGTGTCTGTATTTTAGTACTGTGTGTTTGGCCTCTTTTGCCTCATAATCATTTATATATATTTATAGCCCTATCAAGAATCTTTTGGGGTGGGGTTTTTTCAGGTATTTTTAGTTAGATTTAGGAAGGATTTATTATATTAAGAAGTTGAGGATAAGCAAGATAATATACAATAATTTAAAAAACCCAACAAGTTAAATGCCAGAGGTACCACTTCAACAGGATGTAGAGAATCAGTTTATTCTAAAGCACAGAAACACCCAGACATAATGGTGATTAAATCCTTAATGGATTGGTTTGATTGCTTATTTGAGAAAGCTCCCTGTTTTACATTAAATTCTCCAAAACTGTTTAAATATTGATTGAAATCTCTCAAATGGATGCATGGTAATCCCATTCCTTATTGTCTTCATTGCCTTCTAATGACATATTGTTTATAGAATCAAAAAGACTAGTTTTAGCTCTATTTATTCCTTACATCTCTCTGCTAAATATGCACTCTTATCTTGACTCATTTTTGTTGCTGTCTCGTGTTGGAAGTCAGTGTTTTAAAGATTGGGCTTTAAAAGGAAAAAATATCCCATTGAAATTTCATTGCCTCAGAACATATGTTCAGATATTTCTAACAGCCTTCAAACTAAAGAAGAAAATGTCCTTAAAGGAGTCACATCTCTTCAAAGTGATCATTGTGAAGCTACCACTTGCCTGTGTTTTCCAGGATGTTTATTTTACGTGCTTGTGGTCTCTTTGTTACCCATCGTGACCTCTGAAATGGTAATATACGAATCATTTACTATTGTATTTTTAGCTGTTACTACACCCACAAGACTTTTTATTACCAGCAGGAGTGGAGGTATTAAAGAGATTTGTGGGCCTCAGAAGGCTCAAAGCACAGTAGGGATGAAATTACAAAATTATATTCTTATAAAATATATTTCTAAAACTGTGTACAAAGGCCCAGTGTTAATGAAAGTAATTGATAGCAAATACTGATTTCTTTTTACATCACTAACAAAGCATTTTTTCTGAGTAATAATGAGCCTCTTTTTAGCAACAATAGGAAAAAAATGAGTCTCATGAATCATTTATGTGGCCTCATTCATTGCTATTATTACTTCTGCCATCAAATATTTTGGGAATTCAGCCCCTTTTTCTCTCTGTCTTTACATCTCATGTAATGGCCTTTCTCGTGCTTTTCAGAAGGAAAATTGAACTTTCTTCTTCTTTAATGTACAGAAAAGTACCAGATCTTCCATTCTGATTCTGAATAAATGTTCCTGTTGCTGAGACTTTTAGCTGGAGGAAGCCATAAAAGATGAATAATTGCTAAAGGAGAAACAAGATAGAGGAAGTAAAACCCAATGTGCTGAAGAAATTCATTTTCGAAAGGTCAACACCTTCAGCACAGGATTTGCCTAAATTAGACAATTCCATAATATTTTAGCTGTCAGTAATTCCACTATACTGGAAATACTCAAAGTGCACTGAAAAGTGTCATGCCCATGTAGTCGGTTTAATTACAAGTAAAATTGCATAATACTTAGAGCAGGACAACGAGTGCCAATAGACTTTGGTTCTTTTGGACTTTGTCTAAGCTTATCGAAACAAGTCATTTAACCTTTTCTACTCCAAAAGTAGAAAAACGGTTTTTACTTAAAAAGCACAAAATGGAAGCAGGAAGTTGAACTAGATGATCTTTAAGGTCCCTTCCAACCCAAATAATTCTGTGACTCTAAAAGTAATCATCCACAAAATTGTTGCCTCTCAATAGATTCATGTGTTCTGCAGGAGGCTGCAAGTAGAGACTGTACAGAAACTGTCTACAACAGGTATCACACTTTCTCTTTAGCTGACTTCAAGGAATTGGGATTTTTCAGTGAAATGTCTTCTACTCTAATTTTGTGAATGACACCCTTTGTCTTCACTAATTTCCAACTCAATGGGGAACTGCTGTTCTCGCATCCAGGTTTTATTTCTGCTTTATATTTACCTTTATTTTATACGTTCAATTCTTCAAAAATTATTTGCGTGCTCGTGATCTCAGAATCAGCTGAGAGTGGTTTTTGGTTTTTCAGTTGGTTTTTTTGGTCGGTTTTGATTGGTTGGTTTTTTTGCTTGTTTTTTTTACAGGGGATTTTTAATGAATAAATACAGTTGAAAACATCAGGCAACTAGAAAAGAGGCTTTTTTAAATGAGGCATGCTGAGCTCAGTCCACCACCCCAGACTCCTAAAACAAGACATATTACGAAGATAATCTCTGTATAAACACTAATGCTAAAATTATGACTGGTTTAATTTTAGTTCAGTTTTGGTGAGGTTACACTATCACATTCACAACTTCTCAACTTTTTAAAATGCACATAGTATTTAATTTGAGAAAAATGTGTTTTCACTGAAAAATACTTAGTGTGCTTCTTGTCAGTATCGTCAACATTTTTAAGTTAAAAGAATTGTTTTAAAAATTAAAGATTTATTTTTATTTCCTAATATAAGAACGATAGTAAGAAGAACCATCGTGCTTTTGTGTGAAGCTGGAAGATATTCTACTCCGAGCAGAGCCACACAATAAGCTGCTCCTAAGATATAGCCTCATTAAAGGCAAATAATGTTGATACAAACCGACGTTAAACATCTAAATGCCACCAAATAACTAATTTTGTTTAATCCAGTTTTTTCAATTGTGTTGATCAAACATCATTGGGAACAGTTTCATGACTAAGTCTACTCTGCATTTGTGTGCAGGGCCCTCACTCTTTGCATCATGTTGATTTGCCACTACCACTGTTGGTCATAAAGCCACAGTCTGCCTTAAAACTTATCCACCTACAAAATTTCCAGTGAAATATTTTTGGGTGGATCAACACCACGATCCAGTTTCTAATGAACCTGTGGAATTGTTAGGGGCAGGGACTGAGTGCAGAACTCCAGAGTTAAAAGAAATTTTTGTTCAGATCCCAAGATCACACTTGCAGCTGTTCCTTTTTTTTTTTTAATCTTTTCTGTATTTTTCAGAGCTCATTTCTTCCATTAGAAATATGTTAATCACAAGATTAGTAGTAACTGAAAACACTAAGTGGAAGCTGATTTCAGATACAGCAGTGAACTCTTTACCTCACATTGTTTAACTGATGGTTTTTCTTAGAAACTATCGTTAAGATATGCACTTTTAATCTATGATCCGTTACTGAAGTGTTTACTTAGTGGACTTACCTGGAAGAATTAGCATCTCTTGTAAATTAAATTTATTTTTTTCTACATAACATATAGTATGTGATAAGTCACATGTTCCATAACAGAATTATGACCTGAACTAAGCAAAAAATAATTGTGGATTAATGAATGAAAATTATGTAAGTCTAAAAAAATGCAGAAGTAATCCAACTATCATTTTTTCCTTCATGACCAATCTTCTAAAGATAAGGACGTCCTCTATTCTTTTAAATATAATTCCAATAACTATATCCAGCTCAGAAAACTTAAAATGTAGTTCTAGTGTGTGAACTATATGTATATCTTTATATTTAAGAAAAAAACCCAAACAAACAAAAAACCCAGTATACCGAGAAGTCCAATTAGTCCAAATCAGTCCAGTCAGTATACAGTCCCATCCTTTTTTAGTCCCTTCTGTTTATTTTTTTTTCCTTTTTTTTTATTCTTTCTTGGTCGGTTGTTGCAAGGTGGAGACAATGTGTTAAGTTACTGGATTTTCATGCTCTGGAAAGCTGCCTGGAATCTCTATTCCAAAGCACGATTCCTGTCTCCGAGCAAGAAAGAAACAGAGAAAGAGATGACCTTTGCAGCTGCCATTTTGAAAAAAAACTCTTCAAAGGTTGTTAAGAAGAGAAGCCAGAAACCTGGGATGGCGAAATAGAAGAAAATGAAAACCTTTAGTGCTGCAGGGAGAAGCGTTTTGCCAAAAGATGGTGGCAACATATCCTCTGCCGGGTTTGTGTGGGCTCTCTGGGCACAAGGAGTGGCAGCGGCAGAAGGTCATGCTGAGATGGCTTCTGATGCTGGATGACACATTGGAGAGAAGAAGTATGATTTTTAGGCAACAAATTCCAGCATTCTAATCTCACTGGTCTCCAGGAGACTCCTATTGCCCTCAGCACCATGTGGGAACACAGTTTTCTCTGGGGCTCTGATTCCCTTTCCCAAAATAGGCCCTCCCAGCAACTCAGCAGTGAGATGTTAAGAATTTAGAGAACAAGCTGTAAACTGCCTGGAAGAGATCTGCTGCAAGAGGGATGAAATAACCACAGCTGCCAGAGACAGAATGTGCTTGGACAGATGGGACACCCCTGAAAGACAGCAGCACCCCACAAATGGCCCCAGATCAATATTCCAGGACAGGGAAACCACCCCCAGTCTGGGTAAAAAAAATCAAGGCTATGGGAAGGGAAAGGAAAATACTTCTTCAGATAGATATTCTCAAACTGCCAACACCTAAAATAGCAATCCTAGAAACCTGAGCAAGGATGATCCCATTTTATTAAGGTCAGAGGGAAAGGAAAAGCCCCTATTAGGAGTGATAAGAGACAGCCAAATTGAATAGTATTGGAAAAATAACAACTGAAGCAAACAGCCAATATCCAAGCTATCTAGACTTTCCTAACACAGAACAGGGCTGGGCCTGCCAGTAGTTAACTGAGGGTTTAGTATATTTTCTCCTGAAAGTTTTTCTGCAGAAAAAAAGCAACCCACAGAAACCTCAGAGCTCATACAGTTTTTCTGCGGTGCACAGCCAGGTCATCTTGCAGTGTTCACTGTTCTCTGTCCTTTTGGAGCTGCTGCCTGAGCTATAAAGTGAGACCCTGCCACAGCTTTTCCTTTCATGTGTGAAGAAACACAAGAATTAATTCTGCTTGCAGTGTCCAGCCTACCTAGGGATACTTGAAGCTATTGTTATTCAAAACATATGTTCTATGCGGTGCCTGAGTGACCAAATATAAATTTGCATTTCATTGATATGAGGTTTTGTTTTCTGTGGCTTTGAGATAGCTGGTACTCTTTCTCCTGGGACAGAGGTCTTCAGGACAGCATAAGGGACATCACCAGTGGGTTTTGAGTAGAATAACACATTTTTCTTTGATGTGGAAGGAATTGAACCAGATAAGTTAAAAACCATACTAGAGAGTATAAACGTCTGATGATTCAAATGCCACTGTTTTACCCGCACACCAAGAAAGGAATCTCAAAATGCCTGCTAACTACTGAGCCACCCAAACACCTACTTATTTGAGTGTTCTATTTTCCTAACTGGTTTGCACCTCCATCCAGCACAAGCATTTCAGTCTGTCTCCCCAAAATAAATCTAGTTGCTAAGAAAGACTATTGATTCACGGTTGTGAAAGATATATAAATATATATAGATGTATATATAAAGATGTCTTACAGGTGAAAGAGACATCTGTTCACTCTGCAATAATACAATCCTCTTCACAGATTACTCCCACAGCTTTTGAACATATCTCAGTAGCACAGGGATGGGACTGAAAGCACATCAAGGAGTTTGATTGGCAGAATTCAATGTCTAATTGGTGGTCCTCAGCCATGAGTTTCCAACACATAGAGGAATAGCAATGAGGTCTGTAATGTTTGTAAGTCAGTGCTACAGCTTTACTCTTGACCCTACCTAAAAGCATGAGTTGATTTCAGTTTGGGGTGTGATCGTGTTCTGAATGTGGGACAGGAGTAGCTTCCATAGGATTGGCCCCAGGTTGAAAGTCACAAGCAGTAGTAGGCCCATGAGAGGCATCTTAATCTGGACACTTCTGACAACTTCGGGACCCAGGTCCTCTCCCTCCACCTCTGCCCTGTTGCGCAACAGGGAAATGCAGCACAGGGCACCCCAGGGGAACTGAACCTGGACTGAAAGAAACAGTTTCAGTTACAGCCAAGGAAGGAAGGTTCAGAGCAAAAAGTACAATTGCAAGTATGACTAAGCAGGGAGATTTATGCTGAAGAAAGACCTCAGAAAAAGAAAAAGGGGGGTTGGGGCTTAGAAAGAATTAAGGAACAGCTGAGTGCTCCAAAAATACAGTATTAACAATCTCTAGCAGCAGCAGCAGTATTCCTGTGCCAGAAACTCAGCTTCCTGTTATAGGACCCAGTTGCTATAGAAACTTCCAACTGGGAGCTAAATAAAGTAATTTCTATGCTAGTGTTGGTGTCTGTAACTTCAGCACCTGATGCTAACCAAATTGTGCTCAATAAACAAATTTAAACTCTAAAAGCCTGCAATGAGTTCACAATGTTTTCTATACAACTGATTAATCCCAATTGATCTTGGCTTCAAACTCAAGAGCATGAGAAATCATAGAAACAGGTAAAAGACTACTCTGGACAAGTATGCCTCCCACTTTATTTGTTTTCTTACCTTATTTCCCGCTTCTCCAACATACATGCCTCTTTATTCTGTCTTAGCTATTTCTTATTTTGAAACTATCTTTTTCATGGCTAACCTTACAGTTGAGCCTGACATCTCTGATCCTCTTTAGACAAATTAATTCTGCACTAACCTGTGCTTGCTCTTGCATCCCTTTCATATTCATTAAACATTTACTTCAGGTTAAAAATTTGAGAAGCAATGTTAACAGCTGAGTGCAAATCCTTTTTCTTAGATCTCCAGCCCAGGGATGAGACACAAGGGACAAGCTTGCAGAAGCCTACACGGGCAGCTCATACTGTGGGAACCATGAGAAATGCTCATCTCTCCGGGAACAGGGGCATAGATAAATCTGGTGAACCTGGATGCCAGGACATCTAGAGTAAGAAACATCTTCTCTTTAGAAAGGAGAAATTGTTATTCTTATAGCTATTACTGCAGCACTTTCCTGTACTGACTAAGAAACAAGAGATCACCTCAAATGTTTCAAAATGCAGACTCTGTTTCTGTATGACGTTAAATACAAGTAGATTGAATAAATAGAAAAAATAACACTGGTGCCATGAGTAGTCATGTAGGACAGATTTAGAACTTTTTATAATTGCCTCGTTACTGTTATAGAAGCTGCTTGACTATTTCTGCAACATCTGGCAAGATGACAAGGGTTGAAGCTACAGAGAGTGTCACAGAGCCATGGCAGTGACTGCCCTCCCTTTGACAGACTGGTCAGACCTTTTCTTTACATTTTAAGTGCCCAAAGTGTGTGAAGGAATGGGTTAAACACCTGGAGTACCTGGCACTTCTGGAGGAAGAAAGCAGAAGAGCAATGCAGCAGTGGTGGGACGTGGAGGTTTTCATCATTCCCGGGAAAGGTGAACAGCAACAGACATTGCCTTGTCCCCGAGGGAGGAACTGAGGAGCCTGAGTGGACAAAGATGTGTGTGGGCACCTGAAGATCATTCAGTCTAACCCAGCATGGAGGCTGAAAACCAAGGTGAGGGAGAGGGGAGCAGGAACAGCTCATCAGCTGCTGCAGGAGAAGGGAGAGGAAGCAGAGCTGCTTGGAAGAGGCCAGAGCAGCCACATCACAGTGCCCAGAAGCCACCGGCGTTTGCTGGGACAGGAGCAGCAGTGGCTGCTGGCACAGGGTTGTCAAAGGCCTCAGGGACATTCTCAAGCAAGAGCAGGGCTTGGGCAAAGCTTGGGCAGAGGAAGCTCAGATCTTAAGGCACGTCTCTGACACGTGGTGAGTTGCTGGGCTTGGGCAGGGGGTGGCAAAGAGCCGGCAAAGAGCCAGGTGGCTGGTGGCACATAGACTCCTTGCAGGCTTTGGCAGGTGCTACAGGCAGCTGGTGAGCACGAGCTGCCTGATGGCTCCCAGGCAGCAGCAGGCAGGCAGCCAGGCTGCCAGCCAAGTCTGGAGAAAGTGGGCTCCTGGCCCTGACAGGAGAGCAGAATCTAGCTGGTAGAGCTACTCAAGGGACCACAACAACTACTTGCTTGAGAAGAACTGGTCAGTAAAGTAGAGAAAGTTTATGTTTTATCAGTGTCCACATAAACCAAGGCATTAAAGTCTTTGAAACAAACCTGGTGAATTAGGCTGGACTTCAAAAGCTTTCGGTGGTATTTTTTTCATCCAAGTCAGTGTGATGATATCTTAACATAAAATTAGTTGGGACTTTGGAAGAAGGGCCACACTGTTCATACCTTGTCAGAAGCAATGTGTGTGGGATGTATATGTATTCATGCATATATATGTAATCCCCTGTTCAATGTTTTGGGGTAATTGCTGCTCAGAACTGAGCTGAGTCCTGCTGCTCACACCACAGCCAGGCATTAAACAGACCGTGCTGAAGTACATACAGTCCAGGAAGACACTTGCTTAACATAAAAGTTGTGTTTACAACCCCATTGACTTCAGGAGAACCTACCCACAAGCTGAAATTTTCCCATATGCTTGAATGCTGTGTTGAATAATAATGAACTGAAATTCCCACTTTCAGTTGGACCATATTTAACTGCTGACACATGTAGGAGATGCTTCCAAGCCTTTGGGTAACAAAGGAGCCCATGAGGAGAAGACAAGGAAGTATCATTATTTCCTGTAGGGGGAGATTTGCCTTGGGGAAATGAAGAAGACAGGAAGGTCAGGATCCTAAGATGGGGAGGCCAGACTTTCTAGGCACAGAAATATATGTTGTGAAGAAGGAGATACGGATTTCTTTGGAGGGAAGCTCATAGCAGGGAACCATGAGGGGTGATCTGGAATGCCCCTGTTGCTGGGGGTTGTTAGGGAGCCTGGGGATTTTAGGCATTTGGTCATGCAAAAGTACCTACAACTCCACCTTCTTCTGTGGTGAAACAGAGGCAGTTTTCATTAGCTCTAAAATATAAATAAGCTGAAAAGGGAGACGACTTGCAATTTTTTTTTTTTGATTGGACTGTAAGGAAGACATACTTGAGTCTTCGAAAAGGCTTTGAGAGTCTTGTTTTTAATGAACCATGATTTTGAAATTTTTTTTTCATTTCGAGAATTGACACAATTCTGATTGTGTCTGTTGTTCTTCATAGTGCCTATTCTGTTGCCACAAGGTTATGGAAGACTTGAATGAATACTTAAATACAGTGATGCAGGTGCAAAGCTACTAGTTTTCATAAAAGTGTTGCTTTTTTCCTTGCTACTTCCTTGTACATTCCTTGTACAATCTACACACATAGTGAGTCACAGCTAAACTTCCACATTGTTTTTTATCTTTGTTACACGCTTTGCAAATAAGCCAAAAGGGCGACACTTCAATGCCTTTCAAAACTGGAAAGCAAAATTTGTAACCCCCTTGCATTGCTTTTCTTCCCTTCTTTTTTGTCCTTTGTTGTCTCACTCAGTCTCTCCAGTCACCATGATATCCCTCAGTGAGTAAAGAATAATGGTTTATATTTCTTGCTTCCTAAAGCTTCTAGGATTTTTTTTTTTTTTACTTATTTCTTCTTTGTATTGCTATTTCGTGTTACCTGAGAGCTGTTGTAGAGAATATTTTAATTTGCATTCCTGACGCATAAGGTCTGCCACTTACAGTGTTCATCCTAAAAAGCATCATGTACTTCCCTGAGATGGCTCTCCCTTCTGGCAGGATCCAAGCTTCCAAATACTCACAAAACCAGAAAGCTGCAAGCTGGTTTCTTCCCTGCCATCTATCTCAGGAACCGGGCCAAGCCTTCAGGTCTTTTTCTGATGAAGTTACAAGGAAAGACAGAACTATTTCACTTCCAAAGGTCCAGCTCAGGCTGTGTGCAATGGGTTTCATGCAAGGAGGTCCCTGTATTTACAAAGACTGAGTGAGTGGGTTCCTGCTGAAACACTAAGGATTTTGCCTGGAGAATTCTGTTCAGTAATAGATGACCAGAGATACTTTTCAGTGCAGCATTTTAGCCATGATGTCCATTTATTTGGAAATGGAAAAAATCTCTATAATCAGTATTTGCCTATACAAAGAGGCAGGCCTATGCTGATATCTTGTGTTATTTGTTCTGTCTCTGATTTCTCGAAGTTTCACAAAGGACTGTCTTATCGTTCTTCATTACTAATCTAAACAAAGTGAGTAAAAAAAGAAACTGTGTGCTAAAGTAATATGGATTAAAACATGCCTATTTAATTTTATATGCACTAAGGGTCATGGCAATGATTACTTACAGCACGTTAACTTTAGCATGTGCATAATTATTTCCAGGATAAGTGAAGAACAGGTCACCTTTCAATACACAGGGAGCTTAATGAGGGATGAAAAGTTAAAATCCTAGATCTGAATTACTCTGAGATGTGGGACTTCAAAATATATATCTAGGGGCTAGCAGGTTACCAATAATATTTGTTCTCTAAATTTAAACAGAACTAGCTAACCATTCTAATGTTTTGGTTTACTCAGTGTTACTTTACACAGTAATCTGCTGTACTTAAGCATATTTTACTTCAGAGAAGTAATTGACTTTTATAAAGAGAAAATGGTATTTTGAGAACATAAAATTTATTTATAAAAAAAGTTCAGGCCCTTAAGTGGGAAGTTGGTAGGAAACTGGGGAAATGGTTAGGTGTTTGTGGAAAGAATTTCCTCTACTTCTTATCTTATATAATTTTTTTTATTTTTGCATCTCAACCCCACCTTAAAGAAAAAAAAATTAAGACCTAGAGGAACGGTATCAACATTCTGTCTGTTCATGAAAGAAACACTAGTGCTTTGTTCATTTCTTTTATAAATTTCACCAAGTATTACCTTTCTTCTTTTTGAATGCGACACTCTGTTTAATTTAGAAGAAACTTAGTTTCTGAAAAATTACTGTGAGAAAATAATTGCTTATGGAGAACCTTTTATGTCTCTAAGGGGCAAATTGAACTGATACTTTCCATTCCTCACAGTGATGGGATAACTGGCAGCAGCTGTGGAAGTGGGAAAGGGTGTATCAGAGTTTTCTTCCCTCAGAGCTGCTGGGTCTCACCTGTTTCTCATGATGTAGGAGAGTCCTGTAGCTCTGGGTGTTCGGTGTGGATCAGCAGCTGGCTGGGTGAGGAACCTTGCAACTGGAAGGAGGTGAGGTTGTCTTGATCTGTTTTCTTGATCTGTTTTCTTGAGCTATGTTATTAGTCAGCTGTCTCTTTTTTTTTTCCTGATGTTTATCTCTGCAGAGGTGCACTTATAGCCCATAACTTTGATTTTTGAAAAGGTTCATGAATACTTTCCCTGTGGAAAGGGAGGGATTTCTTTCCTGAATTATTCATGAGTGTGATTTTTGTGGGTTCCTTTTTACTTATCTGCACAACTATTTCCTTCTTGGCTTCTGTTTTGACACACTTGTAAATTCCTCTCTGCATACTTGTTCCCTTTTCTCCTACATTTTGATGGTATGTGGGGTTTAGGGAGTTTGGGGAAGGGGCAGAAGAAGGAGGTGAGAGAGGTTACCCTTACTGTGGAAATGCCTTAGTTCTAGAAAATGATGGTGTATGCTTTAAAACATCTAATTCTTTCAGTACAAAAATGGGGTAGTAGTCTCATGAAGAAATAAGCAGGTAAAATTACTTTTCTAGGGCTTTAGGTGGTATCTACTGGAACTTGTATTTGAATTCATGAGCACTGAACCAGAAACTATTCCAGCTCTACCTAGCTCTAAAAATAAAGTTTACCTTGCTGAAAGTCAGTGTCCCCTTTGTCCACTAACAAAGGCTGTAGTATTACAATGATTTAATGCAACTGAGTATGACTCTGAAAATTCAGAGCTCTCTGCAACCTTGTGGAGGTCTCTCTGCCCATGTTTTGATGCAGAACTGTAATTTCTGTGGTATGGACACAATCTACTTTCTCAAAAGCAAGTCTCCAGGGTTTAAATACATATGCATTTAAGCTTTTTTAACCCAATGCAAATGAATGTAATAAACGCAGGTAAGAGCAGTAAGATGCACCTTATGACAGGGTTTTAGATAAAGCTAATGGTCTGGAAGCTATTGCAGCTGGGGAAAAAAAGGAGAAGGAAATAGAAATAAAGAAGCTGTAAAGATGGTGGCAACAAAGGTGCAAACACTGATAACAGATTCATTTAGAAAAAAGTGTGGAGGCAGGGAGACTTCTTGAGGCAATTATCCCATAGGAGTAAATTTACAAAGGAACCTCATTTTAAGGCATCAGAATGGGCAAGTGTGAGACAGGAGATTACGGTCCTACCATTTGATTACAAGGTCTGAAGTACCTATGGGAAGGAGTGGCTGGGTTACTTAGAGGACTGAATGCAACTATCTGCAAGGTTGCCCAGGAGGCAAAGACTGGGTTTATTTCATATGGAGGATTTGTAGAGGGGGATGTCTGTCAATAGCAAAAGAGAGTAAAATGAGGATTTAAGTGACAACATGGCTCACACTGATGCAGTTGCCAAATCTCATCAAGTAACTGTTGGGGAAGTCTGAGTTCCCTGAAGGATCTAAGTCAGTCAAAAATATGTGGGGCAACTGAAATAGTAAAGGCAGGACTTCATTTAGGTCCCATTCTTTAGATCCAAGTCCATGCTTGTGGCTGTTTAATATAAATGAAGCAATACTGCACATACTTGGTTATTGGAGCATTTGAACGTTTCAAATTCTTAGTAAGTGAATGGATATAGCACAGGCCTATGAAGCATAACAATTAATCAAGTGAATAAGACAGGGGAAAGAGAAGCTTATGACTTTAGTAACCTTTAAAAATATTTCCTAAAATCCTTGCCTAAAACGAAGAATGTAAAACATATTTTAAAAACTGGGAAAACGAAGACCTGTGTTCAATCAGGCACAGTGATTTTTCTGGAAGGCCCGGCTGATCCTCGAGGGACTGGATTTTACGCAGCATGGTGACTTCCATATGTGCCCATCCATGCTTCTCGTTCGTGGTGTTGGGGAATACATTCAGTGCATGTAGCCCAGGGTACAGCTGCGGGTTGAGCTCTGGGTGGTAGGAGCCTGAGACCCAGAGAGGAGGTTGTGAACTGCTGACCCTCTGGTTATCAAAGGGCCTGGGGACCTGTGGCACAGCCAGGTGACTGGACATTCAGAGGCCAGGCAGGAGACCATGCACCCAGGAGGATGAGTGAGATTTTTGGCATGCCTGGACTGTGAGTGGATTAAAGCCCCCGGGGGTCCTCCCTGAAAACGGAGACATCTGAGACTCTGCCAAGGGAAACCTGATCCCTGTGAGCAGGGGAGTGTGTGGGGAGTTAAAAGGGGACCCCTTGGGGTCACTGGAGCCACCGCTGAGAAGGGACCTCAGTCCCAGCAGTGAAAGTCTGTGGTGGTGGGAGTGTGACTGGCAGAGAGCCCTGTGAATGGTCACACTGGGAAGTTTCCTTAACAATGAGATATCTGGTATTGAGAAGCTCTTGGAAAAAACCCTACAGACAGTCTAACTGAGATGTTAATTTTCCTTTCAAGAGCCCCAGGCTTGTCATTGGCATTAGGGGAGTACTGAAGTGCAACAGCAAACGTTCAGGCAGGTTGCTGAGATTATCTGCTTTTCTAACCAAAATACAAAGAGGCAGAACAACACATTTTTGTGTGTGTATTATCACTACTCATAAGGGTTATTACAAAACAACAAAAGGGTGTCAGGGAATAGAACTCACATTGTTGCTTAGAAAAAAACATTGCATGAATTAAATGTGCTTAAGGAATATGAAAGCAGCACTTATATAGCAGCACATACTTGCTGCTAGCTGGAATCTCAAACAGGAAGCATGAATATGAAGCTTTCTCAGTGATCACAAACATACTAAGGGAGGTTGTCTCATTCCCATGCACTGCAGATACGGATAGACAGCACAGGAGATCAAAGATCAGGCTTTGAAAAGTCACTTTCTTCTGGATGAATGTTACTTGATTTCAGACAGAGCTGGCAATGTTCTCTCTCTTCTTACACACTTAAAAGCTCTGTATGGGTTGTCAAGCCAATAAAGTCTCATTGAACTGAGACTGCTTTCTAATTATGGTATATGACAATACCTGTGGAAACTCATTGCCTTCAATAAAATTGCAGAGGTGGAACTGATTGGGAGTTAGTGAGGGATCTGGTAAACAATGCTCAAGAAAGAATAGGATTCAGCATTCTCACTCTTCGTCCAGTTCTTTGCACAGAGGTAATGAGAACACAATCTAGTAAAACACTCTGTGTGATATGAATGGTGATGCAGTCCTCCTGAATATAAAGATGCCATTGCCACAAAAAGAGCTTTCAGCATAGAAGTACATATTTACACAATCAAGAGAGCTTCAATGCTCTCTAAGAATGGCTGTCTTTTTCCCCCCTCTTTTAGACCTAACTTTTAGTTCTGGCATGTTGCTTCAAGAGCACAACAGGTGACGTTTCACTCCATGCAATATGGAAGTCATTACTTCTTACTTCTTTTGCATTTTGATTTTGCTCTTTATTTTCTTTTTTATTTTTGCTCTTCATTTTACTTTTTATTTGCTGTGGAGAAAAAAACTCCCCCGTATTCTTATATTGTTAGTCCCTGATGAACACTTCACATTTTTAATAAAGGTGCAGCATATTTAGTGGCAGATTCTGTGTAAAGAGTAGCATGTCAGGGTGTTGTATAGAGCAATAGATAAGTGTATCAACAGATTTATCCAGTTAATCTGAATGCATATTTAAAAGTGCCAAATGTGCTTTCACATCAATTCTGGTGAGTCTTTTGAATCTTGTTACAATGCAACCTTGAGGGAGTTTGGAGATCTGAAACAGAAGTAATTAGCTCTTTCTTTAAAGGAAATTCGCCCTTGCTGACAAAATATGAGCCAAGGCCATTACAGTTCTTGGCGTGTTTCGTGCGTAGAAACTGCTGCAATTCTAAGAGTAGGTCTCCCTTCAGGTGTGTTGGAAAAGGCTCAGAATCAAAAAATGATTGAGGATTTGGCCTCAATGTAATGATGTAAGCCTGACATCACAATGAAGAATAAATGTTTCTAGTTACAAATAAAATCTCATATATATTGACTCTTAAGTATTTCCATCCCAGTGCATTACTTGGCCCCACACAGAGCTGGGGTGTACTGCTGTGATCACAATATAGGGGATGGAAGTAACATATGTCAGACCACGTGATAGTCAAGGATGGAAACTGGCAATATTTTTGCCAGGTTTTTCCCTTGCTAGTGTTTTGTCAGTGCAAAATTAATATTCATGTCAGGTTTGCATACTCATCTGGGGCAGCTGGACTTTACTATTGACTGTGTTAAACTCCCTTTTTCCTGAGATTCACCTCTAAATTGATGCTGAACTGAGAACAGGGAGTAGCGTGGGATATACTGAGTGCTTCATTCTAAATGGTCATTGCCAAGCAGAAATAAAACGGCTAAAAAAAAATTCTGTTCCCAGGACTTTGAGAACCTCCCCAAGTCTTCATTTCTGATGGCTTGAGCAGTTGCTTTCTGCAGAAGCGGAAAATTCTCAGCCCAGCAGCAGTAAATAGGGTGCTGCACAAAGAGGTGTCAACTGAACTGTGCTGAATCCATGCTGTTATAGCTGGGGAGTGCTTGGCACAGCCTAATCAGGGTGTACATTTAATATTTCCGTTAAAGGAAAGAAAAGTTTAGGGGATTTTTTACTGTTTTAGTGGTCTTTCTTGCTTTTCTCTCCCTCATTTGCTCCAATAGTTGTACCATTAATGTTTCCTGTTCTCAAATAGTGATTTTTGATCTAACTTGGCAAGTGGTTGTTTTTTTTTGTTTGTGGGGGAGTTTTGGGGTTTGGTTTTGGGTTCTTTTTTTCCAGAAACCTGTTTGAAGCAAGGAAATACATGTGTATGTGTGCCAGGTTAAACATTTTATATTGACTAAAAGTACATAAGGCAACATCTGATCAGGTGATAAAATGAAGCCAGTTTTGAAACAACTGAAAAAAAGCATCTGTAGATGTTTGGAGTTTTTTCCCTTGCTGGATTTAGAGTGCTGCAATTGATATCTGTTCTACTTTTCCCAGGGTTCAGTAAAGTTTCTAATGCTTCAATGAGGTGCATTGATAAGCCCACGTGGATAAAGCAATTTTGCTTTGTCCATACATATATAGTATTCCTCTTTTTTTGACTAACTGGTAGTGCACTCTTTTACTATTAACCTGACATTACAATTTTGCCACTCCATTTAGAGAAAGTATCCTAAAATACAAGAAGATTTAAGATCCCAATGAAGTCTTAAAACAGATTTTAAGGAGTACTGAGCTAGTGCAAGGGCAATATCCATTTTGTAAATGCACACCTAAAAGAAAAGTAGTGTTTCTACAGTTCTCTTCTTGAAATTATACAGGGCTATCTTGAAATTTGTCCTGGTTACTGGTACATCCACCAAAACTGCTACTGTCATTGGCAGAGCGAGTTTTTGGCGACTGCTCATAAATGACCAAGCAGATTATGCAACTTTTAGAGAATCACGGAATAGTCTGAGTTGGAAGGGATGATAAAGATCATCTATTTCCAACTCCCCCACTATAGGCAGGGACACTTTCCACTAAAACAGCTTGCTCAGAGCTACATCCAATCTGGCCTCAGACACTTCCAGGGATGGGGCATCCGCAGCTTCTCATGACAACCTCTTCCAATGCTTCCTCTTTTAAAAAAAAAACCACAAATCTTCTGATGTTGTGTTTTACTTCAGTCAGATTTCTTCTTCGTTTTTCCTTCTGTCTGCTTTGTGTGCTGAACGTTATTTTTGTAAAAGCCTCGCTCTGAGAGATGTTATTAGAAGCCCTTTATCTTTCATTGGTATTGATAACTTTGTGAATCTAGGGTGACTTAAGTGGTCTTCTCTGGGATTGGCTGTCTCGGTAAGGTGAATCCTTACTTACTGATTAAAGGAATGTTGATATCAATACAGTTAACAATGCTTAATTCAGTGGACTTTGAGTCACATGCCTGTCACAAGTTTTTCATCCTGTCAGGCATTTCCTAAAAAAGCAGTGCCTCCTTTCATAATATTTACATTTATACTAGTGAAATATCCTGTTGTGTGATATTTTGCTATGATTGAACTACATTTAAAAAATTACAGGGTAACGCCTTGAAAAATCCTATTTTCTGAAGGGGCTTATAGTGTTCTTAAAATCTGTACTAAAGAACTGCAAAAGGTGTCTAACTCTTGGTTTGTTCCAAGGGGTTTGTGTGTATGCCCATAATCTTATATAAATCTGTCTGCACTGTCAGAACACAGGAGTATGTGGCAGTCCAGGCAGGATGGTAACCAGGTTAGTATGGCATTATACCTAACCCAATAAACTCGACCTCTGAGCAGGGCTTCCTGCTTCCAACCCCAACAGTGTCTCAGCCACAGGCAGTTTCAGCATCATGCTGTGCTGTGTGATCGCTCAAAGGCACAGTCTGTGCACTGTGGTGTGGTTGTGCCTTTGGACTCCGAGGATCCTGCATCCAAAAAACTGCTGGGAATGTGCTACACTGTGGAAGTTGTGACCATGAGGGTGTGCTGGCAGTCCCATTGGTTACCAAAGGAGCTGATGACAGAAAATGTTAAGGGAGGATAATCCTCTGCAGGCAAGCACAGCACAGGCAAGTGCAAGGCTCTTTTTGAGGCTGTACTAGCAGGGAGGTAATGCAGTGTGGCCCTCCTGTTTTAAGCCAGTTTGTCTCCAAGTTGTTACCATTCCTGCACAAAGTCATGAGGACAGGTTGCACTGATAGAAATCACTACAACTGGAGAAAATGGCAGCAGTGTAAGACATACTGTAATCATCAGTCCATGAGTGCAAGACCCATTGAAGTAACCGCTGTCCATGTCATTAAGAAGTGATGTTTCCATCACTCTTTGTATTAGAAACCCTCAGGATTTAAGTATTTTGAAGACATATTTTTTCCAAAATTTCTGTCAGAATTTCATGTCGCAACTGCTGCTTTACTGCATTTTGAGTTTTGGAATTGAAATTGGGAAGCTTGTGAACAAATTCTCAAGGATGACTTTAATATTTAAATGGGGGGCAAATGGCACAGTTCAGATGTGTCATGGGAGAAGGGAGGAGGTCTGACATTCTGCAGTGTTGGACAAGGCATGAATGGGTGATACACAAAGTATTGGAGACAGGAAGGATCTTTGGAGTCCATCTGGACCACTCCCGCAGTCAAAGCAGAGCTGGTTTAGAGAAACGGTTGACCATGACCTTGTATATCCATTATAAACTCTCAAAATTAGACTGATTTAATCTTTGAGGAGCTGGAACAGTACTTAAAATGGCTTTATCTCATTGCATTTTGTAACTCCTCAACTGTATTTCAATAAATAATGGCTTGGGGATTGTATGCCTTGTGTTGGTTTGTCAGACAGGGTTATCTCTCACTTGGCAATTCCAATTCTAGCTGTTTAAAACTTGGAACAGGGAACTGGGAACAAAGATATTGAGATGGTACCTCTACTACTAGACTACTATTTTGCATTAGCATATAGATGGGGGAATTCTCCTCAGACCCTATAGTCTTGCTTTCTATTTCTTAAATTAATTGAAATGAACTCTAATCTCTGATTCCTGACTGCTTCCCTGTATGCATACTGACTGCAGGAAGCTAATGCTGGCACCTGGCTTCTCATTTCCTAGAACAGGATAAATATTATAGACAGCAGCCCTTTCTTTCTGATGTCAACTGAATGTATTGTAGCTGTGTTTTGCCAAACCGTGACTTTAATTCTGTATATTTTACATGGACGTTGTGGTGATTAGTAGCAGTATTAAGCACCTCTGAATCCTTGACCTGTATTGACTCTCTTAAACAAGTGTCTCATTCTTTACCTTTTTTACTTTTTTTCTGTTCTTATAGTTTCAAAGTGGCATCACATGTTTTAGATATTTATGCATTGCATTACTATGAAAAGTCTCAAACACAGAAAAATCAGCTGTACAAAACCTGGCTTGCTCTGACTTCTTAGGGAGGTCTTACTTTTGCAGTGTGAAGTACAATTTAGTGAAGCAACTGCTTAAATGGTATAGTACATTTAACTTGATATGTTATTTGTCTTACTCTTAATGAATCTTTGGTCATTTTATACCTGGTTCACATTTTCTTTCTGTGCTTTAGTGTCCACAGGAAAAAAAAAATAGTAAGGGCTTAATTTAAAAAGGTCAAAATGGTAAGCAAATTTAAAAGGGTCAATGTACTTCAGAGTGTAAAACAACGTCAGGTTGTGGAAGGACCATTTTGGTCCTAATTCTCTGCATCACATAAAGGTGTTGGTCCTTCTTAGACTTCCCTGATGCTAACAAAGCCAGACAAGGGCTGACTGGTGAGACTGGGCTTTGCTGTTGTTCTAGAATTCTCCTTTTCCAGCAGAGTATTTCAGTGTGTCAGTGTATATAAACAGCCCTTACAGAGCACTAGCCCACAGTTGCATTACTTGCTATATGCACAGCAGAGCCAATTAATAGCCATGAGTCTATTGGGTGAATTTGATTTGGTAAGATGTGGGGTTTGCTTTATTTTTTTTTCACTTCCACACCTGTATCCTGCATGTGTACTCTCCAAATAAATGGTATAACTTTTAATATTGGAAAACTACTGTGTGCACCATGAACTTAAGAGTTTGCTTTTAGCAGTAATGTTTGGGGCCAATTAAACAAATCCATTGTAGGCAATGACAAATTAAATTTTCAAAGAATTTGGCCTTGGAAAATGGGGGAGAAGAGTTTTTGTTTTTTAAAATACAAACAGTTTCCTTGGAGAAAAAACTCCTAGATCCATGTTTTCAGCTAGCTTTCTGATCACAAACGTTGTTGAAATGTTGTGGGCCAACAAACAAATCCTATGATGATTTCAAGGCAAGGTCAATTAAAACAAACATTTTTGCTTTCTAGGGAAGCTTTTGTGTCCATAGTGAAACAAATTATGATCTACTTCAAAACAAAAATAAACCCAGACTACCAACAGTTTTCATTTGGAACAAGTAGCTCATGGAATGGCATGGAAATGTATGGTTTATGTGCAAATCTTGTATTACTACTACTCTAACACTAGCACTAATAGTCCCATTAGATTAATTATGCTTAAATTCAGAGAATTTGCTCATTTGTAGAAGTCCCCATTAGTGTGAAGCAGGCCTATAGCAATGAACTCAAACAAGGATTAAGAGCCATAAAAAAGAAGATTGTGGTTGCCTTTTACACCTTTTGCAATGGGTACTTTATAGCCTATATCTACCAAAACAGGGACAGATTTTGCAGTGCTTTGTCCTTTTTCGCTATGAAACCATGTGGTTTAAGTTGGGATATATTGCTTTCCTGGTACAATGGACATTTAGTTAAAGAAAGAGAATTTCTTCTGCAATTCTCTAAATTCATTAATAAAACCACTGAGTATTAGATAAGTAATTTTGTTAAACCATATCTGTCAGGGACATGTATTTGGGGAATCATTGCTGTGATGTGACTTTAAAAAGGCAGAAGTCCCCCCATCTGGGGCAGCCTACAAGATTAAGATGCAACAGTCCCCTTCATACAATAAACTGTCTTTTCTTCTTTCTCCTATTCCCCACTGTTATATTTTATGGGATTGTGAGCTTGTCCATGTAGTGACCCTGTTACATTCCAGATTAAGTCATAAGATGCCCAGAGTGGTTACATTTTTATTTAAGACTTTTAAAAAACCTTTTGGTTTGTTATAACCTCTAATTAGTGTCCAGAGAAAGAGTCTCACACTCTTCTCTAAGAGAAATTCTTTTTAATTTAGTGAGAAAAATAAGATATTTTGGCAAAAGGTTTTTACAGGAGTAAAATACAACCAAGAAAAAAAAAGCATTTCAGTAAAACATTCAGCACAAAGAAACATTCCACAGGAATCACCCTCTACAAACAATCCATGTACAGGCTTTAGTAAAATGCAATTCATTGGTTTTAATTTACCCATGAGAGAAGGAAAAGAGTAACAGAAGAAAACAGATTAAAAGGGGTAAAGAAAGAGAGAAGGAGAGAGAGAGGAAGGAGAGAGAGAGAAAGGAGAGGAGAATAGAATTCCAGCTTGCAGAAGGCAAAGCAGCGGCTTCTCTGACATAAGTATTAATTATGCATAATTTTTTTCCTCCTGTTAATTCATGTGTGTGTGTAAGGTATTGTAAAATTAATATGTAACTTGGGTGTGGCTGCTCAGCACCTGATGGTGTAAATAGATGATAATGTTGCCAGAATAAATAGAAGGCAACCTTACTGATAATTACCAATAGAGCAAAGATGGCAACAACAAGAGTGGTATAGGAAAATAACCACAGGCACTGTGAGTATTAGTCACAAATATATTATTACTGGGAAGTATTTCTATCACTTTATGTTCTACACGTTTCTGTAACAATTTGGAGTGGATAGTATTTATAGATTCTATTTTTTCTTATCTCCAAAGCATCAGCACGTAATGTACCATGACCGTGTGTTTTTGCCACATAATGGTACTTTCAAGGCTGTGAAGAGAAAGCTGCTATTAATCCTGTGTGTAGGTTTTCTTTGTTGTGTTGTTTGTTTCCTGAATTGTTGTATCCATCTCCTGTTTTCCTGACTTTCCTTTGTGATTTTTGCTCTGCAAATTTGTGCCCCTCAGGGTGCCCTAATCTAAGGAACGTGAGAGCTCACATGAAGCTTCCAGCCCCAGAAGCAAAGAGCTTTGCTTTGGGTCAGGTCTTGTTTGAAAACAGAAATGTTAATAATGTTAAGGGGAGAGGAGCTGCTCACGTATCTCTGGAACATAAACTGGAACTGGGCTTCAGAACTATCTGCAAGAATATAATTCCGTCTTCAACTCAGCCTTTACATCAGATATACTGAGTTGTTTGAGAAATGAAGCTTAGACAGCAACTGGGCTTGCAAAATCTTTCTTTACTTTGAGACTAGGATGAAGATCACGAGTGCACGATGAGATATCACACATATACAACAATTCTTCAGTTCTTGTAGGAAAAACTATATTAGATACTGGTTTGTGCACATTTTTTCGTTATTTTGTGGTTGATGTGGACTAGTTGCCTGCAGAGGAAAACTAGAAGACCAGCTTAGCTATCTGTATCCACAGCCTTCTGCAAGCCTACTAAAGAGTAAAAGAGGTTACACTCTGCTCTCTTCTGTGTAACTGCAGTGAAATATTTGTTGGTGTCCAAGCAAGATAGCTTATTATAATCTTTAGGTAGTCCTAGGTAGTCCTTAGTGTGTTCCCTGTCTTGTCTTGTGACAGAGTGATACATTCAGCTGATTGTGCATCTGCTTTTGCTGCAAACTTGTCAGGTGTAAACTGGTAATCTTCTGGGGAAAGGGAAAAGGAAGGGGAGAATTGGTCTGACAAGAATGGATGTTTACTGCAGTATTTTTTTTATTCTTTTTGCAATATCCTCTGCTACTTAGAGTTTCTAGAATAATGGAGTTGGCATGCTTCCTACCAAATCTGCACTGGCTTTAGAGAAATATTGGAAGTGTAAAATAAAACTACTTCATAAAAGAAAACTGAGCATGTCAATTGGGGGGGGGGGGGGGGCAAGATTAGATTCATCCATAATATGTAGGGAGGAAAAATTCCATATTTAAAAGATTTGCAGGAAACTCATGATTCTTTGAGAGGTAGCTTTCCTAAAGACAGAAACATTTTACTGTGCTTTGAAGAGCCCCTCAGCACAGATCTTTGTAATGGCCCATCTCATACACCAGCTGAACAGAGACCAAATCAGCCAAAGGCAAGGCAAACTTTGGAGGGAGAATAAGACACTTCGGTTTTGAAAGGCATCATCAGTATAATTAGGTGGAATGCAGCAGATGTTTAAACATCATACCCTGTTGTTACTACATTTCTCCAAAAAAAGAAGAGGTCATTTAAGGACTTGACATACGAATATGTTTCAACCAGCTGTGTACAGGGCTGTTATTTTGGGGACACCTTTAAAAATACAAAAGGCAGTTGAGATGCTGTCTCATCACTGCAACTGGAGCAGAAGACAGAATTTGTAACATTAGAGTAGCATTTGGGGAGAAAGCACTCTGGTGTCAGTAAGGAACAAAAGATTCTTGAATCCATCGATTATTTTGTTGTTAAAACATAATAACACTTTTAATTTTGGGTGCTCAGTCAGCAGAACCATTGTAGCCAAGTGGTTGCTCACTCCTGCTTTGGAACAGTGTCCCATTTTTACATTTTCTTTATACCAGAGCTCCTCTGGGTACTGCTTTTAAGCCTCCAGTGCCCTCAGAGTCACTGAGGAAAAATGAGGCTTCAGATTAGAAGTGGTCAATTCAAATGCATGAATCTTCCCTTCTCTCACCATTGCTCTTCTAATGTAGAGAGAAACTTCTCTACTTACTTCTCCTGTTGCTCCTCTTCATTCTGATCCTGCTTGCTTCCTTCCTTCTCCTTTCCAGCTGCCATCACTCTTTTGTTTCCTATTACTTGTCTCAGATCTCTTCTTACCTTTGGTGTCTTCCATGTTTTTCTCTTGTCCCAGCAAAATAATTTATTGTCCAACTCAACAGTCTTTTCAAGTTTTCTTTAGTCAGTAAGTGCTTGCAGAGTACACAGTTAGAAAAAGTTTGTTGCCTATAATAGATATGCATAACTAATCAGTATAAATGCGTAAGGTGGAATTCTAATTAGTGTTGTAATCTGAATGAAAACAATGAGCCCTCTCTACCAGTTCAGGTTTGCTGTTACCAGTCAACGTGTTGCTGACTTTGAAATGCTGGTGTTTTCCAGAGCAGAAAAAAACAAAATTGTGCTGGATGTTTCAATGATTTATGTCTTGTTATTTCTTATAGCAAGTCTAGCAACATATCATTCTGTTTTGAAAATGCTTTACAGCTGTTTTGCACAAGATTATCTAGGCAGACAAGCTAACTAAGAACTCTTAACATTCGTCAGACACATCTATGGCAATGTGTATGTGTGTGTATATATATATATACACACACACACACACTCTTAATTAGTCAAAACACACAAATCACGGAATAATGGTCTGGAAATGAAGAACCTCAGAAGGTGAATGTTGTTGTATGTGTACAATTGATGTAATGGAAAGTTTCCTTATATTCCAGAGCCTAAACATGGGTATGAAAACTCTCTAATGTTATGTAATAGATGTTTTTAACAGCACAAGATAGAAGCACAATCAAATTGAGCAGTTCCTATTCTAGTTCACAGGTCAGTTTAATAACCAGCTGACCTCCTAATTGTAAGTGATGTACACAACAAGACTCCTACTGCCTGAGAATTTGACTCAGGTTTACTTTTGTTTTGTAGAACCTTTTTACGCAATAAGTTTTCATGAGTGCCTTTTCCAAAATTGTCACTGGAATGGAGACTGTATGCCAGAATGCTGTTTCTGTTTGTATTTCTGCATCTACTGCTGTCACTTGAGTCTAGTGGACTTCTGCACACATAACAGAGCATTCGAGATTTTATTGTGGTATTTGAAGCAAAACTCTAGAACAGTTAAGCAGCAAAGGAGAAAGAAAAGCCTTTGGATGCCTTTCTGAAAAGTGTATTATGTCAATAATGCAAGTCTTCTATCAGAAATTTGTATGCCAGTCTAATGTAAATTCAGAGCATAAATGCCTACCCAGATCATTCAGCAGCTGTAGGTGTCCTCAAGAGTATATATGAGGATATCAGTAGTAGAAATATTTCTTGGGCTCTGTTAAGTCAAAAGACCAAAGCCGCAGTCAAATAGACTTTCTGTCCTCAACTTGAAAAGATGAAGGATTCATGAAGTGGATAAGGGTAATTCTTGTCTTTAGATGCAGGAATACAAAGTGTTCCAATGGAGAACACTAGTGATGGCACCTTGGACTTTTGTTATGCTGAGCTGAGAGATCTTTCAGCAGGTGGGAGATTACATTAGTGCAAAAGGAGCAACTGAAACCAATTTTGCCCAGCAGTGCACAAACACAACATCAGTGTCTGATCTGGTCCCAAGGAGTTTTAAGTCAGGTGCAAGAGGAGCGATACAGAGGGAGGGTGGGTAGGAGCAAAGTGAATAATGGCTTTCATGTCTTGATGGTGGTTTTATGGTTGGCTGTTTTTGTGCTTTTTCTGTGGGTTCAGGTTAGGAAGAGACGCATCCATTTGAAAGACAAAGGCAGCTTGTGTGAGAGTAGAATGTTAAAGTAGAAGATTGGAAATATCAATCTCACTGAAAGACTTGCATAATTTTGGCAAGTTCTAGAGATGCATGAAACAGAGCACAAGGCACCATTTTGGGAAACATCTTTGCTCAAAAGAGTACCAAAGGAATTGTTTCAGTCTAAGATCCAAATGATTTATGACTCAGGTAAAGGAGTAAATGCCACATCAGAATTTCCTTGTTTCTCCATTTAAAACAAAATTGGAGGAAAAAAAATAGTGCTTTTTTATCTTGTCCCTTGATGTTCAGTTTGTGCTCTTAAGACAAAAAAAACATAATTTATGTCTGATATTTTTAGTTAAAACTTGCCTTCTCAGCCCAGCGTAGTATTTAGCTTTCTCTCTAATTCCCTGATTGCTGTAAACATTGCTTCTTGCTCAGTGTTGACCTTACAGCATCTGTTGAAACTGGTTTAGGTTACAGTTCACTAGATATAGTATCATAGTGCAAAGGGGTTGAAGATTTGTAGGGAAAAAATTAACTCCTTCACAGAGAACAAAACTTTGGGACAGTCTGATCTTCTCTCACATTGAACTAGAAAATCAGAATCTCAGACTGCACCTTGCAGATGAATCTCAAAAATCTATTTTGCTTAGCAGGAGGTAGATTTTCCACCCACCCCCATTTCTCTGCCTTCTCTTCTTAAGGCAGAACACTTGCATTTGAAAGTAATGATTCCTTCAGCTCAACACTCCACTGCATCAAACCATTTGGGTAAAACTAGATAAAAGACTATAGACAGACTTCCCCTTAGGTGTGCATCTTGTGAGTACTTGTGACACTGCACTTCAGCAGCATTATTCTGATGGTTTTTAAAGTGGTGCTGGCAGGGTCTGGGTGACTGCATAATCTGGGAAAAGGGTGCTTGAATATCAGTATCATGTAGCTCAGCTTGAGCTCTACATCAGAAGGCTTTGTGACAGACACAAAGAGCTGAAAGGTAATAACGTTGCAAATATTTTAGTACATTGAGTTATGCTAGTTTTGCTTCACATGTGCCTTCAAGAAAACATTGACCCTTTTTAATGGACAGGAATAATTGAAGTTATGATTCGTTAACTGACGAACAGGCTGTAGTTAAGTAAACTATAAATTTTTAGCATGGTATCTGAAATTTTGCCCACAAATTGTGAACTAATGACTTTTCAATGTATATAAAATATGCATTTGTATTTACAAAAAAAGGTAATGCAAAAATTTATTTCGTGTATGCTAAGTTTTACAAAAACACTCTGTGAGATCAACTTAAATTCTGAATTTAGAAAATATGGCCTAGAGTTTATTGCAAGGCTTCAAGTAGTGCTGTAAAAAGATTCATAATGAGGAACAGTTTGTTTAAGACACCCAAAATTATGGCTTAAAAATATCAGATGATTTGGATGTCCATCTGGAATTCAAGAGTGGAATTTTCGTGTGCATTACACATGAGAAGACACCGAAATATAAGGACAACTCAGAATTCAATAGACTTGTGCAGTAAGTTGTCAACAGGAAAGATTATTTCGTCTCAGAGCATTGTTCTCTCTCATCAAGTACACAAACATCCAGCTGTTTTGTGAGCTTTTGGATTCACTATACTTACCTGGAAGAGCAGCATTCATTACTTAAAGCATATTAGCAATGTGGGTATAGGACATAGATTTATGTCTGAACCTGACCCAAGGTGACAAATTGACTCAATAAACGAAGTGGTGTTTGGAAGCTCTGGGCAAACACTCAGGTGAGAGTAAAAGATGGATCTCTTCAGCTGCCACGTAGATGGAAAATTAAATCCATTCTCTGGAGCTACTCAGGAGAGGGAATCACAGAATCATTTAGTTGGAAAAGACCTCTAGGATCATCAACCTAACACTGCGAAGTCCAGCACTAAACCATGTCTCCAAGCAACACATCTACACATCTTTTAAACACTTGCAAGGATGGTGACTCTACCACTTCCCTGGGCAACCTGTTCCAATGTCTGACCACCCTTTTGCTGATTTTTTTTTCCTAATATCCAATATAACCCTTCCTTGATGTAATTTGAGGCCGTTTCCTTTTGTCCTGTCAGTTGTTACTTGGGAGAAGAGACCAACCCCTACCTGGCTACAGCCTCCTGTCGGGGAGTTGTAGAGAGTGATGAGGTCTCCCCTGAGCCTCCTCTTCTCCAGGCTGAACAGCCCCAGCTGCCTCAGCCTCTCCTCATAGCACTTGTGCTCTACACTCCTCACCAGCTTGCACAAACTATACCCACTATGCACGAACTATGCCCACCCCTGTCTTCTGGTTGAATTGGAGAAAGTCCCAAAGTGTGTTGGTGATTTGGTTTATTTTCTTTAAGCTTTTTACAGTGTGGGCTACACAGAAGGCTGCTACTCTTCTACCGCCATATAAAGCATTAAAATAATTAGTAGGTGATTCCTGATACCAATATGGGTATGCCAATGTGACTAAACTGTCTCCTCTATCATTCCACATGCTGGCAGAAATATGTGTTTATGTGCACAAATCCACATCCTCCTATCTTCTGGATGAATTTATCACCTCCTTGAGGGCGCCCTTCCATTTTCTTACTTGGAAAAGGCAATTTTGGGCTGTACCTTTTTCTTCTCTTCTCCCTGTACAGTCTGAATATACAGTGAATTTTGGGAAGGTGGGGCTGATGGAATGTGGAGTGTGGGGGAGGATGTACTTGTTCACATGATTTTCATGACAGCATTTTTGTTTTTTGCCATGAGATTTATTTTTCGGGTTTTTTTACCATGGGGTAAGACTAGGTACTGCATGAGATCTTGGATGGGGCTTTGGACAACTTGGTCTAGTGGGAGGTGTCCCTGTCCATGGCAGGGCAGTTGGAACTAGATGATCTTTAAGGTCTCGTCCCAACCAAAACTGTTCTATGATATTTAGATTTCAAAATAACACTTGTTACTCCCATGTTTTGAGGTACGAGATAAACATGTGAATTAGTTCCTTTAAGAATAGTATTTTCCTGGAGCACGTTTTTTAGCTTAAATGATCCTTAGAGATACATGTGTATTTGTGTGCAAAATACATGTGTATAGATATATTTACAGGAAAAAATATGATAGCAATATAAAAATAACTGGGATCTGAATCAGATAAATTTGATCTTTCCTTCTCTTTGTGAAGTCTTATACAAACCAATTAATCAAATAACTTTTTCCCATCTGTGAAATAGTGTTCATCCTCATCTTTAAGCAATTTTAATCTCTGCTTAAGCATCAGTATCTGGAAGCAGCGTTATTAATTAGATCAGTGCAAGCTCTTCCTGGGCAGAATGACAGCTATATTGGCATAAATGGCTTATCAGGTATTTTTGGCTACATGGAAAATAGAAAACCTTATTTCTTTGAGCTTTGGCAGTTACATCACAGCCTCAGTAACACTGCTGAAAGCTCAGGCTTTTCAAACAGTAACCCAAATGGGAATGCAAACAAAGTGGTGACCACTGAACACTTTCTCCTTCATCCTTAAATTTAATGCATGAGACAAATGACTGCACCCTGGAACTCATACTGTTGGGTAGGAGAAAATTGTGAGGTTTTGGTAAATGTTGGCATAGGCATTTGTAAAAATACTATAGGGCAAAGAGGAATGCATAGAAAAGCATATTGAGAATAATAATTGGTAAAGCTGTTAATAACATTGTGATAACTGAACGACAGAAACCGTATCTTTCTGAAAGGAATCAGACCGAGTGAACATTGGGTCACCTATAGAAGAGCTCTGACATTAATATTAATGTATTTTGGGGTACTTAAGTTATAGCTGCTGGTTTGCTGATGGTGCAGCCTTCCGCTTTAAAATGGCTTTGGAGTGTTTAACACTTTCTGTAAATCTGCTCGCCACTGATCTCACTGCTTACTCAAGTCCAGGTGTTGCTTGAAAGTAGCTTTAAGTGCCAATAATGAATCACCCTAAAGATTCCATGTCTCAGCACAGATGTATATATTTTTCAAGCCTGAAATCTCTTGTGGGCACAAACTTAGATTTTATATATATATATATATATATATATATATATATATATATATATTTAATCAAGGAAAATAGCTTCCTTTGTCTAACATTAGTTACTTCTCCCTTGTTTTTTGTGAAATCTTCGGGTTCTTTCTTGAAGGATGAAATGCTATTTTTATGCATTATGGTACCTTATGTAAGATCTGTGAATCTCGGAAGCTTTTATTCTCATTATGTTATAGAGGAAAGGCCTGGGAAATAATAAAACCCTTAGTGAGGCAGACTGGAAGATTTTCATCTCGTCTTGAGATGTGTCAGAGTACCTTGTAATGGGCAAACAGCTGTACTGTCATATGATTTAGGTGCAATTTGGTCCTGAGCACTGAAGAGGAGCCAGTGAGTAGTGAGGGAATGTTCTGGGGTCTGAGGGACTGGGAATATCATGCAGCAGGGACAAGGTTGTATTCAAGTGGCAAAAACCATTTTCTGACCTTTTGATATGCTTGGAATATTGATTTGTTTGGCTTTTTGAACATTAATTTTAAATGAAACGTTTTGAGTCAGAGGCATTATAGTGCTCTGGTGCATGAAAAGAATTATTATTTTTCCTTCATCAGATGTTTGCTAACAAATGTGTCATCAATGCTATTTGTTATTTTGAGATGAAGTACTGTATAAGGGGTATAGCACACAATCAACTATAGATTGGTAAATAAGAGCAAATCAGGATTCCAAATAGGAAGTATTCTTGTAAAACAGCACACTAATTAGCAGAGTGAAATATCCGAACCCTGTAAGTGTGGGGATTTCCAGAGTTCCTAGAGCACAATGTTTTTCAGATATGTTCTCAGTTAGCGTTGCTAAACAATAGATTCTTGTTTTTTCCTGTAATGTAAGTTTGGTTCTCAAAGTTAAAAAGTCCACTAGTTTATAAAAATTTTACTAAGTGTGCTTCACTTAGAGAAATCGGAAAATCTGGAAACATATTTTCCAGTTCAAATCATAGACTTAGAAAAACAAACCAATCCCCCTATCCCTTAACACAATAATTGCAACAGTTTATTGTGACATAACATCTGAAATATGGACTATGGAAAGGTTTCTATAAGAGAGGCAGGCACTGGAAAGAAAAACAGCTTGCTATTGCAGAGAAAAGTTATATAAAATAATTTGCTTTAGCTATGATTTCTTCCCTTTTGAATTTACTTTTTGCAAATAATCTGCTTAATACTTGCATGGAGAAATGTTCTTGAGGGGGGAAAAAGAAAAGGTTTGTAATGGAAGACGACTTCTACATAATGTGACTACAGATTTTGGTTAACTTTAAGCAACAAAAATTTAACGTTTAAAATGCTAACTGCACCTTCTATTGCATTCCTACCTATTTGTGTGTGTGAGAGCCGTGATGGTGGAGCACGGTCCTACTGAGGTAGATGCAGTAGTCCTCTAAGATGGATGGGGTTTTCTGGGAGTAGACAACATTATGAAAGTGCCAGTAGGAGCAGAGAAGCAGAATTGGGTCCAGTGCCAGTAATTACACAGAAGAACAGCGATTGTAACTAGGACAGATCTTTCTGAAACTCTTCAAAGGCTTGCTAATAATACATCATAGGAAAAGATAAGCTCAGGTGGCTCAGGGGACAATTGCATCAACAGAACTGGAAAAATGAGCTGTGCCCTCAGCCTCCCATTGTAACCCCCAAGCCTACTTTCCATCTTCGTGTTAATTTTTCACTTCTACATTACCTACACTTTAAAGTACCTCAGTCCTTGCATAAAATCGGCAGCTATAAGATAAAGGCACATACCAACATTAATTATGGATTGGTTGTGCCACATAATAGATTCCTTGCAGATGAGAACTATAAACTGTCTGAATGCTTCACCTTGCATCCACTCCAGCTTCAAGACGGCCTTCAGAAGCAGATTCCCACAGATGTGCCTCTTGTTATTCCCCGGGAGTTAGCAGAGCCATTGATGACAAGAGCAAGGCATGGAGCTGAGAAAGGCAATCAACTCTCTCTTTGTTTGAGGATGGCAGGAAGGCTTTGTCCACAATTGTAGCATCACCTGGGCTCCAAACTGCCTCTCAACCAGGGCTCTTTGACAAGGCCAGGCATTGCTGGGGTGGAGTGTGACAGCATCTCCTGTGAATCCTGTATTTACACAAACAGACCGAGGCTGATGTTCTCATCCAGAATAAGGACCTGATCAGCTTTTGTTTTTCTAATTAGCCAGACAAATGCCCACTAACTTTCCAAGTGATTTGTTTGAGTGAGGAAGGCATTAGTATGTCATTTGAGATTTATTCTTATTTTATGAAGCATTTAAGCATCCTTCAGGAGGAGTTGTATTATGCACATATAATATCAGCTACATATAAGACTGCTTGATTCAACAATGAAAAAATAAAAAGGGCAATTTTATGCTTTATTACCCTTTTTCCCCTCTTCATTTTCACTTTGTTTTCTGAAATAAAATTAGTAATAATACTATTTCTAGTATATCTGAACGTCTATTGAAATAATAAATCAAGTTTCCAAGGCACAAGTGTGACTTTAAATATACATAAACATTAATGAGCTTCATTTTTCTCAGCTTTGTCTTTTTGTTTCTCACTTTAATAGCGTATCAAACCATGCTTAATAAACAAGATATCCAAGTTAAAAAGTATACTGCATGTAGAACAGTTTATACTATGCAGACACGTAAATGGGCTTGGCAACCACTTTGAAATATAAAGAGATTCATAAGCAAAATATTCAACCCAAAAATCTACAGTTCAAAACATATCCAATTAGAATTCAGAAGCATGAGTTTTTAAATGCAATCTTAAGCTTGGAAGGAGAATCTATCGGGAGATAATTGATTCCACCAAACAGAAACAATCATTGAAAATGTTCTGCCACTGGAGGATCCTGGGGGCTATAAAAATGGTAATAACTCTATACTTTTCCTTATGATACTTCTGACAGATTTCTACAAGCCTTTGTCCCAGCTCACTGAGCAGGCACCCCTTCTTCGTCACGCTACATTGCTCTGCTTTTGTCCTATTTCTTTCCTGGATGATGAAGGCAGCCCTGTTTTCACCTCCCTTTCTCCTCCAGCGGAGCCTGAGGAGAACCACACATCCAGGAGCTTCCAGGGCCACCCCTCTGCCTCAGCAAAGGTGTCATTTGCACACCCCAGGACAGCATCGCCTTGGGCTTCTGACACTGCTACATGGACAGAAAGAACTGGGGCTGAGGGAAGGAGGGACAGGGCTGTCACCCTTCTCATCCCACTGCAGCTCCTGTGATGGACAGAGCAAATATCCTGCCACTTAGAGAGCTTTCTCCTCTTGTCTCAGTCACCTGCTCCTCTTTCCCCCTAAGTTTCCCTTTCTTTTGGGGGGATGAGTCTTATCCCAAGCGTGGGCTGTGCCCCCTGGGCACATGTGCACACATTAAAAATAACTTCTGCCTGCACATGTGAGAAGCCCTGTGGGATGAACCATTGGTGTCTTTATTTCAAAGAGATTATTTTTATGTGAGTCATTCAAAAAATGTTAATATTTTCGGACTTTGTGCCTTTTCCTTCCTCTAAGGCACAAACTGAGCAGATCTCTGACTGCTTCAGGTTTATAATTCCTAACCTTCATTATTTTCAAAACTGAAATAAAAGACAAAGATTTTTTTTTTTTATGTACTCAACTTTTGTTAGGTTTATCCAGTGGACAAGCTTAATCAAAAATCTCTCCTGCATCCAAACAGGGTTAGTGATAAGTGCTTTGATTTACCATTCCAGTTTTCTTTCTCTCTACCTGTACAAAGAATGTGTTTAGACAAGCCTAAAAGGAGTCTGCAGAATAATTGTTCTGGCCCATATGTAAATAAGTCATATTTTATGTCTTGCTGATGCTCAGCTATTTTACTGCTTTTTAGTTTTGCTCTGTCCTCTTTTTCATCAATGATTTAATTCTTTCAGAGCACTTTTAATAAAAAATGTTTACTCTATGAAAGAGGATGATTCAGTGTTGGGGGCTTTGTGTGTGCGTGCATATATATATAAAACTTGTTTCTTTTCAGCTATATTTTTTGTTAATCTAGAGCTATGCTGATGATTTTGTACAGTCATATAATTTTATTTAGAACTGCACTAGTTGCACAAGAGCATGGTTTTTTAAATTAGGAAAAGGTACAGAGCCTGTGTTTGCTTATTCTTGATATTTCATACGAGAAAAAATGAGCTGTGGTTTGTTTTTCTTTAAAGTCTGATTTTTCCAAATAGGCAGCAATACAAACAACCTCCTCTATTCTGCACTGTGGTGGCCTCACCTGCAATACTGTGGCAGCTTTGGTCACCACAATTTCAGATAGACATTAAGTTATTGGAGAGTGTCCAAAGGAGGGCAACGAAGACGGTGAAGGGCCACAAGGGGAAGCTGTGTGAGGAGCAGCTGAGGGCACTTGGTCTGTTCAGGCTGGAGGAGACTGAGGGGAGACCTCATTGTAGTTACAACTTCCTTGTGAGGGGAAGAGGAGGGGCAGGCACTGATCTCTGCTCTGTGGTGACCAGGGACAGGAACCAAGGGAATGGCCTGAAGTTGTGTCAGGGCAGGTCGTGGTTGGATGTTAGAAAAAGGTTCTTCACCCAAAATGTGATTGGGCACTGGAACGGGTTCCACAGGCAAGTGGTCACAGTACCAAGCCTGACAGAGTTCAAGAAGGATTGGGATGATACTCTCAGGCACATGGTGTGACTCTTTGGGATGGTCCTGGGCAGGGCCAGGGGTTGGATTTGATGATCCTTGTGTGTCCCTTCCGACTCAGCATACTCTGTGATTCTGTGAACCCATTCCTATCCAGAAATGGTAGGATGTATTGCTACGGTAAGACAGCATATGATGTGGAAATTTCTCAGAATGGGACACTAGGCCAAGTGGAAGTCAGACTTATTTCATAATAAGATGTCATTCAGTGAGTAGGGGAGCTAAAGAATCATCACCTTTTGTAAATCCACATCTTGTGTGCTCTCTGTGACAACAGTAAACTCAGCCCCTGCCTGCCTCTCCTATCCCATTGTCTCTAATCCTTGACTACTGCACCACTGAATATACAGAGTATCTTGTGCTCACTCCCAGTTTTTTTACTACAGACAGGGATAGCAGCAGCAGAAGCCTTGCAGAGGGCACTGAACTGCAAACCATGGTAGCTTATAAAACTTCACTCTGTACTAGAGGAGTGGAACATATGATATATGATATCTTTTCCTTTTTAATTATCAAATATTCACATTCAGTTGTTCTGGTGCTCTTTCACTGTACTTTTCATAATACATAAAACTCCAGGTTTCTTGATGTGGCCTCTCCAACCCTGTCAGTTTTTCCTGGGAGAATGAGCCCTTGGAGCCATTCTGGTCAGCTCTAGTTAACTGGTTTTAATTAGACTCAGCCTGAGCATAAGCACATAGATGGAGATTCTTACAATCCTTTAATGACTCCCTGTTTAGAGAGGAAAAACAACTGCCGTGACTTAGGTATATGGGCTATGGTCCTAGTCTCACAAACATGAAAGACTGTGATGTTTCAGGGTTAAGGAACCAAAATCTAACTGGCAGAAGGATGGGTGGGTAGGGAGAGAGAATTTTCAAAAGTAGGAGCTGGAGGAGTTACTGCTATTTTAAGCATCAGAGAGTGTCCTGCTTTGACGTGTAGTAAAGATAAAATGCATTTTCCTCTCCTACTTATGAGACATATTTGAAACATGACACTGCTATTAACTTTCTCTATGTTGTCTCTTTCTTCTGTTTGCTCTGCTGTCCTTTTGCTTTCATCAGTTCTCCTGAGCACCATTGTTGGGCTAATTTTAATATTGATAATTAAACTTTTTCTGCAATAGCCTTCCCTCAAGCAGAAACAAAATATTGCTTCCAACACATCTGGCTCAGTTAAGAGATTCTGGATGATGTATAGCATCTTCTTGAAGAGTTAAAAAGCTAAAGTAATAGTTATAAATAGATGAGTAAAATCATCCCAGTGAATCTCGGAAGCACTGCACTCAAGGAGAGCAATGCAATCGACAAGCAATTTAAGCTGGAGTGTGAAAGGATGCAGAAATAACAAGATTTGCATGAAAAATATTGAGATCATGAGAACATCAAATTTAAACGAAAAACTCGTGTGCCTCATGATTAAATCATGAGAGCTGACATTACTGTTATAGCATTCAATATCCTTGGCTTTTGGAAATAGTTTTGTAATGAGGGTGGAGTGTATCTATCTATACAGAAAATGAGCATTGTTTGTATCTAGCTGGCTCATTATTATGAGAATCAGGAATACAAGACTCTCAAATCTTAATACAGGTCAGAAGACCTCAGATGCTTCCAGCTGTGGTTGAGCCCTCGTTGTCAGGAAGATAACCCAAAGCAAAGGCACAAACTGACCCTGCTTTCAAATCAGCCAGTCAGTCAATCAGTCAATCAATCAGTGATTAAACAGTGTCACCAAAAAAAAAAAAGAAAAAAAAAGTAGAGAGAATTTCAATCAGGTAGTTGATTGTCTATTTATTTCATCTTATCAGTGACAATCATTTATCTTGGGACAGAATACTGTCACGTCAGTCGTGGTGGCAGTAGGTCTAAGGAAGGGTCATTGCAAAGAGACTCGCTCACATCCATCAGGCTTTACTCTTGCATGACTTACACCCACCATGACAGATTTCTTTCATTTTCTTTTGCTTCTCTTGTGCTTTCTGATACACTGCATGGTCAAGAAAGAGCTGCTGTGCTCGTTATCTAAGTGAAAGTATGGACTTTCTAAATTGGTTTATGCTTTCATAATATACAGTATTGCTATAAATGTGGATGGCAGTTCCATGGATTCATTCTTTGATTCCATGAATGAGAGAACTGTCATAAATGAAGGTGCTCCACGTGCATTCACATTTTCTAAATTCTTTCCCAAAACTGAAATGTCAAAAAAACATCCCACAAAAACAGTTGGCTCTGGAAACTAATATTCCTCTTTTAATTTAATGGTGCTTGCTGAGATTTCTTTAATACCTTACATTCTGAATATTTTAAATAACCATGTAAGATGACCACACAGGTTTTTTTCTGTTTTGTTCTTGAAATAGCTATCATCCTCATGATAATGAGGAGCAGCGTTTACATAGACAATCTTTTTTTGTTTTCAAACTGAATAGAGAGGAGTGTAATTTCTGCTGCCTGTAAGTTGCTAGGCTCAGCTGCTTCATAACACCATACTGAATATGAAATATACCCCTGGAAAAAATTCAGTCAGCTCCCCTAACTGACTTATTTTCTTTTTTTTTTTTTCAATTTTTTTTCCATTTTAACTTCATGGACACTTCACACCACCTTATTTCTAATTAAAAGTCAGTAAGTCAAACAGGACACTCAGTGCTGTGTTGTAATCCCTGGCAGCCACGTCTCCTTTTATTAAATATTCCAAAGGCTGAAGAATTTGAATCCACTTATTCTAGATATTGTAAAGCAAAGAACTTCATCCCTGTTATTGGTACAGCAAAAAATAGGTATGTGTCCCTCCTCAAAAATATGTGATTATTTTATGAGGTGCTGGTTTTTTCTTTTTGAATTTGCATCTTAGAACTAAATGAATGACTGATATGTGTTTGGCATCAACAGGGCTTCAGTGTGTTTGTTTAACACAGGCTTAAAATGTCATGGCAATGATGTGTCCAGTATTACAAGAATTGTGCTAATAAAACTGCAGCACAGTAGCAGTAAAATAAACCACGAGGGAGGAAAACTGGGTGTTGATGGGCAATTTCACGCTGTTCACCATGACTCTTGCAATTAGCAGTAAAAATGAGATTATTTTACCTGGAAAAGGAGTCTCTTTGCACGCAATGCATTTTACTAGCCTCATCCACTTTGCTTCATTCCAACTTTGAGGTGCTGGAAATACTCCAGGAAGAGCAGATAACATGAAACCCAGATCTTTCTTCTTGCTAGAAATCATTTCTTCCTGTTGGCCATGAGGAAGGAGAGAGAAGCAAATTGCTCTTGCTTTCTATCCTCCTGCCTCTGTCTGCCTTCTGCTAAAATGTATATCCAGCCAAACCACTTGTCCTTTGGGGCAGCATCCTGTTCCCTCTGCAGCCACAAGCAGGGAGCAGCCACACTGACTGAGAGAGCAAGGGAAGGCTGGTCTCTGATGGAGCATCCCTTGCAAAAAATCACATCTGTCCAAAGATCCCTGGTTTGGTCAGCTCAGTCTTATGTGAGGCAATAACATTTATTTTCCAGGAAGCCTGCCAAGTCCAGAAGAGGTTACAAGTCTGAAATGCTTAAGCCCTAAAAGAGCAAAAAGTTGGAAGTTGGTCAATTGAGGGTTTTTGGCTTTTTTGTGTCTCTTTTTTTTGTTTGTTTGGTTGGTTTGGTTTGTTTGTTTGGTTTTCTTTTTAAGTACCTGAAAAAGACCTATCTTTGATGTGATCTGCTTACCGAGAAGGCTAAATTGCTCCACACTGGGAGCAGCCCAGTGGGCTGAGCCAGGAAGGGCAACCAGGGAGGATTCAGGGTGGACTTCAGGAAAGTCGTGTCCCTGCAGTGTTCAGTGGAGGAATTATCCTAGGGAAATATCCCAGAGAGGAAAACCACACGCTAAAGCTCTTATTCCCAAAATATTCTGCAGAGGTACTACAGATTAAGGAATTTTCATGTTCCAACTGATAAAAACACTCAAGTTTGGGGTGTATCTTTTTTTCCCATAAGAAATTTCAATTTTTGTTGTGGGATAGGTAGACCAGAAACCAAAGTTCAGGAAAAACTTCAAATGTAGATCAAAAGTGAGTTTTATTGGAAGGCTTCAACCTTAATTATTTTTTACTGATGGGGAAGTAACTCTAGTCCTGTAAGAAATATTCCAGCAAAAGAAAAAAAGCCTGAAATCTGCTGGATATCTTGCTAAATTTTGGTGCATTTAGAACCTTAGTAATAATTTTCTGCTTTCAGGTTTGTGCATTACTCAGAACAATACTGTTCTTTAATACTGTTCTTTTGTCGTTTTTTTTCTTTGTAATTATTGTGTATATTTAAAATATTGGTGTCTGTAATTGACCAAGAGTAAGAGAAATGTAAAAATAGTTCCTAGGAAAGACTAATTTGTCTTTGGTCTTCTGTCCATCTTACAGAGCTGAGCATATTTAACGGACTGTAATTTTGGGTAAAAAACCTCTTGTGGAGAAAAAAATTACCTCCATTTTACATCTCCAATTATGGAGAAACAAAAATTAAAGAGAGACAGTCTTGTAGAAGCTTTAAAGCATTTTAGTTCTGAAGTTTGTTGAAGGCCAAGTAATTTTATAAGCAGACTGGGGAGGTTGTTTTGATTTAGTTTGTTTTTTTTTTTCCTTTTGATTTTACATGGTCTCACTCATTTTAGAATGCCCTCTAAAGAAAAGCATAACATTTTCAAAGCTGTTTAGACATTTGCTCGTTGTTAAGTGCAGGTAAAAATGCATTATTATTCTTAATTTTTTTAGAAAATTGGTTATTTTACAAAACTTCCCTTTAAGCAGTTTCTTGCCTTTTTCTCACTCTTTTCCCCTGGATCTTTGCTTCAGAGAACAAGCTGGAAATATCTGCCTGGTCCTATTTCTGCTACCCCTATTGCTGTACTTTTCTTTTACTGGACTTCACACATCAGACAATGTGACTAAGTATCTGTCAGATGCTGTTTGTTATCTCATTGTCTCTTCAGAGGAAGAAGTATGGGCAGCGAAGTGTTATGTTTTGAAGGGGAAAGGAGTCCTTTCTTTATCCAGGAGTTCTTTCCTCAGGGCCTAAGGAAACTGTTTTCAGCACAGGTCAGGTTGGCTCATCTGGCAGAGCCTGACTGTCAGCCATTGGTTTGCATTCTGGAATTGGAGGTGATTTTTCACACCTTAGGCTATTAAAAATTTTTCACACCTTAGGCTTCTCCTCATCTCAATTACTGCTCATGTGGAGAGTGGAAGAGAGATGTGTATTCATTGGTTTGTGGCAGTGGGAAGGTGAATTACAGTGTCCAGCAGCAGACAGATCTTCCCCAGGTGTGACTTTCTTAAACACAAAAAATTAACAAACCCACCCACACATTGTTGTAATATAACCATAAATATGTGATGAAACAAAACAGAGGTCAAATGCCTTTTTTTTTTTTCATCAAAGTGGAATTGAGACTACTACACAGGAGGAAATAGTAGCTAATAAAAACTAATAATAATATATAATAATTATATAATAATAAAATACTAATAATAATAATACAAAAGACTTAGTTACAGTGAGAAATCGAAATTCATTCGTGAAGTATAGGATGAACTGAGTAAATAGGCATAGCATCCATCATGTGAGCACGAATCTTCCTGCAACATTTTTGGAGCTCTACCCTCCACCTGCCAAAAAGTCAAGTTTGTTTTCTGAGGCTGAGTTTCAAACTCAGGCAGCTACTGAGCACTATGGGCTCACTCTTCCAGCCTCTCTGATGTCTTGGTGGAAGGTAAAGGATCATGGTGGGGTTGGAACTTGAGGATCCTTAAGGTCCTTTCTATCCCTGAGCATTCTGTGATTCTATGTGCCAGGGAGAATACACCTAGCCTTTAAATGTTGCGGGCCATTGTATGACTGCTGACTGTTTCACCTGGTGGTTTTCTGCAGATGTTGAAAACCAGTGCTAAATTAGGAATAACCATTAATTTTTCAGTGACAAGAAATTCTGTGTTTCACAGTAGAGATTCAGTTTATCACTCGACACACTTTGCCTGCATTCTATTAGGCAGGACTCAAACCACAGTCAGATATTAATTTAAATATTTTACTTTTTTTTGCACTAGAGCAATATTATGTAGGAGGAACTTGAGTGTCCAGGCATAAGAAGTTTCAGAAGATGTTTGAATATCTTCCCAGACTGTGACTGACACAACTACCAAGTTAAAAAGGCTGTACTTCCAAGCATCAGTGAAATTACTTTCCTTTAAATTGCTTGAAATATATCAGTTAATTCTGTTAGCTAGTTTTCCTGATTGCCTGTTTGGTTGTTAGAGAGAAGACTGTGATTAGTCTGACTTATTTTAGATGCTTACCCAAAGTCAAGGTCAATCACATCCCTCATTCTTGCAATTTCCTTTAAAGAAAATCGGGATTAGGAGCTCAAATACAGTTACCAAAAGGCTGGGGGGAAAGTGAATTTTTTTTTTATTCATCTGTAGAAAAAGATGTTATGTCTCTTTCTGGTCACATAGGCTGTCATTACATTAGTATTAGTCGTAATAGAACATATTGTCACTCGATTTAGATTTCTACCATTCAGAAAGCTCCTGCCAACGTGTAGCTGTAAAAAATCCCAGTCTGGGAGGCTACCATTGATTTTTAAGAAAATACCAAAGCATCTGTCTGAATTCCTACCTATATTCTTAAAGAAAAAAAAAGTACTTTTTCTAGCAACAGTTCTTATTTCTTTTAAAAGTGTTATATTAATTTGAAGTGCAATGAGAACAGGCCTAAACCTTGGGAACTCAATCTTATTTCAGTCCTTTTCTCACTACATTGATAGACATTTTGATGCTTTTCACTTGTCTTCTTGCCTAATCTTGGTTCACAAGGAAAAATGCACCATTTCTTTGAGTTTAAGGTCAGCAAAGTGTGTCTCCACTGCTCCATGAAATAAGAGTATGATGGTTCTACTGATGAATGCACAATTATATACCTACAATAGAAACGACCAGAAAGGCAGAATTTTCAGAGTCAGAAAAATTGAATTCTCGTAAACTATGGGCATTATAAATAGCAGATATTTGCACGGCTGTAATTAAATGTATTTTTCCTTTCCAAAATGAGAAAAGTAATACAAAAGAACAACCTTTATTTTCTACAAGCGTAATTTATAAGCATTTCTGTTGGGAATCCTGCCTCTAATGACACAGTTTTTAAAACCGTGGCATTGATCTGAATAGACAGTAAAGTTAGACATTACATACAGGTGATGATGCATGTTTTGTTGTAGGTATATCCTTGTGATGTCATACTGTCAAGAAATATATAGTAGACATTTTATCTTGCAATGGGTTATCACAGATACTTCACTGTCGCAGTGTGTTATCATCTCTGTCAATGATAAGCAGGGCAAGATCAGATTTGTCTTGAAAATGACCTTGAAGCTTTCCTAACTCGGCCCAGCAGAGACAAAGAAATGTCACAAACCTCTCAGCAGCTGTAGTGGTGTCAGGTTTTTTGTTACAATGAGTCTTATTATAAGGAAAGAAGTCGGAGAAACAAGAATGAAAAGGACAAGTAGCAAACCAAAGACCTCTCCACAAAGAATTTCTTGGATAATTCAGTGGAAACTTAAAAACCCTCGCTGTTTCAAATGAGAAGGGGGAATGTATCAGGAGACTTCATGCCCTTACACGTGCCTGTGAGTAGGAGGAGGGCAGCTGTGACAGCTATTTGAGGCGACCTCATGTTCCCCCCTTGTTAAAGCCGATGGTAGAGATCTCAGCAGAGCTGGCATTTTGCGCTCTCTCCGGTGTCCCCTACTGGTTACACATCACAGGCTGTAAAGGGTCTTAGTCCAAAGCCAGGAAAGAAGTTACTTGAAAAACACTTGCAGTAAATGTTGTGTGTTAAAGCAACATGTAAAAACCATTTTGAGATTATTTTTTCAGCAGTTCAGGAATTTAATATTAAATGAGACAGCGTAGCAACCCAAAAAAAAAAAAGTAAATCATAAATTCAAAGTCTGTCTTTTGAAGTAGTTGTTCTTTCAGGAAATAGAAGTATGATGTTGGTACCAAAGGAATTCTCTTTAGGCAGGAGGAAATGCTATCTTCAGCTATGCCTGCAGTGAATAAAGTATAACAAACTAGTCATGCTTTCCTAAGCTTGTTTAAAAGAGAGAAAGGAGAGGAAAGGATGGAGAATATGCTTCCAAAAGTCATTCAGACAGAAATACAAAGTTTGCCATTTAAAAGCCTTAGATGTTTTTTTACACTAGTGAAGCATCTCTTTGTTAAGCAAGCTTTGTTACACTGTGTCGAGCTGTACTACAGGCACCTAAAATGTTTAAGATACTCTGAATTATCTGTTGCAAAAAACGCCAGGCACACACGCTCGTGCCTTCACTCTTGTCCCACTTATCGTATTGACAAGTAGAAAAGAAATTAAACGGAGTATAAATGGTACAGAGCATTGTGAAGCAAGGAAACCTGACTTGATGTTCCCCTTAGCTGACAGAGAACCAAATACCTGACAGCATTCACAGCAGTAAATGTAGCTGTTAAAGTTTTAAAGGATTACCTGGTAGAAGCAGAAATACACTTCCAAATCTGCTCTGAAATATATATGAAATACACACCGAAAGCTGAAAAAGTAGCCTTTAATCTGCCCAAATCTGAATGCTGTCTTTCAATTTGGTTGTTTTCTGGTTTATTCCAATAGTATGGACAAATGTAAATAGCTGGGAAGAGTAGGGTGAGAAGGTCAGAATTACTTTCTGAGAGAAAGGAATTCTACTGCCTGATGAGATTATGGAAACATATGTGTGTCAAGATAGTTTTCCGAAACAACTGCATGTCACAACTATGGAAATGTAAAATAATGATGTAAAATATAAAAACAGATGAATAGCAATTTAAAGGTTATTTGCCAAAAAAATTGCTCTTTATAAATGACACTTTGAAGTAGTCCATGCAGTCATTCTGCTGTTACAGTGTCAATATTAAAAAAAAAAATAAATGTAAGAATGTGAGGTATATGTTCTATGAGACCTGCTGATATGAATACAGGATATGTTGCAAGTCTCAGTCTCAAACACAGTTTGGAAAGAATTTCTCTGTGACTGTTGAGAAAGAGATCCTATGTGTTATCCTACGGAGCTGAATCTGCTTGTCAGTGATTGTTTTCTGATTTGTGTTATTTTTGTGCTTCCAAAAACATTTGTGCACTCAGTAGTAATACATCAAATGAATTAATGCCTGTATGATAGTTTATCACTCATCAAGGGAATCTAAAATGGTTGCTGAGGATCAATTAAGAAGGAAAAATTTCAGTAGGGAAGATAAGATAAGGAAGTGCAGAGATTTTCTGCATTTGTACAGAAATGTAAAAAAACCATTAAAAAATAAAGTTCATAGGTAAATTATGAAGTACAAACATACTACCATAGAGAATACTACGTAGTTCTTTTCCATGTTCTATCTTGAACTTTATTGTTTTATTTTGATTCATCCCACAGTACTGTCCTGAGTTGATTTGAGTAGTTGTGTGGAGTAACTCCACTACTGAGATTGTTTGTCTTTTCATGACTTCTTGGGGAAGGTACTTTGTTTTATCCCTGCTCCTGGTGCTTGTATCCACCTCAAAGATATTTCCAAAATGTCTCTGGCTCTTCACCGAGATGGAAGAGGGGTGGATTGGAAATGCTGATGGCTCAGGACAAATTGAAGAGGGGAGGAATGAAAAATAATATTGTACCGATTCATAAAGATCACAGTCAGCAATCAACCAGCATCCTGGGACAACCTCACCCTCCCTGCAACCCCCAAATCCATCTGAGCTAAAGTTGCATGACAGAAAAGGAGAAACTAAGGTGAGGAGGAGGGGGGACACAATCAATAGGATATATGTGATATATTTTATTGTGTAAAGTAAGGGACACAGAGAAGGAGGAGCACTAAAAAGGACTGCTCTTCCTACAGCTGAACTAGTGCTGCTGAATTAATGGGAATACTGTAGGTGATGCAGCCCTGTTCTTTTTTGCTGGGTCCACTTTGAGGAGTGGAGAAAATGGGGGAGGAATGCAGTGATTCCCCTGGAACAACCAGCAGATAGTGGAAGCAACATCTCATGGACAGAGAGTCGCCCTGGCCCTGGGAAACATCCAATTTCTTAAGATTCTTCCAGATGTATTGTTCCCTGTCTGATGTGCTTTACCAAAGGAGTAAGTCTGGGTCAGTTCCCTCAGTCTGTGCATCATTAGTATTTCATATCTGCAGTAATGGGATAGCAGCTGTAGCCTGCCCAGAGAGAACTCTCTGGTGTAGTATTAGTAACACTTGAGATTTCTTATCCTATCCAGAAGTACTTTTAGTTCCTTCTTAAAATCTCACTTGTCACATCACGTGACTGCATTGGGAGCACTCGTGACCATTTGAGAAATCGCATAGTTTGTATTCTTCTTGTTTGTTCAGAACCTCTGAGATGATCCAAGGGAGGAGTTCTAAAATCCAAATGTAAAATTGATTCCCTCTTTAATTTCTATTTTCTTTTAATCTCGCTAATCTAATTGATTGCTGGGGACAATCATGAAGAGTTGGGGTAAATTATGCTAATCTGTGATACTTTAAAAATATATATGGTAAGAAATTCTGTTCATATACTGTTGCATACTTATTTATTAAGGTGAGAGAGTTCCTACCACAAGTTTATTGTTTGGATATTCAAGGGTGTGCTTCTCTTTACTGTTTCATGTAGATTTCTGTGAAAGATAGTGAGTATTGGTGTGGCAGATCATCTGACAGCTCCACACTTCCCTGCCCAGGAAATACACTGAGGAAAAAAGAGCACAAGGTTACATACATATACAACACATATGGAATGTGTTTAATCTCACAAGGTGGGCTATGAGACATAATGTGTTAATGTATTTAGATAACTGCAAGGTGAGTAGTTCTTAGCTAGCAATGAAGTATGAAGGTGTTGTCAGCCCCGTGCTCAGAGGTTGGGGTGGGATCAGTTAGGGTTCCTTGATTTTTATCCAGAGCTTTTGTGAAGTCTTTTGCAATAGTCAAATATGAGCTTCCTGCTCTGTTCCTTTATTCATAAAACATACCATTAACTGGACTTTTAGTGCTTGTACAGCACTTTGATATCTGTTTGAAGTGAAAGTTGCTGCATGTTTACAAGGTTCTGATTTGTTCCCATGAATTGGCCCTGGAGCATCTGAGTTGTATCAGAACAAGGGAAAGCAGAATCTGGTCTGAGGGCACTGGCTGCTATTTTAATAACACCAGTGATCTGCAGAAAACATCAATTAGGCTCATCCTTTACTCAGTTCACAATAACGGGTTTTGGTGACACGTTATTAAGGTTTTCTGGGATTCAGTCATTCTCGTGGTTCTAAAAATCAGACAAGAGAGTATTTAGTGGTAGCAGGTGTTAGCAAACTAAGCTCCCTCAGAAACAATTTATGCTCTATTTTATAGATCCTACCACATTCATGAATCTAAGCTTCATTCTTGATGCAATTGCTCAAACTAAGCCTTGTAAAGGCAATAACAAGGCAGAGGGAGGGGATGTTTTTTAGCAGATTCTTTAAGCAAGTGAGAAAATGAGAAGCAAGGAACAGGATGACACTATGCTGGTTAGTAAACTCAGCTGATCAATAACATTATTAGAAAAGGCAAAAAATGTCCCACTCCAGGAGCTTTCTGTACAAATTGTAAGTGGGCAAGAATGAAAACTGGAGCTCGTGGGTGTGCATAAGGGAGACAGACACAGTGTTTGGGATTTCAGGCCATTCATTATTTACAAAATGCTTGTGGCTGGCAATGTTAATTACTTCACTTCTAAAGAAAGGGGAGGGCTTGTTCTGTTTTCCAGTTTGAAGAAGCCCCTAACTATGCAGCATTATTTATGTGTTTGCAAGGATACGAACTTGTCAGTTGACCTCCTTATTTTATTTAAAAGCCAGAATCATAACAAGCTGATGAAGCAATAGCTGAGATGAGTCATAGCTGTTGGGGAGCTGCAGGTAAGAAGTGCTCAAAACCCCTGTCACAGCCACACTTGCCACTGGAAGGGGCTGAGGGAGCCTGCTGATCCCCCAGGGTGTCACACCGTGGGGCAACGAGCTGGGATCAGACGTGGTCTCTGCCAGAGCCTGCACAGGGAAAGGGGAGGGGGGTGAGGAGAAAGAACGTGCTGCAGTTGTTTGACAGCGGCTGGTAAATTATGCCTCTTACCTGTAAAGTCTCTAAATCCCCTTTCAGCATCTCACAAAGAACAATAATTGTTTATTGATCTAAACGTTAACAATGTATCGCTTGTTCTTCAATAAGGTCTAGAAATGTAACTCAAGGGCAATAACTGCTTTGGATAAACAACAGACTTGATGGATGTGTGGCTTTTTTTTTTCCCTTCTTTTTCTAAACTATGGGCATACAGTTGAAGCATTTTGTTGTTATCTTGATGTAATCCTTGTACCTGCATGGGCTTCTGTCTGTCTTCCAAAGAGGCATTTTTCTCAACAGTGTATAATATTTCCTTATAAATGACTGCTTTAAAGCACAGAAAGGTGTAAGATTATGTTTAAATTAGTTCTTTTTAGCTTCCTGCAGCATCTGTGCTTTGTCAGCCTCTCAGATATTATATGGAAAAATAAAAAGCAAAGTGATACAAGATAAAACCCTCAGCAGCATAAACACTGGCAGAGAAATTTTCCATACAGGACAAGCATTGTGTGTGTGCTAGGTGGGCACACAGAAACAAAATGTGTCTCTTGAATAAAAATCAGTCTCACTTCAAGAGGAATGTAATAAAAGAGAGGTTCATATTTGTGTATACTTAGTGGATTTTTAAGCGAGCCTATTCTGTTCCACTTCAAGATAGACGTGGTGAGTTCAAAATCAAAGTGATTGCTGCCTAACAGAACAGCAGGCAGGGAATCATCCTGGCCCTCCATAACACCACTGACAGCAGTAGGCTGTAAACAAGTTATAATATAAAACTCTGCTTCGTGCAGAATGAGTACAGCAAAGCTTCCAAGTGTAAGGGCTTTTTCCAGCTTGGTAGATCCGGACAGCTGATAAACCTTTGGATATCTCGGTGACAATTAGTTACTTATCTTTCAATCCTGGAAACGGGGGTTGAAAGTTAAGTAGCCACAAAAAGCTAAACACATCTGGGACATACCTCGGGTCCAAGCTAGGCAGAAATGACAGAAAATCATTGGGAACAGAAGACATTAAAAGGTCAGAAATAAATTGTGATCAAGCCCTGTTTGACCAGTTTATCAGTTGGTATTTTGCTCTCCTTTTACGGCATTTTCCTTTCTCTGAAGCTGTTTGTGTTGGCATTAAGGATTTACCTACCAGCTAAATATGTCATCTTATTTAGATGTGTTTCATACTCAGGAAGGGTCATGTTATTAGAGGAAACTTTGATTCAGGAAAACTTTTAGTAGAAACATCAGTGATAATGTAAGAAATGAGAGGCAGAGGACTGGGAAGATGTGACTGCCTGCCTTAGTTGCACTACAGAACATTCTGGAAATTCCTCCTTTCAAGCCCTGTGAGTAAAATTCTGACCACAAATAAACCAAAGGTAAAGCTCTTCCTGATTTCATTGGAATCTGAGGTCTTTATCCTTTATAATTTCTATGCAACTAAGCAGATATAGTAGCTTTAATGTAGCAAAGACTGTAAATTAAAATAAAGTATAACCATTTTTTAAATTAATGTATCTTTTAAATCATCCATATGTCCACCTTTTAGATTTCATTCTTTCTGGAGAATTTCAATCATTAAAATATTTTCTCCGCCCTCACCTACCAGATATATGTTTACAATTTCTCAGAGGTCATTTCTGGAAATGTGGAATTTTCCTAGAAATTTTAGACCATTCCTATGAATCTGGAAATATTAATTCCCTGTGCTGCTGGAGTCCATGAGGTTCTTGGAGCTGCAGTAGTTTTTACTAGGTCATTAAGGCCTTGGGCTGAGTGCCTAGATGTAATCATATTTGTTTTGATATCCATACCATGGTCTGTGATCCGTGGCTCTCCTTGTGTTCCATTTCCAGGTACTAACAATGAGTTAGTCCCTGGCCTTATTCTGCTTACCCTGTCATGCTGGTGGTCAGCATGATGCACTTTGAGGTGCTGGACAACCAGTCTCCTTTAGGGATAGATCCTTGCCTTTGCTTGTGCCTAACGTGCTCACAATAGAGAAGCCAAAACTCAGATTTTAGCAGGAACAAATATTTCTCTGTTGCTTTAACTGTCTGAAGATAAGTTGTTGCTGTCTGTCACTTGAAAGATTCTTACCAGAAAGGCTCAGTCTCCCTTCTCGGGGAAAACTTTTTTCCAGATGCTTCAGTCACATTGGGCGTCCAGATGCATTTATAGAGACAGCAGCTGGATATAAACTAGATTGAAAAGGAATTTTTTAACCATTATTTCTTATATTCTAACTATTTCTTACATTTTGCTGTTTAATGTGCTTTTTTTTTCTCCCCTGAGGCTGGAAACTGCTTTCGGCTGCATATCTGGTCTCAATGCAGATGGTGTTTTTTTTCTTCACAACTGTAGTACTTTGAAGAGAGTTCTAACAAGAAACTACTTTTCTATGTTAATTCATTAAATTTCAAGATTATTTTGCCCTGGAAATTATCCCGATTAAGACATACGCCTTAATTTCTTGAGGTGCTCTTAACCTCCAACAGCCTAAATATTTAATACACAAAACATTACGTAGCTTTGTGAGAAATGCAGGCAGGCTACTGTTTCAAGCACTCTAAATCAATTCTTTGGTTTTGTGCCTCCAGAAACACACTCTGCAGTCTCTTTTTAAACAATCTCCAGGAAATACATCGAGACCTGTAGGCTGTGTTGCTGTGTGTCCTGTGGAACTCACTGGAATGTAGAGGGTTGGTTCTACTTTTTAGGTAGAAGCTTGTAATTTCAACTCTCCTACAGGTAGTTGTGATAATGGGGACTTTAACATTCTGACATGTAGTTGCTACTTGCTTTTCTTTCAGCCATGAGCATTAGAACTTTAGTATGATTCACGTGGAATATTTTAATTAATATTTTTATTAAGTCGGCCGGTATCAAAAGTACAAACTCACAAGCATCCAACTATAATTTTATTTCATCTGTTTCATTGCCTTGTAATCACAAAGGAAATTAGGGGACTTGTTTACAAGGGCAAAACCACTGCATATGCTGTGGTTCCTTTTCTCCTTACAGCTTGTCAGTGGGATTGGGTGCTGTATTGGAATCCACTGCCAGCCTCAGCCTATAAACAAACTCATTGCTAGCTAGAATCCAGCCTGGGCCAAAATCTTTAAGTGCTTAGGACTGAAAATTTCTAAAGGGTAAATGTTTTGTAGGTATTCAGAAGAGAATTTGTAAGTGCTTGCTTGATATTTTTTTGATTTGGTTTGGGGTTTTGTTTGCTACTGTTGTTTTTAAATCCCTGTGTGTTTCTATGTAGATTTGCATATTACTTTGCGTGTTGACTTTGTAATATTTGACAATTCTGTATTGACTGTCAGGATAACTGTCTTATAAACCAGCTGCAACCAATTGTTGATGATTCTGCTGTTGTACCCAAAGTCAGTATGGGATTTTGTGCTTTCTGTATGGGCCTGAATCTGTAGAGCTTGGTGGCAACTTAAATTCATTCTGATTTCTCCCACAATACACTTAAATGCCCAAAGGTGTAAAGTGACTATAGTAAATGTGCAAAAGCATCTTTAATGACTGCAGATACCCTTTATCTGCTTAGTTCTGATATGAAGAGAGGAAGGAGGAAGCTTTTTAAGTTTGCATGATTATTACAAGGGACGATGTCCAAGAGAGAATGTTTTGCTGTGCTATACATTAGAAAATGGTCTCATTCTCTCTTCTGTGTTGTCATTGTCCCTGCTCTCACTTCTGATTTTCTGTAGCAAAGTCATCATATCTAAGAGAATTAATTTCAGGGAACATCTTTGAGTGGTATCTAATGCTGGATGTTATCCAAATTCTAACAATTTGTTACTGCTTATGTGTGAATTGAGATTCTTAGAGCTTTTAACTTAGTGGAGGAGGAGGGTGTTCTATTGCAGAACAATTTCAGTACTCTCAAGATGCTCCCTTTATCAAAGTTAGTTTGTCTTGGAAGAAGCAGAAATATGCTAATTATGTAGGAAAGAGGAAAAGAAAAATAAAGAAAAATGTTCAGCTTTGGGGTCTAAAAAAGGGTGTAACTACAATCAGCTGAAGAGACAGTCCTGTCACGGGAAGTGGTTCGTAGTCTCTACTTACTGTTGTTGTCAGCTCTGCTTACAATACATGCACTATTTGAATGCACACTTGGTAAAGTGAACATTTTATAAGTCCTTGGTGTTTTTTAAAACCTGAGCATACTTCCAGGGCTAAGTTTGCAAAAGAAAAGGAATATTTCAGGCCTGTGTCCTGCAATTGCTTTGGCACATGCATAGTTTTATGATAGAAGTTTGCAAGCTAAATGAAGAATATTCTGTTACTATTTTTGAGTACCAACTTCTTACTCCTACTGTCATTTTGCAAAGCTATTCCAATTTTTCTTTTTCTCCCCTCTAACTGCATTTGCTGTGATGCTGTTTCTTAGGCCCAGCTCATCATTTGTGCACAGGTCTCTGTGTTCCAAATTAATTAAATAGTTTACTGCAGGTGAAGCAAGTTAGGGGAAAACTTCAAACAAAAGGAAATGCCAAGTCCCACATCTGGAGAAGAGTAACCTCGAACACTGATACAGGTAGAGGCTTGGCTGGCTGAAAAGCAGCAGGTCAGAAGAGGACCTGGGGTCTCTGGTGGACACCAAGTTGACCATGTCCTGAGGATGAACTCTTGCACCAAAGGCCAACAGCTTCCTGGACTGCATGAGGCAGAGCATTGCCTGCAGGGCTAGAGAGGTGATGCCTTCCCTGTGGGGAAAAAAACCACAAGCCATGGGGTAGGTGCAGACATCCAGGTCTTTGGCAAAATGGCAACAGATGCCTTTGCAGCTCAGCCCACTCTGGCTGGCTGGATCAGGTTGCTTATATTCAGCACCTGCATAGGTGTGTGTTTGGCTGAAGTCTGCTCTCAGACAGATGGTTTGGCCAAGTTCTCACCATCAAGCACAACAAACTCACTCCAGGATATTTTTGTCAAAGACTGAAGAGTGGAGTCCCACAATCTTTTATGAACAAAAGCTTTTATTTCTTCTTTTCCACCTTGTTGATGTGGCAACCTGCTAGCCCCTACGATAGAGAGTAGAGGTGTTTAGTTTTCTGTATCAATTAGGACACCTAATAGCTCTTCTTACATCAGAGGGGTCTTTTCAGCTGAACTCAGCTGGGTGTGATAAACAGCTGTCAGCACTAAATGCATTGATCTCAAGCTATTCAAATACTAAGTGCAGCTTTCAGAAATAAGAAAGATGGTCCTTACTCATCTGAGATTGAAGAAACTGAAATGTAGGTTATTGAACTGTATTTTTCAACTGATGTAAACCCATGAAAAGCAGAAAAGGGAAAAGCTGTGGGATTGGGGATGTCTACATAAATTCTGATGTGCACCCTAGGGCTCTGAAATCACAGAATTTAAGTGCATCCTTCCTCTTTAAGCAACTTTGTGCCTATGCCCAGACAGCAAGGAATGCACAGCATGTGTGACTATGTCCAAAGGTGGAAGTAGGAATAATTAGTTTAACAGCATTCATATCCAGAGAGACAGGGGTTTTTAAAAAATAGTAGCTTATTCTAATGAATTTTGTGGGTTTTTTCAATTTGCATAAAAATTACCTATGTTATTTTATCCTTGCTGATGGTTCTGTTGAAGAAAACAGAAGGAGAGGGGAAAGATCAAACTATACTGCCAGTTGTACAGCATTGCTATTATTTAATTCTATGCTCTGTTGTGAGGTGGAGAATCTGGCTCACAGACTAAAATATGCTTTTTCTTGGTTTGTCATCTTTTCATAAGAATTCAGTCCCCTAATTCTTTCCTTGTACATATAATATACTTAGAGATAATTGCAATAGCAAAAAAATGGGTTAGCAGCATGAAGAATAAGTTGAGATTTCATCTGAGATGTAATGATGAAATGGACAAGAAAGCAATGGATTATTCAAGAACAGAGGAAGTAAAATAGCTGGTCTTATTTCTGCTGTTATTTAAGAAGATAAGTAGAAAAACCTTGCCTATTTTTGTATAAGGACTGTAAAATATGATACAGGTTTGCTGTAGTAAATGTGACAAAAGATTTTATATAGCTTTTTTCCCCCATCTCTGATATATTTTTGCCTTCATAATGAAGAATTATTGTAAATGACAGAGACAGTAAATGAAAAGTTTGAGTTACAAAATCACGAGTCCACATTCAAGCAAATATTAATGCTCATCAGGTGTAATTTATTCCATATCTTTCAATAAATTTACAATTCTGATCTCTCAGATCTCCGTTCAAGAGTTCTGAAAATACATTTTTATTTTATATTTCAATGCCAGCTATACCTAAAAGTATGTCAACTTGCAATTTATTGTTCAGCTACTTGTTATCCCTCCATGTTTGGCAGCTTCCCACATGATACTAAACAAAGGAGACTAAGCTGGACTTCAAAACATGGAGTCTTGATTCTTAGTGGTTTTTTCCTGAACAAGTTTCTCCTGTTTAAAAAGGTCCATATTCAAAGAAATGTAACTGTGTTTGCTGTTAACATTTGATTTTTTTTCAATATTTAACAAAGAACCATTGCAAATGACCAGCCTTTACCTGTGTATGTACCTCTATGGAGAGATAGAGATATGTAAACAATGCTAATTATGAAGTTATAGAGATTATGTTAAAAAATTAATTAATTTATCATGTAACTTTCTTCTTGCAACCTCTATGGAATCCCATGGGCTTCCCTGGAAGTCTTTTTGGATACACACCTTCAACTGTGCAGATGAAATTTCTTGGCTGGGGTTATTTAATGAGATGACAGAGCTCCTTAGCTAAAGTCATCTTTAGATGATGATCTAAAGGCATATTTAGATAACTTTAGATTAAAAAAATGAAATTAAAAAAAAATTACAAAAAACCCCCCATACTCCTTAGTTTGACTTTAAGTGTATGATGTCTTCAGATTTTCACTTTGCATTTGAAATCTCATTTATATATATATATATATATATATATATATATATATTTTATTTTTTTTTTTTTTTTATTACATATGCTTCTTCTTCCTTGCCCTGTCTGGCAGTGACCACATTTATGAGCTAACTGCATAAGCAACGCTCATTACTTGCTTATTCAAGTATGCAGGATATTCAGTTTTAGATTTGTGAATTAAAGAGAGGCAAGATGCTTCTTAGTTGTCCAGGTGATGCTTAAAAGAGCTCAGAATTTTACAGTTCACTAGTGAAGATATCTTTCTGAGGTTAAGCTAATGACTTTTTTTATACCTTATTAGCTATCTGATGGTGCACTAACAAAAATATATTAAATTTTATTTTTAAAAAAGAAGGTAACTAATGCAATCACATGAAACATCAGTTAGTGCTGAAAGCCCCAAGCAGTATTGCAGAGCTGCACTCTAGATCTATGAAAAAAATAGAATGTTTATGGTCCACTGTTCTTGTAATTTTCTTTATCTCTGAGTGATTTTCTTTTTTTTTTTTCCAACTGTTGTATCATGAATGGGTTAAAAAGCAGATATATCTTCCCAGGCATGATTCCTTGTCCTCAGCAGGGAAATCAAATATACAGAGGAGAAAAAACCAAACCAAACCCAAAAAAACCCCAAACCTCAAAAAATTGCATCAGTTAAAAACCAACAGCTATTCTGTGGTCACTGGAATACCAAGGAGCAACAGAATAAATGATATTTTGTCTTGGAGGATCCACTTTCCCGAGCATGAGTTCTATGTGATGCAAATCTCTCTCAGTTAGAGATAACTGTTTGTCTCGTAGTTGCATCCAAGGATTCTAGTTTTACAGCTGCATCATGGTCTGTACAATTGTCATACAAAAGCATAGCAAGAAAAAAAAAATCTTGTTCTGTAGAACTTCCAGTATAGATATTATGAGACATAATTGCTATGTCAAAGTAAGGAAGGAAGAATAAGGTGGGAGTGAAATAATTTCTGAAAAAAAAAATATTTTAAGCTGGGGTGACAGCACATAAACTGCTTTGTACCTGTGAGGTACTCAGAGGTATGAGGAGGGAAAAAGGTGAAAAGCAAGAGAGAACTGCTGCCTCATCAGCAGCTGCATCTTGATCCTGAGCAAAACAGAAGCTGGAACAGTGAGTATGGTTGTATGCACTAGAAAACGGTGCTGCTGTTCTCCTTCATATTATTCAAATAGTCAGTTTTACCATCCCACCTTTAGCACTGATACTGCTGACAATAGTACCCATAAAATGGCTAAGCCATGAAATCTCTTCTAGTCAGGAAGGAGTTTGCAAAGATAAATGAGGGAGATGATGCCGGAGATGTATGAGCCAAAACAGTTACTTTGGCAGAAAAATGTGAACAGATAAAAGTGAAGATATATGGCATTTAGGCCAGAGGGGTGGAAACTGCAGCAGCTGAGACACAGAAGAATGAAGACTTGGGTGAAAACCTGTTTCTCCTCTCATTCTGGACAGCCCAAGATATTATATATCTTGTGTCTGAAGAACCTTCAAGTTCTAAATTATGTTGGATGAGATCATATGGATGGACAACTAAAAAAATAATTATAAGTTGTGTAACTGAGATGGAGAAAAGCTAGGGTTGTCCTGAATCTCAGACTAGACTAACAGAAAGATATTTAGAGAAGGAAAAAGACGAGGCATTGTTTTAATTGTGCTGAGGTTGGAGCAAGAAAACATTAGAAAGTAAGGCCAAGATAGATATAGAGAAAAGAAGGGTTTCGCAGTCACCTGGACTTTCTTTTAGGAAATATTACATTAATAAAATATAAAGTGTGTGTCTACTCACAGTTTCAAGATTTTCCCCAATGTCCCTGGTTGCCATGGAGATGAGAGCCTAAGGACTGAAAAATAGTTTGTTGAAATTTAAAATTCTGCTGTGTAAAACTAAACGTGGGTTTTGCCTTAAGTATGGAGGCTCTTCGGGTCAGAGGAAAGAGCAGTTTTTGCTTTCAGAGGGAGTTTGACAGTGTCAGGAAAAGTTTTTTCACTGGTAGTAATAAACAGCTAAATTCAGTGAATATCTTCCCTAGAGGAGAAATTGTATGAAATGGGAGTGGAGTCGGTGAGGTTCACCTTCTTTTCTCAGGCTGAAATGCTCTGACACACGGAGCAACGTCAACTGAGCAGGACAAAACACACTTCAACCTAATGACTAAAGCAAAATGCTCCCTCATCCACCCATGGGGAGGCCACAGGGATCTGTTCCCCCTGCGTGCAAATTACATAATCCCGCTCATCGTGTGGCTATGAGGGATGGAATAAAGAGCATTGCTGAGTAAGTATAAAATGCAGCCATCACATTTGTATGACTAACACAAAATGAGAAAACCTGTTTCTGAAGCTATGGGTATGAATCCTCTGTTATTTTGTAAAATACGCCCAGAAAGCTTGCTTACTGCCTTGAAAGCAAAGTGCAGTTCAGGAAATTTCAAAAGGGAGAAATGAAGCTGTTGCATTTGCTATTACTCTTCCGTTTTCCTTCATTTTCTCAATATGTTGCTGGAAATTGAAGACAAGCTTAGGAGATGTACATCAAAAGAAAAACTTTCCCTGTGATGGATGATAGCAGGACAAGGTCAATAGCAGAAGTGATTTAAGCATTTGCTAAGATCTGTTGCATTATTCCACCATAGAGCCTGCAAGGCAAGAACACACTAAATCTAATAAACAGTGAGCCACATTACTCCACTTATGTCTCTTCGTTCATAAACAGAAATGTTTCTTGAAATTCCAAATTTAAGATTGCTGCCATGCTTTCAGTTGGCTATGATTTTGTGTTTGTTTGAAAGATGCTTAAGAAGTGCTTACGGGTATTTAGGAGTAACCAAACCATTCTGACTACTAGTTTTGAAACATAATAAAATGGAGCTTGTTAGAGCTCAGAAAAATGAAAACAATAGATGCTGCTGATTGCTAAATCATATTACCTTTATACTTGTATAAGACAAATAGTATACATTTTTCATTATTTAAATAAAAATACTTCCGAGTTTAATAAAAAGAGTTTACCTTAAATGATTGGTAATCATTTGTTACTATTGTTATCAATATTTTCAATATTGATAATATGATTGGCAAGTGAAAACACTGTCCCTTTGGGACAGTATCACTGTCATGAGGAGATATAAAATCATGCCAGGAAGAAAGGGAAGGTGGAAGGAATGAAGGGAAAGATGTAAAATAAGGGCACATTTATACATTTTATAACTGTGGCTACCTCCTCAAATGAAGCAATGAGGGAGAGGTGGTATGAACAATATTTTCTTGATGAAATATTCCTGCCAGGGAGAGAGTCTTCATGTAGCACAAGCTCCCTATAGTGTAAGGTTTTTTATTCTACAGTCTGTTTACTATAGCACAGTGTCAGTAATAATTGCACTAACAGATTTTTGTTTCCTGGAGTGACCAAACATGTCTTGGCAGGAATCAAGTGTTTCAGGCAGCATTCCCTGTGACCCTTTCCATGTTCCCATGGCACAGCCCTCCACTGGTCAGGAGTAACCAGACCATGGGGCATAAATTGCTTGGGTTTGTAGGTCTGGAAGGAACTCCCTATGGACTGTTAATCTCTTAGCAACTAAATCTGCCAAAGTAGGACTTCTTTTTCCTATTGTTTCAGCAATTCAAAAATTATTGTGCCACTGTGAAATTCCTTTAATAAAGATTTCATAAATATTTAATGCATATTAGGCCTTAAATAGCAAATATTTCTAAGGAATAAATGGTGTTAAATTAAGAAGCATGATTTCCAGTAGCTTCTCTTTTTTATTAATATTTAGAGAGTTTCTTCTCTACCCCTTTTTAGCAGACCATTCTCCTTGGGGTTGCTGTTTTAATAGTGCTTCATTCTTGGCCTTGTCATTTCAGTTACTCATTTAATTTATACATAAAAAATTCAATAGTTTTAATGTTCTAGCTTCTCATTGTTTTAAATTAAGATGGAAAATATGTCCCTTTGTATACCACTGAACATCTAAGCCACTTAAGGCAGCTTTAAAGAAATCTTTTTATAAAACTTTTTTTTTTCTGTGTTATTCCATAAGATGAAGCGGACAAGACGGGTAAGATGATAAATTTTCTTGAGCTGAGTGTTGAATCTATTAGAAATGTAATGATCAATAATAAGCAAACTTTGCCTTACCAAGGTATCTGTAGATTTTGCTTTCCTTCTAAATTAACCCAGCTCACTGATTTCAGTGGATTTTTTTTTTTTTTATCAGTTCTCTTCTCACACAGTTTATGGCACAGATTGCTCTGGTGACAGGTTGCAGGGTTTAAAAGATCTCTGCTTTTCACAGTTGTGGCTAATGCTGTTGGGTTATATGAAACCCTCCATTTCTGGCAGTGGGAGTATTGTATCTTAACAGTGCCTGCTGCCTCCAAGTGGGAAGCCTTGGTTTAAGTCCAGTAAAACCAAAGGAAAGAGTGGTGTTAACTTTCTGGAGACTCAGGTCAGAACCTGTGAGAGCAGCAAATCTGTTTGCCTGCAGAGTGCTCAGAAAGCCCTGTCATAGAGGCTGGTTGCAGTTTTTAATTTATTTCCATTCAGAGCTTTAACAAATCAAGTCTGAAAGGCAGAAACTACTTCCCGGTTCAAAGTACTAAAATGATGAGCTTCAGTCACATAATCTAGCACTAGATCAGAATCCCTGAGGGAAATATTTACATTTTGCCAGTTTACTCAGAAGAATGGCTCTGGGGATCTGGAGATATCCTCTGCATATATATTTTAATTTTTTTTTTTTTTAACTGCAGGAAACACTGATGCCAGAGCTGAAGCTAGTGATTTAATCATAGGATTGCTAGAGGCTGCAGTATCCTATCTGCTCAGAAATCAATATCTATACTCTCAGTTATATTAGAGAAATGTTTACTTCTTTACCTGACCGAGATATTAATTTCTATATGCCATGTTGTCCGATTTTTTTTTAGTTTTTAAAGTTAATGATTTGTGGGGAGAGAGTAGCCTAATTTATTTTGAAATCCTTTAATGCTGCACAATTTTCCCGTTATCGACTGGTTATTTTGTCTGTGTATATAGCACCATTCACATGCATCAAGGTGCTCTGCAAAGAATTTGAATTGCTCTGTGTGTAGGAAGCGATGCTCTTTGCTAAAACACAGCCATCAGCAGGGCAGCGTGTAGTAGCAACCTTTGCGTTGCTGGTGCTGCTGATTTCAGCTCAGGAGGTGAATAGGAGAATTCAGCTGGTGCATCAGGGGAATTTAAGTAGGTGAAATGCAATTACCCGCGTTGGAATATGATCAGGACACGGGTGCTAAACCCCGGCCTGCTGAAAAGTGCCGGGGGATTTTTAATGACCGTGAGTCAGATAACGCTTTATTTCTCATCCCGAGGACAAAACCTCTATTAGCAGAGTGTCTCCTGCCACTCACGGCAATGTTAGTTTAATAGGGACCCGTAGGGGCGAGTGTCACCTCCTGTGGCAAGTCGCCGTGGCTGCATCTGCTCCCTGCTCGGAGGAGGGTGACAGGGAGGAGAGAGGGAGGTGCGGAGGTTTGCCGGCTGTCACGGGGAGCCTGTGGCAGGACACGGGCTGAGCGGGATGGCAGGGGCTGCTGCGGTGCCACTTTCTTAATGGTTGAACATATTTCCTGCCGGGAGTGCGCTCCAGCATCCAGCTGTCCCCGGAGGACTCCTGTCCGCAGGCTGACCTGCCTCCACTTCGTTTGCCTAATGAGAACTGATGAGATCGCAGCTCAAGGTGGTTGGTTACAAAAAGCACATTAAACATGTCAGGGTGTAGGGGCGGGCCAAAGGTGGCACAGAGGATGTGCCAGGTACAGAGCCCAAGGAGCATGCCCCAGAGTTAGTAAACTGGTTGGTTAAGAAAGTCACATGATATGTAAGGATAAAAGGGCGCGCGAGTTCGAATAAAATCTCTTTGTCTCACCACCGCACGAGGAGCATCATTTATTCCTTGTTATACAAGGGTTACATGCTACATATGGCGCTCGAACGGGACAATTTTAGCTTATATTAAGCGAGATATTTCATCCTGAATCAGGAGATTAGCCGGTGACTCCGGGATCGTCTCGATTTTTCGGTGATGGGAGTCTTTACCGCAAAAAACTTTGACGTCAGTAAACCCCGTGGTCTTAGTGGCATCTAAGAGACGGATAGTTAGTTAGCGAGCTCAAAAAAGATTAGGTAGTGCACAGAAGAAGAGAAGAAAGAGTTAAGGAAGAAGCCGAGAGGTCAGAGCAGGCAGCCGGAGAGAGCGGAGAGGGTCCATGCAACATCAAAGCCGGTGAGTCTGTCTGGAGCGAATCCGCACGTCTAAGACTGATCCCTGGGCGAGACGTGGCTGCAGCTCGGAGCCCCGAGCTGCGGAGCACCTTAAGATCGTCAGGGAAAAGCCTGTTGATTCCCTAAGTGTCGGTCGTTTGGTAAATGCGGTATTCCGCTACCGACTGCTGCTGGATCACGTGCGAGAAGCTTTCGCTGCCGCCCGTACCATCCCAGCCCCACCGCGCGACCCCCGCATTACCTTTCTGCCTAGCGGAAAGCGCAGAACTCCGTGCCGCTGCACCGCCGGCCGGCACCTAGTGCCTGTTGCCTAGCAACTACTAAACCCGTAGTTTGAAAGTACCCAAGAAGCGGCCGAGCCAAGCAAGTGTGCTGGCCGCCCCTGCGCGTCTTGCGCACCGGAGGAGACTTGGCCAAACTCCTGCCGGCCCCTGCCTGTTAGTGACGATAGTGTAGACCCTTCAAGTTGAGGAAAAACCTTTCAGAAACCGCGGAAACCCCAAAAGAACTTTCTGCCGCTTTTCGCCGCCAACCCGGCGCCTCGCGGCGCCCGCCGAGCCGCGCGCGCCGGGGACGCCCCGCGTCTGCGGACGCCGCCCCGCGCGGCCCCGGCCCGGGCGCTAGGACCGCGCGGCCCCGAGCACGCCGCCGGAGCCGCCCCCGCGGGTCCTAGCCCCCGCCGCCGCCGCCGCCGCCGCCGCCGCCGCCGCCGCCCCCGCCGCCGCCCCCGCCGCCGCCCCCGCCGCCGCCGCCGCCGCCGGCCGCCGGGACACCAGCCGCCAGCGCCGGAGCCCCACGGTTTGCCATCGCCGAACCAGCATCTGCCGAGCCTGCCCCCGCGCCGGGACCTGCCCCGAGCTGCAGCTGCCCCCAGCCGTGCGCAGAACCGCCCACGCCGCCGGAGCAGCACCCCCCTCGCCGCAGCCGACACAGCCCGGACCTCCAAAAAGCCGCAGAAAAAAGACTGCAGATAGCCCAAACTGCTACAAAGAGACTCAAAACGTGTGCTCCCAGCCGCTAGAAATAAGGTAACATAAGACACCTGTTTCCATAGAAACCTCTGATACATTGAAACAAAACTCAGACTCTAGAGTTTTGCTAAACTTTGCAACATAAAGCAGCTTTACTCTGATAAACTCTGCCTGCACAAGGCACACAGGGAAGAACAAACAACCCACACCACACCCCCCCGCACACACTGCTGAAAGCAAGCACAGCACAACATGATAACACAAACTCAGGGATCATACCGGGAGACACGTGAGCCACGCAAAACGAGTCGCTGGGAAGAGACAGACACTGCCATGCGAACTTCTGACCCCCGGGTCCACACAAGGCAGTCCTGTTACAGTGATGGGGAGAGTAATTTAAAGTATTCATCCCCTTTCGCTGCAAATGATCAGCGACCGCGTGGACAGCCATGGCCGCAGCCATTTTCCTCCCCCACACAGACTGTACTCCAACCTTTCTTTTCCGGCCGAGAGCCCAACCCCGCCCCCCACTCGCCACCTGCACTGACCACCATCCCCCCACAGGAAACCGGGTTTGCCGAAACCAAAAGGGGGGAGGGATGGGAGGAATGGGACGAATGGAGGAAGGGAGAGAAGGAAGGGGAGAAGGAGGGGGAGAAAGAGCTAAACATAGTTCCAACGGGAGGGATCAATAGGGCACAGGAGGAGATTTCAGCTAACATGTGGGAGCAATGTCTGGACGAAGCAATACGAAAAGAAAACCTGAATATTATTCAGGCTTGCCCAGGCGAAATGAGCCTAAGCCAGCCCCCTCAGGGTCAAGCCTTGTATGAAGCCGCAGAATTCCTGAGGCAATTGATAAGTGGTTCTGGTCTGTCCTTAACCAATATATTTAAATATTTGGAGGCATTGAGTTACACCTACCCACTCACTACATCTGACTGGAAAGAACTGATAAAACTAGTTCTCAGTGACACCCAATATACAGTCTGGTTAGCTGATTTCCAGAAAAATTGCTCTATTCATAGGAAATACCTACAGGCAGACACCACGGCACATCAGTCAAGCGGAAAAGCAAATTATAATTTAGATTCACAATCAAAATACCATAAAGAGATAGCCAGGCAAGCCCTAAAGGCTATGGAAAACATTATCACTGCAGATCAAAATGATTATCTATCCAACAGTGAAGGGTTACAAAGTTATACTGAGTTGAATTTAAGATGTTTGGACCAGCTACAGTCGACTTTAAATAAGCAAATTGAATACAATGAAGCCAGAGAGATGCTGTACAAGCAATTGGCTTTTGAAAGAGAAAATGCAAGAGCCTTGCAGAGCTCTCCTGCAAGGGAAAACTGTGACTTTACTGAGCTAGTGCAACCCTATCAAAAGGCTAGCTCTGAGAAGCAGCTACCTGCCTCTCTAGCTGCAGCTTTAGATGCCCAGATGAGAACACACAAAGAAGTCAGACACACAACTAGTTGTTTGAGTTGTGGAGAAATAAATCACTATCAGGAGAATTGTCCCTGGAAACCCCTAATTGCAACATTCCATAAACACCCTAGCAGCAGAGAAATGACTCAGTTGTACCAAGGGTGCCATAAACAAAACAAAAGATATGCTACAAGTATTGTATTGCTTGTAATAGCATTGCTAGCTGTACTCTTTTTTAGCACTACTGTTCATGTGCAAAAGAGAAAACTACTTAAGGCAAGCCACACACCAATAACCAGCCCCCAAAATAACCATGTACCCTGTACCCCAAAGAAAGGTGACAGGTGGAAAACATTACAGATGCTAACAGCAGAACACGCAGTCAAAACACATGCAGAAGCCTTGCAGATTGGACTGCCTCTATTTAAAGGGTTTCTAGCAAATTTGTCACAAGTGGTAACTGATTCAAAAAACAATTCCTTTACCATTCTCTGTCACCCTGAGGATGCCCAGAAACCCCTCTTTCCCATCATGGTTTTAAGCAGTGCACAAACTATTCAAACTCACTGCTGGGCTGTACCTCCTCAGGAGATGCAAAATACCTCGATGAAGTATCAGACAGCCATAATACATCATTATGCAGAAGACACATTAATAACCAGTGCCACAAGAAATGAACTGCTAATTGTTCCTGCTGTTTTAACCAAAACTGCCCAAGGTGCAGATCTTCAGTTTGTTTCAGGAAGGATCCAACGACCACAATTCTGGACTTGCCATGGAAAAGATAACACAGCAAAAAAGCTCTACACAGGTGACACAGCTCGAGGTAAAAAACATTTGTATTTACACGAGTTGCAGAAACCTCAGAAGGCTACCAGTTGCTTAAAACCGGTTTTAGCCATAAACAGAGAGAACCTACAACCTCTCTTTATGTTGCTAGGGGAGAACTCCAACTTAAAGTCTGACAAATTGCTAACTACAGAGGCAAACCAAATGTTAGAGAATTATACCAAGGTAACAAAGAGCAAACAAAACAGGGGAGATCCTGAAAAGCAAATCTGCCTAGTTTTTGTTTCCAGCAGGTATGAAGCATTGCAGCTTTGTTTCAGTGGGATCAAACTGAGAGAAGCCGCTGTTAGTTCTAAAACAGCTCCTTCAGTCATACCCCACCACCTAAATCTGTGTAAGTTGCTATTGAGTTTGTAAGCTTGTCATTTAGGGCAGAGCACGACTGAGGATCTGGACAGAAGAAATCCTGCCTTTACCAACATTCCAGCTTTGAAAGGACAATTTGGATAGGATGACAGCTGAGGACGCTGGATTTCAAGATGCCCTGGCAAGTTTTGGTGGTAATATTTTAATCCATCTCCTTAAGCACAGATTGTGGCAGAAATCAACAGTTTACCTTTAAAGGCCACACCAGATGCAATACTGAACCAATGAAAGGCCTCAGGGCCTTCACATATGCATCTAGGAAAACACAATATGCTGCAATAGACTTAAATAAATCCTGCCACGGAACAGTGAGAAAACTACAAGCCATGAACTAAGCTTCTGTATAGTTCTGGACTGATTGTCATTACCTTGGGAAAATTTTAAAACAATCCTTTGATGTTATAATTGTGCTTATTATGCTATGAAGTTGATAATCTGTTTTGAAAGTTAATTTCCTTGAGATATTGTTAACCCTTACCTGTTTTTTGAAATGCGTTCTAGTTGGTTCCTGTGAGTTACAAAAGTATGATTTGTACACAAATGCACGCAAAATCACATCCTGACCTGCCACAGCCAATGACTGACAGAAACTGAAAAGCTGCTAAAGCAGCAATGTTTAACACTATACCCAGAGTTTAAAGCAAGCAATTGCTTCATTCATTCTCCATCAGAATACAGGTTCTCTAAGAGACCATTCAAATAACAATCAATAAAGCTACATCATCAAAGTATGCCACACTGTCAGGAAACCACCCTAGAGAGTTAAATGCAAATGAGGCTTGGCGATCAGAGATATACATTTTGAATTAGACATATTGAAATTGTACATGCAAATAGATATACATTCACAAAACATAACTGCCACTACATTCACTAGACAAAACACAAAAGTGTAAAACACATGAGTTAGTTGCTTAGCAAACCTTTGGTACTCTAAAATGGATTAACATTTATAATAAGCTGTTAACTTCCTATGAAATAGGAAAATTCTCATGTCAAGCATTTCACACTGATCCATAAAACAGTAAAAACACATATTGAAACACGTGCTAAGTTTAAACAAAAAGGGGGAGAACTGGTGTAACCTGTAAGAACATCTGTATAAAGCCATGTATGTTATAAATTTTTGAGTTGTGACAGTGCTGAAAGAAGCAGGTCTGAAAACAGCACACACCTCAGGCGTTTGTTTCTCCAAAGTTGCTAATCATAGTAAGATTTGATTTCAGGACGATGGATGAGATACCTAGGTTTGTGACATGGAGAGAAAGCTATGCCTAAAAGTTATAGAAAAGAACTCAAGCAGGTCTCTTCCAGGTGTGTAAAACCCTATTCAACTACGTGACCACAGCAGCAGGAACCAGAGCAACGCAGAAGTTTGGAAAAGAGTTATGTTATGTTTTCAAGTTTACATTAGGAAATGACCAACGTGGTGAAAAGCAGTCTCTGGAATGTGTGTGTGTGTGTGTTCATGTGTGTGTTCAGTGCGGTGGCCACCGATGTATGATATGAGTGTGTGAATGAAAATGGTTGTGTGACTGGTCAAATAATAAAAACCAAACACCTCACAAATAACATTACCTCAGCCACAGGTCGCTTTTGAGAAATTGTAGTTTGCTAAGATTACCCTGTTCTTAAATAAAGTTTGAAATCCCCAGTTATAAAAACCCTCAGATTAAAAAGTTATAAGTTTATAGACAGTTAAGATAAGCCCCAAGTTAATAAAGTAATTATCCAAGTTGCACTACCCTATAGGAATATAAGAAGGTTTTAAAAGGTTTACATTAGAGTTAAGCAACTGAGCAAGCAATGTGCCGGATCACTGCGAAGCTTAGTAGTTTTATAATGTTTTGATTGTTAAAATTGTTGTTTGCATTGTTGTTTGCATTTTTGTTCATACTGTTTTTGTGACTTCTTAATATAATTAAAAGAGGGGATGTGTAGGGGCGGGCCAAAGGTGGCACAGAGGATGTGCCAGGTACAGAGCCCAAGGAGCATGCCCCAGAGTTAGTAAACTGGTTGGTTAAGAAAGTCACATGATATGTAAGGATAAAAGGGCGCGCGAGTTCGAATAAAATCTCTTTGTCTCACCACCGCACGAGGAGCATCATTTATTCCTTGTTATACAAGGGTTACATGCTACATCAGGGCAGGTGATTCTCCCACTATAAAAATTGGTAGTGTAGGATTAGCTGGTATTGCACTGGAAATCTATTAACATTTGCAGCAGTTTGAATTAGGAGTCTTGATAGAATTAAAATTACTTTCCTTCTCCTCTCTGAGCGTCGTTGCTATCTTTGTGTACCTTGTAATGAGGAGACTTATAAACCAAGGAAGATGTTTTCCAAAGTCCTATGTGGAGCCATATTTCTCTGTCAGATTTACAAGCCTGTATGGATAAAGGAGAAGAAGAAAATGGACAGAGGAAAGAGAAGCACAGAAGTGGGTAAGTGGGGAGGCACAAAGGTCATGGCCCTGGGAACAGGCGTGCATTGGCAATGTTCAGAATTACAGAGGACACAGGTAACAGTATCTTGTTTCTTATACACTCAGTGCAAGGCAATGCAGGTGGAAAAACAAGGGAAGGCATCTATCTCCTCAGTCAGGGAGCTGGATGCACGTAATTTTTTCTGAGTGGAATTCCATTTCCTTTTGGTTTCAAGCTGACAGCCAGGAATTAACAATGTGTGCTTGTGCCAGAGGTTGAGGATATGCAACTATTTCCTCATAGCTGCATCTAAAAAGTTAGGAACCTGCAATCTGCTTCACTGCTTTGATAAGTGCCCCCTAGACAGCCTTATAATAGCAGAGTAAAGAATAACTACTGCTAATTTTAGCTTAGTGTGAGTGGAGTGGTCCCAGAATTAGTGCAGCATAAGAGGAGGTGAAGGCAAAAAACCAGGAGATGGACAAGTGAAGCCACCTGAATGGTGAGTTTAGGGCAGAAACCCGGGGCAGAGTTTTGAAGTACACATTGGCCTACTGAGCAGAAACAGAAAGGCAAAATGGAAGAAATAATGACTAACATCATCTGGGGAAAAAGTGAATGATCTCACAAGAATATAACCCCTGGGCCTTTCAGCACAATGAGATGGGTGATGTAAAGGAAGTGATGTGGTGATCTGTAGGTGAAGTGTGAACAGGGAGAAAATCAGAAGGACCTGAGCACTGGTGTCAGGATTTTGATCTAGAAATAGCGAAATGAAATGCAGATTACAGCAAAGCATTGCTTGCTGCATGGAAATAGATGTGTCATTGCATATTTTTCCCCAAATCAGAGTTTACTTTAAATTAATGGGGTCAGAAGAGAGGCGACCATCACACGTGAGCTGTGAAAGAGGGGCAGCATTGAGTGATTATGCATTATTTATAAAAATAACCTTTGTTTCTCATACTGTATTTCTAATCTCCTATAGAAACTCAAACACTATAGGTTTAATTTTCAACAGTCCTAGTGGTTGTTTTTTTTTTAACTTCGGAATATTTTAGCTCTAAATATAACGCTGTTCCTTTCAGAACTTGATCTCTGTGTCTCAAATAACTCATCTTCAGACTTAGTTTACATCTTGATCCTTCCACCAGCACAGCACCTGTACACTCAAGTGAGTCCCTCTTTTGAACAATATCTGTATGTCTTCTGCTGGTAGAACATTCCAAAAAATTCCAAATTATTTTTGTCTTGCACGTCTTGGTCTTCATCTATGGACATTAAAATATCACTTAACATTATGTACTCACCGTAGTCCTTCACCTGGCACAGCCATCCCCGAGGCATGCCAGCAAAATAATCATTCTTTTTCTCAATATAAAAACTCATCAGCAGACCCACTTCCATTAGGACTCTTTGTGGCCTCTGATCAGCTTTTGGACCTTATCTCTGGCAGATAACATGATATTTCATGTGATTTTCAACCCTTTCTCCAGCAGTGTCCAGGCTGCCTGTACTTTCTATTCCTTTGGCTCCTTCAGGTAACACTTTCTACTTAACAGGTTCTATCAGCTGCTCATTTGATGGGGTACACCATATATATATATATGTATATATATATAATATCTGAATCCAGTTATTTTGGGTCACATATGCAAAAATATTAATCCCATTATCTAAGTAATAGTTCATCTGCTGATAATGTCTGCAGTTTTAAAGCTCTTGCAGCTCATTGCTTAGGGTTATATTTTCCTTAGCTGGTTAAGAAGAAAAGTACCTCCAAAATCACAATAGGGGATTAACATTTACTGAATATAGCACAGCTATGACAAAGGAGAATTTTTAAATTCTGGAAGCTCAAATGTATCCTAATTATGAGGGCAAGAAATCTAATTACCATTGTCAATAACCTATCCAAAATGCTGAGGGAACTAATATTTACTAATTACTAACAGTTTGGGTTTCCAAATATCATAGGTTTTGATTTTTTTTCATGCATCAGTAACTTGACTTTGATATTACTAAAACTATAGATGGCAATCCAGTCCTGAAAACACTTCATTTAATTAAAAGCAATAATTCCATTCCATTACATGAAATTATAAAATTTATGTTGATCTTTTAATATACTTTTAAATCTATATACGGAATAAAAAGATTTGATGTTAATTTATGCAATTCACCATTAGAAATAAAAAATACCTCATGTAGTGCAGAAAGGTCAGGTTGTCAAATATTCTGTAATATATTTTATGATGCCTTCTAAATAAAAATAATTAAAAGGTTCATGAAATAGGAACAATTCAGAGAGACATATTTCCTAAACTCCATAATGCTAAGTCTACTATTAACTCTAATAATACAGATCTTTTGAGAAAAAATGGGAAAGAATTATGTTTAAGTTTATAACAAAATCCAGAGCAGAAACGAAATGTCAGACATACATCACATTTTAAGTAACAAGTGAACAAGTCAATATTTGCCCTACATAATCAAAATGGAGTTAACCACCTTCTATGCACAGGTCTGGGAAAATAAATATCTCAAAATTTGCATTGAAGGAAACATTCCCCCTTCATTTTAATCATGAATGAGCTTGAAAACTAGCTGTACTTATCTAAAGAGATGTTACTTTCAATGTATCTTTTTTAGTATAAAAATGCTTTGTGAACCTTTTTAGAAAAAAAAGAACGAGTTCAGTTTTTTGAATATTGTAAGTAAAAATACCTTAATAATATTGGATAAACAAAAATAAGTAGCATAATGAGAGACCTCTATTTCCACTAGAGGTTATAAATATATGGCATGTTTCTAAGCATGGATGAATGGAACAAATTATTTAGCAACTAGATCAACATCACTTGCTGTATCTAAAACCAGAAACATGTGAAAGGAGTGTAACATTTTCAGGCAATATTTTTTTTCTCCTAAGCTAACCTACAGTGCCCACTGCATTCCTGTAATACTGCTGTATACCAAAAAGATCCTCTACCTGAACATCTGGCAAGCAATCTGCAAGCCATTTTCTATTCATGAATTATTTTCGTGCCTGCAAAAGAGAGATCCCCCAGAACATGACATGTCGTGTAGACTCTGCCTTGTGCGGTTAAACCCACATAGACTGGAATGTCCACCAGTGTCCTGGTGAACTCACTTGAGTAATTCTGATAAAAAATAGGCTGCAGAAAATCAATGTGAGGGTGATGCTTTGGGGTGTGTGTCATCAGTGCTCTATCACCTTTTTTCTCTCTCTTTTTCACTGTTTTATAACAGAATGACTGAGTCAGCCCAAAGCTTTTTACAGCTACTCTCAGTTTCCTCCAATGACTAAATCACTTTCTCATCTTTTGGTAGCCCTCTGACCTTTACATCCCTTGATCAGTCAAAATCATTCTACTGGCCAGTCTTCATGTAGGATGGATTGTCAGAAGGTGAGAGGCCCTTATTTGCATTAATGAGGCTGACAAAGACCCAGCAACACAGAGGGAGCAGAAAAGGAATTTGCTTGTTTCCATCCATTGTGCCATGAAAGTTGGTGTCTGTTCTTGTAGGATATTCAGACCTTCTCAGTGCAGCTCTTTGGTTAAATATCACGTTATACTTGAGAAATACGTGGCTCAAATTTTAACTTTCGTTGCAATCTGTAATTCTGGCCACAGGGAAATTTCATTTGCTAGTTCCCTCCTGGACAGCACAGAAACATCTTCACTTTCTTGTCCTGGGAATCCAATACTTTTCACTACATTTCACACTGAGTGATTCCATCTCCCCCAACAATTAGACAAACTAAGACCTTGTGTTATAAACGTCTAGCCCAACCTCTTCACACAGGAGGTTTGAGCTGAAGAAACAAAAATTACTTTCCCCTCCCCCTGAAATCTGGAAGAAGGAGACAGAAATCCAGATTGCTCAGGAACTACCTTGTATCTAAAGGTCAGGAAGAAGTGTGAAAATAATGACCAGAATTGACAAAACCTTAATATATAAGAAAATGCTTTGTTTTCCTTGTAGACTGTAACTGTATGCACGTAGCATGTATGACCTAAGTGCATATATATGTAGATACATGCTACATTTAAAGTAATTTACATATATACAGATAAGCTGTATGATATGTTATATATATAGTTATGAGTAAACCAAGAAATAAAGGATGTATGCTTTAGAATTAATATTTTATTTCTTCTGGTGCTTACCATTCTTTATGCCCAACTGGCTCTCAAAAGTGTTACACAATATCTAAGCACAGACAAAGGGTCAATTCCTTTCCTGGTAATTACATATTCAAGATAGAGCTATACCTTCTAATTTTTGCCTAGAGCTAGGGAAGTTCTCTTATCTGTTCATGTCAATGGCAAAACTCCCACTTCAGTGGCATCAGATTTTGATCCTGCTGCCCAGAGTAGGACACATGAAAATAAATGAACTGTCTGAACAGTAAGCAACATGCAGACCTTTGTGGATTTTTACATATACAATCCTTTGCCTTAAAATAGGCAATTCTCCACTGCAAGGAACATTAGGTCTGTAGACTGGAGAACTGGACAAATGGGTGATGTGATCATTCTTGACTGTCATCCTCTTGAAGAATTATGTGGGTTTTTTTTCTGTATCAGCCTTTCTATAATCTTATTTTCTAGTTCTATGCATTATACTTGAAATTTTCTATCCAGTTGGAGTTTTCCATCCTGGCTGGAGCTGAATGAGCATGAAATGATGACACCAAAATGTTATGTGCTATGTGCCACATGCCTGGTGAGACTAAGACAGGAGCTGTAGCACTTCATTCACTCCTCTCTCCTCATGCAATACAAATATAACCTTTTAGCATGTTGTCTTCAGGCTCAGGGTTTTGGAAACAAGGAAAGGTGAAGATTTCAGCCTTTTTGACCATGAGGTTGGAGGAAATGTTCTTTTTCCTGGCTTTCGAAGTTGTGGGAGTGAATAACCTCCACACTTTGAAACATTAGATCCACCTTTGCTGGAAGGAGAATTTGATGGCTTATACCTGATGTGCAGTCTGTTGACTTCATGGAAATTCAGGTTGACTTTGAAATGGCTGGAAAACTGTCTGCAAAATGGTTGCAATGAACAAAATTTGGCAAAATCGATGAGGCTTTGCAGCTCTGTTTCTGGACTTTGAAGCTATAGTTAGGTGCAGAGTTGAGGTGAAAAGAGGTATCTTTTTTTTTTTTTTTTGTCATTTTTCTCACAATTCTAGTTCCAGGCTGTTGCTTTGATGTCCTGCTCTAGTTGGACATCTGTCAAAGAAGGAAATTGTCCTTCCTGTGCACTAAATACCTCCCTTAACTTTTTACAGCCCTGACAGCCCCAAAGATAGGTGCTAACTGGTCTGACTGCTGGGAGGATAACAGTTGAAGCACAGAGGACCAAGATTTTGGGAAGTTGACCAAAGAGAATGGCAAAAACTTGTGGGTGTGAGGGAGACTACAGACCTACAGGCAGGAAGTCTGATGCTACCAAAAGGAAAAAGAAATTGTGGGGACACCAACATCAGGTGAGGAGACAGAGGTATGGGGAATTGATTTTGGCTTGTACCACAGGGGGTAAATGGATATGGCAAGATAGGATACTTGGGTTTAGGTGAACAAAATAACTGCTCAGGAGCCACTTGACATTTTATTTTGCCTTTTTCCTTTTCCTTGTTGCAGAAATGATTGTGTTTTTGTTTGCCTCCTACCACTCACCCTCCCTATTTCAGAGATTAAAATGTGGATTTTTTTGTTCTGGAAATAAGCAAGTTTTTGAAGGGAAGGTTGTGCATAGAGAGGATTATGTATTCCAGTATTGTTTATGCGGATAGTTTGGAAGATGCATTGTGAAAAGGTTTGTGTTTGCAGGACTTGCATTCTGAAGTGATTGAAAGGTGCCAGGGAGAATGCACTTTTCTTTCTTCCTCCCTCACAGAGTCCTTGTGTGATGCTAATCAGAGCAGATTTATAGAGTGCAGAGCAAATAAAACCTGAACAAAGGGACTTATCCTGAGGAGAAATAAAGAAAGTTGACTACTTGTTATGAAGAGTAAGGTACTCCAAAGTACTATTGTGCACCCTGAATGGCACTAGTATTGTAGGGAAAAGGAAAATCGGAGTGCTAAAGCCAGCCTGTAAGCACAGTCATAACATGCCGATTTAAAGTTTCCATTTAAAGTTCTCGAGGCAGTTGCAAATAGTGTTTTCCTGGTTTTTTGTTGTTTTTTTTTTTGAAAGCTTGATTTTGAAGCATTAATATTCTTTAAAAAAGGGGGATTTTTGTTTTCACTCGGTATAACTGTGTCTGTGGTGACTTATAAGTACACCTTTCTGACCATAGCAACTCACCTTATAGATCTTAGAAGAAAACTTGGCAAAGAGACCTAAGGTCAAAGCCTGGTATGAAGCTGTTATTCCCAGCCTCACACTAAACACAAAATTACTGACCTGCCTGAATAAGAAAATTGCTATTTTACCAGTGGTTGATTTGCTGTCTGGATAGATCTCTTTAGCTTAAGAACTTTCTGTTTAAGTAATCTCGGGGCAATTTATTTTTGTTTCTACCGAAGCTTGAACAGTAAATGTATAGGGTAAAATATCTGTGCAGCGAAACTAAACATTTGAAAGTCATAGTGTATCAAAGGTGGTTATATTTCCTAAATTAGAAGAGGCCAGGGGTTACCTGGTAAGGTTGCAGAGAGTAAAGGAGGGATAACAAAAAAAGATAATTTACATATGTTGAAATACTATGTCAGTGAAAATTGCACAATGAACTTGTTTACTGCAGCAATTCAGTTTCATTCCCAGCCAGTGTGTAAATACAATAAAAATGTTTATATATTATTTGGTTAAATATATTAGCAAAGGGCATAATTGGTTTTTCTTCAGTTTATTAGAAGATAAAGAAGGAACAAGTGAGTTGGGAGAGGTAATGTAGTGACAAAGGATATATGAAGACTCTGTGCCTTCTTTGGCTCAGTCTTTACTGTGGCAAGATTGGTTTCATGTCTCTGACATATCCTGCGTCCAGTGTGAGTCTCTGGGAATGCAGATGACTGATGGTAGAGGAAGACCAGGGAAGGGATAGCTTAAGCAAACAGGAGAAGCATAAGCCTGTGGGACTGGATGTGTTCAAGGATGCTGAGGGAACAGTCTGAATTTATTGCAAGGCTGCTTTCTGTTATCTCTGAGAGGTTGTAGCCATTTGATGATGTCCCTAATTACTAGAAAATGGCAAACCAATCTACATTCATTAAAGCAAGGGGAAGGATTCTGAGAACTATAGGCCACTCAGTCCAGATTTGGTCCTGAATAAGGTTATGGAGCAAATTCTATTGAGTTGCTGTTTATAGGGACACACAAAAAAATCCCCCAACATGGTGGTTGTAGTGGATACTTTGCATTCAGTATGGGAGAATTGTGTCTGACCAACCTCTGGTTGCCTTCAGGGATGAGATGACTGGCTTAGTGGATGAGAGGAGAGCAGAGGATATTGTTTATTCTGATGGCAACAGAGCCTTGGCCACAGTCTCCCATAGTAGTATTTCTGCAGCCAAAGTGGTAAAAATAGGCTGGACAGATGGAAAACTTGCTGTGCTGCCAAAAGATTATGATCAGTGGTATGGAGTCCTACTGGCATGTGATTATTAGTGGCGTTCCTCAGCAGATGATACGGGGACAAATGCTGATTAATGTCTCTATTAATGAGTGGAGTGGTGGGAACGATGATAAATCCTCATCAAGATTGCAGATGACACCAATGCAGGGACCAATGAATAAGTTGGAGGGAAGGACTGTCATTCAGAGATACTCCAATAACCTCAAGAAACGGGTTGACAGAAATGTCATGGATCTCAGTAGTGGCAGACTGAAGAACATAAGGCTAGGGGAAAGATCTAAATGTCACTTTCAACTTCTTAAAAAGGATTTATAGAGAAGATGGAGCTAGGCTTCTGTCAGAGTTTCACAGCAAAAGGGCAAGAGGCAATGAACAGAGGCTGCAGGAAGGAAAATTGTAATTAGATCTAAGATAAAAAATTCCTCACTGTGAGAATGGTTAAACACTGGACCTCGTTGCCCGGAGAGTTTTGGATTCTCCATTTCCAGAAAAAGTTACATTTAAATTATCCCTGCATTGAGATGGGAGTTGGATACAGACAACTCACGAAGTCTTTCCAACCTGACATATTTAATAATACTGTGAAGACAAGACTGGTGATCACGGAATTCTAGGATCCAAGTTTATAATGTTAGAAAAGGCCTGTTAGATGGTCAAGTCTATCATTTAGCAACTAAAAAAAAAAAAAAAAAAAAAAGATATAATTGCTTGATACAGACATAGGGGAGGTGTCAATTAGACTTTTCTGTTTGTGTGAATGTAGGCCAGGAAGTAGCACAGTTACTGTCCTCCAAAAAAACATTGTAGAGTGTCTTTTGACATTCTACACTTTCAATCTTTGAAAGACAAATTGTAGCAAAGCAGCAAGCCACACACACAGCTTAGCTTTATTTGCAGCATAACTGAGGATGGAGCTCACCCTAATTTATGTCTTGCAGAAAAAATAGAATCTGGACCTTTGGAAGGACTTTGGTAGGAAGCATCAGTAACCCATTTACTGGCTGAAAACTGCAGAAGTTTACTAGTGACTCCTGTCATTGAAACTTCTCAAATCTTCTGTCCTGGAATATTAGCAAATGTTTTCAAATGTTTTCAAATACTTTCTTGTAAGGGTCACAGTTATCTCTAAAGTGCATTGGAGCAATTCTTGTTCTATGTAGTAGTTAACCAATGTGTAGTGATGCTGACTTTGATCAGATATAGACAGTTTCTTACATTTGACTTTCAGGCATAGTTATCTTCTGAATAGCTTAATGCTAATCTCCTGTATGCTATTCATGTCATTGATGCAGGTTTTCTTGTCATAGGTGGGAGTAAGAAAATCAGAGTTTTAAAATCTCTTTCAGGCGTTAGTAAAACTATGGTCATCCTAAGGAAAGAGGAAAGACTTCAATAATTTCAAAGAATTTAGGATGTATTTATAATTATGGTGATAATTTTGTTTCATGCTGTGACATACTCCTTGTGATTTTGGTATGATTTCCCGTGCCTTAGTGTATGGGAGAGCACCTATGTTTGTTGTAGTCACCAAATTTCTTCCTCTTTTAACTCTTGTGATACCAGTTCTCCTGTGATACCAGTGTGTGTAATTGAAATGTACATGTATGGAGAATGTTCTGGCAGATAAACACATCTTCAGGAGCCGAAATATGCTCGTATAGACTCACCTCCTGCTGTGCCGAGGCGTGATTTGTGGTTTGGTACCTTGATTACTTTGCTATCACCCTTAATTTCTGTATTCTGTATGGTCATGCAGACCAAGCGTTACCTCCTGCTCTTACTCTGGTTGGCTAGCTCCTTGACTCCCTGAAGGATGAAGCTGCCCTGCTGATTAATAGCAATGTGCACTTGGCAAGGCGGTTTTATACAAGTTTGTGCATTGGCATTGTCCACTTGGGGTTAACACATGTAGCTTTTTCCAGGCTCTGAAGCAAAACCAGACAGGGAGCTAGTAGATGATAATTTTGCAGTAATGAGTATTTATGGTGATTTGTCCCTTAGCATCACTCTTTAGGGTGTACCACAAGACATGAACATCAATGTGCAGTTGCAAAATAAGTTAATTTAGAAGACATTATATTAATAAAAATTTCTTGTTTATGACAATACTATAGTATTATAGGTCAATATTGCATAAAATCATTGGCTGTACATACACTAACTTGCTCTATAAGACGAAGTTAGAGTTAAATATATTCCTTTTAATTTTTTTTCCTTCAAGAAATAACAATCTATTTATTTGAATAATTTTTGAGAAAATTCAGCACATGATGCAAATATCTGTATCTATTTTCTTTCTGGCATTACAGCCTTAAGCCTAAGGAATTCATAAAAACCTTTTTTTTTTGAAGAACTGTTTCTGCCATGTCTTGCCTTGATTCTACTCACTTTCCAGAGATGAAAATCAATGCTCTAAACCTTTGGGATTTTGTTGGTTTTGGTTTTAAAGGGATGTTTTAACTGTGATAATCACAAAAATAACTAAAGAAGGAGGATTTATGTTGAAAGTTTCTCTTTAAAAGTCAAACATGACTGCAGGAATCTTAATTGATCATTCAGTCTGTACCCATTAAATGGACACTGAAAGGAGAATCCTAATTTTCTAACATTTTGTTAGGATTATTGAGATCTCTTCTTTCCAAGATGGATGCAGGACACTCCATGGCTCAGGAAACTGGTAATGTAACACTGAGTCTATTACTACACAATTCACAGCCTCAAATTCGACGTGGTGATGACTGGAAGTCATTACATCTGACAACTGCTCCATAAATTTACGTCAAAGGGAATGATGATTCCAGTCTGGTTTGTTAAGGGTATCCGTCTGCCTAATAAAATCATCTCTGTTATTGGTTCAGATTTCAAAGACTAAACAGGCACAGAAAACAACTGTTCAGGGAAAGGCTCGAGAGGGTCGTGGGGTTGAGCAAATAAACACTCACATTGTTCCCATCTCCCAGGAGCTTTGGTTCACAGACCTCAGCCACTCTTGATAAACAAACCAAAGGCAGTTTGCTGGGCTGTTTTCCTTGAGAGAGCCCGTGATATTTCCCCACAAATATAAAGATGTTGCGTTCAATCACACCGCACATGAAGTTGGAATTGGGGATCTGTCTCTCCCAAAGGCAATAATTTTCTGATACAGAACTTAAACATTTTTCTGAATCTCACAAAAAGGTTTTCAATCCCTAATTCCCACTGTTGCAATTTAATGTTTATAGGATTACATATTTGGTGTGAGACAATCATTAGTTCCCTGTTTCAGCGGAAAACAAGACACCTGACAAGCTGTCGAAGCCATATCTTTTAGTACACACCCTATGTCTTTTTCTTTCTAAACAAGCAGCATAATAGTGATGAATGTATGGACATGGGCATATAAATGACTAGTTCAAGCCTCTTTCGTGCAACCATGTTAAAAAGCAGGTATGAAATTCAGGAATTTAGGTCAGCTTAACTCCATGCCTGGATAATTATCTAGTTTTATTTCGTTTCCCACTAATATAAACAAAAAAAGAAGCTTTTGGTTTTTTTCTGTCAGTCACAGCGTGTGCAAATTTATCAGTATTTCAGAAACTTATTTTTTGCAAATGACATGAAGTTTTTTTCTTGTAAACTCAGGCTTAGTTTTTTTTCCTTTGCACTGCATTTCCAAGTGAGATTAAACCTGTTATAGCATAAACTGATTGTATCCAAAAGTAATTTCATGTATCAGCTATAGGCCAGTGACTATTCAGCATTTCTTTGAACAGGCCTGACAGGTGTGCAGGTGGTGGTTGCCCTACTAAGTTGCATCTTCTTAAGTCAGTTTACCTGCTGATGTAAACTGATGCCACTCTTTGCAATTCAAGGGTATGTCTGAATTTAGCTACAGATGAGTTATATCAGAATAGCACGTTCCGAATATGCATTCTAGGCATATTCAGACCATGTAATCAAAAGCTGAGGCAAGACCTAAATATGAAAGCTGCAGCCTAGCATCTTCTTAAGTGAGGAAGAAAGTGGTAATGTAGAATTCAAAAATATTTGTTGTGGGTTTGAGATACCTAAGTGTAAGTGTAGTAAAACTCAAATGTTAGATTTGATTTTCCTTGTCCCTCTCCCCTTATGTGCCTGTTTTCCTGTTGCCATGCAGACAAACATCCTCAGTTTTATTAGGATGCCTGTTTATAGGGCCATTCTTTCAACCCGATCAAGGAATTGATTTGGGCTAACAAAAAAAGCAGTCAGGGAAGGCTTTTTCATTTTTAAGAGAGAATCCTCATCAGAAATGTAGCACAGACTAGAAAATGACAGTGCCAGCACAGTAGAAAGCAAAGTACACCATAAGACAGGGGAAGGAATAGTTTAAGCTGCTGTTGTCACTGAACGATTTACATTTGAAACAACAGCTTTAGAGGAGTTCCAATAAACACACAAGAGTGCTTTTTCCAACAAGATGCTAACAGCTGCCCACCAGAGTCCAACAAGTGTAAAAGGAAAAACAAGTAGGTTTACTTATCAGAGATTGAAATTAAGTGGGAAGACTGGGTTGTTAGCAGCCCGATGTCTTTACTTAGAAACCAGCTACACAATATTTTAGAGATGCTGTTTCTAAAGCTTCAGCGTGTGAGTCAAGAAATTTGACTCATAATCTGACATGAAATAAAAAGCAAAGGATATGAGAAAGTGGCAGGCCAGAGGGAGCAGATTTGCTGGCTGTTACCTTGATACCTTTTTTGGCAGGCAATATAGGTTAAAGGATAAAGGATTTTGAGCAGCCAAGAGGGTGCACGAGTGAACCAGGGTCAATATCACAGGAGGAAATAAAAGACGTGCTCTGCCCCAGCGTCTAACACATAAAATTGAATAAGCTGTCAGCTTTATGTAACTATTTACCCTGGGGTGGAAATTAGTAGTTACCTTAGCAACACTAGTATCTGAGACATAGCCATGCTGACTCTGATTTACAGAGATGCATTCACTTTGACAATGTGTTAAGTAATCTTCCTGAATGTTTTACTGTGTTTTTATGACGAATGAGACGCAGTGCAACCGAGAAAAATGTTTTCTCCAGATTTCAGAACACTAGCTGCTAGTCAGACCCTTACCTGGCATAAATCTAAAAGACTTCATTTGCCAATGAATTGATGTTGATTTATTGCAATGGAAGAACCAGTTCATCATTTTGAGCAGCGCCATGGTTTATTACCAGTCACTCTTCTTACTTGTCAGCTAGGAGAGAGTTTGATTTTGTAATATCGTGGTCATGAAAATGGTTAACAACCCTCAGTGCTGCCAAATCTACTGGGGTAATTGAAATGTGCCTTTACCACTAAATTGAGGGTTGACTTAGATTCCTTTCTGTCACAGAATGCTTGAAATATTAAGGACACAACAAAGAAGTCATTACTGAAAGCACAACTTTTTATCAGGAAAGTTCTGAATTTGGGCCTTATGATACTGCATGGTTCATATTGCATGCTAGTTGAGTTATTTAATCCAATAAAGTTGTCAGCAGTCTGAGCTTCCTTATACACACACCACACAACCATCTTCAAAAGATACATTACAGTATATTAAACTTTATTTTAAATATTTCAAGCAAGGGTGAGTCTGTTGTCTTCTAAGCTAAATTGTTATTAGCTCTCAATATATGGAAATTGCTCCTTATTTGGATGCTGAATTTACTAAATTTTTAGCTATTTCACCTCAGGTATTGTGGGTGAATTCTAATACTGAAGATATTCAGGTTACTTTAAAGTATAGGTACTTTGCATGCTCTAGAAAGGGTTATCCTTATTCTTCCCCATAGTAAACAAACCAGACTGAATTTATGGCACACCTTTCTCAGTTATTTTGGGGATCTTCTTAGAACACTACTAAAATCTCACCTTGGAGCACAGGCGACAAATGATGGGGCATGTTCACCTCTTACCACCTGTAGGCATCCTGTCCTCAGAGGCAAAACCACGTTCCTAATGTCGTTTCACTTTTTCATGCCTCCCAGGTTCTACAGCTTATTGGGTGTGAGGAAGCCAGCTATTGATTTTCATTTTGTTCCTCCAGTTATATACTCTTTTTCCACCTGGAAGTCTTGTCCTGTCAGTTTTGAGAACTTGTTCTTTTGGCAAGGATTTCCAGGGACGTGTTAGCTCTATTCTAAATGGATTGAGTGTTTCAGCCATGATGGAAGTGGGTTATGAGGTATGTGCAGAAAGCCATAACACATACCACATGTACAGAAATCTGAGGCGTATGCAGGGGGTGCGTGTTGTGGATGGAAAAAAAAGAAGCAGAGTAACCCCGTTACTAAAATGGGGTGTATAAGCTGTATATATATATATATATTTATATATGGTGTATATAAATCTGTGTATAGGCTACAGAGATACAGGCTGCACTTATAGTGGTGTGCTGTGAGGTTTCAAAAAAGTGCTGGATTCAATGTGCATGCAATTCCTAAACAATATGTATGTGCTGCAGTTTTCCAGGAAAGCTCAGATTAGCATAATATGTATATAAACATTATGAATAACCAAGGAATAACTAATCCATTTAACTGCATCATTGACACCAGAGTTCAAGTCCAAGTTGTTCCCTGCAAAGACTCAACAGACTTACTTTGGTTGAAGTTTTCTGGAGCAAACTCTGGTGCACTGAAGGGCCACACTCTGGAAAGGTTTACCTTTATTCTTCTCCATAATAAACAAACCAGAATGAATTTATGGCATGCCTTTCTCAGTTATTTTGGCGATCTTCTTAGAACTCCACTAAAATCCCACTCCCTTCTTTATTACCAAGTGTATTTCCTTGTGGTTTACCATATTAACACACACTGTTGCTTTCACAACATCCTAAGAAGTCAATTCATACCTTTCTGTAGCAGAAAATTGGGAGGGTGGGTTATTATTCCTTACTATACTGTAACCTTCATGCTATCTGCAAACATCACTAGGCATCACCTAGACTGCTGATAAAATTATTGAATAATTTTGGATGATAGATTTATCCTTACTAGACTTTGCTAATAATGCATTTACACTCTATAATGAATTATGATTTTTAGAGATCTGCCAGTGATTCAGCTCTTATTCCACTTATTGTGCCTTTAATTTTTTGTTAAAAATCTTGCCAAGAAGTTGTTAGAAAGAGGTTAAATACTTTTAAGAAATGTTGTTATATTCCATTGATGGCATTACCATCTAAGCTAGGCATGTTATCATGCCCAGAAAGAGATAACAGAACTGTATCTTTAAATTAAAGAACCACTTCTCATGACTAGCATTAAATTGTCTTGTTTTGATGTCATAGAATCTTGAGGGAACTGGCTTTTATTTTTTGTGTAAGGTTTGAATCAAGACAGTGTTAGTTTAGTACCCCCAGCAATCTGTTTGTCAGAAACCTTTTCTAATCTCCAAATTTTGATCTTTAAAAACTTTTTCAGTTTTTAAACTGAAATTCACATCTTTGATTCAAGTCAAGGTCCCTTGTTTGCAGGATGAACTGTTCAAAACTCTTCGGAAATTTCCTCGAAAACATCCATTCCAGTCAGGTTAAAACATAGTATTTTTAAAAGGGTACAGATACTGCTACTATATCATATTCTCTCATTATGTTAATGATTTTTTTTCCATCCTTGTATTAAACTTGGTGTTCTTGGCATAACATTTTATTACATGTGGAAACCTTCTCTTGGTTTGCACCAAATAAAATTGAAAATTGAGAGGTGTATATATATTTACCACTACTTCTGATTTTTATGTCTATGGTTAATAAGGGCCTAATTTCTCACTGAATGTTTTTTTCCTCTTCCTGATATACAAAAGTTATATCTTTTTCTTTGTTTCATGTTGTTTATAGGGTTTGTTTCTGATTTTTACCTAGGGCTGTAAACTTGGTTATTGTTTTCTAAAACTAAGGGTTTAAAATTAACTTTATGTTAATATAGCAAAAAAAAGTGAAACGTATTTTCAAATTAATGTATTGATTTGTGGTCAATATAATTTTATCAAAACCAATGATTGATCAAATATTTAATATCTGTATTTTCAGTGGGAATTAGAGTTTTAACTAATTAAAATTTTAATGGAATTAATCTGCTCAGTCTGGGATGGAGGAAGGTGTTAGTAATTTCCAGAGTTTTAGTGGGTTTTTTTGTTTATACCTGCCTGTTATTTTTCTTCATACACTTTTCAGTTTATTTTGAATATACTGTCATCTTTTGATATGAAATCTGTGTTTGTTTAGCTTTTACTTATCCTTCATATTTCTATTCCTTGAGTATAGCTAAATGAGGTTCCTGGTTCTGTATGGAACTTCAGTGATTTGTGGGGTTTTTTTAATAGATTCTCAAAAGACTACTAATGATATACAGCATAACTCTGGAGAAATGGTTCTCTTTCCTATCAAGCTATACTGCAAATCAGCTACCACGTGTTAAAGGTGTCAGGAGTTAAGGAAAGACTTCCTAAAAACACAATGAGCTTGAAAGCTAATCTTGGGGAGGGGGGGAAAGGGTTCAGTTTGACAGATGAAACATGGTTTTAATTGCTTTGAGAACTGCAGAAGTGCCCAGAGAATGGATGATCCTGTGAATTCCAGAGCATCTTGCCCCGCAGTGTTGAAAGGGCACAGTACAGGTGCATGAAATAAGGAAGATCATGGGTAAAATAGAGACCTATAACAGCTCTAGAAAACAAAAAAAAAGAAGTCAGAAATAGGTTTTTCTACTTGTAAACACACGGATAACAGTAGCGGTTTGACATCTGAAAATAAAGATTAAAAAAAAGGTGCAAAGGAAGAAAAGCAAACATTTTTTGCATATATTTTTGGATCCTGTGGATTTCTTCCATAACAGTTCCCCTGGAATTGCTTCTCTCCTGATAGGAGGAACTAATCTTTATGTACAGGAGCAGTGCCTGAAGAAATCATTAGGGCAATGAATATTTCAGAATGAGCATGGGGAGCACTTCAGGGAGAAAGGCATATCAGCAGGAAACCTGTTCTGAAGAAGTTTATGGCATTTTAAATCATTTCCTGGCCTCTTTTTTGCATGTAAGAAGATCATTATATTGGCAACATGCATGCATCACAATTTTGAAAGCTGGATTTTTCCCTGCTACAAGGGGAGAGGGTTAACAATAGCTGTGCAAGAAATGTGTTATATTTCTTAATTTATTTGCTGCAATAGTGCTTGGATTCTGCTTTTATTGTTTGTTGGTACCTTTATGATAGGAGTTATGAATGACCAAAGAATCAGCGTAAAAAGTTAGTCCTTGTCAATCCATAGATATGTGGGGTGAGAATATGATACTGGATGCAATGAGAGGTGGAAGTTCGTATCTTGCTGCTGATCCCATGCTTATCCCCTCTGTGGTGACATGTTTCTGGAAAGAACACTGGCTCCTGCTCTGCCTGAGTTCCCATAGAAGTGAAATGAGCTGCTGCCACCAGAACAAACATGTGCCTTGTCTCTATGTAAGGTAGGGGCTCAGAATTCCTGCTGCTTATTCCTTTTGTCCTCAGGACCAAGCACAAGAGGACTACATAATTTTTTTTTCCTCATGGTTTTCCTAGTTAGTGAGGAAAACAAAAGGGAGGAAGAAAGGAGGTAGTCTCAGTTTTCTTGCTGGGGGCTCCCTGCTCGGTGCCATCATGAATAGCAGGCTTTGTTTCAGTTCAGTCACCCCAGGGTTCTGTGCCTGCTCTGGGGGACAAGGACTCATGGACAGACCCCCAGTTCTCACTGCCCAACAGTGACAATGAACACCTGTTTAGTGTTTTGTGTTAAATTCACAAAACTGTGCCATGCCTGGTTGGGATGGAGTTGATTTTCTCCATAACACCCTGTGGTGTTTTACTCACAAAACTGTCTTTATCTCAACGTATGAGTATTCAGCATTTATTCTTGGACTTTTCCCCTCATCCCACTGGAGGTGTGGAAATGAGTGAATGTCTGGTTGGGGGCTTAGCTGCTGGCCAGAGTCAACCCACCACAAAGGCAGGATGTTGCCAAACAGGTGGCCTCAGGAAGACAGCAGCTCCCAGCTTCTGCTAAGCTAGAAACCTCTGCTTCAATGTGTAGATAATATAGTTGTCACAGCTCAAGGCAGCTTGTGTCACAGATCAGGAGCTCCACGGCACAAGGAGCCTCTCATTACAGGGGCTGGGGAGAGAAACTGTCTTGAGATGAAACCTCGCTAAAAAGGTTTTAAAACAAATTTAAAAAGTGAATAGGAATGAATTGCCAGGGCCAGGTGTCATTCACCCATGAATATGAAACTGGTGAACTGCTAACTGTGGTTTGCAATATATTCTTTGTATCGTCCTCAGCACCCGAGGAAAGAAAGTGGTAAGTAGGATAAAAACTTCTTAAAAGAGCTCCAAAGCAATCCTAGTTAATATAAACAAGTAAATCAGATTTCCATGAGAATAAAATTGATAGGAGCTATAAAATGAAGAGAATTAATTAGCAGACCCATGAATAAATATGATGCAGTAAATGAAAGTGAATAGTTTTTTTGTAAGAGGAAGCCATTTCTCCCTCCATGTGACAGATACAGGTGATACAGTCAGTGTCATTTACCTACTTATGTAAAATAGCCCTAAAACAGAGGGTTTACTGAAAAACAGGAACTTATCAATAAGAAGTGTCTTTGCTGACTGATAAATCATTAAGAGATTAAGCTTTATAATGGAACTTCATTATCAGTGAAGTCCCAGGTCATCTGTTTGGGACTTACAGTGCTTTATATAAAAACATATTTTCAACTTGGAGAAAAGGGTGAATTGGAAAGTTAAACATGATGATACCAAGCAGACTGTAGAGATGGTTTCTGTGGTGAACAATTAGATAACAGTGTCAAGAAACAATGTTGATCCAAGCTAAGTAGTAGATATTCTCAGTGTATGCTTCTTCATGTGGTTTTTTGGTAAGCATAAATTGGGGTGAGCATTGTCACATATTTCTGTGGGTTGTCTGCACACAAATGAGTTCAAAAAGGACCAGGACACTGCCAAATGTTAACCTTAGAGGATCTGCATTCATCTTTAGTCTTTAAAAATCTGTATGTTATATCCAGGCCTGAGTGACTCAGCATAAGTATCGTAAGGATCAATTTAAAGCTACCTCACTTAAACATTTCTGATATAACTGCAAGTACACACTGGAACTCCTCCTACATTCATGCCAAACTTAGTGGAGAGCTGGGGACAGAGTGACACAAATTACCAGGTTAGCTAAAGCATTATTTTCCAGTGAAACAATACTTCACCTGGGAAACGGGAAAAAAATGAGTGGTACAAAAACCTGTGCTCTTGGTATTTACTGAATGTTAGATCAGCAGGCATTTGTTAATCAGTACCAAGAATAGATGGTCACAGAGGCTAAATTTGTCATGTCCACCTGTGTCTCCAGACTGGTGGTTGGGAACACTGGGATGTGGGAAAGCATATTTTGCAATTTCCTTTAGCTGTAACAATCTCTATGAGAAAAAGAAGGCTTGTCTTGACAAGGTCTGCTGTAGTGGGCATACAATCCTAATCATACCTAATATTAATATTATATATGTTCTATGTATTATTTTACTGCGGCATATATATAATTTTTTAAAAAGAAAATTTGCTTTACTTAATGGTATATGTATATATTAATCTTGGCAGGAAAAGTGGGAATAAACTATATTAGTTTATTTCTAAACTAATATAGAAAAGGACTAGATTTCTAACCTGCAGGAAGGGATAAAGGCCAAGACTTGCTAAAGAAGTAACCTAAGAGGAGCTCCCTAGGCTGTAATTAGGCATCTGTCTTGCACTTTTCTGTAGTGCAAGACACCTACAACAAACCATGTTGAGAATCTGGTTGTTCATCACACTTCAAGGCAAACAAGTGTCTAAATATGGCCTTTTGTATCCCAGCTTGAGGAAGATATATTTAAAATACAACACCCTTTGTAAGAATTTTCTAGCAACAATTGATTCTGGTGGTATCTCTCATGATTTTGACTGGAAAAAAAAGAAAAAGTTATATTTTGAAACATCTGAAAATAAAAAGTGTACTGAAAAAAATCTCATTTTTAAAACTATCGTGTTCTCTTTTTCTCTTCTCTCTCTTTCTGTCTTAGAAACACATTTCAACCTTTAAAGGACTCGTGAAAATATACGTTCAGCCTTGCTTTTCTACGTTTAGATCAAGTGATGGCGCCAAGATGTATCCTTCTGTGGCAAATAATTCACAGATTCCAACTCTTTGGAGAACCCAAAAACTTATGCCACTGTACCTTCAGCAGTATTTCCCTGGACCGTGGATTAAGTTTGCTGAAGCAAAAAAATGACGATCTGTCTGATCTGTTCCAACAGCACTGCCAGACAAAGGTGATTCATCAGTGTTCCCTCTCTAATAGTAACTATCTCAAGTGGGCAGTAAAGAATGACCAAACTGACTATCAGATGGGAAAGAGCAGAAGTTGGAGCAGTATCTTCCTTGCTCACTTTGTACTTGATTGTGTATCCATGCATTCTCATCTAGAGTTGCACGGGTTGCTCGAGCATTTAATTGCTTGAATCTCAATGAGCTGAAACTGCTTGGTTCAGGAGATAGCACAGTAAAAGTGTTCTCCTGAGGTGGCTATATCGTTTTTTTAAGCTTTACCGATGAGCTAGAAATAGGCACAGATTTTAAATGTTGCCAATGACTGTATTCAAACAGCACGGAAAACATGAGCCTGCATTTTCTGCTGCACCCATGTTCCGTCAGGAACAGCAAAAGGAGGAGTGTGGGCTTCCCAGGGAGCTGCCTAATTATCTGGCTGACTACACACCAGCTTTGGCCCTGTCATAGCCACTGTGATAAACTGTACCAGTTGATAGTGTCCCAAAAGGGGGACAGTCTGGTGCTGAGCCCTCCCACTCCTGTATCACTGAGTAACTAGGTTAAGGAATGGGGGGACTGACTTCACGTTAGCTCAAGTTTTTCAACTCCTGAAGTACACAGACTGTAGGTGTCTTGCCAATATCAAGGTGCCAAGAAGGATCAGACTAGCCAAGAGACTCGGGGAAGAGGGAAATGTAAAAATAGTACAAACTTGGATTGTGCTTTTCTCACATATTTGAGGAGAAGTGGATGTCTTCCAGCTCCGTGTATGAATGGTGTCACTGGGGTATCTGGTATCCAACTAAGCATGCAGCTACCATGTGTCAGTATTTATAAATGAGGCAATTCTTTCTCAAATTTGCTACTTCACAGGGCTTGTGTGGATTTTTTTTAGTTGTTTGTTTGGTTTTTATTTTTAAACTAGTTTTTCCCATAGAGTTTGCATGAGAGGGGAAAGGTTTCTCATGCAGTAGAAGAAAAAGTGCATGGACTTTGGATACAAATCAGACTGGAGAAAAACATCACCAAAGAAATCCAGATAGTCAGTGACTCATGTGAAATACAGCTTGGCATTTGAGAATGCAAGATGATTCGTGGGATGTGGCTAAAACAACTCTCAATTTTCTATGTCTCTTTATAGAGAAGGCTGTCAAATCTGGAACAGAACACATGATTTATTTTTATTTCAGGGTAAAAATTGTCTTTTTGATTTTCAGTCTGCAAAAGATAAGCACTTGCCAGCGCACATTTATAAGCAGCCAAAAAAAGAGAGCATACTTGGGCCAAGCAAGAGCAGAACTAGAGTTACAGACCCAGATTTTTCTCCACAGCACAACTTATAATATGTTCACTGTGTTAAATGGCCTAACTTTGTGTTTTTCACTAGTTTAAGTAAGTAAAGGTTATACTGTTGGAATCCTTATGTTCTGACTTTGGTAAGTAGAATAGGAATAAGAATTCTCCCCTTATAGATGAATAATTCTCTTCAGACTTTCACTTAATTATGCACTATGAACTATATAAATATGACCCTTTTGCCAGCTGGGGGATAATCTGAGCTTCAGTTTAACAAGCCTTATTTATAGCATGGGATTCTTTCACTTTAAGTGTTCAGTTTTCTGGGATTAACTTCTGCCTGAGAAAAAGAATGTTCTGATTGGGTTTTCATCTGAAAAGGAGGTAAATGATAATCAGTGGTAGATTTGAAGAATGGTAAAAAGTAACAACACAAGATCTGACCTTCCTGCACATTGCTATCATTTCTCCTGGGGACAGAGGGGTGGGTAGGAGAAGGCAGAAATAGAGAAAAAGTTGTGTTAAGCCTCATTCTTGTTATAATTGCCTCTTAAGGTCACTTCTCTACTGTTAAGGTTTGTGTGCTGCCTCTTCCTCCAAGCTCTGCTTAAATTCCTAGTTTAACTATCCGTGCCTTTCTTTTGGTTACCAGTGATTTGATTGTGCTAGTAGCATTATTTTACTGTCATAGAACTCTACATGGAAGTGATAATACCGTGCAGTACAACTTTACTTTGCTTAGAAGTTACCTGTTTCCTTAATACACTCACTTTCACTCACAGTACTCCTTTGGAAAGACAAATGCCATAATACATGGATAATAAGAGGCTAGACTAATTCTATCATGTCAGTGCTTTCTTAATCTGCCTCTAATCAGATTAAACACCTTATTTAGAGGTTATTGACATCGCAGATTGCAGAACTCCAAGGGAGATATTACAGTGTATCATGTAGTAGGAATTGTGATTTTACTGGCCACTTGTAACTTAAAATATTTTGCAGAGTGTATCCAAAGGTGTATTTTAGCTCAAGCTAAAATGAAAGTTGCCATCTGTTAAGATATTGGCTGTAGTGGCTCATTTATTTTTTCAAGAGAGGAGTAAGTAAAAGAAAGCATTTTCTTAAAGATTTCTGATAAATTTTTGACCACTGTAATACTTGTGTGTGTGTGTGTGTTTATATATATCTGCACCAAATCCATATACTCTGCTATTTTTACTTAAAGGTGAGGGAACTATTTTCTTAAGAACTTTCTGCAACCAAGAGGTGCACAATGAGTTGCACTATAAATAACAGTGAATCAGCACAAAATCAGTCCATTAATTAGAGAACCCACAAGCTGTTTTTCTTTATTTCAATATCATCTGTAGTCACAATGGTTTTGGTATAGTTATTGGCAATAGCCAACATGCAGGAGGACCAGTTTTAACTTGGAATTTCTGTTTTGTAGCCAACCCTGACTCACAAAATGTGATTTGCACCTAATAATAATGGACTTTGATCACAGGCTGATAGTGTGTTTCTAATGAGATTTTATGAAATAAACCCACAAATGATTCTTCAGGATGTATCAGGAAAAGTCTTCTAGTGAAGATGAAGAAACTCTAATTACAAAATTACATCAGCGATTGTGCCCAAGTTTTATTTTTATCTCTGTTCCAAAATATATTTGAATAATTATCAGTAGCTTTAAAAGCTGTTCTCGTTTCATGATTTTGTTAATTCTCTTCCATACATTTTTTTTCTTCTTGATCAGAACAATATATTTTTAAGGCACTTGATTTGACAGTGTGTATTTCTGATGATGCCAGTCAGTTCTGAACAGAAATTAAATTGTGACCTTGAGTGTGGAAGCTTATGACTGCCTTGTACTTAGTCTTTGCCTACATCAGCAGCAGTTGGCACGTCACAGGTAGTGCCTATTCCCTCTTGAGTGTGTTTTGGCAAAAGAAGTCATCACAAAGCATTTGTATTCTCACTTTTATATATTCTGTCAAGAGCTGTATTTAATTTTTAACTTAAAGTAACTCTTGCTCTCGTCTTCAAACATAAGACCAAATTTATCTTGAGTGAAATGCCTACTAAATTTGTTTTACTGTGGGTAAGTTTATTTCCCTGTGTCAGGTTTCAGCCTAAAGCAATTGCTTCTGAAAGTTTATTTTGTGATGTCTTATATGTGTTTGCAGAAATGTTTCTCTCCTTAAATGCTGCCAAACATCTGTTGTACAACACATACGGTACAATACCATTAAAAGGTAGACTATGTGATTTTGAGATGTCAGTGTATTATTGATGATAGAACAATGGAAGAGATTAATTTAGCATTAGAATGTAATGCTGTTCTTTATGTCTCTCAGACCCACACAAAGTACTGAATCAGATTTTTTCCATTATTAGCACTATAAATTTTATATCTGCACAAAATGTACTTGTATAATATGCATCAATCACAGATGTTGTAACCTGAGAAATAATAGTGCTAACCTGCTTTGGAGAACAGGGCTACTATTTGGTAATTTGTGTTCTTTAATACCGTTCCAGAATTTGGGATGTTTTTACCTTTTAGGTTTTGTTCTTAAGCTGCAAACAGGAGGGGGAAGAAAGGAAGAGAACAGGAGCAAGAAAAGATAGAAATTATTGGACTCATATCAAATGCCAGGCTAAGAAAATCTCTCAGTTAATTGTTTGTAAGATGGACGAGCTACAGGATGGTAAACTAATTAGGAAATAAATCACACCACGTGATAGGATAGTTGCTGCAAAAAATTGTATCTAACCTTTATTACCAAATGCTTTCTGCACTACAGATCAAACTTAACATTTAAATTCAACCTGCTGACTGCCCTGCCAGAAGCCCAATTCTGTTTCCAAAACTTTGCACATCCTTATTAAAATGAGAGTTTCTAACACTATAATTTTTTCTCTTTTGCTTTCTTTCATTTACATAGTTTCATTTATATGCCAATTACAGTTCTCCTGCTGGTTTAGATGGGACACAGGTAGAACCCCAGTATCAAGCATCCACTGATTCCTCACGAATGGCTTTCACCTTGCATGTTATCTGTACCTTTTTATTGTTTTTCAAGTTGTGCATTCTTCTTATGGTGGTCAAAATTGTCCATCATGGACTCATGAACGCTGCTACTTTTTACAGCCAGTGGTCTGTTCCCACGTCCCACTCAGTTCTGATTCTTCAACCCAAAGAATCAGGTAAGCATTAGAATTTAGATTTGTAGACAGATGTAGCAAGATGGCTCCCTTAATTGCATGAAAAAATGATAGACTATGTTTTCAATTCTTGTTTTAAAGTTTTTTAGAGAGAGGACAAGGTAGTGAAGAGACTTTTAAACTGAATGTGTACTAAGTTCACTTAACCCACAGATACAAAGTACTGCAGCTGAAGCATTATAGTTGTCACAGGAACATTTGGTTTGCTATTGATTATTTGAGAAAATAACTCCAAAATCCTGTTGACAATTTCAGACTTCAAAATAACCATTTTATTCTGTGATTCTTGTTGCATGCATTCATTTGTACTGGTCAGTAATTAACAAACTGTCACCCTTTATTTGTGATATTAGAGGTGTTATTTTTTTAACCTCTGTTGTTGTTCACACTGTGAGGAGAGATCAACATTCGAAAGCAAAAATATAATCCGCACTGAGGAGACCTCTTTTTATCCTGTTGAAAACAAAAATGCTTGAAATCCTTTTAATATGTCTGTCTTTACCTTGTGCTCCCTCAAAACTATTCACCACATGTCGCTGAGTATTCTGGGCTTGGACTTCTGATCCTCCTGATGATGATGAAGGCTTTTTCCTTACTCTTCTCTCTGTGATTTCAGTAAACTTCCCTATTATTTTCTTTTTAGGCTGAAGCTGTTGTGGAAGCTGCTGTCTAACTGTGTTCATGTTTCACATCTGATGGATTCAGTTTGTCTGCACTCCTCAGACTTCTTTCTAGAAGACAGAGTACATTCTTTCCAATTTATTGTAATTCCTGGTAAGAGCAATGCATTCTAGGAAATTTCCTCATTGTTGTGGTGTTTCAGAAATATCTCTAAAGGAGAGGAGGTGTTAGAAATTGTTTTTATTGTGTCAGTGTTGATCATGCTTCTGTAGCCAAAAATATTTCAAGCTCTTGAAGGACATCTGTTCTTAAAGACCATCTTATACCTGATGTCACTCTTACAGCACCTATAATTTTCTTGGTAAGTAAAAAGACTTGATTTTTAAAGCAGTATTCCTGGAATATTAACAGGCATGCATTTCTTTTGCCTTTTTTAACAAAACCAGGCATTTCTGCTACTGATTAATGTCATCAGCAAAGTGAAGGTCATTCAAATGGGTTATGCCCATTTATGATTATCTTTCTCTTGATTCCAACAATAAATAATGCAAAAATAGCAGGGCATAACAAAGCCTTGTTTTATTCTTTAGCTTCCTCTGCTAATTCTCGTATGCTGATCATCACCTCTGTATAATCAGTATGATCATAAAGAACTTGGAGCATTTTGATTATGTTGTCCTAGCACTTCCTAGTATGTTTTTCTTTTCAAAAAGTTATTTCTCAGAAGATGTTTTGGATAGAAATATCTTCTGACATAAAAATTATTTATCATCCTGCAGTTAATCGAGACATTTAATATTTTTCTTTTAGGGGGGTTATTTTTCAAACCTGTAAAACTCAAACTTTTTGTTTGTTTGTTTTAGCAAACAAAAATATATAAAGAAATAATTCCCTTTTACATATCATATGGCTGGAAAGAAAAATTATACAAACATATAATTACTAGTTCTTTGTAAAATGGAGAAGAGAGACCTCTACAGTAAGTAGAATTATCTCCTTATTAAATATGAGTGACTATTGCTGGAAATTTTCCCCAAAAGGAATGCGTGTAGACTCCTATAACTTCTGTTCTCCAGCCTGCTGTCACTGAGATTGTCAGAGTCACAAAATGCATACAACATCTCCAGCAATGTCATACCTCTGGCCTACATGTGCTGCAGTGTTTGACTTTGTCCTCTTCAGGGTACCTGTCATCTACAAAGCAGACAGCCTGCAGCTCCCACAATCTGGCCCTTTTTGGATCTTGGCAGAACACTGAGAGAGCAACTTATTCACAGGATGTACTTGTCATCATCACCAATGCTTCGTTTCTTGTGTTTTCACAGCATTGCAGGGAATGACAGAATGGATTATTTGATAATTCGAAATAGACATTAGGATATATTTTTTGGAGGTGTTTCACACATCTCCTTCCTTATCTGTAAGTATCTGGAAAAAAAAGGATTCAGCTGACTTCTAGCTCTGCTTTCCTCTTCACCTTTCCTAGAGTTCTGCTCTTTAAGCCTTAGCATCAATTTTTGCAGCTAGCAGAAAAGATACTTTCAGACCTTAAGCAAGTCAAGTCCAGTTGAAAAATACAGGACAATACTGCAAAAAAAAAGGATTTATTTTAAGTTTCATAAAAGCCAATACAAGTATTATTTGAAGAAAATGTTGAAAACTTACAAATACTAGTCCTATGGGAAAACATTTTGGCATATCAGAATTCATTCTACTGAAGGTGTGATATGATACTATAAGTATATGTCTAATGCCTATGTTGTGATAAGACCATTGTCAATGATTAAAATGTACTTAATAATTATTCAATAAGAACGGATTGGCAAACATGGTTTAACAAGCCACAAATATACATGTAAAGTCAAATCACTCCTTTCTTTTTTCTCTGAGTGAAAGTCTTCATGATATCATAATGTTGCAAAACTAGAGACAAGAACTTGGTTCACTGATCTGTTACAAGAAGTATATATTTTTATATTTGTATATATATAGGGTATATTTTACATGTATGATACACAGGGAAAAATATTTTTGCATTCTAGTTTTCTAAGTGTTTATTAAAAACAAGATCTTGACTGCGGATTCAGTAATATAAACAGGAAATCTGCTAAGTGGAAGCAATATGCCTAATACCAGTATATAGTTGTTTCCCTGACAATGGAAAAATGAGCTTCACTAGTACAAAGCTTCTTCGTAACAATTTCACAGCAACAAGAAAGTTGAGGGACAATTTTAAAAAATACAGGAGATTTGAAAGGCGTAGCTTTTGCCAAAGAGGCTTGTGAAAACAACTTTATACAGAAACTGCACTGAGACTTTTCCTCTACATCAAATCAATCATATATAGATGTTTGTAGAAAGAATTATTCAGATTCCCAAAGGAATTTAAGCGTATAATGATTCTGAGGAACACCAACGGAGATTTTCAAGGATCTTTAACAAGTTAGGAACTTAGCTCCCATGGCTTAATCTGTTTAGTCAATTCTGGAAAAAAAAAAAAAGGGCTGTTTTAAAGACTTAACAAAAAAAAAATCTATAAAATTACTGTTAATGGTTACACTAATGCCATATTTTTCTAGAAAACCATTTTTCCAAGGTAAAAGTGGTCTAAACTGCAACTCATAGAAGATTGACTTATGTGGTTTAAGGACTGCATTGCACTTAATCATATATGAATTTGATAATTTCAGTAATGAAAACACAAAATTAAAAAACCTGTAGAAGAGGTCATAAAAAATGAAGTTTATTCTGAAACTCGGAATAAATTTTTTTGTACTACTGAACCAAGCAAACCAGTCTGAACATGATACTTTTATCTCTAGAACAGAGACTTTAAAAGCAAAAATGGTTTATTTCACTCAGCAGTTTAACTCAGTTCAAAGACCCACACGATTAAGCTTCTTGCAGAGCTCTGCTGCAACCAGATACTGACAGATGAAACAAGTCTTTTCATTTTAACTTCATTACCTGCCATAGTAGTCAGTTATGCCTGATCATGTAAAAATATATCATAATTTTTATTGAAGCCCATAATTTAATGTCAAGATGTTAACCTTTCCCTATATTATTATTTTCTTCTTACAATTTTTTTAGCATATGGCTCTTAACTCTTTCAGCTAAACCCCTCATGTTTTAACTGCAGTTGCCCAGAATAAAATTGCTATTTCTCATAAAGATTACATTCATTTTACCTTTTTGAAAAGCTTCTTGAACTTTAGAACTGCCCTCAGCTTTCTTCAGTAGATGATTTTTTTCACTTATTTTTCTACCTTCCATTTCTAAGTTTCAAGGCTACAATTAAAAGTCAGTTTGTTTTGGATTTTACCAGTCAGAAGCAAACAGGAAACTCATAAAAGACATGGAGTCAGTCTAATATGTTTAGAAACTGTGCAATAAGCCTGGTATTTTCATTCTATAGAGGAAACCCAAGACTTTGATGGATTGGCAGGAAGAATTACCAATACTCTTTCTGCTGTTAAGATTCACTAGAGAGGTATAAATGTTAAACAGAGGGTTAAACAGAAGGTGGAGATTTGAGATAATTTTTCAACAGGTTTTATATAAATTTGTCAAAAATAAGTTCTCCAGAAGGTATTTGGCTTGCATTTATAACACTAGGAATCCAGTCACTACTTTCATATGAAGGCAATAAAGATGGAAAATGAAGGCAAAATTGCATATTACATTACGATCCAATTTGTAAACATCAAACTATCCATGCCAGTTCCTTACTTGACAGTCCTTTTGTGTGCAGTTGACTCATTCTTACCTTTGGACTACTCTGTATTTTACACTTTGAATTAATAGAGCTTTTCAATTTAGCAACTCAAATTAAACTTTCAATTTAACAACTTACTGCAATAACTTTTGCTAGATGTAAGAAAGCAACTTACTTGACCAAAAGACTCCAGCTGTTAAGAAAATAAGAACCTGGCAATATTTTGGGATACTGGCTACAGTTCAATAGCTACTTATATAGAATATAGTCTAGCCTGTTACATGATACTTTTGGTATTTTTCTTGCACATATAATCATGAATGCTATAAGCTCACTGGGTGGTGATAATCTATTCTAAATATGGCAAGACAATTTTTTTTAAACCCACAAAGAGTTGTATTTAATATTTTTATCTCCCCAAGGCTATGCTAAGAACAGAAATTAGTGCATGATCTCAGACAAATTGCATTAAACCAAATGGGATCTTGAATAAAAATAATATTATTTAAGTTATAAAATATTCTACTTGAAACTATTTAATCCAAATGACATATTTTTAGCACTGCCAAGAGCAGTATATTTGCAACTACATTACAGAATTCCCGTTTAAAGCCGAATAAAAGGCAATTGCACCACTGCTTTTATAGAGATTACATTTATATACCTGTGTATGCATGTATGTATCTTTATGGTATTCTCATTCTGATGTACAGCTGTCTGCATGCATAAGAAGCAAGGGCAAGGAGGACTTGCATCAGTATTTGGGAAGATGAGAGTATGCCAGTTGTGTCCATCAGAAGATAATAGACTGACATGGGAGGTGTGACTGGGAGCTGATCCATAGGACCTGTGGCAGGAGCACACCAAAAGTGGCAGGCACAAGGCACCAGGGGCACACTCAGAACTGTGGCCTTCACCACACCACGCTTACAGTAATACAGATGTCTCTTAACACTAAACCCAGAAACTTATTTAGTTCTGAAGACACTGTCACGTAGCAAAACTTTTGGTGGCTCCCTCGTGCGAGTTGAAATATGTATTTATGAGTGGCAAAATTTTCATAGAATCACAGAATACACTGAGTTGAAAGGGACCTACCAGGATCATCGAGTTCATCTCCTGGCCCTGCACAGGACCATCCTCTACAGTCACACCATGTGCCTGAGAGTGTTGTCCAAACACCTCTTGAACTCTGTCAGTCTTGGTGCTGTGACCGCTTCCCTGGGGAGCCTGCTCCAGTGCCCAACCACCCCCTGGGTGAAAATATTTTCCTGATAAACGACCTAAACCTCCCCTGGCTCAGCTCCAGCCTGGATTCCTGTCACTGGTCACAAGAGTGAAGAGGTTGCTACCTGCTCCTCTGCTTCCCCTGATGAGGATGTTGAAGACTGCAGTGAGGTTTCCCCTCAGTCTCCTCTTCTCCAGGCTGAACAGATCAAGTGCCATCAGCCACCCTTCATACAGTTTCCCCTCCAGACTCTTCACCACCTTCATGGCTCTCCTTTGGACACTTTCCAAAGGCTTCATGCCTTTTCTATGTTGTGGTACCAAAACTGCCCACAGTACTCAAGGTGAGGATGCACCAGTGCAGAGCAGAGCGGGACAATCACCTCCTTTATCTCTTTTATGATGGAGAAGTCTGGTAAGAAAATTCCAGGATATACAAACCAAATATATATAGAAAATGACTGCTCTTCCTTAGTGTGTGTAGGAGACTCATCAGAAAATGACAGCTCTGTCTTAATTTCCATTATGCTGAGACCCTTCTACAGTCTCTGTCAAAGGGAAAGAACCTGAACAACGGCCTAGGAAAAAACTCCTCAATTTCTTGTACAACAAGCTTCCCACTCAGTAAAGTACATAATGATGAAAACCCACATGAAAATGCTTCAATTTAAACACTACAGATGATTCTGTATGACCTCAGTGCAGATGAAGTGCAGAAATATTTTGAAGTCAGTTTAAGCCCTTTTTACAGGAATCAAAATAAACTACAAAAGCGCCAATCAACCACAATAATATATTTTTCTTTTAAAAAAATAGAGAGCTTTTCCCCCATACTACCCATGTGGGGTTTTTTTCCAAGATTATGTTTTCCCTGAAAAAAAAAAAAAAGTCTTTTTTAACCATTTCAAAAGTTTCCAGTATGTGGTAGTAACAGCATGAGAAATAGCATAAGTACAGAGAATTTAGCAGCCTTTTTTATTTGGGTTTTTCTGGTGTTTTTGGTTGGTTGGTTTAGTTTGGTTGGGGGGTCTTTTAGGGTTTTTTGTTAGTAAGTCATGTGAAGCAAAGGAACTAAAGATCTGCTTTTGTTTGTTGACATAGATAAACTTCCATTAATATGAAAGTAGGTAGAGTTAAGCCAAAGCTGAATATACAATGAACAGGAACAGGGCCAGCTCAAGGTTGAGGTAGGATTATCTCACTAGTTTGATCCAAAATCAAACCAGTGACATTGTTTTTATAGAGTTGTGTGCTTCACAAATTAAATATTGTTTCAAAAGTGGTCATTGTCAAAGAACAGTATAAAAGGGAAGAATAAAGTACAAGAAACTTATAACAGGTTTAGTGTATTGCATATATAGATATTCTGTCTTATGTTTCTCCCATATAATCTACTGAATGCAAACCAGTGCAGAATTTGGTTCTCTGGTTACAGTTTCTGGGACCTGGAGCCCCATTTACAGTTTCTGTACACAACAATTTTTGCAGTGTGCAGCCTTCTAATCAGCCAAGACCCTGCTGACACTTAGGAAATGACTATCCAGATTTTTTTTTCCTGACTTGCTTCACAGAAGAATTTCAGCATTATTCTTAACTGTGCATATTACCCAAAATAGTTCTGGAAATACATGTTGATCATTTAAGAAAAGTGGTTTTTAACTGCTACCAATGCTAAGGCAATTTCAATAGCTGAATTGCATCAAATGATACCATACCTTCACTTCTATGTAGTTCATTTTAATTTCTTATCACCAGCCATCTCAGTCATTTTCCAGGAAAAAAAATATTTTCTTAAATTACACGTTTAAAGCTTTGTAAAGAACCACAGCAAACATCTATAACTTAATGGTCATAAGGGTTATAAATAGATTAACTTTTAGCCTTTACTGTTTTCTTGTTCGGACATGCTGAATTGTTTTTAGGATATTAAGTTTCATGGATTCATGTTGTGTTGCTTTAATTGTGTTCATTTTAATTTTATCAGTCATTTTGAGACAAGATAAAAAAAAGATGAGGGGAAAGTGACTATACAGTACATTGGTTGTTTGCTTTTCAGTTTGTCTCTACCTCTTGAAATGATTATGAGACTGTATATACAAAATTTTCATAATGTTTTTCCATCTCAGAAATTCTACTCAGCAATTAACTTGTCTTTATTTGTTTCTACAGGTTGCTGCTTATTGTTCTGGTAGTGGTTTTTTATTGACTTAATGCACAAAGTGTTCAGGAGGCCAAGATTTTTGACTTTAAGTAAGTTAGATGTCATAGTAGGATGGGAAAGGATGGGGGACTTTTAGTTGCCAGCCAATTACTTGGGCAGCACAGATGGCTTGTCTGCTTATTAGTCATTGTCTGACAAGTCAGAGGTCAAAATGGGAAAAATTTTAAGTGAAGATTTGGATTATTTATTTAAGATAAATTCAACAAAATGTTTTCCTTAAAATGTTGGAAGTACCTTTTTTAAAAACAAAATTGTGAGAAATGTGGCAAGGGTAAATGAAAGATTGAATGGGAATTAATTATTGTACTGGCCAGCATCACGTAAACTCATTAGAACAACTGCCATAGAAAATTACATGGGTTTACCTTTCTTTTCCTTTATAAAGTAGCCAGTACTTGATGCCTTTGTATTTCCATTAGGATAATGCACTATGGGTCAGTCATCTTCGGATATAAATGAGTGTAATCTATAATAATGCAGAGGAAGCTGAACATAGTAGGAACAAAATTCAGGCTTTTCCATTGAATTGTCTGCTTCTTAACTTTGCTGGAGTGATTCAAGCTGCTTGTTTCTTCTGTCCTTCTCCTTATCTCTGGTTGCTTCATGCAGTTGTTAATGCACTTCTAGTTATTAGTATGCTGACTTTTGTATTTGTAGACTATCTTAAAATAATTCCTTGGTCCTTGCTCCTAATTTCTAACAAACTTGCAGCCTCATACAGTAGCCTTCTGTTCTTAAATTTATTGTTAGAAGAACTGCAATTGCCTAGACTTAACTAAACTTGGATGAAAGGGTGTGGCATGCTTATTGAATTTAAGTAGATTTGTGATGGAACAAACACATACATGGGAGGAAAATTAGGGAGAAAAATGTCAATAGCATGGAAACATTCTTGGAATGAAATTATAATTTAGTTTTGCTTCAAAATGACTATTTCAGGAGTTTGTTTTCTGTTTTTCAAAATAAATGGTATAATGGTTAAACGACAAAATTCATCAATTTTGAAGTACTGATGAAATTTAAACTGAATTATGAAACAACTTGCTTTATTGAGTAATTTTGAACTTAAGAGTGAAAATTTATAAATTATGCCAAATGTCATGCTGTCAGAACTGCTTTTTCCACAGTGCCAGCAACATCTTTCTCTCTTGAGTACATCTTCTTAGTCTTATTATCTCTTTCTCTTGGCAATGAAACTTTGAACCAATTAATGACTTAGAATCACTTTATTACCAATGAGGGATCTTGTCAAATACATTTTGGAAAAGCTGAATAGAGAACAGGCTAATTAAATAACCTTTGTAATGATTCTAAGAATTCCTACCTTTTTTTCATGAGCTCCCTCACCTGATCCTATAGGTGTTAGTGTTCTGTGTATCCTTCACATTCAGAATTTGTGTAGATCTTTCAGGACTTTACACAGGATCAATTTTGAAAGTTAGTTGTCTGTTGTGATGGACTGACCTTGGTTAAGGGACAAACACCCACCCAGCCACTCTCTCACTTCCCCCTCTCAGCAGGACAGGGGGAGAAGGAAGAGTGGCAAAGCTCATGGGTCAGGGTAAGAACGGACCATCCATCAATTGGCCACAGGTAAAACAGACTCAGCTTGGGGAATTTTTTATTTATTTTTTTTTTTGCCAATTAAGTTGGATTTGGATGGTCAGAAATAAAGACAACAACAAAAATACCTGCCCCACCCCTTATTCCCAGGCACTTCATTCTCTGCTGCTCTGCTTTCTCCTACTGAGCCATGGAAGAGGGATGGGGAATGGGTGTTGCAGTGGATTCATAAGAGCTCCTCTCTGCTGCTCCTTCTGTTTTCCCCAGCTCCAGCATGGGTCCTTCTCACAGCCTGCAATTTTCCAGGATAAACCTGCTTCAGTTCCTTCAGGCCACAGTTCCTTTGGTTCACACCCACCTGCTCCACCACAGGGTCCTCCATGGTTGCAGCGTGTTGATCTGCTCCGCAGGCTGCTCCTGGAGCACCTCCTCCTTCTCTCGCCTTGGGGCTCACGGGGCTGTTTCTCACACCATTTTTGTTCCCTTTTCTCTCTATCTAGCATTTTCTCCTCTTTCTTTACTGTGCTTTCCCAGCAGTGCCACCAGTCTGGCTGATGGACTCAGCTGTGTCCCATGACAGATCCATCGTGGGTCTGGCTGTGCCCAGGACAGGGTAACCCCTAAACTTTTCTCACAGAGGAGCAGCCCCCCCATGCTGCCAACACCTTGACACAGACACCCCACATTTCGTCCCTTTTTTCTTGTAGTACTTTCAAGGTTTTGCAGATGCTGCTGGCTTTTCCACTTCAAATCTCACATTTACTTGCAATCCATCAATAACCTAATTTAACATTGAATCTTAGTGATTAAGTGAAAATGTGCTCTTTGAAGCTTGTACTCATGGGAGGTGGGGAATTTGCTTCACGTGTGACAAGCTGTATGAGCTGCATAATATCATTTACTATCCTTCTTCACTGGTCGGGATAACTCCTTGTTCTCCTTACTCTGGAAAACAATCCAGGAGTTTATAAGCTTTGTTATGACCACCGCTCATCACTATTACTTTAAAAGTGATGAGGCTTGCCTTTTTTTTTCTTTTTTTTTTTTAATAAACATAGTAAACAATTGACTCAAGCTCTGATACCCATGAACTCTTATGCTGGACAGGTGGGAATGAAAATTACATTGTCTTTGAGGATGCTACATGTCATGCCTTGCCTACTGCTTTTATTCAACTGCTATTTAATGAGTAGTGAATATAAGTATTATTTAGTTCTCCATCCTAATCCATCAGATAGTTATCAAACTAGACTGTGTGCTGTGAGACTTAACTCAGTGATCTTATTTCATTATTTATTTGAGTAATACTGTGGTGACAGAGAGTTGTGCTTCCCAGTTGTGGTTCCTCTGTGAATTTGGGACAGGGAAGAGAGAGAGGCACATTAAAAACAGTATTCCACTACCATGCACCCTGTGAATAAAGATTAATGAGAGTTACAGCAGAGTAGTGTCACCTCTTATACAGGGTCTTGAGGAAGAACTTTGCCTCGACTTGGGTGAAGGCAGGAGAATGCACAGCATGTACCTTGTCTCTTAAACGTGAAGAAAGTGGTGCCTCAGCTTTATGCAGCACATCTATTTTGTTTGGAAATGCATAATGAAAACCTCCTTTTTATGGGTGGCATTTTGAGTCACAGAGTAAGTGCTTTGTCCAAAGTCACGTAGCTGAAACAAAGAATTGCATTTGGATTTTTGAAAACTTAATTCAGAATCACTGTCTGTGATCTATCTTTCCAAAAAAAAAAAAAACAAAACCACCCAAATCAAACCAAGACTAAAAATTCACTCATATTGCAAAGGAGGATGACAAACCCATCCATTATATGACTTCACTTCTGGGATTATTAAAATGCACACAGGTTTAGACAGCCACTCAAATGTATATTTTTATATGTATTTGTGCTTAACTAGGAAAAAGCTCAATAGTGCTTGTTCCCCTAGGTTTGACCCAGACTTGTTTCTAATTTATGAACCCTAATATTTAAGCAATTTAAAGGCTAATGTTGTTTATAGATGTTGGATGCTAATAATCCTGTTATATTGTATAAATATGTATTTACACTGTGAAAACCTTATGAAGCTGAATTAGAGGCAAATGTAAATATCGGGGTTAATTTTTGCACATTTTCGAGCACATACCAGAAGGGAAGAGTAAAATTGGTCATTATGAGTACATAGTGATGAAAAATGGCTAGACACAATAAAGGATAATTTCTTTGGTTTCCAGAGCATAATGGAGTATGAATCATATTTAAAATTAATGACTGAGAAGACAGATCATGATTTGAATGTCATCAGCAGCTATTTTACTCCTCCCTAGAGCTGCAACAAGCCTTTTATGAGAGATGAGTTTCTGCAAACAAGCCCTTCTAAGCTGTCTGAAAGCTCCTAATTTATAACAGAGCTTTAGAAAATGTTTTAGTTTTACTTTTTTCTGCGCTTGGAGTAGGGGTAGCAGACTAGGAACACCACTAGTAACCACTAGTCCAGCAAGTAATATGCAGTTATTTGTTTGCAAGTACTTTTTCAAAACTGACTTATTTTGGGGGGGGGTGATGTTGACAGTGCACGTCCTCCTTTTCAGATGGTGTGTAGTCCTCCTTTATCCTTTTCTAGTTCTGAAATAAATTTGAAATTACTTCATTGACTTCTGGTATTCAGAATTAGAACATTTTCCCAGGGTGTCTTCTGCTTGTTAGTGGGAAAAAGAGAGGAAAAAGGCAATATACAGTATCTGTGGAAAAAAATGGTGCTTGCCCTCAGCATTTTACAAAAAGATGAACCTCGGAGTATGTGTCAGTATTCAGTTTAGTCATTGGAGACACAGCACAGTGGAGTGGGGCATGATATTGTTTCTCTTTAAGTGAACCTTTTTCTCTTGCTGTATACATGTGGTAGGCATTAAGTAAAGACAACTAGTCAATAGTGAGTCTTTCTCAAGCAGAAGGCATCCTGATGTTTTTGATAGTCAAAGATACTGAGCAACAATGAAAGAGGAAAACTGGGGGAGGGGTGTTGGCTTCTATGAATGTGTAAAGTAATTCATTTTTTTTTTTATTTTCACCATCAGGAACAGTTCTGAAAGTTGAAGTCTGCTGCTGGAGATCAAACTTTTAATAAAAGATGAAGCATGCCTTTGTTTCAAAGGACTGCAGTTTAGACCTCTCCTGACATCCAAACTTGTGTTTACTAAAGCTGTTATGTACTTTCAGTTCACAGGCTGTCCTTAAGCTGTTGGAGTTATTATAGTGGTGTATTACCTTTCACTCTACCTACCAAATCTCTCATGGCTCATTTGCTGTGCTCAATGATATTCTGTGAGATTGTTTTCATTTTTCAGTAACTTATATCACAGAGTATCCCAGATCTAGCCATAACTGTATTTCACTGACAGGCTCCTCTCTTCTCTTCCTTTTGGAGCTGCCTCTTGAAGGGAGCAGCCATAAAGCACGGCCAGTCAGGATCCCAGTTTAAAGGACCTGCCAAATTATACCTCTTCAAATAGGCACAAAGGCAGGATCACAGGTTGAAAGCAGGCATTGAAATGGTTCATTTTTACAAATGGAGGTAGACCAGAAGGGATACTTTCATGTATAATACCTAAAATAATAGTCTGATTTCTGGTTTAGGGCATCATTCTTCATGCTGCACTGTCCTGTTTATGGTCTTGTAATGTCAGAAACACTTTCTATTGTATTTAGGCTCTCGTATTCTATGGCAATATCTAGAAAGATACAGAAGCTATTCTGTTAAAGGTAGCTGAAATTTTGTTGAAAAATGTTCCCCTTCACGTTGTTACAGTATATTGTTTTGCAGGAGCTGAAATGGGTACAGTGAAAGTTAAGGACTCTGGTGATCTGTAGCCTGGCAACTACTGCAGAGGCCTGAGATTTACAAGTTCTTGATCTGGTAAAAATGTTCCTGGGGAGATATATATATATATATATATATATATATATAGAGAGAGAGAGAGAGAGAGAGAGAGAGAGAGAGATACACACACATGTGCACTCATAAATAAATGTATGTATTTTATATATATGTGTGTGTGTGTGTATAAAATAACAACAACAAAGTAAAACCATCTCTCTGCATGCTACTTTTGTACATCCTGGGACACAGTATGCTGACCAGTACGTGGCAGGATCTGTTGTCTTAATGAATACTTCCTAAAACAAGAAAGAAAGTATTTCAATACACACACACACACTATTTTGTATCATTTTCTTGATAAGTTTGCTTCTTATTTTAGTGTGATGAAAAGCTAAGTGTCAAAACATTGGAATTTTGGAGTGATTGCTGTCTCTTGGTCAGTTATAAGGGTCATTTTCCATTTGCACTCTCAAACAGGCTCATGGACAACAGAGACAAACTCTGCCCCTGAAGACTCCTCAGTTATCAAAGCACAAGGACTACAGGGAAGTACTCATCTTTTTCACATATGGAATCTTGGAAGGGATGGTAATGGTGGGAATTCCATGGTGGGGGGAGGCAAGAATAAATGGAAGGCATCCTCTGGTGGAGGAAGACAAACAGTGCAACTTATAAAACTTCTAAAAGTTGTTATCTCTAGGCATTTCTCTGTTGCACTTTTTATTTTGTGTAAGACATACCTGGTACAGCGTTGTGCTGTTTAGGAGTGGGTCTGATGGTTTAGAAGGGCAGCCCAAATTATATATGAACAGCTTGTTCCAATGCTCATGGAAACACATTAGAAAAACATTACACAGAAGCAATAATTTGAGATCCCAAACACGTTTTTTCCCCATTAACAATATTTTAAAATGCAGAAAGCACTTCTGTGAAGCATGAAGGATGGTCAGGGGTAGCTAATGAGGCTGATAGGTACAATTGCTGCATGCTTGATCTGCCTTGGATCCTAATGCTTATTTGGACATTCTTATTATTGTGTGGGTGTTAAGTCTGTCCAAGCTCATAATCGATAGATATATGGTCACTCAGAGGGTTTATGTCTCTGTCTGGGAAAGCTGGAACAAAGTGATCAGGATATAGTTTGTTAGGTTCATACAGAAAATTTCTCATAGAAAATCTGAGCAGACTAATTGCTGGGCATTAGCATGGGAGTCATATGAGCTGTGATAATGATGTGGATAATGAAACCCCCACCTCTGGCCATCACTTTTTCACCTACGGGGTCAGTAAAGAATTTATTCAACCTTGAGTTGCATTTTATAATTGGCTATTTGTATCTGGGAAGATTTTGGTACTGCACAGTACCTTCAGATAATCATTCACTGACTATAAAAGGGACTAAAGTGCATCAGAAGGAAAAATGGTTGAGACCCACTGTCAAAGTGTGTTGGAAAATATAGGGTCAAAACCCCCATAATTTTCAGTCATGGATCTTTGAGCTCTAGAGGAAACAGTCTGAGCTGACAGCTTAGCAATAGCTTAACAGATTTATAAAAACTGTATATCAAGCAAATGATATCTTGGTGTTGCGTGCACATACTGAACCAAGTAGGGTAGTGTTTTGCTAAATGTAGTTTTGTTTTGGTGATGTGACTCCTCAATCTCACAAAACGGTGGCAATTTCCCACCTTTAATTCTGCACTGGTTGTTGTGGATCATCATACTAATGAAAGTCCCCCTAATAACAGATGCCAAGTAGTAGAGGACTCTTAACAGCCTGAAGGTTAACAGTAGAATATTATTCAGTTACTTGCTAAAACCTGAATTCAACATGAGATGTGGCTACAATTCCCTCAGCCTGTGTTTAGATGCCTAGTTGAGAACAGAATTTGGGAGTCAAATTTTCTGAATTGTAGCATATGCAGCAAGAGAACTGTTAGGAAGCAGCTCATGCCTTATATTTCTCCAGAAGGCAATTCAGCCTGCATTTCTTTATTAGCTGCATAAAGAGCCCAGGGAAAGCACAATTTTAGCTTAAGCTGGTTTTGAAGAGACTATTAGACTTGGGTTTAGGGATTCTGAGTTTATTATCCGAGGCACATGGGCACAGGTGTCTGTCAGTGTCAGTGAGTTAAAATGCTGCCCACAGCAAAGAATTTTGCAAACCTCCCCAGTGCGAGCTGTGGATTACTTCCCAGTGAGACCCAGGCCCCTTTTCCAAGAAGGGCTCTTGTGCAGTTGACTGGAGCCTCTGAGCTGATGTGGGGTGCTCTTACCTGCCATTTCACACCCACAGCAGTGCTAATTCTCCATTCCCAAAAGTACAGTCCTACAGCCAATTACCTATAGAAGGTGGAAAAAAGATACTAAGAGATACCAGCCCAAAGAATTACTGGATTTTCACTAAAACATTTCAGTAGTTCTGGTTAGATGTTTTATCTGTAGGAAAATTGCTTAAAATACACCTAAGTTTTGATCATCTAGGCCTAAGATGTGACCCCAAATCTCCTGCTCTCTGGTTGCCTCTAATGACATGACTTTTACGTGGATATTCTTCAGGTATCAGCTCTGCTCGTGGGCCTACTCCTGTTTGAAACAGCTATATCAGTAACTTCAGTTACTATCAGATCAAAATCCAGATAATGTCCACTAAAATAAAAACCTCTGGGTGCTCAGCACACACTCAGAAGATTAGATAGCTGTGGATACCCTCTTCATCATGCTATTTTTCCTGGACACATGAGAATATAGAGATCTTTATCTTCAAGAAAGTTTCATAATGAAGGTACCTATCATCTTAGGTAAAGAAATAGTACATCAAATCAGATTTAAGCTATTTCAAGTGTTTTTCTTATCTTAATTTAAAAAACAAAACAAAAACCCACAAAAAACAAACAAAACCACAAAACAGACAAAAGCAATTAAAAAAAAAATCCAAACCCTCAATATTAAAGAAAGATACAAAGAAATCATAAATAAAAAATTTTCTTCATTTAAATTTTATATTTCAAACTATTTCTGCCTTCAAAATTATTCCACAAGTAAAATTCAGTTAAGTAGATCTAAGTATTACATTTAAGTAGTGGAAAGCAGTAGTGTTTGTTTTTCCCCAAGCTTCTTAAACCAGAGATTTTCAATCATTTTCTTAACATAATAATTGGAAAAGCATTCATTTACTCTATTTTTAATTTAGCTAGTAATGTGTTTCTGATCTGAAGGGGTTAATTCAAAATATATATTGATTTTATTAAGAAAGTCCCAAGACCACTGTAAGTTTTAGAATCAGTCTAAGGATTTGATTTCATAAGACTATGATTTTACAAAATGAAAGTAAAATATTTCTATAACTTTTTAAAATTTAGTATTGTTTCAAAATCTGATTTTTGGTAATAAAGCTTCAAGGCAAAAATTGCAGTTACAGCATCGAATAGCAGAGGGATATCTCAGTCAGTCTTGCTTATTATGCCAGCAGAGAGGTGAATTTCATCCAAAAATCTCTGTAAAATCCAGTCATAGGGTGGATCTGGGCCATAACTTTGCTAGGACCTTGTCAAACTACATATTCTGTGGTTTTTACATTCCTACAGGACATCCCACACATACTGGGTTTTTTCTAGTTTTCCCAGGAGAAGCTGCACCATTGCACTGTGGTTCTCAACTAGAAAACCAGAATCCAGCACCTGTCTTGGCACAGAGCTCCAGCCTGCTCACTGCCTCCTCCTGGGCAGATTTTAGGGCAAGGACACAGCATTGCTGGATATGTTGAAGGATTTGCTGTAAGCTGGAACTGATGTTCCCAGGGGCTGGACCATAAATGTAAACTCAATGACCAGTTGATGTGGCAGAAAAGGGGAAAAAAAAAAAAAAAAAAAGGTGTTTCAAAGTCTGTCCTACTGTCAGACCTCACAGGAATTTTAGATTAAGTTTGCTGCCTGAATTTTTGCTGGTAACAGGAGGGTACAGTATCAGGCAGTTTTACAAGTGTGGCTGATGTGCTGAAATATTAAAAAGATTTTTTTTTTTCCTTGTACTTTTGACCTGTGAGACATGAAGCTCTGAGAATTAAAGCAGCAATGCAGTTTAGGTTTCAGTTGTGAGAAATGGAGAATTCTTCACGTGACAACCGCTGGGTTAAGTGTTTGTTCAAAACCAAAACCAACCCATGAGTAACATAGGCAGCTAAATTGCACCATCTGGAGCAAGAGGCAGATGTAAGCATCTTTATTTAAGAATCAATTTCTTGCTGTTTATGAAAGATGTGTGGAATTAATTCAGTCCTTTTTTTGTCGGTAGCATCATTCACAGGAAACAGCTTTGTGTAAACATCTGGAATATAAATTCCTTAGCCATTTTAGGTAATAAATCCAGAATAACTGTTAAGCATTAATAGGCAGGATTGCTTAAGGACTTCAGACTACTCGACAGGCTGGACAAAGCACAGGCAGATGCTTTAAACAGACCAGAAGGAAGGCTGATAATTATAAGCAGAGCAGGGAAGTGACCTTTTATTGTGGCAGGAACTGGAAGCATCACCATACACCTCAACACAACACAAGGCACAAATTAGACAGAACTGTCCACAACACCTAGACAATCTTGTTTTCCATCTGGTGCTCTGGGCCTTCCAGGTCTAAGCTGGGCATTCAGAAGGTGAGGCACATAAAATTATCAGTCATCTTCTAAATTTTACAGAGAAAGTGGTATTTTCATAAGAATGCAGCCATTTTGTTTTCACAATACTAATTGGTTGTCAATGATTAATGAAATGGTAATTGGTTTTGCTACTGAAAATTAGAGGGCTCGATTCACAAAATTATTTTATTCATTCAGTGTTTACAGATGGAAGGAAAGGGGCATATGGAAAATAATTTATAGGTGATCCTCAGAAACTTTTTAAGCTTCATCTAAGTTCGTTCAAAGTGAATATATAAATATAAAGATAAAATAAGGCAGTAATCTATGTACATTCAGGCAGAAACAGACTATGATTTAGAGCCTCTTAGGATAAAAAATAATGAATGAATAAGACTGATTAATTAAAACTTAACATTAAGTTGTGCTCTTTTATAAAGGTCCATCTAGTTCAGTCCAATTTTTTTCCAGATGGAAGGCATGCATAGGATAAATTATGCTCACAGAAAGAAAGAAAGAACTTCAGTGAGACCAAGGCAACCACTAATAAAGCAACCATTAGCACATTTATAGAGCTTGGAGAGGGGAAGATCTATGGAAAGAAAGTACTTTAAAGAAGCTGTCCACCAAAGAAACATAGAAAAGTTTAGATTTTGAATATATGGCTATTTTCTCACATTGAGAACTCTGATTTAGTTCCAGATATGTTTTATGGACTGTATAATTAAAATGTGTGCCTAAATGCAAATGTGCATTATACTACTTATATGGAGAAATTTACCAGCTTAAGTCTTGTGATGTGAGTTGATACACCCAGAAAGGCCAAAATTATTTGTTCTTCAGTGGATCTTTGTCTCCAGTAAATAGAGAGTCACCATCAGGAAGCTGGATTTATGAGAGACTCTAAAAACCAGGCCCTGGTAATTCTGCTTGGCGAAATTTAATTTAGATTTAATTAGAGATGGACTGGAGTCAGGATAATGGCTTCAAGAAGCTGTTGTTAATCCTGCAGGGATAAAAGTTACCTCTGTTTGATTTGACCTCCCGTTTGAGAGTGACCCATGAAAATTTGACTTTTAGGTTAGGTGTCTGTAGCCACCATGGACTCTCAAACCAGTGTCTGGGACAGAATTAGTGCCCCTGTCAGCAAGGTGACAGACACCTGTGCATGTGTGACAAATTCTATTTGTCACAGTTCCTATTGGTGACCTATCAGCACCAACACTGCTTATAAAAACCCTGTCTGGGCTTATTTGTCATGGGTAGGGAAGGCAACTGCAGGCACATAGGATTCCTCTTGCTCACAGCCCTTGCCCAGCTCCTCTCTTCCCTAGAGCAAGTGCTCCCATCCTCCCTGGTCCTGTCACTGTGCTTCTAACCACAGCCAGGTCTTTTATTTTTGTTTTATAATGATTAAATATAATTTTTAATGACTAAAATATTATTTCTTTAAAGGTATCATGCTTTAAAAAAACATCCATGCATTTACCTATGGTAAGAAAAAAAAGTTAAAATTCCTATCGTGACTCAAAAGCAATAAAAATCCGGGAGAAAAAAACCCACCATCAACAGGTTTAAGATGGTGGCTCAATATTCTCAAAACGTCTTCAGAATATTTTAACTTTAATTAGTATTTTTGAAAACAGAAGTTGTCCAGTATGGCGTAACTTCCTTTTCGGTTGAAAAAATTAAACTGTTTTTTGCCCTATGCTTTGACACAGCATTGTCTGGCGATCTGAGAATCCTGTAATGGCACCGAGCAGCTCAGGAATGACTGAGGAGCACCTCCACTCCCAATACTATTTTCCTGTCACACAGTGATGCCAGAACTTTTAAAAGGATTGTTCTTGCAGCGTTGTTTCTTTCAGGCATCGGGATATCTGTAGGTTGCTGGTCGACGGTTGCTTCCTCGATTGTGATTATACCTTTTTCATTACATTTAAAAGCTTTGCTACAGATGAGTAGCATATGGTATTGGCTAAGGAGATGAGCCTTTAATGAGATATAGAACACACCAACAAAATGCTTGCTAAATTGCAATGACACGCTTGTGCTGGTAGCATGTGATGTTGGGAAATTAAATTCTTGACAAGACAACACAAACGCACTTCAGCGGGAGTGTAGTCACCCAACTTGTTCTCAAGTTGGTCCAGAAGACAGGGCAAGTGGGAAGCTGCTGGGAGGGAGGCGGGATTGTGTTCTCTCCTTGTTCTGTGGCGCAATTTCACAAAAGTAATTTTGCCTTTTTGCTCTGATTTTGCACAAGGATATAACAAGACAGGGCATTGCTTTCTTGAGGAGGTAAAGTGGTAAGAACGACTGCTGATGCAGAAGGGCCTTCCAAAAATTGTTGCATCTGTCTTACACACACAGAATTTCAAACAGCTAAACAATAAAAACAACCACCACCAACAGACTATGAGCGATATGTGACTTGCTGTAACCTGGAGCCATGCACACTATTTAATTAGCACCATTGAAAATTTTCAGTCTGGGAATACAAAACCCAGTCTTCTATTCAGCTCAAGGAGTGGCTGTTGAGCCTGCAGAAGGAAAGAGATAGCAGTACCCCTGAGTACCTCTGACACTTTGACTTTCATGCCTGGACTCCCAAATCACCCATTTTTTTGTAAGGAAGAGTAAAAGTAATAACACTAATAATATTGTTGTGAGTAGTTCACAAGGTTTGAAAGGGTTTGGTAACATCATTACCCTGTCATGGGAGAGATTAAAGAAATTAAATGTTAGATTCCTAGCCAAGGAATTCAGATCCAACAGATATAACCTAGGCTGGCACCATTTGATGGGTAAAATGAAGCTATAACTGCTCTATTAAGACTGCTCCTCTTGGGTCCTTCTAACACTCTCTAAGCTTCTTCTTGCCCTCCCCAAAATGCAGAGAAACACATGTCAGAAAAGTAAAGCATGTAAACATCTCCTTTTCCTTCCTGTAAAAGCAACCAGCTAATTAAAAATAGCAGCTTTCATCCACTCAGCCTTCCCAAGGCAACCGGAGTGTCGTGGTGCAAATGTATTTTTAAGAAAAAATTTACGTTTTATTTCTTTATGAAGAGTTTTTTCATGTTTGTTTCACCTTACCAAGGTTTGGAAAGCTAAATATAAAGAATGCTTGCAGTGCAAGTTATTGAGAAATTGCATTTTTCAGGTACAAGAATTTTCTAGGAAATACCCCTCGATTTGAACTAGAGATAATCTCTGAACTGTTCGATCATATGTGAGCTTTAAGGAAATCCAGATCTCTTCGTGAACTTCGTGGGTTGTCTATCTGTTGTAGATTTTAAACTAAAATCTAATCCTGGAGGAAAATTTGCCTGTTTAGAACAGGTCTGAACCAGAGCAGATCATTACAATCCCAGTTCTAGCATGCTATAGGGGAAAAAATTAAAAATCTAAAGAATAGCTGTGGCATCATCCATAACATACCTCTAAGATACATGAACTGTAGGTGAGTACAGATGTTCTTAAGATAGATTTAAAGTAGGTTACCCTGGGAATTCAGCTTCAGGAGCTGAACATAGCTATCTCTGGTTATCAAACCAGACGCCAAAGTGAGTTTTGCACCGCGCTGATCTTCATGGTGCCTTCAGCAGTCACTCAGCAGTAGCTACCTGAGTTAATTCAAAACCATCTTCAATATGTCACATGGTGGCCATGTAAACATATATGTGGACTGTGCTGTGTCTTTTGCTACTGATGTACTCTGTCAGCTGCTTTTCAAAAGATAGAAATCTCTGTCTTAATGCTCCCAGCAGAAAGCATTTTCTTGTACTTTGCAGAGCAAAAGGATAATGATAACGTCTTCTTACAGTAGTCACGGAGCAAAAGGGAAAATCAGTTTATATTGCAGCCAGGATGTTCAAGGTACGCTTTGGTTTTCTTGATTTTGTTGAGAGCAGCAAGCTGGATTAGCACACGATGGGCACCCTGGGCCTCTGAGCTTTGTGTGTTTACCAAGCAATCCGAGCACACTTTCCATTCCAAGGCTCCACCTCGCACCTGTGCTGCCATGGGAAGGCCAGGTGAGAAGCAGGGTAGGTAATCTGAGCCCCAGGGGCTGCTGAATCGAGATTACCCTCAACCCAGCTCATGTTAGCTCCCAGTGGAGAGGTGAGGCTTAGAGAATACCCTTGCTATTCCCTGTATGTGAGTTGTTTTAAGAATTCCTTTGGACTTGTGGTGCCCACAGTATGTGCATTTGCTTTTGGCAGGGAGCTGTTAGGATCGATAAAGATTTGTGGAGACTTGCTGTTTCTATGCCAGCTAGTTTCTACAAATTATTATTTTCCCATCTTAAGGGAAAAAAAAAAAAGCGTCTTTGAAATCATTCGGAGACCGAGGATCTGAGCCGAGGCCTGTGTGGATCTGACAGTGTGGGAAGATGACTGGAGAGAGAACTGAAATATCCAGCTTGGCAATTTTATTCCTACTTCCTCCCTTGTACTCCCTATTCACATTTTTCCCTGCTGGCACACCCTTATTTATCTCTTACCTTGAGCCAAAGATATTGTGCTATTCTGAGAGATATTTTCTGAAGGAGCTCCAGCGTCTCCTTGGGATGATGGTAAAAAGATTCTTTTGTTCACTTGGTTAAGCACGAAGCATCATCTGTTTCTTCCTAATAGGTTTTTTCTTCTAGCTAAATGTCTTTTAACAATTGGAATTAGAAACAAATTATATTCAGCTATTCAGACCTTGCAAAGAAAGGCTTATGCCTTTGTCTTTTTTCCCTGTCTGAAAGCAGGCTAAAGGACAAATGCTGCTCTGTGCCCACTGCTCTCAAGTATATGAATGGTAATTCTATATATATATATTATGCATATTTTTTCAATATCCACTGTAATCTGCATAATACACATATGTACATCAAGTTTGCAGATGTTCCAGTGATACCAAGACAGTAAAGTATGTGGTGACAGGCTTTTTCACTCCATTTAGCCATTGCGTTGCATGAAGTGAAAGGTTGTATATCTGGGTGATTTTTTCAATAGTGAAAAATACCTCTTCAATTATTTTCTCACTGTCTTTAGCGGGGGTATTATCATCAGTAAAAATCCTCACATGCTTTTTTCGTGCATCTATATTATGGAAACATGATTATCCATGAATGTGGTACCTGGACAGCAATGTACTTGGAAGCTAATTTTGCTTTTTATTGCAGAGAAACGCAAAGAAGAACAAAACTTTGGGGAAGAAAGTTTCCCTTATTAAATATTTACCATTTCAGCTCCAGATTCAGGAAAGGTAAGCTCTGAGTCATTACTTTTTATTTTTAGTATCCAATCTACTTGGAAACGAATGGAATGCAATAACCTTCAAATCCCCCTAAAAGTTGTGACTTACATGAAGTCATTTATTTGAAAAGCACCAAGAGATAATGGAAGGTGTATTGGGTTTGCATGGCAAGGTTCAGGTAGCGGGGGTGGCTTCTGCTGGAAGCTGCTGGAAGCTTCCTGCATGTCCAACAGAGCCAATGCCAGACGGCTCCAGGACGGACTCACCACTGGCCAAGGGGGATCCCATCAGTGACAGTGGTCATGTGCAGTGACAGCCAGAGAGAGGAGTGAGAATATGTGAGAGGAACAGCCCTGCAGACACCCCAGTCAGCCAAGAAGGAGAGGCAGGAGGTGCTCCAGGTGCCAAAGCTGAGATTCCCCTGCAGCCCAGGGTGCAAACTGTGCCCCTGCAGCCCGCTGAGGTCCACGGGGGAGCAGAGATCCACCTGCAGCCTGTGAAGGACCCCACCTTGGAGCAGGAGGGTGCCTGGAGGAGACTGTGACTCCATGGGAAACCCACACTGGAGCAGGCTCCTGGCAGGGGCCTGTGGAGAGAGGAGCCCACACTGGAGCAGGTTTGCTGGCAGGACTTGTGACCCTGCAGGGGACCCACGCTGGAGCAGCTTATTCCTGAAGGATTGCACCCCATGGGAAGGACCCACACTGGAACAGTTCATGAAGAACTGTGGCCCATGGGAAGGATTCACATTGGAGAAGCTTGGGGAGGACTGTTTCCTGTGGGAGGGACCCCACACTGGAGCAGGGGGAGAGTGTGAGGAGTCCTCCCCACAGGGAGAAAGGAGTGGAAGAGACAAGGTGTGATGAACTGCCTTCAGCCCCCATTCCCCATCCACCTGCACCACTGGGGAGAAGGAGGTGGAGAAAATGAGAATGAAATTGAGCCTGGGAAGAGGGAGGGGTGGGGGGGAATGTGTTTTAAGATTATTTCCTACTCTAATTTGATTGGCAATAAATCAAACCAATTTCCCCAAGCTGAGTCTGTTTTGCCCCTGATGGTAATTGGTGAGTGATCTCTCCCTGCCCTTATCCCAACCCATGAACTTTTAGTTATACTTTCTCATCCCTTCCCAGGAGGAGGGGAGTGATAGAGCAGCTTTGGTGAGTACCTGCCATCCAGCCAGGTCAACCCACAACAGACATATTGTTTGGGAAATATAAGGCACCATTTTCCTGCAAATGCCCGTTTTCTGACTCCGCTGTTTCTGTGCTTAAAATTGGAACTTTGGAGACAAGAATATGAATTGATTTTGTGAAATTGTTTTGTGTTGTGTTAATTTAAAAAGATCAGCCAGCACAGCAGTAATGATCACAGGGGATTGTTCTTTTGAAACAAAGATAACATATCATTGATCTGATGCTTCAGTATTCACCAGAGATTTTAAGGTCACAAGGGAGTGTTTTGACCAGCTAACTCAACTTCTCACACGCGGGAAGCAAAGAGAATTTCACCCACAGCTCCTGCACAAGTTGTGTTTCTGGACAAACACAATACTTTCGTTTGTAAGGGCTCCTGAAAGTGAATGTTAAGTCTTTCTGCCCCAGACTTTATGTTCACTAGGCAATTTTAACTTCTTTTGAAAGCACTGCTGTTTATTTCATTATACACTATGAATTGAGATATTTGTTAAAATCATGGGTGGATTCTGGAAGTGAATGAAAGAGATGAACTATCTTGAACTTTTAATATGAAAACTAGCAAAAAAACACGATAAAATGCTGAAGTATCATCGACCAACTAGAGATTTAAGAAGCTACATTGTAGAAATAAATGCAAAGAAAGGAAAAATGGCTAAAGACTTAATCCAGTGAAACACTAAAACATGCCTGTGACTCTAATAATATGAGAAGTCTCACCAAAGGCAATGAGACTGTTAAAAGTTTCAGAAGACAGGCATAGGCAATCCTCTAAATGCTTTAGTAGATTGACACTGAAGTGCCTAGTCAAAATCATTAATTTCTTTTAGCAAGGAGGTAGCACAGAGTTTATGAGAAGCTCAGTAAAATAAATTACAAAACAGAAGGAACCATAAGAAAGCTTTTTTTCAACAATGGTGTTAGCAAAGGATCAACCTCAAATGAGGTGCCCACTGTGCAGTGTAATGCACCTCAGGAAGCATTAGATGCCACTGGCTCTGCAGAACATGCATGCTAAAGAGAAGATGTCATTTTCATGAAGGCACTGTCTTTCATTATTTTATTATCTGTTGTATTACTTCCTCTTGTTTCATTCTTGACTGTATTTTTCAGTTATGTTGGCATTTTTTCCCCATGCAGAAGCTTTGGTTTTGCATTTCATGGCACCCAGAACCACCACTGAAGACAAAAGGGGAGCAGCCCTGCAGGTGAGAGGTACCACAATATCTTTTTAAAGACTGAAGTGCTTTTATTTTTGAAGAAGCCAGAGTATATAATTGAACAGAGTTGCCATGATTAAAATGCAATTAAGGCTGTGAAGCCCTTGAGCTTCTTAAATGATGGCATGATACAATATTTATCAGGCTTCAGAACACATAATCACATCTTTGGCCATCCAGCCATATTTTGCTTTTTCCCACACACAAGGTTAACCCTCTATCACAGTTTAATGTAGCTAAACTTATCACTTCTGTATGTGACACCTTAATATTTCTGAAGTGGAAGAGTAAGGACTAAAGTTGCACAGAAGACAAGCCAACGAAGTGACAAGAAAACACACATGCTTAAGCATTCATTTAGAAAGATGCTTTATTTTTTGCTGTTAGTGAATAATGGAGCTAATATAAAATTCTGACAGGCATAAACCTATTGAATAATCCTGATACTGCAACATACAGGTGACTCGCAAGCAATAAATTGAATAATGTTAGTTTTATGCAAGAAATAATCTTTTAAAAGACAGAAAAAGGCAAATGTATAACTCATATGGTTAATATTTGAGATATTTTGAAGGTAAGTTCACACATTTCCTCTGAGTGGCTACATGAGTTTAAAAAAAAAAAAAGGCATAAATGACCTTCAGTAAAACTTGGCAACTAGTCCAAATTCTACTTCTAAATTTAACTTTGTCATGTATGCTTTTTAGGAATACAATTCATCGCCTGGCATTCTGGTCTGAAATACCAGTATCCATCATAGATGCTCGACAGTTTTGCAATGTATCTGCTTTCAGATCATTGGCACAGTATCAGCTTGGATGACTAGGTCAAATTCAGGTGTTGGCAGATGACACCGGGGGCTTTCCTGGCAGATTTGTTTACCTGTTGATGAACTATAGTACTGCTGGTCAAAAGATTTATGATTACTTTGATTTCCTGTCACATTTAGAAGTTGGGTAAAGAAGATCTCTCGACCTGTACCTAAATCAGAACAAAACATTGCCACCCTTACACATAGATAGCCTTAATTGGCTGTTAAAAGTGCTGTCCCAGGTGTCTCTGTTTGGTTTGTTTTTCCAGGCAAGGAGACTTATTCTAGATGGCAAACAAATACAGCCAACATACATTCTTCCTTAGAAATAACTGCCCATAAGCAGAGTAGATTTTTACCATTAGAAACTCAGTATTGTTTAATAGGTTTTTGCATGCTGTGGTGTTACTTGCTCTACGTTCATGCACACAGGAAGGTCTGTTACTCATCACTTAGGTCTGTCTGTCAGTCTAAACCAGGCAATGGAGGTCAAATCCAAAACTCCTTCCAAATTTAAAAGCAGGAGCTTTAAAATACAGCAATGTACTGAATAGCTTGGCAGACTGAGGGCTAGAGATGCTACTGCATTTTAGAGCTGAAGATCCACCTTCCAGCGTTACCATTGCACCTACCACAGTTTTCAAACAGCAGCTACAGCAGCAATAGAAAAGATAATTGTACCTGTTGTAGACAACTTTAAATTGAAAATTTTCTTGGTTGGAGAGGCAAAAAAATCTCTTAAAATGAGATCTTAAAAGATCATCCTAATTTCTAATGAATCCTGGCCCTGCTGCTTCCTCATGTCATTTCTCATCCTCACTTTGCCTTTGTCGAGCAGCATGAGCCCCTTTCCCTTCTCTCCCCCTCTGCCTCCACAAGCTCAGGCACCAACATGGGAGTTTCAAAGGTTCTCCAGGCAGTGCCTTCCAACCCTTGTGTTAAAGGCAGGAGGCAGATGGAAAAGCTTCCCATGATAGAGAAGTACTTGGGAAACCATTTTGAGCCATCAGCGAGGAGCAGCTTCCCAGGTGGACAAAGCCCATGGGGGATGTGAGGAGGGTAATTGCTCTCTAGATTGCACAGCAAGAATGGATTGTTTGTTTCTGGGGGGGGGTGGTCAGGGGTGGGCTTGATAATACAGATCACTTTTTTGTGTCTGCAATGCAGAAGTTTCTCTCTGCTAATCTTGGCACTGACATTGAAATTGATGTGTGGCCTTTAGGTAAGTCACTTAATCAATGTGTTTGTAAAATGAGGATAATAACATTTATTTGCCTGCCTGAAAATGGATGTGGTAAGGACAGACTAGTTAATGCTGTAAAATGCTATTTACTAGTAATTGCAAGTATTATTACATTGCAGACTTAAACCCCTCCTTGACTGGTAATTGAAATAGCTGAAAAAGTCTGAAATGTAAAGGTGTCAGAGGTTTTAGCTAAAGTGGAGGTGGCTAATCCCCTTCCTTTTCATGGAACTAATTATGCTTTAACTGAGGCAATAAATATAAAAAATGTCTTGACCACATACCTGCTCTTACTCAGAAACAGAATGAGAAGAAATATTGTGAGATTCACTTTTGATGCACTAGGTAATGTGCCATTGATAATGGGTCAAAGGAGGAGCTGGGTGTGACACAGAAAAATACACGGTCAAGCCTCTGTTCTGGGATGCAGGTGCACTCAGGTGTCCTGAGAGCAAGATGAGCAGTGCAGATAAGACTGAATTAGATGCATCATTACCATTTTCAACCCAATTAACATCCTCGCTCTTCAGGATTAAATAAGGTCTGTAATCTGCCTTTCGGTAGGGCAGGTTGAAAAAAGATTGAAGTCCTGAGGGTGAGAAAAGTGAATAATGCTGTAGAGTGGCATGAAGTAGATAGGAAATGAACTACAGTAAACTGGCTTATCTGTCAGCTGTGCCTTGAGAATTCTTCTGAGGCCTCAGATTGCCACCACTTCTCCTACAGATGTTTCTTTGAGAAAGATGAACATAAGATGCCTACCTAGGGTGGCTAAAGGATCAGGTCTGCCAAAAAAAAATCCCTTTTTGCCTTCTATTATACTACCAAGAATCATTCCAATAAAAACAATCATGTTTGGTTAGTGCAGTAGTTAAAATAAACAGCCTTAGGTTTCTCTAGCTACCAGTAAAGGGTCATAATTGGATCATTCCTTATGCCAAGTAAAAGCTCACCAGCAGGGTAAATGCCTCTGACTTTCCTAGAACATGGGGGAATAACTGTTTCATGAATGTTACACATATCTCACTTCAACTGCTTAATATTTTCCTGATGAATTTGCTTGAAATTTATTAAAGAACCGAGGAAGCAGGCTCATTTGCAATGTGATTGGCAATATTTCCAGGACTTTATTACGAGCTATGAAAAGAGAAATGGTGGGATTCTTTGCTAAAGAATGACTTACTTTGCCTTTCTCCAGTTTACAGCCCTGCTTTCCAGTTTTAAGTTTTACAACCCAAACTCAGGGCGAACCCAGCCTGGGAAAGAGACTGGTGGCTGCCTCTCCAGAGCAGCAGTGACAAACACAATGGTTTCCAAGGGGGGGACCTGTGACTCCTGGCAATACTGCTTGGCATACTGTTGGCAAGATGACTTACTTCATGTATTGGAGTGGATAAACTTTACACCAAGCCACAGATGGCGAAACATTTTGCTTTCTTCTGTAAGACAGTGCAACTCACTGCAGGCTGGAGAGAAGTGCCACTTAGAGGCAAATCATCCCTTGGCTTGCTGTGTTAATGAGTTTAGAAGCAAAGAGGTGCCTCTTTGGGCTCCAACAAAAAGTGGTAGGTGTAAGACACTCGAACTTGGAAGAATTAAACGTACTGAAATCCAGTCATTTAAGGGAAGCCCTTATGAGAAGGAGCTTTATATTCAGAAATAAAGAATATAGGATGCTGTAGGCTGAACAGGTTCAAAGGGGAGCATCTCAGGGGAGTTCTGCTACAGCAGGACCTACAGCAGAGCCCTGTCACTCAGAGAGACTGTGCACTGAGGAGATTAGGCAGAGGCAAGGTCCAGCAACTGTGCTGATCCCATGGGAGACAGTGATACTGGATGTAAAGGCAGTGCTCTCTGCCAGACAGTGAATGCTTAAAAACATTTCTGGGAATATTTTGGTAAATTGGTAAAAGAACATGCTCAGTGATTTGATGTTCCTTTTGGGTTTTGATGATCACAGCCTTACAAAAACAAAAAAAATTTAAATGACCATCAGAGAAAAATAACTCAAAATAGCATTTGAACTAGTCATGCCAAAATGTCTAGCAGTGGTGGTGTGCTAGATATCCACAGGTAATAGGAATATCATGCAAGTTTAGTCGAAAAAAGGCACTCAATTTTCAAGATATGAATTCTAGTCTCAGATTATTAAAGTCCCTTCCAACCCAGGCCATTCTAGGATTAGCTCTGGATTACCTACAGACCAAAAATTATGCACAGACAAGATTTCAAATTCACAGAAAAGAGTTTAAACAACTAGGGAAAAAGTTTCTAAAAGAATTAATGCTTTCAATCCCAGAGTGGACACAGTTAAGTATTTAAATAATTATGCAGTAGTTGTTAGTTTTCTGCTAAAAAATTGGCCAAGCTCTAATAAGATAGGGCAAATTTTATTTTGCAATTTTTCCTCTAGTGTCATGTGCTTTGAAGGTGTACTGAGATCTTTCTTCTATACTTTGTCACTTTGTGATGATGATGTATGTGATGGAGTTGCCCAGTCTATTGGAAACTCTGTAGATGGATTGCCCTTCCCATTAAGAGCAGCGGATCCTTAACTGAATTTTAGACAAGCACTGTCACTACCCAGTGCTCTGCAGCTTCTTGTTTGCCTTGCAGCTCTGACAGTTATCCCACAAGTCCCACATTTGGTGGTTCACAAGCTCCAGACATCCATCTACATACACTTAGAGAAAACCAGTATCTTATTTCAGCAGCTGAAAGGAAAGCCAAACAAGGCTGCATATGTTACTAATCATTTAGGGTTATATTTAGAGGTGCCAAGAGGATGGAGCCAGGCTCTTCTCGGTGATGCCAAGTAATAGGACAAGAAGCAATGGGCAGAAACTGATGCACACGAAGAACTTTTCCACTGTGCCGGTGATCCTGCGCTGGAACAGATTGCTCAGAGAGGGTGTGGAGTCTCCCTCACTGGAGGTATTCAAGAACAGTCTGGATGCAATCCTGTGTCATGTGTTCAAGAACAGCCTGGATGCAATCCTGTGCAATGTGCTCTGGCATGACCCTGCTTGAGCAGGGAGGTTGGACCGCATGACCCACTGTGGTCCCTTCCAACCTGACCCGTTCCGTGATATTTTTACTCGCCCCGCACTGCACTCTGGGAGGTGAGTCAAAGAATCATTGTAGATGATTGTAGAAGAAGGCCCTGTAGCACACATCTCAAACTGTGGTTACACAGTGATTTTCCTTGTGCTGGGGCAGAGAACATGCAAAAAGGTAAGGGAGCTCCTGTGGAAACAGAGAGACACAGATCTGGTGATGTACATACAGACTGGTGATGTATATATTCCCCAGCTCTTCTTCCTTACCAAGAGTTTTCCATGTGTATTGCAGGGAGAAAGGAGCGTTTTGCCTCTGCCTCCAGGCCACAGATGTCTCTGGCATCACTCACTTTAAATTCTAAGATCGAAGTAAGCTTACCTACTAACATGTTTTCTGCAATGAGTGACATTGCTGCAAACCAATAATTCAGCAGAGGGAATAAGAGGTCCAAAAGAACAGTGGATTGTATCATCTGAGCTTACTGACTCAAAAGTCCTGTGTTCAGTTCCAAATCTCTCTAAAAAGAAAGTTGATTTCCTTAGAACAGAAATGTATATTTAAAAAAAATCTTGCTCCACTTCCCATGTTTTTACTTTATTGGATCTAGTTATTCCAGGCAAGTGACAGTTTTAATCAACAAGAAACTCAAGTTTCTTAGATACAGCAGCAAGGTATGATATTCTGCCAGCAAAGATAAATTCACTGAGGGTTATGGTAATTAATATGTACATTAGAAAAGGAGACTTTCCATCCACCTTTAATGAGTTATTCTTAGTATCAGAAGTATTTTCCAATACATGATAGCAGAAGGAGATTTAACCTTACCCTGTCAAACTTAGCAGATAGATCAAAAGTGTTACAAGAGGGGGAATTCCAAGTCATCTCAATTATGTGGCACCACATGAAATAATTATATTTGGTCACACTTTAGAACGATATGTTCCTGAGGGACAACTTGTATGTACTGCCCCTCGAAACACAACTATGCTCTGACTGTGCTGCTTTTGATTTTTAAATAGCTCACACAGCTATAACCTCTGCATGTTATCTCTAACCATAAACGACAGTATTATTTTTACAGGCAGATACCATATCCTTGGAAGACTTTTTGTTTTCCCCCTTAACTATCCCTGTTTACAACGTAAGACAAAAGAAATTAAAGGCTTTGTTGAATCTTCTCTAACACAATGGAAAGTTATCAGAGAAGATTTTATACTTTTTAGTGACAGAGCTAATATAAAATGCAAAAGACTTTTCTTGAAAAGAATGAAGAGAATACAACCAATCAAACCTCATTCAGTTAATGTGCAAACTTGACTCAAAGCAGTACTTAAAATACATTAACCTGAAAGGCACAATGTACCTGATTCAAACTTAGAAAAATACTTGTTTTCATGTTTCAGAGTATTGAACAGGTAATAAAATGAATTTAATTTGCTACAGAAACACAACAGAACCCACCTCAGTTCCCTGCTGTGTCAGTGTTGAAAGAGGTCTTGATGTTTCTGAAAAATTGATCCCTAACATACAAACGGGAGCAAGCAGGATAGACACTGAAAGTTGAAATACTTCAGTTTATTCTAAAAATGAAAAACCAGGGCAAGGCACTTGACTAACATTTTAAGTTAAATTTGCAAAACATTTCTAGATTTAAGAAAAACAGAGACAAGAGGTGATGGCTTGTATTTTTTTTTATTTTATTTTTGGGTTTTTTTTAAATTGTTAATAGGAATATCTATACTTCATGCTATAGAAAGGACATTAGAAAAACAGGAAACATAATGGCAGTGGTTTTGGTTTTTACAGTTATGAATGCTCATGTTTCATTTTGCAGAAAAGGAATGGCTCCTTCTGCAACTCCTTGCAATACCAGGGACACATTTTGATGATACTTGCATCTCATATTTCACAGTCCTGTCCCTTCACCAACATGCAATGAGATCATGAAGAAACCATAAAGCCAATCTCATCCATTGACATGTGGCTCAATTTTCTTCCTTGCAACTTTAAATTCCTTAAGCATATCAATGCCACATGACCTACTGTAAAAAAGAAAGAGAAAAAATAATCAATGATAAACCAAAAAAAAAAACCCCAAACCTGTGATAGGCAAAAGATAAATATACAAGCACATGAATCAGGAAAAAAAATAAAAAAGAAAAAGTACTAATTTAGGATATTAAAAATTTCATAAAGGCAGTATTTATAATAACAGAGCTAGCATGAAAATTCCTCAAACGTGAAAAGAATTGTATTAGAAAAATGTGCTGAAAAGTTTTATTTCAAGCAATGTAATACAACTCAGATACAGAGCTCTTAGGAATCCTCTGTAAATCTTATTCAGAGCTGCAAGTAACCCAGCAACTTGGACATAAACATGAAAAAATCATAGTTCTAATCACTTGTAGTAGTGCTAGAGTGGTTTCAACCTACCAGAGCATACATTTTTGGCAGGCACAGAGACAAAACTGAAAGCAAGTCCATTCATTTAAAAATGCAAAGAACGTGTAAGGTATTTTATAGTGCTAAGAAAATAATAAGACATAAGCCCTTGGTCTTGCTTTTTCCTCCCTTTCAGGGTGTCTAATGTATGTCCTCATTAGTCAGTTATTTAAATGTTAGGTATAAGGGATGACTTAAGCTAGATTGATATTCACTGTGAGCATCTTTTAATGGAATGATTGGAATAATGACGTGATTGTACAGGAGGTTATGTTCCTTGAGACTCGAGGGTTCCTGAATGACTGCAAAGTAGTCACAGTTCACAGATATTACATATATGTATGAAAAACAATCCAGTGAAGATGTGAGTCTATTTTGAAATGAAAAAAAACCCAAAGGAAATAGAACATAGGAGTGAGAAGGATGAATAAGGTTTTGGCATTATGTAACACAAATGATACAGACACAAAGAAAATTTTGGTGGATACAGCTAAACTATGTGCATTTCAGGTAAACACACAAGTAATTTAAAGTAAGAGAAGCTAAAATACTGTGTGTAAAATCACATAGGTAATACTTGCCCTTAAGTGCTGCAGAGGAAGGTTTTGTGTTCAGAGGAGGATGGTCCCGATTTAGAGAATGACTCAGCTCATTCTTTAAGTTTTCCTTGTGCACGTGTTGAATCAGATGACAACACAGGAGTTACTGAGGAGAGAGCTGAAGGAGTCCATAGGTCAACGAGCAAAAGAGAAACCATGGATTTTAAGAGTTGTTCAGTATTTTAACCATGTGCAGCTGAAACAACAGAAGGAGGAAATAGAACAAAAAATTCTGGCAGTGAGGGCAATTAGCTTATGAATGAAGAAATCTCTTTATTTGCATAAATTAATGCCTTAACTCTAAACAGAAAAGGGACCAGATAATGACCAACAGAAATGTGTCAGGAGAGGACTTGGTGTGGTTTATGAGACTAAGCTTTAATGGCAGTAAGACATCAAAGACCTTTGAAAAGATTTTTACTTTATAGTGTACTATTCCTACTATAGTGTACTATTATGGCTACTTTTTGACTACTATCAACCTGATTGACCAGAGACAGTGAACTGTATCACTGTTTGAAAAAAATGTTAAATTTATAAAAGTTTGATGTTAAGGCAAAAATTTATATCTATATCAATATATATATTTAACAATACATGCAAATCTATCATATAATAATAATATAATAAAATAATATATATTATATAACATTATATTATAATTATCATTTATCCTTCCACAATTATTAATATTTCAAATTCTTTGAGGAAAAAGAGCTGGAACAAAGGACAACACAAAAATAGTTGTTAAGTTTCCCCAGAACAGAGCATTTTGAATATTTCAGTATTTCTACAGTATATTTATCAACAGTTGGCTAATGTAATAGAGTAGTGCACAACTAGTATATTTGCTCATGGCCTTAACAGTCACAGATATAAGGCTTTTTGTAATGTCTGCTGGGATTTTAACATAAATTTGGCAAATTCTACAAAAACAGAACAAACTGGAAGAATTACTGGGTTTAAGTTTTATATTCTATATTGACAAACTACTAAGTTGCAGACAGGCTGTAAAAGAGACTTTTATATTGCATCATTATAAATATTCGTGATGTCTTCCATTTATAGATGCTTTAACTGAGTAGCTAAATGACAAATCTGAACTTAACAATGCAGTGACCTCCAGTTTTATACAGCTTTGCTGACTATGCACTTCAGCAAAACTACTGCGAATTTGAAAAATCAACCTGTCTCTTACCTGTCTCTTGGATTCTCCTCTAAGAATTACAGTTTTATATTGCTGAAACTACTGATTTTAGTAGAGTAAATGTTTGTATAATAGTGGAGTAAAATTGCAGAGGATGGCAGATATCTCCTGAGAGCCCTGGAGTAAAGATATTGTGTAATATGGGAACTAGCTGGGAATCAATGAGATGGGAGCAGATGGTGCAAGGAAAATTTTAAAAATAAAACCAAACGTACCCCAGACTGAGGAATTAGAATCCTGCAACAGCAACATCATTGTTCTTCTCATGAAGACCTCAGGGGCTGAAGACTTGTCCTAAAGCAAGCCCCCTCTCTCATCTGCATCAGGAAGACTGCCAAGCTCAGGACCTAGAGGCACATTGTGGAAAGGTGACTACAGCATAGAAAAGTGAGGCTTTTCTGCATTAATCAGATAATGTACACTGTTAGAATATTTACTGGACTAATGGTAAACTCTTAGCACTGTGTATATGGTGTACTACACAAGATTTTGAGTGTAAGAAATCAGTGAAAAACATGGGCAAACCTGTTTGTGAACAATTCCAGTACGTTGGTGAGCAACCAAGCCTCTGCCAAAACTTTTGTAGGGAAGCCTACAGTCACCATAGAAAACTGGGAATGAATAGAGCAGGTGTGCAGTCCTGTGTTCAGGCAGTTACCTCCTTTGCTGTAAAACAGATGAATTCAGGGCAACCCAGGTACTCCAGGATTGCTAATGATCCAAGGAAAGCAGAGAAACAGTAGTTACATCACTCTATGATCTGGCTGTGACTCACTCCAGGCAAACTTTGCCTGGCTAAGTGGCAGTCTTTGTCCTGGATAATGCTAGTTTGCTGAAGATCTGAGAGGAAGAGGAGAAAATAGAAGGCAGTCAGAGCAAGATGGTGACAGATGGACACTGAATGGAAGCCCAAAGTTTGCTGGTTGTTGCTTTAAAAGCCTCTAATCACAGTCCTATGTGATCAGAGATCTCTGCTCCTTTCTCATGATGCAGCTGAGTACAGAGAGGTTTTATTATGGCTACCTATGAAGGACAAAACCAGGCAAACTGACAGGGGAATCACAGAGAAAACCTAATCTGACTTCTCACTTGACATGTCCACTCTGCTCCTAGAAATATCGGCCCTCCTCTCCTTTTTAGAAGAAACAGCTGAGCTGAGGGAATGACATATTCAGCACGGACTAAGTCTTTGAGGTACAGATTTGTTCAAATCAGCCAGTTCCTGCAGCAGCAACTGTGAGTGGGTGTGTAACACAGTATGAGCTTTAAAAGGGGGAGCAGAATTTGAAAGACTGTATCACTTGGTAACTGATCACAAGCCAAAAGAAAGCAGAGATGTATTAGAAGCAGAAAAAGTTGTCAGCCTCTGTTCAAAGTTTTGTGCATAGTAGAGATAGACAGGCCTTGAATTAGGACTAGAGTGCATTTTAAGGTCTTGTAGTGGATGTCCTAGACACAAAAATGCATTTAGTTTTAGGGCCTATACACACTGGTATAGTACAGAAAGAGCTGGCAACCCGTATGAGAGAAGTGACTTAGGGGACAATAAATAATGGTAAACCAGAAAAACAAACAAACAAAAAAAATCATGAGCATGTATGGCTCAGAAGCTGTAAAAACTGCCTTTTTTTTTTTTTTTTTTTTTGTCAGCATTTGCTGTCAAATATTCTTCTTTGGTAAAAGTGCCAAAAAGGGGATGACAAAGTGAACAGAAGTGGAAAAGTCGTCCATGTGCATATGCAGTGGTAGAAAATACTATAGTAAGGAAACAGTCAGACCTAGAACAAACACACACAGAAACAACATGGGAAAACTGTGAAAGAGAGGTGACACTGGGACAATGTTTCCAACAAGGCCCCTACCAGATTGGCAAAAGGATAAAGGGAATTGATTGCTTATGCCTCACCTTTACAGACACCAAAGAATAGCCTGATCCCTGGGGATAGCCTGCTGTCCTGGTGGAACTGTGGGACAAGCCTGGATGCTGCCTGAGAAGACAATATGATGTAAAAAGATTGAACCCTTGGCACAGGCTGTGACCTGCACAATTCAGAGGGCTATGCTGGTCAAGCAGGCAGAGGAGGAGAATGAAGTGCTAAGAAACAAAGAAGCTGGATATTCAAGCAGATATCCAGGGAGAGTTTTGAGAGAGAAACGGAAAGTGCAAAGAGACATCAAAAAGGAAAAGTGTTTTGAACTGAGGAAAACTGACTGAGATCCATCTGTGCTTAAACTACTCTAATGGAGCTGGGGTTGCATTAACTTGGAAAACCAAGTTACCCATATAACACAGGATATCCTCACAAACTCATACTGAGGGAAATGCTTTAGCCTGGTTAACTTAGATAACTATTAATAATATTTGCTCATTTTAGTTTACACAGCACAGTATAAACAATCTCTTCCAAATGTATTCACACTCTAAGCTGCATATCACTTAGTTTTCTTTACTGTATAATTTTATTAAGCTACATGCATACAGGAAAACTGAAAGCCATACCACTTTTAACTCAAATGCTATGGCTGATTTTAAAAACAAGAGCATGATATAAACCTGAGCAATAGGAGACCAAGGATCCAAGCTAAAGGATTTATCTCTAAGCAAGAGAAAACCTGTTTCTTGATGTGAAGACAGATTAGTTCTTTCAAATCCATGAATATCAATGTTCCTAACAAAAATGTCTGTGTGCATGTGTTTGTCTTGGAGGAAGCTTTCTGTGTTTTTAAAAATACAGAATTTTGAGTGTTCTAAGAAGAAAAGGGGAATCACCCAGGCATAAAATATTTCCTGTGGAAAGCTGTATTGCATGCAATACAATCGCCTATGGGAATGGACTGCATACCTGTAAGAATAGCTCTGTACCACTGGGATTGTGAGGACTGCACCTTCAATTATTGTACTGGGGGTCTCTTAAGACATGTAGAAAAAAAGTGGAAATCATGGGTCCTTAAGCTGACAGGGTATTGAAAAGTGACTTAAGTTTATAATACACAACCTTGCATGATTGTTCAACTAATTCAGGTAACTTTGGAGATTTATAGGTATAGCATTGCTGAGATGAGAGACATGCATTTATGAAGATGGATTACTGAACGGGACTGATGTTCTTCATAGTCTGTTTAGGCAGATTCTGGAAAAGCATGGCTCAAGGCATGTGTTACACATGTAAGGATTATAGTTTTCCACATTTTGACAATTGCTTAGGTCAGAATTTGACCAAGGTGCAAGTACGAAATAGCTCCACTCATTGTGTCATTACCTATGGAGGGTCCAGTTATGTTCATATACATTCAGAAATCACTGTGCACTCTCTCACAGTGTATGACAGGCACCTATGCAATGCAAAGGTGCAAATTACACCATTACTTTAAAAGCAAGACTGTGGTCTCCAACACCTACAGAAACATGAATATCACACGTCATAGTTGTAATTTTAGTTGCTCAGTGGTTATACATCATTATAGCCTCAGACTCTAAAGTGTTATCATCACAAAAGACCACACAGGAAAAAATGATAGTGCTAAAAATTTTTCTGTATAACAAGTTAAATTGCACTATTAGTTTATTTTTTGGGTTTCCCCTCTACCTCCTACCCTAGCCCCTAAGTTAATCAGACCTCTTGGACAATGAAACTGTTAAATGTTCACTGGACTAACAGCAAATTCTTAGTTCTATGTATGGTGTTCTGACTAGAGCAAGATTTCGAGTGTAGCACTAAAGAACTGTCCCATCCTTCTGTTCATTCAAAACACTACTGGTCACACCTAAGAACCGATTGGGTCAACTGCCACCGACTGCCACTAAAAAGTAAACCAGAACTGGTGCTGTCAAGATCTAAAAGACTGCCTGTGGAAAGGATTTTGAACTTCCAAAAGTTCTGCCCTTCACACACAGTTTGCACCAGATTCGCCTGCTTTTCCCCACCCCCCGCAGTGAGCTCAGTACACAAATTCACGAATGCAACTTGGGTACTATTCTGCTTTTTGAAAACTAAAATAGTTCTACGTATACTAATGAATTTTTATTGACAGAGCTGTCAGAGCATTAGCACTGTGCATCTCCTCCTTTCTCCTCATCCCACTTGACCTCCCGAAGGATTAGATGTGTTACCCTCTGAACGATTATCTGGCAACCTCACTTTCTTGTCTGAGTAAAAGGCCAGGCAGCCTAAACGTCTGTAGTGCTTCGGGCAGGAATGTGAGACAATGCAGCCAGCCTTCAAGAAACACCCTAGGTAAAACCATTTCTCTGGGATTTTAGGAAAGACCTGACAATGAACAACAAGAAAGCAAAATTGGTGCTGAAGCTGTGGTATTTCATTCTTAATTCCAAGAGTATTGGATACAAAGCATGCAATGTTTGGCTACTGTTAACAAGTTGCTTGTTTAAGAGTAATATATTGGTACAGAGTCCCACTGCAATAATAGCAAGAATGTTCCTCTGGGACAACTATCCCCGAGCTACTTATTTTTTAAGTGTTAAACATACGTTGGCATATTGCCAAGTATTGTGGGTATGGAGTTAAGGAGAGAGTCTGAAAGTCTTTTGTTCTTCCCCCAAAACATAAACACATATGCAAACACCAAGAAATAGCAGTACTGGGAGTTGTAGAAGGTTGTTACTATTGGCAGTACTTACTTTTGAGAAATAGATATAGAAGGCATACAAACAACAGGGTATACACAACATCCAAAAAATATCATGATATTCCTTAAGTTTGCTTGTATTTTGTATCTGTGAAGTGTTTCACAAATTCTTACTTGATTTTTTAGTAAGAATCAGGCATTTTCACAACAAATATTTTCTGCATCTGCTGATATTTTTAAATTGGCATCACTTTTTGAAGTGTCTTGATTAATGCATAAAAAACTTTGAAAAATATTTACATTTTTTTGATATTCTGTTGTATAAAATGAGGACATCAAATCATAATAACACTGTAATATCGTGAAAGCAATCATTACTTAGGACTTTCAAGTTGTTGGAATGTGTTTTTATTTTGCTCAGAATGGTAAGTGAAAATGGCATTCCCACCAACTGTGCTTACCGGAATGTCACAACACTAAATGTGGCTTTTTAGTATTTCAGATTGTACTTTAGTTTGGATCTTTGAAGATGTGTTGTTGTATAAAGCTCCTGATACCATGACAGGGCAAAGGTAAAACCTTAAAATATAATATCAATACCCTACATTTCTTATGAAACCCCAACCTATAAATGATATACCAACAGATACTTGGAATGTTTGCTGTGACTTTCAAGGATATGAGCTTTGTTCTCCCTACGTAATCCAACAGCTGACTCTTTGCTTGAAGTACAGTGTTAATTATGGAACTGTGACATGATGTTTGCCAGCAGCTGTGCAACACTGGCCTGTTCTTTTCTCCAGTGTGCCTCACCTTGGCGAATCCAAAGATAGGGATATGTGTCATAGGGTCATAGAATAGTCTGGGTTGGAGGGGACCTCTAAAGGTCACCTACTCCAACCTCCCTGCAATGAGCTAAATCTCCATGACCAATGTTTGATGTGTCTGGGAAGACTATCGAGATAAAGGATAATTTTTTTTTTTTTTAAGGGGGGTATTTGCATTGAATCTGGATGACAATTGTGCAATTAATTTCTTATGGATCCTTGGACAAATAACAGGGAGAAGTATGGCTGGCCAATGTGGCAAAGCAAGCTAATTTTCTTTCAAATTCTGAACTCCATTTCGTGTTATGTACTGAATGTGCAGAAGCCAGCCCAAAAGTGGGAAGCTGCAATGTGTACCATAACATGCTCAGATGCTTGACACCTGTATAAAGCATACGAGGGATCCTTCAAGAATCCATTCTTCTGGAATACTGAAACATGAATCTTTTTGAACAGCTGTCTCTGTCCACAGGAACACTTTTTCTTGAGAGTGCACATTGTGAGATCCAGTATAGGCACAAGTGACAGCTTGTGTTCCTGTTTCTCATGGACTACGTCTCGTCTTAAAGAGACCTTCAAGGAAGGTGCAATGGCAATAAAAAAATGCATTAATCTCCTCACATGCAAGCAAAAAAAGTGGGCCAATCATAACTACATGTAAAAAGACTTCCAGGAAAAGGAGCTGGGAGGAGTTCTGCCTAGACAGAAATGATGACAAATGTTCGATATAGCTTTTAAGTATCTTGAATTTAAACATACAAAGGACATGCCTTGTAACTTGTCACTTTGAGAGATTAGCAATTCTTAAATGTTCTCAACACAAGAATTAAAAAATAGCCTGCTGTCTTTGGTACCTGCCATCTCTTCTCAGACAGACTGAACTGTGGGATTGGGCAGTCTGTAAATTAGGAGTCATCCATGACAGCTGCAGAACAGAAGCCTGTACAACAAAGACGACTCTGACAGGCTTAGAAGCATCTTACAGAGCCAGGCCAGGACCAGGGCTGCTCTAAGCCGCTTAGAAGGTTTAGAAGAACCTGAAACTCAGGGACTGGTTCTGCAAGAGCCAGTCAAGGCCAGAAACTGCACAGATCCATTCTGGCTGAGATAAGAACAGACATTACTGATGAGGGAGAATCTGAATCAGTGCCTTAGTGAAAAAAGGATTTTTTTTCCTAATTTTTTTCCTCAAGTTCAGCATCTTTGCCATCTTTTGTAAAGTAAGTGCAAAATATTAGTGCATCAAAATGGAGGTACTGCATGACAGGGGTACATTTTTCTCTTCAATGCTTTCAAGATCTTCGGTGGCTTTTAATCCAAACCTTTGATTTCTGTTTGATCTTTTCATATTCATCTAAATTGATGTTATAATAATTGTAACTGCACAGTTACCGCTCAATATTGCTATGCCAAATTTTCAAGTATACATAACTTAAGCATGAGTATCCTTTGAAAGACTAGTTTAGAGTAATTGATAAAGTCCAGCCCTACTGGTAACTGGGTGCCAGACACACAACTTAGACACCAGTCCTATACTGCTGTCCCCACAAAAGAGCAGTTATACCCAACAGTCCTCCTCTTCCTATTTCTACTGGCAGCAGCAGCTGGCAGCTTTGTATCCACCTCTGACAAATGCACAAAGACACATTCAGCTGTTGGGACAACATTAATTGTCTGAACTGCTGTTTTTGCCTCCAGGTAGAGGACTAAATGGCAGTGTTCTGAGAGTCAGCCTCGGCCTTTGAGTCTCAACAGGTTCATGGTGTAATAGATGATCACAATAATGTATGCCTTAGTGTTTTTGAGTTACTTTTTGATAAAGCAGGCAGATAAAATCACGCCCAAGTTGTAAAATGAAACATGAGTAGACAAAACCGGTATGGTTATCCATTTCCCAGTTCACAGAGTGTTAAATATAGCACTAGGGCTTTGTCTGTTGTAGGGACATGGGCTATTTGCAGAACTTAACTTCCTGAAGTACAATGTTGCTTGTATATGAGGCTGGATACTGTGTCATTTCTACTTAAAAACTTCCAAATGAAGGTTAAAAAGGGGTCCCTGTCTTCAGGGAGGTGCAAGCCACGGATAGATTCCTGCACGAACTGCTAATTTCTAAATCTCTCTCTTGTATTTATGCCAAACAGCTGATAATGCTGTTGTGAACCTGCTTGAGCTTCCTGACAATTAATAAAACCAAAGAGACCGTGTTAAGTGTGAAGCTTCTGTTTCCAGCACTTGTGCATTCAAAGACTACAGGAATTGCTCTCCTACATCCACTTCAACAGCAGGTGGCCTCTCCAGTACCAAACACCCAGAAGCTCCAAAGCAGCAGCACAGGTAATATGCAACTATTGTAAAAAAAACCCAAACAAAACAAAGCAAAAACCGAACAATTTCCTGGCTCTTGCTAATCAGCTGGAATTTCTCTCCTCCTTTTAGTCTGCCACACTAGTTGACTGTGAGAATGATGGTGACCCATTTGCAAAAGAACACGATGCACATATCATGAGGCAAGAATCTAGATGGATAAGACTTGTTAAACTTTGGTTTAGCACATGCACTGAAATCACTGCCATACAGAATGGTAATTTTAACAACAGTTTTTCAGTCTCCAGGCAGACTGAAGAAATGGTGGTCACTAAAGAAAAAAGAAACCCTGATCTATCAGAGCTGGATATGACAGGTAGTTCTACAGCATAGATACTACTTCCACAATAAGCAAACCAAAACTGCTTGGGCCTCCTGCTGGTGCAACTGTTCTAGTAAACAGTATGACTATTGCCCTACATATTCCTGGGACAGAGAACACTTGTTGCACTCCGTCCACAAGCAAAAAAGGACATAAATACTTGGATTTTTGCCTGTGTAGATAGGAACTGCTGCAAGGAAATACAGTGTAGTTAAATGTACACACACTGTTGAGGAAAGAAATCAATACAGAAACTTTCACTGTAGCCAATTTTGGGTAATGTAATAAATGAATTGTTCACCACACGCTGTCCTGTTATTTATCTGGTAGACAGGAAGGGGAAGCAGCACTTAAATTCAAGAAAGCCAAGATAGGGGGGATGAGTTACAAACCGAGGCTAAAAATTATGGGGATGGTTGTGGAAACGAGTAAGGTATCTAGGACCTGAAAAGTTTATTAACCATGGCTGAAAAGCATTCAAAAGAGGCCTCTAAATAAACTTTCTCACTACATGTCTAAACAAAGCAAAATTGCTGGACCTTAAATAAAAGTGCTCAGTGCTGGCCTAGAGGCATGGTCAGGCTGGTGATTAGTTGCCTTGGATATTCGGTGGCCTATCCAAAAAACGAGACATGCTGATATGAGGTCAAAAACTTCCACAGCTACCAAAAACTACCTGTGCTTCTCAGCATTTAGAGTCGCACTGGGATCAGTTGAATTAATCTTACTTTGTTCAGGATTTGGTTTATGCGTCCGGTAAAGAGACATTTTTGCTGTACAGACAGGGGTGTTTACGAGATAAACTCACGGATGCCCCGAGTCTTGTTTTGCTGAGCTGTCTGTGAGCACGCCAGCCGAGAAATTTATTCCAGCGCTCACGATAATGCCAAATCACTTTTGGGGGCGGTGGTGGTGCTGTTGGCTGCGGGGTGGGTGCTGCGTCTGTGTGTGTGAATGTGGGAACGCAGAGTTCACCCTGCCGCTGACACGCTGAAAAAAAAACCACATCAAAGCGCCACTAAGAAAACAAATCGGGGGAACCGCGGACCGGCGGCAGGCAGACCCCCCCCTCCCTCCGCCATCCCGCCTCCTCCTCCTCCTGCGATGGGTCGGCTCGGGCAGATGCCTTTTTTTTTTTTTTTTTTTTTTTTAACCGCAGATTTTTTTTTATTTCCCTTGGTGTCGCTCGCTCCGGGACACCGGGGCTGCCAAACCCAGCAGGGCCGCGCGGGGCGGGGCGGCCCCGGGCAGGGGGCGGCGCCGGGCGGGGATGGGCAGGAGCGGCCCCGGCCCCCTCCCCGCGGGTATTTAGCGGCCGCGCGGAGCAGGCGGAGCCCGCGGCGGCGACATGGCCGCCGCCAGCAAGGAGCCCCCGCAGCTGCAGCGGCTGCTGGAGCGGGACCCTTACCTGACGCCCTTCCGGACCGACTTCCAGCGCAGGTACCGCCGTGGGGGGAGCGCCGCGAAGAGCCGCCCGCCCGCCCCGCTGTCCCCTCCCCTCGGCCGGGGCGGCTCCGCTGCCCTTCCGGTGCGGGCGGAGCCGCCGCCGGGGCCCGGCGGGGCCTCGACCGGGCTGGGCGGCTGCGGGGAGGCCTCTGCCGCGGGGCCGGCGGGTCCCGCCGCGACCCGGCACGTCCCGCCCCGGGGTGTCCGCGCTGCGCCCCGCGGGCCCTCCCGGCTGCGCCGCTGGGGCGGCGGCGGGTCCCCGGCGAGCCGGGCCCCGTGGGGCGCAGCTGGGGCACCCTGCGAGAATCGTGGAATCACAGAGTAGCCGGGGCTGGAAGAGACCTTTAGAGATCATCTATTTTTCAACCCCCTTTCCCCCCCCCCCCCCCCCCCCCCCCCAAGACTGAGTTACTCAGAATTTACATCCAGGCTGGCCTCGAACGTTTCCAGGCATGGGGCATCCGTAGCTTCCCTGGGGAATCTGTTCCAGTGCCTCTTGGCTCTCACAGTAAAGAATTTTTTTCCAGTGTCTAATCAAAACATGCTCTCTTTCAGTTTGAATCTGTTCCCCCTTGTCCCGTCATTACACACTCTTGCAAATAGTCCATCTCCACCTTCCCTGTAAGTTCCCTTCAGGTCCTGGAAGGCCACAATTAGGTCACCCTGAAGCTTTCTCTTTCCCAGGCTGAACAATCCTAATTCAGGCTTTCCTCATAGGAGAGATACTCCATCACTCTGATCAACTTGGTGGCCTCCTCTGGACTTGCTGGAACGGGTCAATGCCCCTCCTGTGTTGGGGAGGGGATTGCACCCAGAGCTGGATGCAGTCAGTACACAAGGGTGGTGTGCCGAGCCGCTGTTGCTAATAAAGGTGTTTTTCAGTCTAGCTGTGGTAATCTGTAAAGAAACTGCTCCTGAATCTCATCTTTCTGGAGAATTTTCCTGCAGGCGTGTGTTTTGAGATAGCCCCGAACCGCCAGCTCAGCTGTTCAGCAGACCTGCGGTGGGTGAAGTAGCAGAGCATGCGTTAGGTTGGTGCCAGGTTGTCGGTCTGAGTATCCCTCTTTTTGTGCCTCTCGATGGGAACTGTGACACCAACCCTCTGGCCGGGGCCTGGGCGAAAGCCTGCCAGCAGCAGCTCAGGCAGAGGCGGCCTGTGTCCTGCACAGCCGGGCTGCAGGCCTGAAAAAGCTGCTGTAGCCTCACTGGCCGAGAGAACAGAGTGATTGGGAGCTTTTGTGCCACACATTTATGTCTTGTGTTTCACTAGCAATCCTCTGATAATCAAAATAATTGTAATACTACCCTGTAGCTCAGAAGTGTGGAAAAGTCTGTGTGTGTGGAAGGGATGCAAGAAGGAATTCGATTCCCTCCCCCCAAAGTCTGTTTTTTTTTCTTTTTTTTCTGTTGCTGTATTCTACATGGTTTAGCATTACTAGATGTCTGTCCTCTGGGGTTCTGGTATTGAATAGTGGTAAGGCTAGATCTTGTTAAAATGGGATTAAGGATTAAGTAAACTATTAGGCTGACTTGCAGTGTATGTAGTAATCTCTTAATGGCAGAACAACTGAGTGTTTTAAACAATGGTTCCTGACAAGCTTCTAGTCACGCATGCAGTGTTGTAAAACACCTAATTCTTTCAGTGGGGTGCCAGGGTGTAGGAATTAATAAGTGGGCAGGTCTGGCTCTTAATAAAACCATTCATTAAAACATTTGGGCTTCCTAAATGTGCCTGTCATCTAAGTGATTGTGGATAATGATATTTGTATTTCTGAGGATAGGGTAGCTGCACTGAACAGAGTGAGTTTGCAAAATGTTTGTGTACTTCTCAGGTTTGTACACCTTGAGCATTGAACTGGTCCTGTCTGTATCTTGTCACTTTCTGGCTTCTGAACTTCCAACTGGTCCCTTGCCATAGAAATATTGTGGAAACGTGTAATGTTTAAAAACATTAGGGAAAACTTTTGTGGCAACCTGTGGTAAATTAGATGTCTTGTTCTAAGCCCAAACAAGTAGTGCATCTTGTGGTTGGTAGAGAGTGCCAAGGAGGAGGAGTCGTAAGCACAGGAAAATACCTGTTGGTGTCTCCATGCAGTGCTCATTCCAGGTGCTATGAGTTGTGATTCAGTCTGTATTTAATAGCTTCAGGTGTTTTTTGTCGGAGGCCTTTCATCAAGAGTGCCCAGGAGAAAGGAGTTTTGCAGCCTAATTGATGCTTGTGTGAGGAGCCAGTTCTTTGGGACCTTCAGTATGTGAGACTTTCTTATTTACGTCCAGTTCCTGTGCTGGGGGAGGTGGTGAACAGCCCTGCACAACTCTGTGCACTGTCCATGAAATCCTAAGCAGTGTGGTGCTACATGCTCTTTATTCCAGGCTGAAGGGTCCTGATGTGTTTGACTGGTGGTTGTGTGACCCATCACTGTGGTATGGGACTGTTGTGAAGTAACTCAATGGATCTGGTTTCCTACACCATACATGGTGTAGGAAAAGGCTGTGATGAAGCAATCAGGAACATGCTCTGTGCTGTCAAGCAATTGGGTGTTAAGAGTTGATTGACTGACAGAGGATTAAGGATGCTTGAGAATCAAAGCTTTCTAAACACTTGTCTGTGAAGATCCTTGTATTATGCCTTGTGCAGAAACATGTGAAATCATCCTCTCTTTGTCTTGCTCAGTAACAGTTCTTCTGTAGAAGCCAGAGGAAAATAAAAGACTTGGGGTTTATTTTTGGCAGTGACATCAGCGAGTTGCTGACTTGCCCTTTAGGCTTGAGTCTTTCTGCTCTTCTATCCATAGCACTGTATTAGCATGGCCTGTTATTGTTAGTGGAAAACTTTATAGCTGTGTATGCCTGGCTATTGTATAATGCACAGCTAACTTGGTGGTGCTGGTTTATTCTCACAGCCAAAGCCAGGCCATTTCTGTTGGATTGGATTGCTCAGGACCTTGTTGGTTTGTGCTGTGTCTCAGAGGGTGTGCTGCCTTGGGCAGCCTCTCCCTGTGTTTGGCTACACTCATTGCAAAAAATTCTTTTTTTAAATACTGTAACTTCCCTTGCTGCAACTTTGTTGCTTCTTATCTTTTTTCCTCTCAGTACTTTGGAATACAGCCTGGCTTATTCTTTAGGCACTCCCCCCACCTGTCCCTTTAGATTAAAATTATAGATAGATATCAGCAACCCATGCCTCCTCAGGTTAGCTTTTTCATACCTAATCTGAGGAAACCCATCCCTGGGGCCCTACCTGTGTGCCAGAGGTAGAAGAAGACAGGCCAGGAATAAGAAGCTGCCTTTATACAGAAGCCATGGTGTGTCCTTGCCTGTCTATGCCTTGAGAAGTGCAGGCCTCTCCTCCTGAGGTTCACATCTGCCTCTCCTGCCCTGTGCTGTGCTCCTTCACCCTCAGGATGGTGGCCATGTCTTCATGACATCTTTGAGCTTTGTTTTGTTGTTCTTGGAGGGAGGGGATTGCTGAAGGATGGACAGGCCTTAGTCACATCAGCCTGGGTTCAGCAGTAGTGTGATTATACTGATTCACTTTGAGAGTTGCCAGATTCATGATGAAATGAATCATGATGTTGCCTCAAGTTTTGAAAATTTTCCTTTGACTTTCAAGGACTGTTGCCTTTAACCTCTCTTAAAGTGTAACTTACCGCTTTAGGCAGCTGACTGTTTTCTCTCTTTTTCATAAAGCCTTGAGAAACACTGAGTGAGTGCTTTGATGGGAACAAAGGGCTTCTCTAAAGATGTAATACCTAAGATGTGATGGTAGGACCTAGTTATGGAGTATGGACTGACATAGTTAAATGAGATAGGAAGAAAGAGACCTCTGGTCACATTCCCTTTTCAATACTTTGTCATGCCTGGGCATGTTATTGCAAATGGTGTTCATGGAGAAAATAGAAATCCATAATTTTTCCTTTCTCCGAATGTCTGAATTTGACCCTGAGTTGAGGAGGGAGCATTTTCTTTGGGGAAGGAGAAAATCGATGTATAAATAGTGAACATTCAGCCTTGACCCAAATACACACTATTCAAAACTCTAAACAAGAATCTACTTAAAACAAACAAACAAAAATCGCCAAGCGATAGTGTTTGTGTAGGATATCACTGTGCTACATTGTTTGACCATCTGTGATATGTTTCCCCACAGGTATTTTGTTAACTCCCAAGTGTTATTTATACTAAAGACTTTGTATAATTTAGTATGTATTTTTAGTCTTTTACCTCTTAGAGCATAATTGGTTCAATTAAAGCCATTAATGCCTGTGGTGTAATTGCATTTTATGGAATTACAAACTGGTTTTAGAAAGTGCTGCCCATTAGAATTTTCTGCTATAACAATGTGGATGGCTTATTATATTTTACCAGTCCCTGCAACTGCCTCTAATCTCCTGACTATGAAGTCCTTGGTGAAAGCTTTTTTTGAGTAGTTCAATTTATAGAATAGATAAGAAAAATTTTACCAATACATAGCTTCAGTCTTTATCTTCAAACAACACTGATTTGTTCAGTTAGATAAAATGCTTCCCGTAGTGCTTGATCATATGTATGGATTGAGAGAGAGAATGTTCCATTGCTTCTGAAGTGTCAGGGAAGATAGGAACATCTACTCAGTGGCTTTTGTAGCTGTATGAATTACCAAGATGTCTGTCATTTGGTTCAGAGGTTTCTAGTATTGTTCTTACATCCCTCCACTTTTACAAAAGGGAAGGACTTTCTGTTCTTCCAGTTGTATCTCTCATTGTGTGTGTGCTTAATATCAGATTAATGCTGCTTTATGGTTCTGTATTTTTTTGTCTATTTTAAAGGAACAGAGTGGTGGGTACTTGACTGAGGTATTGAAAATGAAGAGGTGTCGGGTTGGGTTTGATAGGGCTGAGTAGGAAGGCAGCTGTTGGGTTCTAGCAAGTTTGGGAATGGAGTTGAAGAATGACATAGCTGGAATCCTAGTTTTAGATGAAGATGGGGAGGGGAGAAGGACTGGAGTGTGATCTGTCACAAATGAACACAACCACTATGTATCATCAGTGTAGGGAACCAAGCTATCAACTCAGAAAAACTGGATTTTCCTTTTCTGTTTTGTCTCATACAGACTGTTGTATTGGGTGTGCAGAACTAAATGTTTATGAAAAACAATGTCATATATATTGCTGTGTTTTTATTGTTTTTGGTGTCATCTCGTAAGTTCAGTAGACTTCTGTTGATTCTAGAACCCTGACAATTTATTGGAATATATCCTGCATTATGGTACTCTCTAGAATGCTCGTGTGCATTCTGGTTGCTAACCCTGACAAGCACAGCTGACTACATCACCGATGACCTTAACTTTTAAGTCTGTGAGGAAGTAGTTACGTAGGCCAATGTACATCTAGTGTATGTGTGTCTGAGTGTAGTCCTCATCAAAAGGTTCAAGTTGCCAATTGTCTTAATAGCTGCCTACTTTATAAAAAGGCAGCAAAATATTAAGATGTAGGTATTGCATTTTGTTAGTGAAGCAGTTGCATCCGTATACAAATTAAAGTATGCAAAAAAGAGTTGAAGCCCCCTCAGCTCTGTTATGTGGTGTTAGCATGTCTGAGCATGTTGGATGGGCTCTGAGAATTTGCCTGGAATTTTAAAATGTTATATTCTGTGACCAGGAACCTGATTGCTATCTCACTGTAGTAGCGAGAAAAAGCTTTGTCTTGCTGAATACTTTAAAGTCAGGTATTTATGCATGTTTCTTTACTACTTCAAAACTGTAAAGAAGGCATTCTTATTATGGAGGACTGTCTTAAGTTGACATCCTGTCTCAGTAAGGTGCTTTTTTCCCCTCTGTTCATATTCAGTATTTATGTATAGACACTTATTTCTTCCCAGCCTCCCTGTTACCTTTTATTTACTCCCACTATGCCTTCTAATCTTAGCAGTTCCTTCATCTTCTGTCTCCCACAAAAGAAGCTCCTTTTCACTTGTGCAGTGTCAGAGATCTAAAACCTCTCACTCATGCTTCCATTTGCTATGTACTTCTGAAACTTTGCTTCAGACAGTTATTCATTAGGTTAAAAAGAAAATAATGTCTTGAGGCAAAGTGTCAAGTGCAACAAGATCAGGTTTAAAATGTTTAAAACATGAGTTTTCATCTGGAAAAAAAATTATTCAGCAAAAATAGTTTCTTTGTAGAATATGGCTCCCTCTTCCCCAAGTATCTGACAGTTTGATATTCTTACAGCAACTCATGTTAAGAAGTTGAAGGCCAGTTATTGGGGATGATTCCTGGCCATACTGGAAAGAATAGGCCTCTGAGATGCTGCTCTTGGAAGCACCTTACCAATGTCTGGACATTATTTGCCATTCAGTGTTGGGATAGACCCTTGACAAAATAGATGTCTGAGGACCCCTGAAAGAACCCAAGTCAATTAGTTCCCTTGTGTGAACATGTTGAAATTGTTCCGTTAATCTTGGATATTTCTAGTGCTAAACTTATTTTAACCTATGCTCTTGATATACTGAAAACAACAACAAAAAAGCCTCACTGACAGTTACTTACTGATTCTGTTGACTGGTGTTACTTGAATGTGGAGGTAGCTCTAATGCTTTATGCTTGACACCCTCCTTTTTTTTTTTTTTTGGAGCTGTTGTTCAGGCATGGTGTACTTTGGTTCCCTTGTATCCTCACTCTGCTGCCTCTCTTACTGCTGGTATGTCTGCCCTTGTGCTTAGTGATAGAGGAAATAATTCAGAGTAGAGCATGAAGTTCCAGTAAGGGTGGACTTATTCCCTCCAGAGTAGTGGGAGTACTGCTGGTGAAAGGTTATGCCAAGTTTAAAAAAATGTAGCCTGTTTCTACAAGAGGAACTGAGGGATGTTCAGTCACACCAAATTAACTGTGATGTGTATAGTTTGTGGAATGGGAAATGTGAGTTTTGGTCCTTGTTATATGAACTGGCCTTGCATTCATTGAGTGATTTGTGTGTTCCACAGTCTTTAAAGTGCAGTTGGGATGTGAATTCCCCACTTACAAATGGTGCTGGTATGATAGGCCAAACTAAAGATGATATCCTTTATGGTAGGAATAGAAAAGTGGAGGAATCCTGCCAAAGTAATACTTTAGCAGAGTGTGGACTTCAAGCTTATTAGTGTTTCTTCTTTAATTCCTTCCATTCAAAACCATACCCCACCTTTTTTGTCAAGAAAAGACCTCTAGAAATGTGGATAAGCCAACAAAGACTTCATTGATCTTGAAGGGTGGCTGCAAATCTGTGTGACTTGAAGAGAACCAGTTCTCTATTTCTGGGCTGTGATAAATAATTGTGGTTTGTGAAACAAGTGGGTGATTACATCAAAATAAACGGATTGTAAAACTTAATTACACCTCCATAAAGAAATAAAACAGACCCTTGCAAGGTCAAGGGGCCCTAAACCTCCCTACTATCCTAAGAATAAAATATGGTAGAACTTTAAATCTTTAGGCGCCTGTTTGTCCAAGAATGCATGAATTATGACCGGTTGTAGAGCTAACCATTTAGCTTTACCTGTAAGAAAACCCAGATATTAAATTCTTAGCAAAAAACTGTAAAATTTATATGATATAATTAACATGCATGAAGTGGCTAAGATAAATGCCAAATGTACACTGTAATAGATGTGCAGATTTGGGAAACTTGTCCCCATTTCTGTCACCCAGCTGGCTGCTTGCTTTTGCCATATAATAAACTCTTATTCAAAAACTTATAGAAACTTGAGACTTTCTTTATCACATGGGCAATGTTTCAGAGTCTGATCTTCACTTGTTCTTATTTTCCTCTTCAAGAGGAAGCTGCTAGAGAAGGCTCTTGAGAAGACACTGTGTTGGGTCAAGTGAAAAATAAACTTTTAGTGCTCATCACAGATGTAGGTAGTTTATTACAGTTAGTGTGGGGATTTTTTTTTCTTTGTTTTCTCAAAAAAAAAAATGTATTAGATGGTGACTGAACTGTGTGCCAACTGTGTGTGCAGGTCAGACTTGTGTTTTGAAGGCACTTTCTTTTTTCCTGATGTGTCCCTGCTAGGCAGGCTACATTTATGTACAGAATATGTACTTCCAGGCATTCCCCATGGTCACATGTGAATGCCTTGTCATCATCAGATCCAAGCTTCTGGTTGTATAACCATTTGATAAGATGATTTGGAGGAAAGGCAGGAGGGCCAGGGGGAATTGTCTGAAAGACTCCTATTAAAATCATGCTGAGTTACTGTGTATTTTAAATGAAAACACACTGCACTACTACAACTGTTTGGTAATTGCCCATCTAGAATGTATTCACTGCATGAACATAGGAGTCAGCAGCTCATTTTAGCAGCTTTAGGGGGCATCCTGATTGTACCATACCTGCTATCCCAGCAAAAAACCAGAGAGTTTAATAAATTCTCTCTTATGTGTCAGGCTTAAGCAGATATCTTGTGTACTTTATGCTGTCTAAAAGGCCCTTGGACATCCCTGCTTGTATGCAAGCAAGTCTGTTACATTTTTTTGTCATTGTTAGATACCTGTTAACAGTTAACATGATTGTTTGATACCTTTTGTAGTATACATCCACAGTATAAATGTGCCTGGTTTGATAGGATTGGTAAGCTGTGAGTTTGTGGATGCTTTTCATTCTAAGAAAAAAACTTCAATTTCCATCATAAGCAATGATGAATCTTTTGATCCTTTCAGAAAGGTTTGATTTGTCCGGAATAAACAGCTCTTCCTGACAAATCCTACTTCTTTAGGAGGTTGTTGAAGCTTAAGCAGTATGCAACACTTGATATTTCTATTTAGTTGCCAGCTTTTCTGAGGAAATTTGGGCAGCATGTAAATACTTGCACAATAGGTCTGTATTGTTACACAAACAGTGGCAATGACTCCATGGAAGCATTTGTGAAAGAGTAGATGTGATGCTCTGGGACAGGAGCCTGGTGCAGGGGCTCTCCAGAGCTTAGAGCTAAAATCTACCTTTCTGAGAAGTAGAAATTAGAGAAAAATCTACATACTTTGTACACCAAGGTAAGACCTCAGGCAAATAAATACTTTGTGTCAGTTCTCGAGTACTTCCTCAGTTTGTATTTTGGTGAGATTTGTCATCTTGTGTTACTTCCTCTGTCCCACCCTTCTACAATTGCCCCCAAAAACCCTAAACATCCCTAGGAGAAATGGGGGAAAATCCCTCCTTGGTAAGAGGGAAGGACCAGAGCTGAAAAAAGACAAGCTTTACAACTTCTGGGTCTGTTTAGACTACAGCTTTTTTTGAGAATGTTGAAGCAGTGGAGGACAAGGTAAAGCTTCTTCATACAGAATGAGCCAGGTGATTCAAGTCTGCTGTCTGAACAAATGAATCCTCTCTCTCAGCTGACATGAACTCCCAAGCTTCAACTTAATCTTTGGAAAGCTCATGGATAACCATATCTTTCAAGTTGAATAGATGGATATTGTTTTTAATAATATATTTCACTTTTGGAGGGTAAACAGTATGTGTCCAGTCCTGCCAATGGCATGGATTTGTGAACGTGTGTGTGAGGTTTTCCAGTGAAGCACAGTCTGTTGGTACAGGGTTTTCATTTTCATTTCTTTCTACAGGGATCAGATATGCTCTGTGAATTTTTTATTCTCGCTTAAAGAGGATATTATTTAGAAAAATACATCTTAAAAAAACCACCACAACAGAACAGTGTAGGAATATCTTTAAATCTTTCATCTTGCAAGCAGCATGGTGTTTCTCCATTTTGGGGAATGTTTAGGAGGCTTAAATAGTTGTAGTGATTTGCCCATGCTCTTTTTAGTGGGGGTGCTCCTTGTCCCTGCGCTTCTGTCTTTCTTCAGCCCTTGGCTACATTCTTGGAGCCGGTTAGCAATTGTTTTGAACAACAGAAGGTGCTTGTGGGATGCTGAACTACTCTCAGCACGTAGCACAAGTAGAGAAATAACCTCTCCGTTGGCAAACTCCGAAGTGATGGGAGAGACGCTTGAGCAAAGCCCAGCGTTTGGGTTACACACTTCGGGCTGTGTCCCTTGTCCAAGCAGCTTTTTCCCTTCTTGGAGAAAGGAAATCAAAAAAGGCGTTACCGCTGCTTTGTAAGGCAGCGAGGGGGAAAGGCTAAAGTGATAAAGGGCTTAAAAAGGTCGATTAAGGCAGGAGTTCGGTACTGGTGACAGTATCAGAAAGGTCTCCTCCCTGCCCTGCCGGCACATGCAACACCTCCCACATCTCACCCTAAAAAAAAAAGGGAACAGGGAAGGGTATCTCTAAAGCTGTTTTTAGTCTGTGCAAAATTCAAGGTAGCTGTCTCTCAGCTTTCAGTGGTCTGAAGTTTTTGATAGGAGTGTGAAAACTGGCTTTTCCTTTTTTGCTGTACAGCTTTCCATGTATTTTCCCCAAAGGGCCATAAAAATATCTTTATTACTTGCACTTTACATACTTAATGCATAAGTGTATGTACACACACAGACCTTTTTTTTGGAGAAGTTTTTGGCTAACCCGTGTATAAATCCAACTTCCACTGGAGTTCACTGGCAAGTTTAGCTATGGCTTATAGAACTTATTGATTTAATCTATAGCATATTTGATATGAATTTTCTAACAAGAGTTCTTTAATGCTTAATTTTATAAACATCTGGAAGGTTTTTTCAAAATATTGATGCTCTATTTTAATCCTGTTTACAACAATTGGAAAGCATTTAAGGGGGAAAAAATAGGTTCCTAACAGTCTTTTCTTTAAATAACAGCACTACTATTAAATTTGCTTACTATTGCAGTGTAATTTGAATGTGATTATAGTGATTAGTTCTTTAAGACAAAAAATTATAAATAAGACATGTTAGCATTTAGATTTATTTGCTGAACTTCTTTGGATTTTCTTGGTATCATCAAAAAATTCTGGACAGAAAAACCTTTTCTGGTTACTACTTGCTTGTGGTAAAATAACAATGTATCAGTTCATAAATCAGATTATTTATTACTTGCCTTAAACCCTGTAAATTAACATCTCAAAGCTGAAGAGTACCCCTTCATCCCCCTCCTGTGCCCTCAGTTTTAGCTGCCACATAGTTGATGGTAGGTTTATGTAGAACTTTCCTCAAAAGTTCAAAACAATATTAACTGTGGCATGATGCTGGTTTTTATTTATTTCTTTTGAGAAAGGGGCCTTGGATTATATCAGTGTCTAAAAATGTATTGTATTAAATATGGGTTTTTTTTCATGTTGCTGAGATAGACCAGGGTTGAAAAGCTCAAGTTTGCAGGAGGGTAAGACTTGGAGAGAAGTTTAACTACCAGACTTAATCTGTGGAGTAATATTGCCATGTACTGACATTATGTGGGGAAATTTAGCTGTGTTACTTGTATATAAATTCTGCCCTTCTATCCCCAGAATTTACCGTGCAATGAATGCTGATTTACAATGTGAACTTGTCTTTTCTCTGATTTGAAGGTATTTTTTTCCAGAGACAGGTCTGAGCATGGCACATAAGACTGAAGATGGCACATAAGCTAATTTAAAATTCATTTTGTCCTCAGAGTGGCCCTCCAGCCACTTCCCAGGCAGAGACTGGCTACTCAGGCTCTAACCTTCAGCCTCCTCAATCCCGAAGTGCCAAACACAGCAGATGTCACCAGCTCCTCTTCTACAAGACTCCTGGTACAGATTTCAAGCATGGATTGTTTAAACATAAAGTGCCTAATTTTCCTTGATGATGATAAAGTTCTTAATTGCAGTGAAATCAATAAATCAATCCATAAATCTGACTGTTCAAAAATACACATTTTCAATTGAGGAAAGCAATCTGCTGCTGTTTCCATGAACTGATAACAGGATGAAAAAGTAGTGTTCATAGTGCAGAAGTTAATCTAATCTTTTACACCTTTAACTGGTAGAAGGTGTCTGCAGGTTCCAAATGAGTAAAATTAAGGGCACTTTCATTTTCTGTATGGAGATGTGTCTTTCAGCTACAGCTTGTGAATTCTGGAAGGATGTGAAAAGCTTTACTAAAAAGATTAGGTACCTAAATAGAACTAATGAATATTCTCACTTGAAAATTTATCAAGTTTGGACCTGACTTGGATGTCAACTATTTTAGCACAGCCAGTAAACCAGGAATGTTGTTACTGCACAGTAACAATGACTGGATTAAAGTGTCTCTGCCTTCTGAATAGGATCTCTTCTGGACCATGAAGTTATGGACTGAGTATTATAAGATAACAAGTGATGTCTTTGAGTGGGACTATCAGCCATGCTGTATTTTGGCCAAGTGATTTGGCTTTTTGCCTGGCAGTAAGAAGTATAAACGACTGCATAAACACACTTTCTTTAACAGCAGAAGCAAATACTTCATCTGAGATGTGAACCTTTGAGTTGCAGGACAAGAAGTAAGGCACGACCTTCCCTAATATCTTAAATAATGTATTGCCCTCGAAGTACACATCAGATTGAGCTTTCAGCAATGTTGTGGTTCACTCTGAGTGGTTTCCAACTTAAAATGGAGGTAGCTGTAAGTGGCAGTTATGTCCATTAAGTGTTATTGTGAAACACTTTGGCCATAATGACTTCTGACAGAAACATCTCCCAAGCACTGCAGAGGTAGGAAATGCCAAGTCTGTCAAGATACGATTTTTTTTTTTTTTTTTCCCCCCTGATATCCCTCTGATCAGCTTGTTGGTCCTTATGCAGTGGAGATAAGTGTAGTTTGCTGCAAACCCACTAGCTGTCAGTTATTGTTGTTCAATTTTAACAGTGATTTCTCAAAAATGCGTAGTCAGCTCTGGGATGTAAGTTGGAAAATCATTGCATTCTTTGACAAGGAAACAAAAAAAGGGAGGTATTGAAGTAGAAAGTCTACAGAAAGATGTTGCCAATATAGCAGTGAATACAGTGTATAGGTGCAAGAGCATGCTTACAAATACAATAATACAAATTGTTGCTGGTGCCCAGTCCAACCCAGACAAAACCTGTAGTGATGAATACCTTTGTGTAATGGCATCTGCACTAAGGACTTCTGCAGCAAAATCATGTTGCTCACCAATAGTGTTTGCTAATACATTGACAAGCATTTCTGATGTAAGCCTGGTTTTAGAACAATAGTCTTCACTTTTGGAAAGGTTAGAGACGGCTTCTAGGTAGGCTTGCCTAAGTCCTGCAGAGGGTGCTGGGTGTGACTGAAGTACAAAGTTTGACATCACACTTGTGCAACTTGTGGACTTTACCAAGAGGAAGCTGATTGAACTGCAGATTTTTGGCTTCACTGATCACTGTAGGTTATCAGTTTCAGAGGCTGTTCTTGGTGGCGTTGACTCTTGTCAGCAGGGCATGTATGTAATTGTTTGTTTAAATAACTGTAAAAATACCACTGAAGTTTCTCCACAGATGGATTTTCTTTAAATGCTTCATGACATTTGTCTAATACAAGCCATGTTTAGTCTGCATGAAGAAAAGCAATGGGACAGTAGTAAACTGTGTGACTTTTATATTTTTTCTGCATCTTTTTTCCGAACTAAGGTTTGTCTGTCCAGTCCTTGCTTGTTCAAAAGAACAGATGTGCTAAGAAAGTCAAGATTCTTTTATGCTGTCGCTTTATTCTGTTTTCTAAGTTTATCTTGATTCTCTTTCCTAGGCTCAGTGGGTTGCCTGCCAGGAACTGTAAGAAATCCAGGGTTTTGTCAAAGAGCCTCTGGAACCTTTTCTGGCATTCATTCTGTTCATGTTACTCCATGATAGGTGTCAGACACGTGGTGCTTACAGTCATGTCTGTTAGTGCTTAATACAGACACAATGCACAGATGTTGTTGAGGTGAGTGGGTAGATGTTTTATCACTTGGTATTCCATAAATTTCCATAGAGATGGCAACTAGTTGAAGAAGCAGCAGGAGAATAAAGGCTAGAAATGGCTTGTGCTGTGTTTTTGGTGTTTGTAGGGAATTTTTTTTTTTTTTTAGCATTACTTCTGGTATTTCCAGTGAGTGTTGCTAGTTAGGGCAAGATCAGACACGTTTGTATCAGAGAAACAATGGCATAAAGCCTTAAAATCCCTAAATCAACTTTTTTACCACCTTATTGGAGTGGTTGGAAGCTAACACTTGCTTCCTTCTGGCACAGAGAAACATAATTTTGATATGATGGCTCCAAACCCCAGCTCTGGTGTTTCTGGTCATGCAAAAGCATATAAGTTATGTTTACCAGAAAAATAAGGATAAGGTTATGTTTGTGTTGTTTTTTTTTTTTAAGGACCACAGTTCTTGTGGCAAAAAACTGTAACAGGAAAGTAGGAATAAACAGCAATTTGTGTCTGCCTTGTAATGTCTTTCATACTTTGTAATGGTGTACTTCAATGCAATTTTTTCTGGGTATGTATTTTTTATATACCCAGAAAGTTTTTGGTTTTTGTGGAGTATGGGGTGTTGTGTGTGGGTGGTTTGTTTGTTTGTTTTTGTTTATTTTTTGTGGGGTTTTTTTTTGTTGGTTTGGTTTGGTTTTGGTTTTTTTTAAATCTATCTGTAGTAGATTAGCTTTCCCAGTCTGTGTTGCTGAAGTTTTTGATTCTCAAATGTCAAAGCAAAGAAAGTACTCCATCCCCTGCAGCTTGTGAATTACTCCTCTGGCTTTCTAAGGCTTTGTGCAGAATAGGCTGACCAAGACTTGATGCTTCATGGGCAGCTCTGCTGGAGAAGATAGGAAGGAAGTGAAAAGTGATGGTTGAGAGTTCTCTGGGTCTTGCTGTGCTTCATCAAGGTGATGTTCCTGCTCTGCTTTGCTTTTTCCTTTGGAAGAAAAGAGGCATTGTAGAAAACTTAAAATTCAGTGGGGTACAAGCTTTCACCTGGTAAAAATCTAATAGTGTGTAAGATGTAAAGAGGCATCTAGAAAACAGTAGAGATGGCATTGGTGTTGTGCATGTGTTTTGGCAATGAATGCATCATTTGTTAGACTAAAAGCTTAGGCTTAAGATTTTCTTTTTCCCTGCTATTTCTATTGATACTCTTTCATCAACTGATCCACTTGTAAATTATAAAAGAACCCAGAGGGAAATTGATGTGAAGAGAAAATCGTGGTCTTGACAAATGAACTCAAGGTTCCCTTGATATGCAGTAAAGTGGGGAGCATAACCAGGGGGCTTGTAGTTACTTCTGTGCATGTGGTATGAGAAACTATAGACTGCAGAGGGGAAATCAGGTGAAGCTTTGAAGGCTGTAATAGCTTTAAATAAGTGTTTGTAACTTAACTACTTAGTGTTTGACAGGCTGTGCAAGGTGTGCTTTTTCCCCCTCTTGGTGAGCACATTTAAAGAACTTGCTAGTTGGTGAGAGAAAAGTAATCTGTTCTAGTATTTCTTGATTTGTGTGCTCTATCCTGCATAAGCAGAATGGGTTTTGTTGACTTTATTGTTGCTTCTCTAATCTTTACTCCAGGTATCAAAATTATGGAAATTGGATTTAGAGCCTTTATAGTGATAGGCCTTGCCTAATATAGATTACATGTATGACCTTAATTGAATGACAGAGATATTAAATAAACATTATTGAAATTGTATGTATCCCTAGCAAGCAAGCTGGTCTGTTGGACTACTGTAGTATATCAGATTATAAGTTTAGTGTTGAGGGTTAATTATTGACTTGAAATCCAGGGTAGGTGGTGAACTGATAAGGATAAGATAGTGGGATACTGTTGTGCAACTTACCATAAGATTCTAGTATACTTTGCTACTTCTACCTTTCATAATATAGCCAAAGCAAATTGTGGATTGGATGAATCCAATGCGTTTTCCTACACACACAGTGGCTATTGTAATATAACATTGAATTCCTGTCCTGTCGAATAATTTCATTTTAGAACTTTTGATAAACTTCATTGCCTGAACAGAAAGAATGAAAAGGTGTGGATGGTGTGAGAGCCAAGGCAAACTTGGTAGCAGAAGGAAAAGGAGATAGGAAATGCAGATTTGCAGACCATCTCTAAAGGTTGTGACGAAACCTTGGGTTACCTCCCTCTCAGAAAGTATCAGACTTGGCTGCATTCTGTTCTCCAGCTATGGAGTGAAAGTGTGTGGTGTGGGAGTTGTCTGGGTAGGGTTTTTTAATAATAATCAGGGTGGTTATGAGATGACTGGAACAAACAGGTTGTAATTGCAACCTGTAGTGTTGCTTTTCATGCCGGTTATTGCAGTGACATGGTAATTGCAGCTCACAGGAAATCTCAGTAACTTTTGTGGTGGGCTGTTGCTCTGCTGGCTCGTTCTTTTGTGCTCTGCTGTGATAGCTGATGAGAGAGATGGTCAAATGCATGGAGCTTACATAATTGCATCATTGTATCATGCCTGGGAGCATGATGGCTGTCAACCTTCAGGTAGAATAGTGGCATATTTCATGAGTCTTCACTAATTCTTAGTGTTCTGATATCCTGACTAGATGTTGCTAAGAAGTTGTTATTAGTAGGTGGAATCACGTAACTGCTTTTTGTTAAACTTCTGGAAATTCAGATGACTTAAAAGAATACTTTCTGCATTATTCATGGTGCAATTTGTGTTGGATACGATCATGTCAGTACTGCAGTGAATGCTGTATATTATGGGAAATATTTCTTGTTTGGCTTGGCTTGTGTAGAGTGTAAACACATCATGATACATTTCTGACAATGCAAAACCCTTGTGATTATTGCAAAGGTATCTTGAATTTAACTAAATATTATTAAATAGACAGACTTTTTGTGTGTTTTCACATTTTAACAGATATTCTGCGTTGCATCTTCTGTTTGCTAGTTACATTAGCAACCTCATTAATGCATTTGCCTGCCACCAGAACCATTTTCTTGTAAGCATTTAATGTGTACTTTTTGCACAGGGAGCAATCTGGAGTATGTATTGTGGGTGTGCAAGCCAGCACTTCCTAGCCTTTGGGAAATTTGGGGTTCTGAGGCTGATAATAAATCTTTCTTTGCAAAGTACAGAACTTGGGTAACTTGCAAGGTGTAGTGGAGGAAATTCACTTCAGAGCACTAATTACAAAAGAAAGAATAATATTTTAGAAAGATGGAAGTGTAATAATCAAATACCCAAGTACTTGGTAGTAATCTAGAAGGTATTTTTTTATTGTTCCTGTCATGTCTGCGCTGCATCTGATTCGTGAACTTTCAGAACAAAAGTATTTGTGGAGCAAAATTGGTTTGATTCTGTATCATTGCCATAACTCTTAATATTTCAGTGTTATTAAGTAAATCAACTGAAACCTGCTGCATACCTCTGCAACTTTTCAGGAGTGCTCCTGAGTTTTCATGAGTGCTGTCAGGGCTGAGGGAGTAGAGGGTATTGTCAGCTTGGATGGAGCTGGTGGCATGGTGTCGTACTGATCAGGTACAATGGAAATGACAAGTGCAAGTTAAATTATGACAGTGTTTGTTCTTCAGTCTTCAAAGTTATTAACGAAATGAGGTTAATTTGGCTATTCCACTCTGTTCAAGGTGTGTCATCTGTGGGTTTGATGGGAGGCCACTGTTTGTATGTGTGTTTTTGGTGACTTTTTTGGGGGGGGGAATGGAGTTTTGTTTTGCTTTGGGTTTTTGTTCTCTGAATTTCTCTGTGAACTGTCCAAGCAGTGAGGATTTTCTGGACTCTAGCAGTCAGCAAACTTTGAAGTTCACTGAATGGTCTTAGAATAGCTGTCCTTGGTGCAAGATAAACTTAGTTTTAGGTTTACTTTTGTTTCTGGGAGAACAAACAAAATAGGGAAATCAATAACCAAGTAAGCTGGAGTAGTTTCTGTTGCTTTCACTCCCCACCCACTGCCCTCTCCCTCCCTCTCAAAAAAGAAATTCCATCAAAAAAAACCACAAAACACTTTGACAATTAGTTGCTATTTAGAATTTATTCTTTAAGGAAATATAGAGGGTGCCTGACATTGAAATTTGCTTTAGAAAGAGCTGGTTGACCAGCAATGAGACAAGATCGTTATAGTAAAAAGTTTCCATGTCACATTCACTGTCACTCATTTTGGTTTGCATCTACCTCTGCCAAAATACATATTTTGCAAGGGCTTACCTGTTTTGCCCAATAACTTAATATGTAAATAATGAGCTAAGTAAGGAACATGTTTTCTCTTCATGCTACCTTAAGCTTTTAGCAGAATGGGTTTTGTTCAGTTTTTATAGCGTTTTTTTTTTTTTCCTGTGTGTCTTGGCTTTGAAATAATCAGATTCATGAAATTGTATCGTGGACACTTGTCTTTGTCTTGGGAACTGTGTGGAGAAATGTAGCCCTGTTTCTCGGGGAGTTCAAAGCCTGGCTCTGCTCCAAGCTGAGGTGGAGAGCAGGGGCAAGGTCCTGCTAACAGGGAAGGTTGTGGGCAAAGAGCAGGTCAGGTCCTGGCTGTCCCTGCTTGTCGCTTGCCCTGGAGTTTGGAAGTGCTGGGAGCCTTCTCTGCCAACGAGTTGAGTTGGTCCTGTGTGCTGTTAAAGGCTCTAAAAGAATCGTGTTGTGAAATAAGTGAAATATTATCTGATGTGAACCCTCCTCTCCCCCCGCTCCCAAATTCAGGTGTTATATAATTGCAATTCAGTCCTAGCAACTCTTTAACACTGCAAGAGAGGGATGAATTACTGGTTTGCACTCTTTCATATTGTCCAGATCAATTTTTATTCATGCTGTTCATTGCATATACTGATGTGCCTTCAAAATCTTGTTTTTATTATGGATTTTACCTCAGTAAGCAATCTGAATATTTATGCTTAATTAGGAAGAATTGATAAACTTAAAAAGATTCTCTCAAGGAGTTGTCTGGCAAGTTGAAAATTTGTTTTATTCAGCTGTTTTTCTTAAAATCATCAAGTGGTTTAGGTTGTAAAGGACCTTAAATATCATGTAGCTCCAACCCCCTTGTCATGTGTAGGGATGCCTGCGAAGGAAAAACAAATGTTTAGACTTGAAACTTGCTTATTGTTCTCCTCCTCACACTTCCATGGTATGTACATCTTGTGCTGATGACCTGGAATGAACTGGTTCTGCTCCTGTGACTCCACGTGGGACCTGAAATGTGACCACATGAGCTGGGTGATACTTTGGATTTTGTGGTTGTGGCCTGTGTTTGCATGTCTGACCTGTACTAAGGGACTGGTAGCAAGAAGGGCCTTTCTGCCAGAGTCTCCTGTCTGTCTGGTGTGTTGCTGAAAGCTTTTTGTCACAGCCCAATGCCAGTGTGTTGTGTGATGTGACACACTGGAACGGCACACCAGGGCTTTTGGAACAAAGGTGTCTGTAAACTTTGTCACACAGTCACCCACTGATGGGCTGTGGCTTAACATTTCAAAGAAATCTAAGAGTTCATTTAGTGTGCACCTTCTTTAAGGCACTAAATGCTCAGCTCAGAAAAATGTGAGAGTAATTATGAATTTTTCTTAGAGTAAATGAATGGTAGACTATAAGAATTCAGTCTTCCTTCAGATCGAAAACTAAGGCAGATACATCCTTATAGTTCTTTGCTGTCTAAGAGACTACATGTGTGGGCATGAAACTAATTCTAGAGAATCAAACTGCCCCATTCCCTCCCTGCTGATGCAGAGGTATGTTGATTTGTCTTCTGCAAAGGAAGACAGGCATGTTAAACTCCTTCCAAAGTAGCAGCTGGGCTGTTTTGTCTGTGGTTTTGTATGTTTTAGCGTTGTGGGATTCCTTTATTTGTGTGCATAAATACACAAAGAAAATTAATGCAGGCTTAGGGGAGGTGTGTGTAATTGCCAGTAATCTAAGATATATTAGAATGCTTTGGCATTGCAGTGCTTGTTGTATTTCTGTCATTACATGCATTGCTGGTTTTATATATATTATCGTGTTCTTTGTGGTGTGACTTTTTTGTGGGGTTTTTTTGTGGCGTTGGGGTTTTTTTTGGGTGTTTTTTGTTTGTTTTTTTGTTTTTAAGCAGAACTGGCTAGCTTCAGTAGGTATAAAGTACTAAATATTCACAGAACAATTCTGGTTGAAGTGGACCTCTGAATGCTGTTTATGTCTCAGCCTCCTGCTCAGGCTTAGGTTACTGTTGAATTGGGACTGGATTGTTTAGGGTTTTGTTTTCTTGGGTGTCAAACCTAAATAGGTTTGACAGAATAGAGATTCTGCACCCTCTCTGGAGCCTTAGTCCTAAAAGAACATTTATATTATTCTGTCTAGCTGGCACCCCCTGTCATTTTTAACATATGTTTTACTCTCAAATCTTTCATCTTGTCCCAGTTCAGATGACAATTGAAAAAGGCTTCTAACTGGCAGTACACAAACTATGTGTGTTAGGAAGGAAAGAATATGCCTATAGATGCTAATGTATGTGTAGCCTTGTAGGAGCTGACTGTGAGTTCAAGCTCTCCAGGAGTAGAAGAAAAGGTTTAAGTATTAATTACTTGGGGGTATTATATACAGTTTACAGGTTACAGATTTGTTTATGGAATAATAAATAGCCAAGCTACTCTGATGCAATGAACACATTGTGATGAAAAATGCACACAATAATTCTTTGTGTACCTAACAATACTATTTTTTTCACCAGCTTTATTCTTAATATGTAATATTCTTCATAAATGAAGAAGTTAATTTCCTAATAAACTGTGATTACCTAAAGTTTTGGCTCATGATTTTCCTCCTTACTCACTTGTGCTGGTGCATATCAAGCTGACCTCAAATAAGGAGACTGTGCTGACTGAAGCTTTGGGACTAACCTGTTGTCCTGCTTGGCTTCAGTTTGTAGGCTTTTCTTTGGCAGCTCTTCAGGTTGGGAGTTGGAACTAGTAGTATTTTCTAGGCTTAGTTCCAGTAAAGAGAGATTATTTTTATGTTCTAAGAGAGATTATTTTTATGTTCTGAGTTTCAGGTGGAAGAGGGGATGTAAACACCCAGATTTGCAGATAATCATATACATATTTATATTTATCAGTCAAGACTGTAGTGCACTTTCTATTTTGTACTTTTGAGATAGAAAAGGACTTCAAAATACAACTTTTCAAGCAGGTCAGCCAGTGTGAATTGTCGAAGTTCCTCTATAAAGAGAAAAAAACATACTAAAGTGGTCATAGGAATGTTATAGTGAGTACAAATTACTAAAAAGGGAAATTCTATCCAACATATAATCCATTACTACATTGCTCAACCTTTTTGCTGTTTAAGTTTATCCATTTGGAGTGCTTAAGATATTAATTTTCTGCATTAAAGGTTCTGTGTGAATAAAGCTTATGTCGAAATTTAACATGAAAGACATCTCTAGTAGTTGATTTAGAAGGTGCATATAGTCTGAAAGCAGAAGTGATAAATCTGAATTTGTAAAAAACAGAATGGTTTCATCTATGCAGCAGATAGCTTGTCCATCTTATATTTCCTAGCTCCTAATATTAGACAAATGTTTATTCCATGATCTCTGAAGTTTTCCCAGTAGTACTTTATAGTAAGACCACTGTTAGACTTTTATGTGCAACGTATCAGGATGACTAACCCTGGCAATACCAGGCTCTCTCTGTTTGTAAAGTTTTGCTTCCTCCTTCTCCCCCACACCCTGAACTGTTGCAAGTGCTTTTCTGTGTCCCAAGTTACCTCATCACTTCAGATATTTAAAATTCTGATGTAAACTTCACTGTCTTGCTGTGTCTCGAGTTCAGTGATTTGAGTCTTGCACAGTAATGCAGTGTTAGTTAATGCACTCCCCTCTCTTTTGTTTGCAATCTTCCTTTAGTCGTATCAATTCAAAACTTGAATCATAAGCTTTCTAATATTGTGACAGACAAATCACATTATAAATTACTCATGTGCTTCGAGGCTGCAAAGTAATGGTAATGTCTAAGATTATTGAGCTGTCCCTACTAATATCAAATACAGCTGCAATCCCATCAGAAGGCAGGTGCCTTGGAAGTTATGTCATATGTACTTAGGAGCTTAAATCATGTGAAAGTGGGTATATGGTTGGGATGAATCCAACAGCTGCTGGGCAGTGTTCTTTCTGCAGTTAAGTGCTTGACAAATTTTTGGCATGCAGGAATTCATACAGTTGTAGTCAGATTAGAGATTGTGTGGAGAAGATACAGTTTCAGAAAATTAGCCAGACTATGTAAAATCTGCAATCTTCTGTTTTCTGTAATGGTTTGACTATTCAGTGTAACAACTTCAAGAATTTGATGTTTATACTTTTTTTGGGTGATGGTACAAATTAACGATTGGTATTTGTTACGTTGGTGTTCATTCTAACTGAAGTCTGGAAAAAGTGACTTTTAGACTGCACCTTGAAAATGCTTGGCCATGAATGACAGAAGCTGTTGTATACAACAACAAGACATGATTTTTACTTACTCCTCTTCTGTGGGAATAAACTTGATTGCCTCGGCCTAGTTACAGATGTTTAAATACACAAGTTCTAATTGTAGTTCTAGTACATTGACACTAAATTACAAAGACTCTGCATTGTGGGCTGTATAAATGTTTGAGTGCTTGGCTTCCCTTGCTAGTCCTGTCTGCAGTAAAAGCAGTTAAGAAATTTAGACAAGCTTATGCTGGGAAGCAAATGTGGTGCTTCTGCTGAGGTGCCTGAAGCTGGTGTGATAATGGTGTTCCTCCCTCCACCCCGAATCCCTCTAGATTTTATTTTCCAATCACTGGTGGTAACTTTTTCTTCCTCAGAACTGTCCTCTAAAAGGGCTGCTTTTCATAGGTGTTTCAGGAAACCCAGAGAGCACACCAGACTTGGGGAGTTGAATGTGTGGTCTGTGTGAACAGCCCCACTCAGCTGCTGAGCCTACAGAGAAAACACTCCTTGATCAAACCAACAATGCCTGATCAAAAGTGGCATGGTGGTCAGCAATAAAATCAAAAGTCCTTCCTTCTCATTCCATGTTTAATACTTGTTTTTCTAACTACGATTCTATATGTAAAAGTCTCACACATGTTTTTCTTTCCTGGAGTACTGGGAAGTTTTGTTTGTTGCAATAAAATAGAGAGGTAATTGAAAAGTGGATGACAAATATTTAAAGGCCAAGAAGAAACAGGCACTGGAAGTGCATCTGTGTGCATGATAAAGGGAAAACAAGCCACTTGATTTAGGTGGTGTATGACTACATGCACAACCCAACATTTAGGCTAAACTAATAGGCTTTAAAGGGTAATTTTATTTGGTGGAATACTGTAGGTTTATGGAGAGGATAATTGCTACATGGAGAAAGGTTTGGTGAGGTAGTAGAGAATCTGGCTGTTGCTATGGGTACCTTTTCTCCAGCTACCTTTTTGACAGCCTCTTAAGATGGCTGTCCATTTAAATCTGTTTAAATTTTGACAAAGAAACAGTCCTATAGTAAGGGTGATTTTTTTTTATAATTATCAAGGATGAGAAAATTAAGTTTTTAATATACCTTTCGAAAAGTAACTTTCAAATAGTGACCTGCTGGAATATACAAACTGTTCACCTGATCCATTAAATCATGACTTAGTTTTTAATTTGTGCAACATAGTCTAAAAGGAGGTGAAGCAAGACTTGTGGAAACTAGCAGTGAAATGTAGCCAGAGCAGCTGTGCTCTTTCCTGTTATGGAGTTCAAATAACAATTCATACTCCAGCATGTTCCCACCAAAGTGGGATAGGTGGCAAAAGCAGTGAGGAATTCCTACAAGAGGTAATAACACCTGTCTACCAAGAGGGAAATTATAAATTCTTTTTAAGAAATTCTGTGGGTTTTTTTTTTTTTTTTCAACTGAACCCTCTTGTGTAGCTTCTTTGTGTGTTGATTACAACTTTTCACTGGTGTTGTAGGAATCACGGACTCTTTCCCCCAAACTAGGCCCTGATTTCTATTAACACAAAGACAGTCTGTTGGCAATAGTTGGCAGTGGAATCAAATGGGAATTGATAAGCTGTCATCTACAGCTTCATTAAAATGAATTCTGGTAAATAAAACATTTGAGTTCTTTCCAGATTAAGGTGTTTTTAAGCATATGTTGATCTGATGAATAGAAACAGTTGGAATGTTCCACTAATAAATACATGATTATAAAAGGAACAATAAACTGATTTTAGTATGGGGAGAAAAATCTAACCCGTGGTTTCCAGCTAAATGTACTGAATAACCTGAAGAGTTTCTGAACTTAAAATAAAAATGCGTTAGTAAACCAGTTGATTTTTTGACTGTGTTGTGTCCCTATTACAACACATTAATAATTATATTGTTCCTGTAGGTTACCTGTGAATGTGATTAATGTTCAGTATTACATATTCTAGTGTGGTTTGGCAATACGGAAATCTGAATGTTTAACAGGAACAGTTTCAAATTGAAGCAATAAATCAGAGTTAGTGGAGTAGGGCCTGCAGGATACCACGCTCGTGGACAGTCACTGAGAGCAGCATCTTGTCCCACATACTTTTGGCAGCAAGAGCCTCTTTATCAGCTACTGTCTTTCCAGTCACGCTTGTGTTCATGTCTCTGCTACATGCTCTGCTGATTACCTTGGAAAAGGGCAATGCTGTAACTGTTCAACTGACCTTTCAGTTTATTTTCTCTTGTGTAATATGAAACATGAGCTAACACAGTCTTAGTCTGCTGGTTTTGAGACAATCTGTCGCTGCGTTTCTGCAGCTCTCTGTTCAGATGGGATGGAGTTTCTCTGTGGTTATGTTAATTCAGAAAGAGCTCCATCAACTTGCTTCAGATATCATCACAACAGAGCACCAAATTATTATAGCTAAAAGAGGGGCTTTAGTCTACAGTTCATGCATAATAAAGAATGCTTAGCAGACGGATAGTGAAACTGGCTATTAAATGAAGAAATCTTATACCTAAAGTGTTGCTCTCATAAATGTTCTAAAGTGTAAAACTAAATAAATGAAGTATACACTACTGGTAACTTTGTTTCCTTATATACAGAGAAATATATAGAACTGTCATTATTTTGAAATTGCTGTTTTATTTAGACTGTTTCCTAATGAAAGGGAAGCTGTCTTGAGTGCTGTGCCATTCTGGGAGGTTGTAACACAGTGTAGTATCATAAGGTTTTTGGGGCTGGCTGTGTGGTGTTTGGGGTTTGTTTGGTTTGGTTTTTACCTTGGGGAGTGTGTGTTTTAGTTATTTTGAAAAAGTAACCCTATACCTTTTAAATCATTAGAGGGTAAAAGAAAATGGCTTTCTTGTAGCAAGTGTTGATACTTGTGTATACACTTCTTTGGCTGGAATTGGTGTCTCTAAGTAGTTTGCTGGGCTTCTGATGGAAAGAAATTGCCTCTTGCTCCTTCTAAACACCAGTAATTTGTTACACTTACCCTGCGAGGTGCATCCATGTGTTTCTAATAAACTAAAGTGAGTGATAGATGAACAAACATGCAGGGATATGTGTAAGAGAGCCTCTCAATACTGTGGGGAGGGTTGTTCTTAGGAGTGGGATTGGTTTAGATAAATCACTGGAGTAATTATTACTAAATGATTGCATTAAGTTTGCATTTGATACACCTTGTAATCACCCCTGCATTTGGTTCCCAACTGAGAACTGTGTGTGTTTGTTATGTAGCTGATGGCCAAAACATTACAGCTGTCAAATGCTGGTAAAGCTACTGGTTAAAGCAGGGAAGGTGCCGCTGGTGTCCTGTACTGTGCACAAAGCAGTGCCAGAACTTCAGTCAGCAAATGATCTTCTTGCTAAAATACTATGAAAGGGTATTTATTAGGCTTTACAGCTTATAGGTCTTTACCATCTCTGTTAGAAGAGAAGCATCCTCTGCTGGTAGCATGTCAAGAAAAACTGTGGTTTCTCTTCTGCTGGTTTTTTGTCATGGTCCTACATACTGGACTGTATGTTGCTGTTGTGGCTTGACTTGCACATGCAGTGACACTTTAAGTTAGTTTGGAAAGAGCTGATTCTGAATCAGTCACCTTTCAACAGAGCGAGTGATTGTGCATTATACACCCCCAAGAAAAGATTTCTTAATTTTTATAACACTGCATTTAGTTGGAGATGCAAAAACTACACTATCCCTCCGTGCACAAATGCTTCATCTATCCATACTGAAATCATGGAACACCCAAAGAGAGTTGGGAGTTATTCATTATCTGCCCAGTAGAGCAGAATTGGGAAAGTTATTTTTGAAGTTTTTGCCTTTCTTGCTCGCTCATATGAGTTCTCTGCTGGATGGTTTTTTACTAGTTAATAATAAAGCCCTTCTTGGGTAGGAATTGCAACATAAAATGGTTTAACTGTGTAAGTTCCTTATTGGAATAACTGTCTCCTTGATTCATTTGAATGACAGTTAATTTTATTACACCTGAAAGGAACTTAATATCATTGGCCAACCTGCAGAATCCTTATTTTTCAGCTGAAAATGTGTGTTAAATCGCCCCTGACTTGGAAGAGAGGCAAATTACTTGTGTAGGGAATAATTTTCTGAATGGAGGAATTAGAACCTCTGGGAAATTCAGATTTGGCTACAGAGAGACTTCTTAAGATCATGATTTCAGAATCACATAACGTCTTTACTTTTAACCTGCAGAAAAGCAAAATTAAATGGTCATCTGCTGGATCTTGTAATCATCAGCCATTACTTTCTGTACTTCTAAGGCATATCTCTCAGAATTGTTCTCACACTTCAAAGGTTGCATGTGTTCAGATGTTCCTTAACCTGTTTAAATGTGTATTAAAAAGATTACCTGAGTGGGATAGGACTCATCTATGCAGAAAGTGTAAGTCAATCATCTACAATTATAAAATTGATATGAGGTAAAAATACAGTAAATCTGCTGTTCTGATGTACTCATACCTACCTGAGTTTTCCTGTACCTTTACATACAATTTTCCTTAAGTGTGATTACTTTGTGTACTACTCTGAAGAGCCAAATGAAAAGTTTATAACAGGAGATGGAGGAAAGAATGAAGTAGAATCCAAGGCTTCTGTTTTGGTTTATTTTCACTATGACAAATGAAGTAGAAGAAGCAGCAGTAAACAGGAATTTACTTCTATTGCAAATAGAAACATAAGACTATATCACATAATTCTAGTTCAGCATGGTCTGATGCCTTTGATTTGCTGGACTGCAGAAACTTGCTTTAGGAAGAGCCTCATCTATCCTACTTCTGTCTTTTTCAATCCATCCTCTTCTAAGCAGATGAATGACAAGAGTTCGAGGGAATAACTAGCTACAGAGAAAGGGGAAGATGAGAATCAGGGACTCTGCACTGGCTTTGGTGTCAGTGAAAGTGTAACTGCATCTTCAAAGTGATAGCAGCAATATTAGAAGAAAGTAATTCAGGAACAGCCTCATAAAGCTATGGACTGTGTTTTTTTTTTTAACACTGTCATTACTGTAAATGTTTGTATTTGCTGGAAAATGGAGAACTTGGCTGCAGAGAGTACCTTACTGGATGTTTTCTTTCACATCCTTTTCCCTTCAGTGTCTGCGAAATTGGGCTTTCCATGTGGGTACCAGATACCCTTATCAACATCTCTCCTACTTGCTTTCATTTTTTGAATAGATTAGCATTAATACTGGGCCAATGTTGTAGAAATAAACTATGACAAAAAAGCTGGTATCAACAAAAAAAAAATGTAAAGGATGAATAGCTACTAAAATCAGCATCATAAGTAGAAGAGGGGCTAAAATCACTAATTTTGGTGTTGGCGCCACAGGTCTTAAAATAAGCTGATTGACTGTTCTGTAAATTGCAGTAACAGCTTTATAAAAAAGTTTGAGAATGGACATAAAAATGTCTTGAAGTTTTGCATCCGTCTTGGAGTTTAGAACCAGCCTGTTTAAATGAGGGTATCTTGTTTGCTGCCAAGGCCTTTCTGGTTATATTAGTTTCTGTTTGGATTACTGTGATGCCTAAGAAACTAAAGCTAATCTGATTAAATATAGAAGTTTAAAATACTACAATACCTCTTTGTTGTTTTACAAGGCAGCCAGAAGGAGTTAGTACCCCTGGCTGCTTGGAAGAATAAAGACCTGAAAGCTTTATGTGGGGCTCTAATTCAGTGTTTTGACTTATCATCAGGCTTCTTCAGTGGTCTGCCAGAAGTCTTATTTCACTAAAATAGCTGACTTTGAGGAAGAAGGGGAGGAGGCTTGGCTTTTTGTATTCTTATTCTCCATGTTGAAGCATCTAACACATGCCCGAAACTTTTAATGGGATTTATAGTTGAATTAAGTCAGTGGTTATAGAAACTGCACCACCAGGAGTGTTTAGTATATCAGGGCTACCAAATAAATAGAACACTACTTTTTGTATAAGGGCTGTGTAGTTTTGCATCAAACTCTGAGAAGTGTGTACCTCTACTGTAAAAGTTTTAGATCTATAGGTGTCCATAAGACAGAATATTTGAGGTATTTTAGTGATAGAAGTGTGAGGAGTAAGTGCTCACCTGAAATGCCAACCTTTGAAGCGACTACTGATTTAATATTGTCTTTACTTGTTCTCTATGAAGGTTATTTTATTGGCAAGATACTTGCTTTCTGAATAGCCATTATACTAATTCATGTTTGATGTTTTAATCCTGCTTCAGTGGAAAGTCAGCCAATTCCTGCACTTCTATTGTAAGGCTTTAAACAGAGCTGCATATAAAGCATGGAATTTAAAGCAATGCTGTGTTACAAATTATGAATGTAACAGTAGGAAAAGACTGTTGTGACCCTGTTTCAAATGATGTTTATGATTACCAGTATTTCACAGGGAAACAGTGGTGGGGAGGGGGGAAATGCTGGTGTAGGAGCATTTGGTGGCAGGAAAGTACTTCGTTTCAATTTAGGTGTATGTGGTGTTGGAGAAATTCCAAGACTGGTCTGTCTTTCCAGTTAAGTCTGAAGAAAACACTTAATTTCAGTATTTCAGTTTTAAAAAACACTTATCTATTAACAGAATTGATATAAATGGATATGGGACTTGGAAAGCTTGTGTTTTTGTAAGAACTCTGGGAGCAAGGAATGCACCAAAAGCAGCCCCCTCCTTCTGTCTGCACTTGTCAGATGTGTGGTGCTGTACCTGGCTGTAGTAAAGGACTTCATGTACAACCACTTCCAGTTATTACAGACCCTCTGTACCTGAAGTTCTGTAGATCCTATTGTTTCTCTGTTTAGGTTTTTTGTCCCAAAGTAATGGTTGTACTCTAAGTCATACTTGGGTACAGTTTTTACCTTGTAATCCTCTTCAGTGCCAGCTGTAGTGCCAGGAAATTGAAAAATCTTAAGAGACTTAGCAGTCAGTCATTGAGCTGTGAGAACTTGAAAAGTATGAAGGCAGAAGTCAGCCTTCTGTTGTGACTTGTAGGTCTGAGTGCTGTTGTTGACTCTGTTCCCAGGTCCAGAATGCTGAGGTTCTCACCTATGAAATGTGTCCAGGGTCATGTGTCATATGTGTATATATGCATAACTGAACGTGACACAACCCCCAGTGTTGGGGGGATCACAAAATCCTATCTTATCAATATAATGTTTACCTCTCCGGTTTTAAGACTTGTATTCTAGTAGTGAACAAAATAAATGTTTGGAATTAGTTGGCAAAAAACTCTTTCCTGTCACTTTCTGTGTGTAATCCTGGGACTTTGGCTTGGAAGATTAAAAAAAATAAAAGTTTAATAAGCTTCAGTAGTGTAGAAATGAATGCTGAAATTTCTGTGAAAGCAAAACCTTAAAGTTCCCTAAATATGGACATGAGCATGTACTTAACTCAGTCCTTTCCTTTAAAGCAACAACAGGCTGCAGTTGCTGCTTTACAAGACCTTTCTGCTGTTTTACAAGACCTTCTAGGACAAGTAACATTGTTCCGTGTCCAGATGTATTTCATCTCCTGAGATAAGTTTTATAGAGTGGTTCACAGCACAAGTAATTTCAGAAGTTGATGGGGGTTTTTGTTAACTTTGAGCAAACTACAATTCTTTATTTGATAATCTCAGGAGATAGTTAAAAAAAAAACCCAAACAAACCTGGAGGCTTTCCAGATTATAATTTAAGAGCAATTAGGGAGAACACTAATTGCTTCAAAAATCTTGATTTCTGCAATGATGATGGAACAGTAATATCTGAATTAACTTGGTCTATCACAGTGTGCTTGTGTGCAAATTGAAGGAGAAATCTTAGTGAATGTACATGATGCTGTATTAGCTGTTCAAAATCTGTCCTATGTAAAAAGCTATTGTAAAAATGTTATATACCCCTGATCAAGAATTCTGTTTCCCTTCTTGCCCCCCCACCTCCTACCTTCAAAATAAATTATCTTATTGAGTGTGTAGTCTTGCTCTCCTCTACTCCAAAGTCAGCAGAGTCTTTTTTTCAGTAATAGTCATGATCATTTCACATATTGAATGCCATGGTCTCTCTCTGCCGTGGTCTCTTTGTTTGCTTAAACTGAAAGACAAAAATTGAAGCAGTGGATGTACTCTTAGTGCCTCTATAACAAGAATCCAGAGTGTATATTGTGTGTATTACTGTCTGTGATTTTTCCCAAAGATACAGAATCATATAATTGCTTTGTGAAAGTCCATTTTCATCCTGCCCACGCTCAAATTCTGAATTTCTTTGCTGCTTATTTCCTTGCAATGAGATGAATGGGCTTGGTTCCTCTTTGCTAGGGAGGGCTCACCCTGAGGAAGAGGAGTAGGCCATGGAAAAGGGAGATTATGTGAAGGGTATCAGCCTTTTCTGCACAGAGCTTTCAGTCCTTCTCTTTGCCCTGCTTTTCTTCTCTGGTAATAAATGTATAATTTGCCTCTTCTTCAGCTTTCAAGGGTTTGTGACTGACTTTTTTTTAAAGATGTTCATCACTTCTCTCCTTCTTTCCTGAATGTGGGAAATATCACATTCAACCAAAGGTGTTCTTAAAGCTGTGAAATTGTATTTGTGGTAAGAATGGGGGGGGGGGGAAGATTAATTTTAATTAGATAACATTCCACAACACCCTTTCTATTTTACCTGTGTCAAACTCGTTACTTCAGTTAGATCTTCTTTGGAGTTACAGTAGCTACCTATAGCATAGCAGGTCTTGCTTCAGCTGCAGTGGAATGAGGTGAAAACAATGCAGGACGTGTATGTTTGGTAGAGAAATGAGAATTGGTAGATGACATTGCAAATATACGTCTTTTTATATATATATATATAAGGAGATATACTTCTTGTGTGTATGTATATATGTGTATATATAATTCTTGTATCATATAACCGACATATTTTAAAGAAAGATTTCATATTGCAATGCCATTCTGTTTTATTATTTTCCCTAGGGAGAACCCTTCAGTAATAATGGAGTGATGTGACTTTATTAAATGATATATGTTGAGCTTTTGAGGCTATTTGTGACTTACTCTGTTTCTGTATTTAAACTTTATGCAAATATTTGTGGTTGCAGTTGGTTGAAATGTGAGTTTGTATATGTGTATAATACACTTGTAGTTGGAAATCTGACAAAACGTTTTCCCTCAAGCACTTTAAATAAAATTGATTATCAGAGCAGGAGGAGTTAGTAATGCACTTCTGAGGATTATACCCACGAGCAAATGTTAAGGGAATGGTGCGGGTGGATGGGCAAAAAAGTTGAGTGTATTTGCTATAGTTTATCCTGGAGACATTTTCAAATCTTGCTCTCTTTAAAGATGAGCATCAGTCTTCATAATAAAAACCTGCTGGGAGATTAACCTTGAAAGTATTCATAATACTCTAAATTAATATAGGTAATGCTATTTACTTTAACTAGTAATTAGACACCTTAATCTTCTACTTTGAACTAATTAAGGGCCGATGCTAAATCAAAATTTTACAACAAATCACAGAGCTCTGTCTTAAGCCCTGACACTGCAAACAGGCTGCTTCTTTTGTCCTCTAAGAGAAGTATTATCTCATAGCGTTTACTTTGTTACTGTTTCTCTTTCCTTTTTCAAAATACATTTTTTTTGCTGGGGCTCTTATTAGGTTTTACACCCTTCAGAAGATTCCTCACCATTTATGGAAAACAAAAACACATTTCTAATTTAACACAGGAGTGTCTTATTTAAAACAAAAGAGAAAAAGCTGTACAGGTTGCCTTAATTAAATGCCCAACTGCAGCTTTTAAATGTGCTTCTGCACATCTAAACATAACAGCTCACACTTTAGGAGTCAAAGCTGACTCTCGTCTCTATTTTGTACACCTGATGTTACCACGGATTCCAAAAACACACTTGGAGAAAACAGAGCAAGATATGTCAAAACCCTCTAAACTGGTACTAGCAAAGTTTTATGTTAGAAGTTTATGGCATTTCAAGTCCTACTGGTGTAAGTAGGTTATGGTCCAAATAATTACTTCTATGAAACTAATTTTTTTCCAAACTGTTGCAGTGTTGGGGACTGCAGAGTCCTGCTGGTTGTCTCTGTAAAGAGGTTGCCTAATGAACTGCTTTCTGCAAGGGCCAGACTAGTTTGTCCCTACTGATGTGCTGAACTGCAAACTTTTCAGTGTCCTGAGGTTGTCTGTCCATTAAAACTGGCTGTGAGAGACGTAGCAGGGCTATACAGCTCTCCCTGGGAGGCTTGTGTCTGATATTAATAAGGTGGAGGAAAAAGTGCTGGGCTGTTCAGAGTGTGAAGTTCTCCTGCTGTGTGGTAATACTGGGATTTCTTGGCTGCCAATCAGGAGCTGGAGTCTTAGATTGAAAGTGCAAACTGTTCCATAAAGTAGAGAAAGTGCCAACAAATGTGAAGATTGCAACTTTGGACTATGTAACAACCACGGAAAAATTGTATGGTTTGTATTTGATGGCTTTTTTCCTACTTCTGTAGACAACAACTCTGATGTTATAGTATTAGGACAGTGTGTCAGTGTGTTTCACTTAATTTTTGGGTTTTTTTAGGTTTTTACACTTGTTAATGTAAGAAAGGCACTTACTAAACTTTCTAAAAAATGTTCTCTATTTTCATTGAAAGGTACTCTCTCTTTTATAACCACTTGAAGAACATTGAGGAATGTGAAGGAGGCCTTGATAAATTTACAAAGAGTTACAAAAGCTTTGGAGTTAACCAGCTTCTGGAAGGTGGAATATATTGTAGAGAGTGGGCACCAGGAGCAGAAGCGGTGTTTCTTGCAGGTGACTTCAGTAAGTATTCTCAGGAATATTTCTTCTCCCCTGCACTGTGTTTTACATCAAATATCCTCTTCCTTTAAAGACAATTTTGTAGCAGTGATGAAATTCTGACTGTAAAAATATGTCATGGCTAAAATAAATAATATTTTCCTTTATGTTGCAGTAGCCTATGAAGGTATGTGTTTGTTGTATCATCAGTTTTATACATGTTTTTTCTTAATACCCATAATTTGTGTCACACTGCATCACATTGGTACTTTAGGCTGTGTCTAAACTATCAGAAGTTCTTTTTAAAGCTCTATAGTTAGGCTTTTATAAAACTGTATGCAGAGAAGCAAAAATAATAGCGAAATAATTTGCTTTATCTTCTTTTACTGATCAGCAGTGGTGTTGTCTAAAGGACCAAGGCCTTTGAGAATTCTCACCCATCCTGAGAGTGTAGGCAAAAGTTCTGCTGGAAAATGTTAGCCTGAAATCAAACCAAAATAGTAACAAAAGAGTAGTTATTCTGTTTTGAGGGGAGAAGGAAGGGTGTTAGCGGGATGGGAAGGTGGCAGGATTACATGGAGGAATTACATTGCTTGCTCTGAAAACTAGGAAGACTATTCCCTTTGAATTTGAAATAAAAATGGGAATTTGCTTCTTTGGAAGGCTAAATCCTGTTCTGCAAACTCTTAAATAAAAGGCATGTCCATCATTGGTCTTAGATCCTGCAATACTAGTTTCTATCTTTTTTTTGCTTGGGGTTTTTGAACCTTGTTCTGTTTTTCCTTTTCACATCTGTAGTCTCTCTCTTCAGGGTTAGATGTTAGTCCATCAGGGTACTTGATCTTTTCTTGCTGGTACTTACTGAACAGGGATTTTGGCTGTGAAATGATTTTGTTCATTTCACTGCATTTCAGAAGCATGCAGTGTTATTTATCCAACTTTGATTTTGCCAAAATACTGACTGGGGGGAATGTTCAATTTATGTATTTATATTACAAAATGGTATATAAATTGCCAGTTTGAGGCAGTTAGTCCTTGTGCTTAAAAAAAAAAGTTAAATGTTGAGTATTCCTTCTTCCTTTCATGTCCTTGAGGAAACTTGAAAGGACAAACTGTATTTGAGGAAGGCAGTCATGAACTTAAAATTGTATGTATTTAGATAACTTTAGAGTAAGATTAACTGCATTTGCCATTATTTGTAGTATCTGGTGGTGCTCTCTAAAGTACTGTGGTTAAACTTCTGTAAAACTATGTGTAGTAATAAAGAAATAAATCAAATAAAAAGTGTTTTTCAGATCCATTGTTAAGAAGTTTTTCAATGCTTCATAGCAATCTGCTTCAGTACTGGTTTTCCCCAGTCCCAAGATCAATACATTTATAAACAAAACAAACAAAAGAAAGCATTGAAATATTCATGTTATGCTTTGTTTTCTGAACAGAGCAATATAATGTGTCTGTTTAAATTGGGAGAGGGTCCACTATTCATGGTGATTATTAAAAAAAAAAATATCTTCTGTTTTTGATGCAAAAGATGAACAGTAAAGTTAGTGCAACACTGTTTTCAGCCATGACCCTGTTTGATATGGTGAACCTAGTGAATGGTAGAGTAGCTTTCCTTGAAGTACTCCTGGTCATTTTATTGGAATAGACATTGATAAAATAGGTTAGTGCAGTACTTGAATTTTAATATTGGAGTCAGATACATCCTCTGATTCAAAACTGAATAATGAATCATGTCTAGTTCACCTACTGCTAGATAACAGTGATTTCAGTTATCAATACCAACTGCAAGACACATAGATGAGGTTATTTTAAGAGCCTAACTTTATATGTATAAAGATGCAGAAAATTCTCCTCCTTACATCTCCTCTACTTCTGCAGCCCCACCCATTGCTCAAGGTTTTCCTGTGCTGTGATGGGTGTAATAGTCTTTAAATTACTCAATGCAATTGAAGGCTAGAATGCAGTAGTTTTAAACATGTACTTTAATAGATGGTAATTTTAAAACCAGACTTGTAATGAAATGTTTAATATTTTAAATAGAGATTATAACTTATAAATTTGCTTATCAGACGGGGGGGGGGGTGAAGTATGTGTATACCAGAATACAGTAGCTAAAAACTGGAATGACTTGATGTAATTGATGTAATACATCATATGAAGCAAAACTTTAGGACTAATGTCTTAGAGTAGTTTTATCTAGTCACTAATGAAAGGTGTTAGAAGTCAAAAAAGCTGAAAAGAAATTCACTTTAATATGGAAAAACTGTTTCTCCTATATATTAATCATATTAATTGGTGAAGTATAATAATAATAATAATCATAGTAAATAATAATAGTAATAATAAAAATCATAGTAAAGTGTTCATTCCAAAAGGGGATGAAAGTGTACTTGGAAAGCCTGGAGGAATGAAAGATTGTCATTCAACTCAGGTGAGCTTTAATAATATTCTGATGAGAAATTGCATGGCAAAACCCCAAGACTTAGATCAGTTTGCTACAGATATGTTTAATTAAAACTGAATCCTTTTAACCTTTATTTAAGTTTTCAAGCAGGTTAAAGTCTCAAACTAAATTTATGTTTATATTGTATTTAAATTGGATATTGGGATTGCTTTTAATAATTTTTTTTTTTTAAATAGAACTTTTTTGCAAGAGAACTGTAGTGGAACCACAGGGGGGAAAGCTGGAGATCTCGTACCAAGGAATAAACATTGAACTTTAGATGACAGGAACTCTTTGGGTTTTGAACTGTGGTTGTATATAATATGAAAACTGTCCATCCATGCTCTGGTTTTGGAGATGGATAGCAGTGAGTTCTCAGTGTTTTCCTTAATAGGGTATTGTGTGCAAATCTCTTGGATGTGTCTCTTTTTGTTTCTTTCCATCAAACAAAATATTAGTCCCTGCTATTTCATCTTGAGCTTTTGAGAATCAAAAACTGGTAAAAATTATAATGGCAAGTATGGTACAGAGACCTTGAACTTCTTTCAAAATTTATAATTAAGCTGATAGTTGATAATAGCTTTTTATGAATTGTGCTTCAGATAAACATGAATAATTTATTTCAGTAATTATATACCCATGAAGCCTTGATCCCGTAAAGTTTCTTGTGAATGACTTTTATGCCTTATAGCAGACAATAAAACTTTGCTATTAAGGTATTTTGACTCAAATAATGGTATTTTCGTACTTTGTTCTGAGAAACTTGTAATGAACAATAGAAAAATTCTTAGTATCACTGAAACTAGTAGTAGCACACAAATCTGTATTTTGATGGGAGAATGGGAAAACATGAATTCAAGAAAAGACTGAGTTGGTTTTGTCTTTTTAAAACTCCATAACTGGAGATAAAAAAAAAAGTATTATATGTGTTGGTATTCTAGTATGATGCTTTACTCTGTCTGAGTAGATGAACATCCAAAACCATTAAGATTTGTCAATTAGTGCTTTCAGCATCTCAGTAAATCAAGTGTATGAGGCAATTAGTCAGCTGAATTCCCCATACCAGAGGCAGAATCAACATTATGGGTCCCTTAAAAGCTCTCAGTGAAAACACTGAATATTTCATCCATGTGCTGTATTGCTGAGGAACGTGGTGACTGCTGGAAATTTATTACCACTTTACAATTGACTATTTCAAAATAACTCAGAGAACTGCAGGTTTTGAGGCTAACCCAAGGAATTTATTTGGGGATTAGAACACTCAAAATTGTATTTGGCCATGCAGAGACTCAGTAGGTTATCTATAAACAATACTTTAATTAAAAAAAATGTTTGAAAGAGTAAGTATTCATATGTTAATTTGGAAGTCAGTATTTGGTATAAAATATTGTCATATTTGTGATTTCTGTTCTTTGGTCCTCTTTTTTTCTTTTATGTGCCCTCTTTACCTTCCTTCCCAGCTAACATGAGGTCTGAAATGTTGATCACTGTAGAATGTCTGTTTGGTTTTTGCTTCCTCTTTTTTGCACGAGTGGGGGAGTCTTCTGCTGGGAGTGGAGGGAAGGTGGGCTGACAGGTCTGGGGTGGATGTTTATTTATAATTTAAAGTCTGACAGGCCTCCTTCAGAGTGAAGAAAGGGGAGCTTAAGCCACCAGCCTTCATAATTTGGATATCTGACAGCTGACAGGAAACTCTTCATATCAGATTGTTTTGTTTTTTTTTTTTCCCCAGACTTTTACCAAAATGGCTTCTAGATACCAGTATAATATCATACTGAACTTCTTACTGCTTCCTTCAAAGATTTTTATAGAAAAATACCCAGATTTGATGAGTAAAGTCAAATAGCAAAACTTCTGTGCCTACAGAAGGCAGTAGGCTGGAGTATAAGCTGATATTAATATCCAGAGAAACATCCCATCTGAGAAGTGATGACACTTGTTTTTATGTCAGTGTTTCAGCTGTTTAATGACTTTTTAAGCAGATGATGTTAATGATCTGCAGTTGAGCTGTTGGAAATAAGGCAGTGTGGGAGAAGACCTAATTGACCACTGTGTAGAACAGTATAGTGTCCTTGGAGAACCTCTCCATTTATGTTCTGATTTCATATTCTAATCAAGTACAATAGAGGTATCTTGTTGGGATAGTAGGATTTTGATGTCCCTTCCCTTGTCTGAACTTGTGCTTGTCTGATATCCTTTCCTCAAGGTCACTGTGTGAATGCTTGCTGGACTCTGTACTCTCTTTAGGCATCTTTCAGTTGATCAAAAAGTGGAATGTGGACATATAGTTTCTGTAAGAGATGGGTTTATTTCACTTGAGAATTCAACCTCAGCGTATGAAGTCTTTTCACTTTTAAAAAAATAGGTACAGCATTGCACTGATATATCAGCTCTTGAATGGAAAAAGGCAATGGTTTGGTTAAAAAGCAAGAAGTACTGCTTTCCTCTATGAGAAGCAAGAGAAGTGTTTATTTTTTAGTGTGAACTCCCAGTTTAAGCCATGAGACTCAGAGCTGTATAGCTACATACTTGTCCGTGTGAAAACAGTCAGGAGATTGAACAAGAAGTCACTTAAATGATGATGTAGCTTTGTATTAAATTTAAGTATTGCATTTAAATTGAGTTTCATGACAAATGGTAGTACCCAAACCATTATAGCCTTGAATTCAGTTCTAGATTAAAGCTCAGTTCATGATTGTTTGGCATGCTAAGGGTGCAGTTCTGAGCAGAAAGTTCCATTGTACCTCGTTGCTGAGATGGGATGTAACGTTTAAATAATTGGTTCGATTTGGAAGACATTGTCACAGAGATGAGAGAAAATGAAAGTATCAGGCTATTGAAGATGTTTTCTGTGTTGGATTAAGATGTATCTGGGGCCTGAACTTTTGCACAAAGCTTTTGTCTTTTTGTGTGGCTTATGGATATTCCATGATGGTGTCCTTTTTTTTCCTAGGTTCTATTCGAGCTGATTATTTGAACTTCTCTTGGTAATCTTCTCAGCCTTTTTCTGTTTGTAGCTATTGGCAGAGTCTTTGAAGCCTCTGTTCTCAATCAAAAATGTTTCTTTTGACTTATTTTTTTTCAGCTTCATAAATCTGTTAATCAGTTGCTGGTTGGTTGGGTTTGTTTTTTCTGTTGTCCCCTAAGGCATTCTGGGCTAAGTTTTGCTGAAAAATCTGAAAACTAAGCAGTAAAACTGAGAAGCCTGAGCCATTTCCTCTTGGAAGGAAGCCTTCAGTTTTCAAGGTGTTTTAAGTTCTTTATGCCTCTTGCCTTAATACAAATCAATATTTTTTGTTATAACCTTCCAAAGTGAGTTCCTGTCCAGGGATAAGAAGCAAACAGAGGTTTAAGTAGGACCATCTGGGGCAGATGGTTGTTGCTTTGCATCTATTCTTAAGTCATGAACCACAGACACTCAGGAAGGACTGTGGCTGGGAACAGGAGGGATTAATAGGAGCATCTGGTATTGCTGGCAGGTGGAGGGGAAAGTTTAAGCAACTTGGGCAGAATTATCAAATCTGCCTGGGGAGAGCAGAGATTTTAAATAGGTAGAGAGATGCAACCATTCCCCCTCTGAGGGAGGGAAGAGCCGTGGTTTTAGTAGCAGCCATGAGAATTTTTTTAACAATGTATGAATTCAGTGGTTTTGGTGTAAATGACTAACTCCATGCAGATTCCCCAGAGTGAGTTTTATAGAAACTGGGCCTGAGACTTTTTTTTTTTTTTTGCTGTAACATATTTTATTTTGCTCAATATTAGCAAGTCATGGCCTGGCATACTTGGTTCAGTTTGTGCATTGTAGTCAAGAGGTACAGCTCAACTGAGAAGAGTTTCGTGAGAAGCAATAAAGATGATCAGATATCTGGGGGGACATGATTGAAAGAATTAGGAGTAAATCCCCTAAGATGGGTTTTGATTATCAGAAATACTAACCAGTAAAGCTATCTTCTTGAAACTTTTTAACATTGTTACATATTTCATCTTTCTTCTGTTTTCTCGTTTTTGCCTGAAATGTTTATTTCAGACAGTCTAGCTGTTTATAGCATAAAAATTAACAATTTAACCTTTTTTTTTTTTAGTCACCAAATCCAATGATGTATTCTACATTCTTTTACCCTGCCCAGAAATACATAAATAAATGTATTATAGTGTATAAATACTGTCTATACTTTGCAATTTAGACATTCTGTTCAGGAGTATTGCTTTATTGCTAAGGTGTTGTTTGTTTGATGTTGGTCTTTGTAGATATTAGTAGTGTTAATTTCAGTATTTTTCTTGATTGGAACTTCAGAATAAAACCAATGGGGAGGGCCCATCTAAATCTTACTAACACACAAGCTCTTCTGCTGTTAATCAAGCAACAGTTTAGTAAATACATTCTTTCTGCTAATATGTGCAATTTGTCTGCACTATCCAAATACTTTAATCGTGATAAAAACTATCATCTAAATGGAGAACTGAATTAATTGCATTTGTGATTTTGAGCACGGGAAATGTTTTATAATAATAATCTCTTTATTGCTTTTGACATTGCTCTCTACTGTAAAATGAATAGGTACTAGAAGATTTATCTTGCATAGTTATTTTGGTCACATTGTCTGGCCTGTTTGATTTGTACCTCTCAGCTTTCTTTAAAGACTGGCAGTTCTCAGGTTTTAAACAGCTGCCTAAGTGCGAGGAGCGTCTTGGAAAGCAGCCTAGTCTTTTTCTGAAACTCAAGACATCCATATCTTGTTAGAGAAGATTATCTTTTTGTTGCACAGCAGACAATATTTTTGGTTACTGACGTTTAAGAAAATATACATGTTGATTTGACTGTAACTCCTTCCTGTGTCTACTTCCCCTGTTGATTTCTATGGTCACATGTCCATTTTTTTTTTCATTTAATTGCTTTTAACCTTGACTACCATGTTTAGTTGCAATGTTGTTTTATATGAGCTTAGATTAATACTCTTAAATTGGAGGCTGCTTATTCTTCTTTCACTGAGGTGTGGTTTTTGGTTCGTTTTTTTTTTTTTTTTTTATTACAACAAACCATAGCATGCAAATAAATTACCATGAAGGAAGATTAGCATGGGTTGCTTTAATGTCTTGTAATAGAATTTTCTGTGTCAACTTTCTAGCTTAGGAGTCTATTGCCTTGAACTATGTGGGATAGACATATTCCAAGGCAAAAAAAAAAAGGTAATTTTCAAACTTAGCTTGCTGTTTCCTTCTAGAAATGATTCCATTGCCACAGTGTGTCAGTTGAGAAGCAATATATTCACTCTCAGTTGTATGAGCTAACCTTGGGCATGCCTACAAACACACAAGCCCACCTTGCCGATGTCTGTTCACTTGGGTGTGTCATAATGACCAACCTTGCCCGTGTCCAGTGCTCGGGAAATCCAAACAGAACAAAGGATCTGGAATTATGGTATCTAAGCTTGCCTCAATAAAAATTTAATGAAAAAGTAATCTTCCTCAAGACTTAAAACTGGCATTTCAGGCCACATTTCCTGGCTGTGTTGTTATTGTCTGGTTTTCTAGCCATTGCTGCCAAGTTTTGTCTGCAGTTTTCCCTGTATTTGTCCTACTTTGTACACTTTTATTTTATACATCAGCTTGTCAAAATAGAGGTAGTGAGCAGTGTATGTGTCTGAGCCTGGTCTGAGTACTCAATTTATGGAAGCTGGTTTTGCCTACGTTTTGTCCACCTCCCCTCTCCATAACCAATATTTGCTCATTAGTTTTTTCCATAGCTGTGTTACAAGTATTTCTGCTGACTTGTTTAGGAGAGGTGAGGTTTTTGTTTTGAAATCTACCTTAAGCCTTACTTTTCAGCCATTAGTTTTCATACCACCATGATTTTGTGGTATTAAAATCAATAGGCTTTTTGGGGAAGGAGAAGGTTGTGTTGACTTTGATGAAAGACAAGGAAATAGAAATAATTTTATCATTGTTAAAGTAGATTTGGAGTGTGGTTTCACAGTGAAACTCTTACACACTTCATTTTACCTCTTTTGAATGTGTGTGATAGTATCAGATATAAAAATATTTGTCTGCTTTTCGCTGAAGTGAACTCTGAAAAAGATGGAACATAGTGTTATGCTTTTGAATTGTAATTGGACACATTTTAAGATAAATACTTAATATTATTTCTTATATTGCAGATGGCTGGAATCCATTTTCCCATCCATATAAGAAGTTGGAGTATGGGAAGTGGGAGTTGTTCATTCCACCTGGAGAAGATGGTTGTCCTGCTGTGCCCCATGGATCAAAGCTAAAGGTGTTGGTTCTAGACTTACTCTAATTCTTGTAACCTTTCTTACTCAGTTGTACTTTCAGTTTTCCTTTAAGTAACTTTATCTTTTAATTGTTTGAAGAAGCAGGATCAGTTTAACAACTTGTGGTGCAAAGTGATCTCAAGGAGTGAAACATTAAGCATCACAAACAGAATAAAATTTTTAGGAACAGGCATATGTGGCTGAAATGTGGATATAGTGTATTGTATCATGTTACAGGACGAAAACTATTTACATGTTGATAACTTGAAAAATAAAAAGTAATGTGCAGATAAATTCTTTCTATTGTTGTTGCAACTACTTGAGTTCAAGTTCACATTCAGATCTCAGTACCTTCATAATTTCTGTGATTCTTTTAGCTATGGCTTTTCAGGTGATCTCTTTGCATTGCTTTAATGGTACATGCAGATTTGTCAAACTTGTACCTATCCTTTAGGAATTAAGGAATTAAGAGCAGTAGGCTTAAGTAAGTTAAACTGAATATAACTGTATTTCAGGAGTATACGTGAGGATAAAATGCTTTCTTCCAGAAAGTAATGGAAAGTTTCTTTGAGCTGTCAAATGCCACAATTGTTATACTTAGTGCAGATATACATAATGACAACTAACTATCAGCAGAGTTGATTATTTGTAGGTGAATATTGATTTAAATTGGAGATTTACTTTGTTGCAGTCAGAGCTTGAATTCCAGAGGCAGTGGATGCTAATGGGGGACAGTAATGAGTAGTTAAGGAAAGAAATGTACTGAAATTATCTAAAGACTAGGAAAATCAAGAAACTGGAAGCATTTGTATAATACTAGTACATTTTCAGGGCTCTCATCCACAAAACTAACATATAGAAAAAATCCTCATTTTTGTGCTGAAAATCAGCTTAGGGAAACAAGAAATCTGTTAAAACAAAAATATGTATAGAAATGCTTACTCAATGTGTGTGCTTATCTCTCTGCTTTTTGTTATGGCTTATGAAATCATCCCAGTAATAAATAGGGATAAATTGAAATTTAGGAATAATCATTCAAGGACGAGAAAGCTGTTTTTATTTTATGGAGCAGGAAAGAAAACAGTTGCCTTCAGCTCAGAAGTGCAGTGATTATGCAGTAATGTGTGAGAGTGCAGAATGGTTATTTAATATTTTCCATGCTTTTGAGATGTAAGTAGGTTAGATTTCTTTCATTGTTGCTCAATTTACCTTCTATATTTTATCTACAAAACTATTGACCTCATCTACTGTAGAATATCCTGTGCTCTGTGTAGAGATAAGAGATGTGAGTGATAAGTGTTGATAATTATTAACGTAACAGAATAAACCGTAGATTCTTAAATGCATTTGGAACAATTTGAGATTACTTTGTTGTCTTTCTTCCTATATAATCACTGGTCATATCACCTATTTTTGAAGTACAGGTCTTGATAGTACTTTTTCCCTATTCAGCATTTTCTTTGAAATATAAACTCCATAAAGCAAAGATTGCATTGTACATAATTTGTTTAGTATGCAGAATTTTTGACTACTGATTGCCCTTGGTGCTGATGCCCTAGTAAGATGAATTCCTGTGGCTCTGTAGTTGCTCTGAGCCTTCTGAAAAAGCTGTAAGATACCTCCTGGCAGAGCAGAATGTAAGTTGGGTGTGGGGTTTTTTGTTCGGTTTTGTTATTTTTTTGTTGGTTTGTTTTTTTATTTTTTTTTTTATTTTTTTTTTTAAATTTTTAGGCTTTTTTTTACCCTGCCACTTTAATTGTGTTTTGCCATGGTCACTTTTAAACAGATGTGTGATTGTCACTGACGCTCAAAATACGTGATCATCCAACATGCTCGTGAAGCAGGACTGGGAAATAGGTTTACTTTTGAGTATATTCCTCAAGGAAAAAAAAAAAACAAACCAAAACAAAACCAAAGATTTAGAGACTTGATTCACAATTGTCCATAGTCATAATTGATAACTTCATCTACAGGAAACTACTCCCAGTCTCATCTGTAACTTTGCTAATAAGCTTTCATGACAGTTTTTGTTCCGTGGTGCCTGTACAACTGGATCTAACACATCACAACGTGTACTTGTGATGGAATTAGATGATATAAACAAAAGCTCCAGTTAACATCGTTCAAAAATGGTTTTTCTGTCACAAAAGCTGGAATGAGGTTGGAATATTCACATGGTAGGCAGGTACCTTACTCTCATGCTACAGCTGATCATCTTATTCTCTCTCATTCCACTAATGGGTTCAGAAAACTGCTTTTCTGTAAGTTTTCTTTGAACTGTTAGATTATGATTGTTCATAAACATATGTATTTTTGGCAACTTGAGGACTTGTGTGTTAGAGCATAGTTTTGCAGTCCTTTGTTCACAGAGAAGCTGAGAATATTGGGTTGTCTGCAGATGGAAATTGCTATGCAGGTTGCAGAGGTAATGTTTAAATCCACAGGCACTCATGTCTGCACTGAACTAGGTAACAAACTCTTTTTTAGTAATGAAAGCAATCCCTGTTTTTCTTTACTAAAGAAGCTTAAGAGAATTGCAGGTTTTACAGTTTCTTTTACCAATATGATTTTAAATACTTAAGTTAAAATAGTCAACTTTAGAGATTTATGTGGGGATTAATCTGTTATGAGGGGAAAGTCTCCTCCAGAAGGTCTTTAGCTTCTGTCTACACTGTTTTCATCCTCAGTTCTACACAGGCGAATGCCAAATTCTGAAATAGTAACAAGGTCACTCCTTTTAAATAAGTAATATCTAAACCAGAATGGGAAAGGGATGGAGTGTAGCTGGTGACACTAATTTAGATCAGGTCACAAAATATTTTTGTAGGAAAATAAGTGAGGAGCAGAGGTCAAGCATTTGCCTGTTTTCAACAGTAGTAGACTGCCTACTGTAGCTCTTGAGGCAGTCTTCTCATGAGTAAATACAAACACTGAAAAGTGTCAGAAAACTTACAGCAGGATTTTTAATGACTTATTTTCTTCAGTTTGAAGAGAAGGATGCTTATGACAGTTGAGTGACTCCCTTGTGGATTATGACACCCATCTACAAAATAAGGTTACCTGCTAGAAAAGGGCATTTTTTTTTTGTTCTTTCTCCTGTGGATCAATTGGGAGCTCAGAATGAGTTAAGTGAACAAATATAGTTGCTGTTGTGGTTGTGTGGTGTTTGCTTTTAAACTTGTGGCAGATGTCAGAGGCTGAGCACAGATTAAAGCCCAAAACCAAACTTTATGCTTTAATAAAGGAACCCTATTTACCTCTCTTTATTTGTAATGGGGTAGTTAGAAAGACTTTTTCCTTAAATGTTAGAATGTTTGTCATTCTGCAGTGATGGCAGTTGGGGTGCAAGTGTGCTTATCTTCTTTCATAGTTGAAAATGACTGAATCTTTTTCTTCATTTTTAGTGTTTTTAATGACCTTTTTACAAGATACAGCAAGCTTTTAGAAAAATTAACATAGATAGACTTCTATAGCAAGTCATGTCATGTGTTGTCATACGTATGCAGGAGATTCACTTTGTTCTTTTGCTGTTTATTTATAAATGATTTTTCCAACTGTAGTTGGCAAGATCCCAATTTTAAAATAGTCAGTGGAGTTTAGGGGTGGGGGTAGCATCAGTAAAAATTGAGATCTTAGTATCTGCAGTGGGGAATTTGTTTAATATTATTTATAAGAATGCTGAGGAACAAAATAGAAAATGCAGAACAATTAGCAAATTGAACCTTAGATGAAAATAATTTCCAAATTCATGGCTGATGATCAAGCTCTAAAATATCTTCACACAGTTAAATAAGAAGAGATGGCAAGACCAGTACTTGAAATATATTGGCAATTATGATTGAGCTACCTGCTGCCCTGGAACATTGAATAAGAACAGATCTGTACTAAGTTTTCTTTTGTGAACTGAAGAGGATATACTAAACCAATTTGAATTATTCAACTTTTTAGTAATGACAGTAGATCTGCAATTTCTGACATTATTGTCAACAAGAATTTTATATACTAATAAACTCATCTGGCACGTTATCTGACAATGTATTGGGTAGGTGCACAAAACTCTGTATTGCAGCTAAACATCACATGTATTCATGAAATCTAGTTCAGTGTGATTCTGGCTTGTTTCTGATATGAAGGTAAGAGTCAGGATGGCTGACATGCCTCCATAATACAACTTTTACCAAGAACCAGGTAAAGATTGGGAAGTTGTCTGTAAAATATCAGTGACTAAGTTTGTTGGGGTTTTTTATTACATTTTTGAACCCCTATGAGTTATGTGAGAAAGCTACCCTTTTGTAGTTAACATTTATCTCATTGATAGATAAAAAAACCAAAAAAACCCAAACCAAACAAACCCCAAAAAAACAAAACCTCACCCCTGTTTTATAGTTAACTTAGTTAATTTTAGTTGGTTTTTTAACAGATAATTTCTGTGTACCATTGTAGCCTGCATCATTTCTCTATGTATGCTGACAGAACTAATAATATATACAGCTCAGGAAACAAATAACATATGTTTTCTCCTGGAAAGGTCATTCAGAAAATGGTAGAAACTTTTCTAAAAACTGCATTCCATTATTTGCTAAGTCTGTATCCTTTTCTCCTTCACACTCACCTGTATATGTATCCATATCTATGTATTTAAATGGTGAAGTTTATAATTTTTTGAGGGAGTATCTTGTACTGTAATGAGGTGATTAGACTTGACATCTTGTGCACTTGTTAACACAACATTCTTCTACTGATATTCCACTCTTACATGTGTGAGTGGTTTCAGTGACTGCTGAACAATAGTTATATGTGCCAAGTCTAATACAAAATTGGGGCAGGCACATACAACAGTCACAATTTTTTCATCAGTTTGTACAGAATGCTTAAAAAGTTCACTATTATTGGGTTTAAGTTCTCCAGTCCAAACGTGTTACACTTTTTAATATTCAAGTGGGCAAAGGAGGAACTTAAGAGTCAGAACACTAACAGTTTATTAATCATGATTAAAAGTATCTGAAAATACATTTGTATTCAGGAGGTACTGGGTAGAGGAAAGTTAGTTGTGAAGAATATTTTAAAAACTTAATCCTTCCAGTTTTTACTACTGCAGTAGATCTGCACACTCTGTGTCTAGCCTGTAAACCTTGAAAAGAAATCAAGTATAGTGAGCAGGTAGGTTAATCAGTGTCAGGGAACCACTGTTAGTAAAATTCATCAAGTGTAATTACTGTCACTGATGAAATAGATGGTGTTGCAGCTGACCCTCCTGATCAGGAGGTCCAGCAGTAAAATATCAGACCAGCACTGAGTTCAGGCCTCATGCACTTCAAGCAGTTTGCAGTCAAAAACGTGAAGGTGTTTTTAATGAGTGTGAAAACCCAGGAAAGTTTTTAATAATGGGATAACAGGCTGGTGGTTCGGATGCTAGGTGTAAAATTGATAAAGATGTGGTGGGCTTTCAGTAATGTAAGATGCAAATAGAAACATGTAGAATACTGGATTGGAAGGGACCTCAAGGATCATCTGGTGCCACCTTTCTTGGGAAGAGTGTGGTCTAGTCATGATGGCCCAGCATCCTGTCCAGCACTGGGGAATCCAGCACTTCCCTGGGGAGACTGTTCTCATTGTGAAATAGGTTATGTGCAGTGAGACAGCTTTTGCAAAGGGAGCCTCAGGTACCCTGAGCAGAGATACTAAACTTGATTTCAATGGGAAGCTTCCTGATAAAGTGTTTACTGTTTCCTTTCATGTACAAAGGTAAACACTTCTGATTGGTCTGGTTTTCACCTTAGCTGGGGGGTAAAGGGAATATCCTTGCTCAATTTGCTAAGTTCCATATCACTTAAATTTCATGTCTTAAATGGTGTGTAGGGTGCAAATTAAAAAAAAAAATTCCATGTCTGCAAAGTTGAACAGGGAATGAAACAAGTGTTCTGCAGCATCATGGTGTATAACCTATGTGCAAGAAGCAGCAGACATGGCATTCCTGGGATTTTGAACTTTGTGAAACAGGTCTAAAGTCATCAGCATATGTTTCTAGATAACAGCAGTGCTGAATGGAAGTAAAACATTTGCTAAATCAGTGGCAATATTCATGTTTCATTGCTTGATTGTGAGCCATGACCCTTCAGCAAGTTGTTGTGGACTTTTCTGGGTTACAGATTGGGTTTGCTAGCAGGAAGAGTTGTTAACTCATTGGGAGGTAAATGGTCTCTTGACATTGCCTGTTTGGATTTAGTAAACAATGTGCAACTGCTGGTGGACTCATAGGAGAGGTTGTAGGAGCAATGAACCATTGTAAAGCAGTGGACTGTTGCTCTTTGGAGCCTTTTTAGCAGACTGAGCTCAGCACTTTTAAATATTCTTGTTCAGTTGTTTTGGCAGGCTCAGTTCTCCTGTGACTTGAAGGTTGCACAATTCTCTGGTAGGAGGTTTTGCTATTTAGAAATACTTTGCTTTTAGTTCATCATTAGTCAACACAGACTAATTGTTTCAATTGCTATTAGGTGTATGTTAAAGCAAAATGTGGGGGTTTTTTTGAGGAGAAGGTGGAGAGATCTTAAAGAAGAAGAGGTCTTGAAATGGAATTTGAGAGTCCATATGAGGTATATATAGACATGGCTGTGATTCTTGTGGGAATTGGTTTTGTTTTGAGGATATGGCCAGTAATTAGGTAAAGCTCCTGACATTCCCTTCAGTGTGACTTACTGGCAAGTACTTCCTGACTTTCAGCTGTATTTGTGTCTAACGTTCAGAGAAGATTATAGGTCAAGGAGAAAGTCGAAGATAAACTTTGGTATTCTAGTGGACTTACTCCACACCTTGGATGCCCAAGTCTTGCCAGATGGAATCCATACTGGCAACACAGCCAACACTGGAGCTGTTTGAGGGGGGCTCCTCTGAGGCATTATGATAAAATATTCAAGGTATGCTACTTTAGGGTATTGAAAAGCAGTTGAGTTAAAGCACTTAACGATGTGTGGAGAGAATCAGGTGAGCTCAGCATGGAGGAAACACACCACCATTCACTGCACTTTTTTATTATCCAGCAAAGAATGTGTGACCTAAGGTCTCCTGAATTGTTGAACAGGGAGACAACAGCAACAGGAGAGGACAGTGGAAGCACCGTTGGGGGCTGTAGACTATCCCAGTTCATAAGGCACTGTGGGAGTATGTGACAGGAAGCAGAGGTGTTGAGCGTGACCTGCCTCATCTCCAAAAGATGTTTCACTGTCAGTTTGAAACAGCTGTGAATGGAGAATCAAAAAGTAAACCCACCATGCCACAAGCACCCCGTTGCAAGGTGCATTATGCAGCAGTTCTCCTTTATACAAATTCTTCATAGCTGTGAGGGTGAGTGGGTGCTTGGGTGCCCCTGTTACACACTTCCTCAACTTCTTCTCTGCTTGACATGGCTTGAAGCAACTCTAATAATTTACACTTATTACGTATAATGTGCTTTATTATGGTTGCTTTTCAAACCATGCTTTTGTACCCCAAGCATCTTAATTAAGGGGCTAACATAATACATGTAGGAATGTTTTTATATCATGCCTACGAATTTTAATAGTATTTGAGCTACACCACTGTTGTTATGGTAACTTGATTCTGGTTAAGTTATAGCAGCAGAAAAAGTATTTTTTGAACTGTGTTTTAGAGATTCCAGTTTTCCTTTGATTTTTTGATTTTGGTTTTGGAAAAAGTTTTCGAAGTTTGGATTCTAGACTGAAAGAGAAGTTTGAATGCTATCCCTCAGCACAAATGTGTGTTGTTCCTTTGTAAAAATAAACTGGTTGTCCCTCATATCTAATGATGCCACCTTTGTGTAGCTAACAATTACAAATCCATGTACCTGGATGATTAAGTGAAGCATTGTCCCTACACTTGTGCCTGTTAACATCACACAGAAACATTCCCAATTGATTTTGCTTTCATTTTTAACAACTCTCCTATGGTTTCCTGGATTTTAACAGTTTGATTTTCCTATGTTGTTTTTATCTCTCTCTATGTAGATATTTTGTAATACTGGGTTACTGGCTTCATCTTTTGAGTTAGTTTTATATTCAAACAGATAATATAGTGTTTTCTAGTTTGTTTTTTTTTTGTTACCATTTACTAATTTTTCTCAGTTTTCTAAGAGAAACATGGAAATAAAAAAAAAAGAGCAAAAGTTTTCCATTTTAATCTGATCTAGTAAACTAGGTAAACATGTTCATAAGTTCTTGAAAGCAATAGAAATACTTAACTCACAAATGGAGCTATATCTCCCTCTTTTGGAAAGTCAAGGCATGACTTAGTTACTTGGCTTAGAAGATAGGCTTTTGCCTCTCTCATATCTTGATTGTACTTTATTTTTAATTTGTTTTCTTTCCCTGGGGGGGAAGGCAAGCTGAAAGAAGGGGGAATTGTGAACAAATATTTAATATCCCTAATAAGTTTAGATTATGAAAGCTGATGTCATGATATATTTACAGAAAAATAGTTTGCACAGCAAATAAATCTCTCTCTAGTGATTACTGAACTACACAAATTCATCTGCAGAACTTTGTTAAACATGTAAACCAACTCAAAAGCACTATTTTGTGTCTGATAACTAAGGAATATTTTTTCAATATTTGATTTGAATGCTTGCCCCTTTAGCTGATTTAGTGGCCAGAAAATTACTTGAAGAAAAAGAACAAACCAGATAGCTTTGTATCAGCTGACTTAGTTTTGACAGTAACTGTAAATTGATAAGGAAAATAAAGCTGGAGAAAGGGAGACTCTGAATCATGTGCCTGGTGTTCTATTACTTTTCCTTTCCGGTGTAACTGATTTTGCAATTTAGGAAGGAGAACAGCCTGGAAGAAGCAACATGCTGTCCATTCTTTGCAAAACTTAATTTCAAGGTTTGTACTCAATTCACTGTTAGGAAATAACTTCAGTGACTGCAAGCACCTTGACAGATACGCCTGATTTCTTGGTTGTTGGGAACAGCAGGAATGGAGTATGGTAAAGCTTTTCAGAGGAAGTTGAGTTCTGGAAGATCGCCCATTTACCATGTGTCTTGCCCCACCAGTTTGGGTGGAGGGTCCATTTGGAAAGGTATTCCTGACTAGGGGAAGCTGAAGGGTTGAACAGCTTCTGATTCCTTTTCCTCCTTGCTGCCTCTCCCAAGCTTTGTTAGGAAGGGCTGTGTAGTAGCAAGAAGAGCGAGGCACTAGTGATGCTGTGTTTTCTTCTTCATTCCTTGCCTTCTATTTCTGAGGCTATTAGAGAGAGAAATGTTTTATCTGGTCTCTAAAAATCTGTCAGGTAGAGTGAGACAATTACAGAAATAATGCTCTCAACAGTGCTGTTAGATCCCAATTTTTTTTCAGGCTTTTGTATTTTTATCTAAACCTTCTTTGAAGCAAACTGTCAACCAAGAAACTTTAAATTCTGGCCCCGGGTTCTGCAGCAGGTTGCATTGCAGTAGCAGAAAGTGTTCTGCTGTGGTGCCATGTATTAAGAGCCAAACATACCCTCTAGACTAGTACTTCTCTCCCAAACCAGTGCAGATCTGTAGAAAGAGACTGGTAATAGTTGCCCTCTTCCACCTTCCTCTGTGTATGTGAGGAGGGTGGGGTGGTGATGTGATTTCAGCTGCTCTTGCAAGTGGGCTAAATTTACATCATCCACTGGCAAAAGCTTGTCAGAACTGTGTGCTGTATCCTAGGGGCTAAACTCAAGATTGGGTTTGCTTTGTGGAAGAAAAGGTGATGGCTGAGGTGTGCAGGGGAAGGCACTTTCAGCTGTTGGATTGTAGCAAGGTGGGGGTTGGTCTCTTCTCCCAGGTAACAAGTGACAGGATGAGAGGAAATCCTCAAGTTAAGCCTGGGGACATGTGGATTGGATATTAGGAAAAATTTCTTCACTGAAAGGGTGGTTAGGCATTGGAACAAGCTGCCCAGGGAAGTGGGGGAATGCCATGCCTGTAAGTGTTCTAGAAAACATGTGGATATGGCAGCTGGGGGCATGATTTAGTGGTAAACACAGTGATGCTGGACTCAGTGATCTTTTCCAATCTAAACAATTCTGTGATTCTCTGTTTCTGTAGCAACTTGAGGGAGTTGAGAAAAGGATCAACAATTTTAAGAAAAAGATAAATGATCTTACAGTAGGATTGTATCAGTGTCTAGAATGCAGGAACTGTCTTTGAAACTCAACAGCATTTAGGAAATAAAATTTAAGACCAGGTTTTCTTACAGCAGCAATGTGTCTGAAGTATATTGGGTCAGAATCTTTTGTATTCTTGTAAATTATTAGTGCTTTCTCTTTTTTACCTTATTTTTGCAAAAGTCAAAATGTAGTCTTTATTTCTCTACAGTGCACATTATACTAAAAACCATCTTTGTGGTTTTCCTTCTCCTTGCACTTATAGAACGACTGAGGGAGGGAAATACTGTGATATTAAATTTCTACTGCATTTCATGCAGTAGAAAAATTTGGTTATGTTGTTATGGCACCTAACAAACTTCCTGGAGAGTCTCTTAACAGCTTATCCTGTCCACCTTTTAGGTTTGGGGCTGAACTTGCTTTTAAATCAGATGCATATTACTGAGATGAGGTGGTGTTTCCACCTGTGTTCCTGTGGCTTTCGAATTTGGATAATCTTGTCTCAGAAATGAATAGATCTGAAGCTAATGAAATGCTATCGATTGTAAAATACTGAAATAATAGCTTATTGCCCTTATATAAATAACAAGTCACTGACATTTCCATATTTATATTAAAACTAGTCCATTCTCTCATTATAATAGCTATTGTTGGTTTGATGGCTGATTTAATTTCATCGTTGTATTAAAAGCCACATACACCAACAATCATTCCAACTGCTTTCAAGCTATTAAAGTAATGAAATAATAATACAGTGTTTCGGAGCAGTTTATTGGCTTGCATATATTCCAGTTATCTAGTTATCAGTTCCTCATTTTCCTTTCCTCAACTTGAGTATAAATGACAAACCACTGTATAACAAATTTCTCAAGCAGCAGAAATATGTCTAAATTCTTTATTCTTTTGTCTTAAAAAAAAAAACCAAAAAAAACCAAAAAATAAAACTTACCAGATGATAGTTTTAAATGAAAATAGGTGTCTGAAAAATAAGGAATCATCAAGGCAACAAGGCTTTTTATTTCTATTGTTTGACCCTATATTCTAGTCAGTGGAAACAGAGGCAGACACCTTATGGGAGCACACATCATAATCAAATAAAATGCTCATGTATGGAATTGAGGTCTACTTTAAATGCAGGAACTGACAACTAAAGGAATGGTAGGTGAGCAGAGAAATTGCCCAATCTTTTGTGCAACTGTCACTTGAATTATTCTCTCACCCTGTTCTGAAGATCTGTGTATGTGTAGACTGGAAGTTGAGGTAGCCAAATGGAGCTGATGTGAAGAGAAGATGAAGGTAGGCAAACAGAAAAAGAAAAAAAGGTTATTCATAGACATTTGAATTTTAAATGCAGTGGTTTGTGACCTGTTTCTGCACAGTTTCATCTGTGAAAATAACAATGTCTCTGTCATTAATAGCATGGCCATATTAAGCTCCATTTCACACATGGGTTTACTTTTTATCTACATTTGTGAGAGAACTTTTTAAAGTGTTGCAAAACTTTCAGACTTATCCTTGTAGATAGTGTAAGAAAAAATGTGTGGCTTCTGTTTATAAATAGCCAGCAAATTTCCCTGAGACACAGTAAGTTGAAAGTTGCCTGGCTGTAAGTGCAAGAGTTTTCCTATAAATACCCTGAGACATCCAGAAGGGGTTGTCGGATGTAGTGGAGGTGATATGGAAGACCTGTGCTGTTTTGGGAGGGCAGAATAGTGGGATACCCAAGAGTCTCAAATGTCAGAAAACTCAAGGCCCCTGAATCTTGCTTGTTCTGCATTGGCAGCACCATTACATTAAATGAAGCCTATTTCAGCTTCTGAATTGCTCCAAATGCGTTATTGCCTTTTTCTTTATGGCACTGGACTGCCCTCAGAGTGATGTTTTCCCCTTAACTGTAATAAACTCCTTTTGAGAGTTTTAAAGATCATCCAAACAGACCCATAACCTCTATACTTGGTTTTATCCTACAGCTAACTCTCCGTTTCATGAGTTTCCTATACTCTAGTGGACAATGTGACTTTTATACTAATGTTCTTATGAGATTTAGGTCCTGCCTTGTCTTTCAGCAGTCCAGCATTTGGATAATTCTTGCACACTAGTTTTTACATACCTTCAAAGCCAGTCTTTGTGGGTTATGGGTTTCCTTTTACTGCAACCATGCATTTGTTTTTCTGCTGATTTTTATTCTGATCAGAAAGTTTTTACTTCAAAATTAATCACTGCAGTAGCACTGAAGCCTTAAACCTCAGGTTGCCAACACATGTTTTTGCTATCTTGGGTGTATTCATCTACAAAATCCACTGCTCTAATTACAGTGGGTTTGGATGCTAAACTTCAAGTGGGCTAAACACTTCAGATAGAAATTTTGAAAATACACCCAACATCTCTATAATGGAAAATGAATACAAAACACACAAAGCCAAAATCATGTGACTTTCAATGGTCTCATCAAGGATTTTGCATTTTTACATATTATGTGAATGTTTTTACCACCAGAGGAGGGGGAAAAAAACCAAAACTACACAGGGTGAGCCATTTGTAGAGTTGATGTAGGCAAATTTGACATGACTAACTTTGAATCTTCTACATTATTTTATTAGAAATTTCTGCTGGGTGAGACATCTTGGAGATTGGGCAAGTCGGGGAAAGACTTTTTAATAGAATTCTGAACAGAGGCTGGCCGTTGTAAGAGACTTCCTTCTATACACACAAAAAAATAACCATTATGTTGTCCTCCTATTATGCAGTTTGACTGTAAAATACTACTTTATCTTATGTTTCAGACAAAGAGATGTTTAATGTAGATGGTGGCCAGTTCTTTACATCTGTCATTTTGTAAATGTAACAGTTTTTGAGATACAGATTTCTTTCTTCTTAACCAGTTTTGGATACTTTTAACAGTTTAAACAAACAGTAGTTTTTGTATCAAATGGTGTGGTGTGTCTCCTCATATACCTTAGGGAAAGAACAAAGACATAGCTCTTGAAAATGAAGTACGTAAATCCCAAGGCAAGTTTGTAGAAGCCAATTTAACGAACATCATAATGTTATATATGTTCTTTAGAGAACATTTTCTTGAGTTAATTAGAAAATGTAAAGTCACCTCTAAAGTGTTGATGGACTAAATGGTAGCTACCTTAAGCTGCAACTTTTCTGAAATTGGTTTTACTCAGTTCAGACTAATTTGGAGCAAAAATACAGTATCTGTTAAATAGACTTATAGGCACTTGTCAAAAGGGCTGTGTAGTGACTATGTTCAGTATTCTTTATACCTACAAAACTCATAGCAGCACATGCAGAGTACACATGGCAGATACTTTTTATGTCTGAACTTTTTATGTCCATTATAGAATGGACCACAAGTAATAGTTTGGGGTGAGTGGAGCAAGAGGTTTTATCTGTCTTGGTTTTGTATATGTTTTATATTATTACTCCTTTTAGTACAGCTTTTACTTGGGTGCAATTATTTCAAGAAATGCCAAAGCAAATATAGGAATGAAAGCTGTTGGGGTGTTTTCATTAGTGTTGTTTTTGTCAGTCTTGGGCCTAATTGCTCTTTGTTTTGTGGCACCATTCAGCTTTTTGCAATTTTTTTTTTTTTTTCTCATGTGTCAACCAGGCATGGTATGGGGTTTCTGTCCCAATAAACTTTAGAAAATATTATTTGAAGTCTTTCTATTTACAGCTTATAGATCAACCTTCTACAGTATCAGGAGAGAAGTATAAGTTGATTGAGTGAAGAGCTTGGTAATTAAACCTAGGAGTGATTCTGTAAATGAAATTCACATAAAATTAGAAAAAGTGTTAAGCAAGCATAGGAATCAAGAATTGAATTTGTCTGGGATCACTTGATAGAGGTCTAAGAATGCTGTGTTGATTATGCTTCTGTAAACCAGACACTGAAAGGATTCAACTTTACCAGCTTTAGTGTTGTAAGGATTCCTTTTCTGTGTTAGTGATGTTCCTTTTGACTCTACTTTCTTTGTGCACAGCCCATGATGTTCAAAACTTACAGCAACACATAAGCAAAACTGAGGTTTCTACTGTTGTAGTGAGGTTAATCTGCAACCATGGCTGGATATATTTGAAAAATATTTAACACCTCCTACACTGTGAAGAAGGCAACAAATTTGTTTAAAATAAGTGCTCCCCCCACATTTTTAGTGATTTTTTTTTTCTTGATGTTGGCATGGTTAAATTTTGTGGCTTCTATTGTCGGATAAATATATCCTTTTCCTTTAAGCAATGGAAGTTTTCTTATCTTCACATAATAGAACTGAAAGTAAAGTTTTAAAATAAATGAACCCCAAAATTTAGATTGTGAGCCTTAAAATAGAGCAGACTCTAAAGTCTAATACTGTTGAAGTGTATAAACTCAACTCTGAAAGTGGTAGATTTCCACCACCAGTTCATATATTGACATTGTTACTATCATAATATATGACAAATAAATGTTTGTCTTTTCTTCTTGGAAGTTTTAGTTCTAGCTATTAAAATTCTGACTGTGAAAGTTGATAGAAACTTGTATGAGTCCCTATAAGTCTCTCAGTTCCTGAAAAATCCAACCATTAAACTTGACTTTGTAGGTGTTTCGAATAAAAGCAAAGCTAGTACTTCAACAAAATGACTCCTGAAAAGCTGGTAAATCAAATGCACTGATGCCTCAAAAGTGAGGGAAAGTGTGGTCAATTTGAGCTGAGTGACTACAGAGCAACAGAAGTTCTTATACGTTGTCAGAAGGATGGGATACCAGAGCTATGGTTATTTTACATGTGCAGCATAACTGTAGAAGTGTGAATTTAAAAAGTGAGATAACTGGCTGCTCTTTTAAATGGATTTATAATCTCTCTTTTTCTTAACTGTTTTTCTTTGCTTAATGATTTAAATTAAAGACAGTACATGACTGGGTTTTGTATATCATAATAAATAAACTTTCCCCCCCTCCAGGATCATTTTTGGATTAAACCAGTACTGCATCTAATTAAATAATGTTCTGAATGTAGATTAATTACTTCATATTTCTTAAGTGGTACCCACCCCTCATAAGCCTGTCAAGTATAAATTGCCCTAAAATATGAAAGAAAAAGGATTGCCAACATGAATAATTAGTTACGGTTTTTATATTCAGTAATCATCTTACTTCTGTGATGGATAGATCAGGAGAAAATAATAAAAAGAAGCAATAGCATCATCAGAGTATCTTATCAGAAAGAGGAGATAAGTTTTATTATTTTAAGAGTAACTTGCAAATTGTCAATGCTATCAGCAAGGAGGATCCTAACAGTGCTGACATAATATGCAGAAATACTCTTTGGGCCAGCTTTTCTAGCACAGTTACCAGAAGAAATTTTCCATGCAACTGTACAGTGTTTTCAATAACTTCCTCAGCTTTTTCTGATGAGGTGGTTAGTCTCAATTACTCCTTCCTATAAGACCTATTTTGAACTGGAGTTGTTGTAGTAGTACATACTGAGACACAGCAATCCTACTTCCTTGCCTTACTCTATCAGCTTCCATCATCTTTCTGCATATTTTCCTCCTTGTTGCTTTAGATGACCTTAAAAAGGTCCCCTCCAACTGACCTATTCTATGATACTATGATTCTGCTTTTTTCTGTGGTTAGGTTAAGGATACAGATTATCAAAACAATGAAAGACACTTGCCAGAGGCAAAAAGGCAATTCTTTGATAATTGTCCTCTTCCAGACTATGTGTTAGGAATTGGGAGCAAAGACAAGACACTTGTTTTTAAAAACCCAGCCATCGATTTCTTAACAAAAGCAGAATTAAGAATTGCAGGACTTCACTTGCTTGTACATTTTTAGGTTGTAAGTTTGGAAACCTTCTGTGTTACTGTTATAATGGCAGCCAAGATGCGAAGCAAAACCAGAGTGGTGATGTTCCTTCTGCACTGAGGCCCTACTTCCTAAATATGCAACACTCTTCCAGTCAGCAACATCACCTCCTCAAGTGCAGTGTCTTCTTCAACATCATCCTAATCATTATTTCAATTTTGCTTTTCTGTTGTAAAATTAAAGTAGTCCAAAAGAGCTCCTAGTTTGTGTTTGGTCACTCTTTCTGGTGAAGGGAAGCTTTATGAGCTTTCAAATGAAATAATGGTCCCTTTTCATGTCCTCTTATAAAATAGTGGAAACCGAATATGGAGAGTAAAACCAACAGTGATACTTTGTTTTAGCATTAGAATGATGAAGGATAACAGAGACACTGAAAAACACCAGAAGAAACCCAGCAATTTAAATTTCACTTTTTCCTCTCTTTGACCCAAAAGCTGTCCTGTGCTTTCTTGTGTTATTTGTGGTTCTGGTCTATATGACATTGATAAGGACTCACAGAGCATAGAAAAGAAGATGAAATTAAGATATTAAAATTGGCTTATTAAATTGTTTGCCAAGTTAAACAAATCACAGTTCTCATCTTCATAGCATTATACTGCATGTCTATTTAAATTTATGAGAACACAGAAAGGAAATAGCAATGACAGGGGAAATTAGGGAACCTAACAGTAATCCATTTGGGAAGGCTTTTTCTCCCATTACTTACATAAAGCCTGTATACATCCTCACCTTTCAGCTCTTGCTCATGAACATCACTCCTGTGTCTGGCATGTTTGGTTTACTGTCCCTTTACAAATCACCTCAGTGAACAGAGTCATTTTTCCCTCTCTCAACTTGCATTGTGTATTTGTGTGTCCCTTAAATTAAGTTTCTGCGTGGTGCACTATTTCATTCCCCACCCTGGTTTGCACAGGAGGTGTTCTGTGAGTTATATGTGACTGCATGCATATGTTGTGGTTATTTTATAGGTGGTGATTCGTGCTCAGAACGGCGCCCTCCTCTATCGTATTTCACCTTGGGCGAGATATGTAGTCCGTGAAGAAGACAAAGTGAATTATGATTGGGTGCACTGGAATCCACCACAGTCTTATATAGTAAGGCTTAAATATTATTTTCAAGAGGTGTATCATGTCATCTTTGTATCCCTGTTTGGAAGAAAATAAGAGTTATTTCACAAAAGGGAGATTGCAAACTAGTTAAAAGTAGCTACCTGAGAAGTGAAGGGGTTTTATTCATGGCTTTGACAGAAACAGGTGACTTTGATGATGGATGGCTTTGAGCTACTTTTTTTCATTCTTCTGTAGAATATATGAAAAATAGTTACCTGTTAAAGTAGTATTTTAGACTTGGTTTCTCACTTGTTAGGCAAGATTGACAACTGTTCCATGACTCAATGTCCCTTCCTGGTACGGAGAAGAGCAGGGAATTATCAGTACTGGATTTATGAGTTAGCTATCTGCAAATGCTAAGTTCAGGACTCAATAATAAGTCAATGTTGTATGAAGTCAGAAAAAAAGCTTTCAAAAGTGCTCCAGTCAAAAAGCTCGTGCTCCAGTCAAATCCTAGTTTGCTGGTATCAGGAAAATCCATTTATTGAGTTTAAAGCCCTCTTACTTCTCACGTACTGCTATAAGAGAGAGAACTGTTTAGCTGATATATGAAAAATACCCTCAGAGAACATTTGGAAACTTCAGACCATCCAAGTGTTACTTCATATCACAATTCTTGATGTTTTCTACAAGTGTATGCAGTGTTCTGTATAAGAGAAGCTGCAACCTCTGTTTTGAATTAAATTTGAGCACCCACCTGAAATTGTGAAGCATCTGCTTGACCAAGAAAGGGTTACTCACATGGCAAATATTTTCTTAAAAAAATAGAAAACATAATATACAGTAATTCTTATTTAAATGTATAGTTTTTATCAGTGTAGTAACCTACAATGTCTATGACGCTTTGTGACACCTCCATCCTCTGTAAGAAAAGGAATGGAGAGGGAATTGGAAATGCAGTGATTGACATGACCTGGAGTGAAAAGGAGGCAAGAACATTTGGGTGCAGACAAAGCTTTACTGCAAAAATAAAGAATCCCTTTATGAATAGGGGAGGTGTCCAGTGGAAGAAAAACACAGGCAACACACCTCAATCAAAAGTTCTGTTCTTCTCCTTGTCCCTTTAATTTCTGTTTGTATATATATGGTTTTAATTTTTTTCCCCCTACCTTTTCAAAATTTCACTTGAATAATAAACTAACATATAGAATGTAAAATCTTGCAATTTTTTCTTAATTGTGAGAGGGAGGAAAAGAAACGTCTTTTGGGGAAAAATAAGTTTTAAGCATTACTTTTCCGGAGTGGTTTTCCAAAGTTTCTCAGACTTTCTCAGTTTTTTTTAAAAAGTAAAATCCTGATCAAGTATAAGCTCTTCAAGTGTAAGGAAGAGGTTTTGTGACTAACTTCAATTGCCTCTGTATTCTTTAAATATTTTCTTCCATCTGGAAATTCTGTGTACTCATCTACAGACTTGGGATTTTTTAGTTATTTCTTAGTCCTAAGTAATTGAAATATAGGTTACTCTGTGCTATGGAACTGTATTCTTTAGGACTAAAATGTTTACAAATTTCAGTTTGGAGAAGGCAGGACAACTTCACATACCTGCAAAAGCAGGTTTGCTTGAAACATAAAAGCTTATCTTTCTATTTTTCTCTTTTATTTTCAAACAAGCTTCATAGTAATTCAGAAGAACTCTTAAGTGCAATGTTTACTGTCAGTTTGTACACTTTAGTGTAATTAAAAAAGGGGATAAGAAAAGTGTTGAATCAGGAATGTCCAGTTTCTTATTCATAAAAATGTTAATTTAAAAGAGACATTTGCTTTAACAGTTTAAAATGCTTAATTACTTTTGAAATGTTTCTGCTCTTACAGAAAAAAAACAAAAGAAACCTTAAATTGCTTTTCATTTTGTGCAAATCATGTGATTGTGACAACACTCCTAAGCTGTTCCTAATGACAACTTGTTTGTTTTTTCTCTCCTTATAGCATAAGCATCCTTCCCCCAAGAGATTAAAAAGCCTAAGAATCTATGAATCTCACGTGGGGATTGCTTCCCCAGAAGGGAAAGTAGCTTCTTATAAAAACTTCACATGCAATGTACTACCTAGAATAAAGGATCTTGGTAAGTAACAGAGATTTATGTACTTTGTGTTCTTATTAGAAAAGATAACTGTCAAGTATTTACAGTTGCATTTTCTGATTACACATACTATAAAAATAGATCCTTAAATGAGCAAAAGTTAGAAACAAGTGAAATCTATGGAGAAGAAGCAAAGACTGAAATAGGATATGTGAATCAAAATCCATTTCGCAGGTTTTGAAGTAAAATGTGATTGCTAAAGCCTAGATAAATATTGCAGGGCAGTTTGCTTTTAGCATGCTTTTCAACTTGAAAAAGGAGCTGGTTTTGTGAAAAAGTCTTCAGAAAATACTACATTCTAAAATGGCTCTACTAATGTAAAGCTTGATTCTAAAGAGAGGGCAAGAAGTACATGGATTTTTTTATTTGTTTGGGTTTTTTTGCCAGAATAAGCAATGTACATTTTTTGGGTTTTTTTGTTTTGTTTTTAATCCCTGAACAGTAGCTATGAAGTATCAGAACATGGAAACTTTAAATGTGAAAAATATTCTTCAGGAGAAAAAAACTTCTAGTATATTGGAGAGGATGTATGAAACAGCTGGCACCATTATCTCAGGAAGCATAGCAAAACTGTTCTACTCAATTTCTCTTGGATTATTTTTTTCCCATGGTGTCTTTGCACTGTGTCTGTAGTGGACAGTATTAGAGCTTCCTGGCTTTTACTGCCTTGTGGTGAAATATGTTTTGTTACACTCAGCTGTAAAATAAACGTGACACCCATAGTTGAAATCTCTGTGTATGGTGGTTGTGTTTGTACTTGAGGTTTTTTTAATTTTATTTATCAGAGTCCCTGAATAAGCCATATGTTTTCATGTAGGTTTACATGTTAAATCAGTGTTTCACAGAATGTGGCTTTTGCCCTTGGATAAAGTTAAGCTTGCAGGTGGGATGAGGGACATCTACATGTCTGGGGGCCCTCAACAAAAAGTAAACTTGGATTCAGCATTATGTATCTGTGACTCCTTACTGCCAAGGAATTTCAGTTGTTCCAGGAGGTTAATATGATTTACAGAATTAGGAAAGCATTCTGCTTTACCTACGAATTTCTCTTCGTACAGAAATGTCATGAAAAGGCTGATACACCTCAAAATAAAAGCAGTATCAAAATTAGATAGCTAATGTTCCTTCTTATTTACATTAAGTAGACATTGTGGGAGTTAAGTATTTTTAAAGGTATTTTTAAGGTCTGTTAGATTCAGTTGTGGAATGTCTTACTTGTTAGGATAAGTTTTTAAAGACATTACTATATAAGAATTGTAATATATTAATAGTTTGTAAAAATATGTGCATGACAAATAGTGAAATAAATAGCAAGCAAATTGAATGAGATTAATTTGATCCTGTGTTGCTGTTTATTTATAAAAATGCTGTAAATAAGAATAAGTACAATGAGCCTGAATTATAAACCAGCAATGAATCTTACAAATTGTTGAGCTCATGCCAACTGTCTTCTAACAGTAGCTCTGTTTTTAAATGTCATAGCTATAAAAAAACCCCAAGAACAATAAAAAAACCCACAGCATCTTGTCTAAACTAAAGAATGAAGATTTCGTTCAGACTAAGTGGCGGTAGTATGAGTTTTAACAGCCTGTAGATAAAACCTGAAAGTCATCTGTTGTTGGTAGTACTCACCTGGTAGTTATCTGTGGCACTTATTCACTGATATTCAAGATTGCCTTGGTTAAGGATGTGTGGCAAGCACTGTGGCCATGGAGAAGATCAGGTGATCAGGTTGGATCAGCTCTCTTGAGAAGACAGGCTGAGAGTTGAGTTTCAGCCTGGAGAAGGCTTCAGGGAGACCTTATAGGAGCCTCCTAATACTGGAAGAGGGCCTACAAGAAAGCTGGAGTGGGAGACCTCATCACTCCCTACAACTCCCTGAAAGGAGGTTGGATCCTGGTGGGGGTCGGTCTCTTCTCCCAGGCAACCAGCAGCAGGACAAGAGAGCACAATCTTAAACTGTGCCAGGAGAGGTTTAGGTTGGATATTAGGAAGAAATTTTTTACAGAAAGAGTGATCAGACATTGGAATGGGCTGCCCAGGGAAGTGGTGGATTCACCATCTCTGGAGGTTTTGAAGATGAGACTGGATGTGGCATCAGCACCATGGTCTGGTAACCATGGCAGGGTTGGATCAAGGGTTGGACTTGATGATCTCAGAGGTCTTTTCCAACCTGATTGATTCAATGATTCTATGACTTCTTGGAAGGTCATGCAGTGACAGGGCAAGGGGGAATGGCTTTAAACTGAAGGAGGATATGTTTAGTTTGGGTATTAGGAAGAAATTCTTTACTGTGAGGGTGGTGCAGGTTACCCTGAGAAGTTGTGGATGACCCATCCCTGGAAGGGGTTTGAGCAACCTGGTCTAGTGGAAGGTGTCCCTGCTCATGGCAGAGGAGTTGAACTGGATGATCATTTAAGGTCCCTTCCAACAGAAACTATTCTGTGATTCTAACACAGTATGTGCAGCCAGTGAGTAATTCCACACCCAAAGACTGCAAGTGTCAAAAGTGAAGCAGAAGTTCAGGACGTGCAGATTGGCATAGCTAATTCTGAAGTTAAATAAAGGTTATACTCGCATATCACTTATTTCTTTCTACACCTGGGAGTTTCAATATTCCTAGTTATGTGTAGATCACTTGACAAATTGACTGTTTCTTTTGTAATGGAAGATCATGTAAGTATAAACTATTAGGTAGAATTGCCTCCTGAAAGTTACTGGATCTTTAGTGGTAGATCACTAGAGTCAAAGGCAACTAAAAGGGGAGAAGACTGAAATGAATGTTGCAGGTGTTGAATCCTCTTTTAATTATCCTTAAGGCATAATTTTTTTGTTATATTTCTTTTTTTTTTTTAATAGGGTATAACTGTGTCCAGCTGATGGCTATTATGGAACATGCATACTATGCCAGTTTTGGTTATCAGGTCACAAGTTTCTTTGCAGCATCAAGGTAGGTTTAAGTACTTCAGCATCTGTTCTTTTACCTTCTTTCCCATCCACTGAAATCAGTATCTCTGTATGTGTGTTTGCAAGGGAGTGTTTAATGGAAAGTAATGGCTTAGGTATTTGCTCAAGCTTACTCTTAAATCTGAAATCAATTTGGCACAGTGATCAGCTGCTCTGTGAAACACTTTGTACGGGATACAAACAAAAAGATTATAAGTAACTTCAGCTGTCATAGCATATTCAGGGTAATCCACCTTCAGCAGTCTTTATGCATGGGTTTTGTGCTGTGGAATTCTTGGCAGTAGCAAACAGGATGTGTAGGGCATTCTTTTCTGACAAACAGAACTATACACTGCTTGCTCCTAATGCACTTGATTAAAATCATGGCTCTGTGTGTTCTGTAGGAACTTTTTCCTGCGTTTGTAACAGGCTGTGCTTAGGTTTGAGGCCTTGGGTGAAAATTGCTGATAAACATGAATTCACGTTCGATATTAAATAGAAGTTTAAAGTTACATCAGTTTTTATACTGAATTTGATGTATTAATAGATTAAAATGGAAGAATAAAACAATCTATTTCCGCAAAACATTTTTATAATGAAAAATTGCTTAAGTAGTAGCTATTACTTACAACCTAACATTTTAAGAGGCTGAAAAAATAACCTGTGTGATGAAGGACTGCTGGCTTCGATGTAGTTTGCTTGATTAGTGTTGGGCATTGGCAGCGTAAGTCCCGATTTGTACAACTCCTAACACGTCCCATGTTGATGCTGCAGCCGCTATGGAACTCCAGATGACCTGAAGGAGATGATTGACGTTGCTCACTCCATGGGCATCACGGTTCTGCTGGATGTCGTGCACAGCCACGCCTCCAAAAACTCGGAAGATGGTCTCAACCAGTTCGATGGGACGGATTCCTGCTTCTTCCATTCCGGTTACAGAGGGAACCACCAGCTCTGGGACAGCAGGCTCTTTGACTATGCAAAGTAGGTATAAAATGGCACTTCAGCTGTGGTAGTGGTTATTATTTCTTACCAGTTCTATTAAAACTACACTATTTGCCAAATAAAGTCAGTTGAGTTGTTTAGCAGTTACAATATGTGGAATTAAATTCCTCTCCTTGTCTAAACACCTAAAATCTAACACTAAATGATAGTGTTGAGGTTTCATTATTCCTCTGTCATCTATGTCATCAATATGTGCATATTATGCACCATGTGCATTGTATGTATTACATAATGGTGTAAGTATATATTATATATTTTTTTTATTTTACATTATTTATATGTATAGATGCCTATTTAAATATTTAATATATATGGATATGTATTATATAATAATATTATTGTATGCTTTATTTATGCATTATAAAATAGATTTGTATTTTCAGATTATATGTAATATGCTTTTATATAAAAATAAAAGGATGAGAAGAGATGAAGAAAAACTTGTAAGCTCTGGAAACTTATTGTCAGATTGTCAGGTTGTTGAAATATAGGAAAAGTTTCCCCCTAGGACAATTAGCTCCATTCCAAAGAGCTTCCAGAGGTCAATCAACAGTTAATACAGAGCAGGGGTCGTGTTCAGTAGACAGTTTGAGATCCAGTTTGGACACACTTAATTACCTGGTATAAATATAGTGTGTGTCAATATGCCTATTAAACCCAGATGATTATTAACATTTAATATTGTTTACTGTGTATTCTCTGAGGTATTGAGGCTGAGGAGATTGATGTTGTATGCTGAATATTTCAGTGGCTTAAAAGGAGAAACAGACACAGGCAGCCAGCTTGTTTCAGTCTTCTCACATTTTTACATGTTTGTTCATCCCTGAACCACCTTGATTCCTCCCTTTCCTTGTCTTTGATTCTTCCCTGAAACATTCCACAATCAGTTTTGCATAACTTCACAATCTCCTTAAAGCATGCCTTAATAAATTCTATACAGCATCACTCACTTATTCCAGGATAAATTCTTATTTTTTTTTCCCCCTTGAGATGCATGATAATCTGGTTTGACCTTTTTATCAATTGCAAAGTTCTGGTTTAACCCTTTCACGGTTACACTGGAGTGGTTCCTGTAGTAGCTCAATCACTCAGCATCTGTGGAGTTCTGGTCTCTTGTTATTCTGTCAGTTGTGAGGTTTTGTGGGCTGCAAGTTTCTCCCGTCTTTCTCCCTCACTTGCATTGAATTGCCATGAACTGGATATGTCAAACATTGCACTATTGCAGAAGTCATAGCATGGGCCAGTCATGTAATGGAAACTCATGCAGGGTAACTGATTTTCAAATAAACCAGGTGACCAGTGTGAAAAGTGGTCTTTTTGTGGTCTATAGTGCATCCTATGCACTATATTAGTTAATGGGATAAGCTGTTCTTTATTTACTTGGGACAATTTAACAGAATAATTCAGGGGGACTTTCTGAATTGGGATTTTAATTATTATAAAAAATGCATTTCAGCATGTTTAATAATTTTCTGAGTTACTTCCTGTTAATCTTTAAGTTCATATTCCACTAAATTGTATTTCAGATGATCTCAAAGTTTTAATATGAATATAGTAGTGTTGCACACTTTATTTCATTTGATACCTATGTATAATTTAATGTGTAGTACTGACTTCTCTAGTGAGAAAATAAATGCAATTGAAATATGGACTTTTCTCTGTTCCAAGCAGAGGCAGGTTCTTCCTGCCAGGAAAATAAAGTGATGCTGGTATTGAGTGCATGGAAGGACTTATAAATGAGAGGACCAAGAAGCTGCTTTCTAGGTAGCACTTAGCAATGTTAAGCATTTGTTCAGGACTGAAGAACTACCTCTTTAGGTCTGTTTGGTCAGTGAGATGCACCTGTACTTGTTGGGGGGGGACACTGATGTGTCATAACTTTTCATCCTGTGCAACTGGAGTAGATGCCAGACTGAATGCTGGAAAGGGGAAGTGGTAAGAGCTGTGAGGGGATGAGGTGAGATTAGGAAATAGCAAAGACCAGAGAAATTTAGTCTCTGCACTGCGTGACTGAGGGTCCTTTCCCATCCCCTGCCCTCTAGTGAAATCCAGCAACAAATTTCAGTTTCCTTTTTTAGACTTTTGTGAAAACCTTTCCTTCCCCTTCAAGCACAGGAAGCTGTGAACTGTTTCTAGTCATTAAGGACTTCTTTCCTCGTAATATCTGAAACACTAAATATTTTGTGTGTGTTTATAGTAAAATTTTAAGGCTTAAAATGTATAACCATCATGTTCATTTTAAGTTACTCAAACCCGATTAAAAAATAGTTTGATTTTTTCCCGGGGTTTCGTGTGTGCAAGTCCCAAGCAAAATTGTGAAAGAATCGGAACTGACACTTCATTGCAAATGTTATTTATTTTTTTTTTCCATTTAGACTGTATTGACATGCTGCTAATTTCCACACCAGTGAATGAGCAGCTCTAGTCTGGAAGAGGGGAGTGTAAAAATCTGAGGCAGACTCAAGTTGCTGGCAGGTGTTGCAAATTTGCTGAAAATAGAGGACACCAAACACAGTCTCTTGAATGGTCTACAGAAAAGCTTACTTGCTGAGAGAAATTTCTCGAGCTAATATGGGCTTCTGTCCTGTACAGTGCTTGTACTAAATCCCTTTCCTTCTGTAGTGGGAAGAACTGTTAAATCCACAGGTACTTAAACATCAAATGCAAAGAATGCTCAATTCACTTTGGAATTGAGAGAAACTAATTCTCTGCCACGAAAGAGATTAAGGAACAATTGCTTTATCAGTTTAGTCTGTCTACATTTTCTTTGAAAGCCAAGATGTAAGTAAATTTATCTCACAGCATGTGCAAGATTATTCAGCTGTCTGCAAAAGGGACTGTGAATACTTACTGTAACAGAATGTGACAAAAAATCTATATCCATGCAAAAAAAAAAAGGTATTATATGCCTGATGTATTTTAAATACTATTTTATAGTAAATTTTATATAAATTGAGATTAGATCCAAGCAAAGCAACAGTAAAACTGTTCAAAGGACAACTTGGATTTTGTATCTTGCACTATAGTGCTACTTAAAAAGGTGAAAGCATGTTTTTGTATTTAATTTTTTTAATCTGTGTTCATACAAGTGGTGTATAAACAGGGAGCTTTTCTGTAAGTTTTGAGCAGCAGCTTAAAATTTGCTGTTCATGGTGTCACGGGAGAATAAAACCTCGATTTCATTGAAATGAGAATTTGCAGGTAAGATAAATGGACAAGTAAAAGATTATATTCTGCTTAACTCTTTTCAATAAAAATACTATAAATTGTGCTTTAAAATCAACCAAAATATACAGAAATAAACTTTTACTTTCATAATTTCCATAATTTTTGCACATTTTTGAATTTTTCTAAAATCTGGGTCCTGGGTGGTTTTTTTTTTCCCCTCAAATGCCAGTTTGGTGAATCTTAGTCTCCTTCATCTCCATCCCTGGCTATGTCTGTGTCCATCCCCCAGCCCCTCCCTCCCTCAGCAACCAACCCAAAAACCAGAATCACAAAGTTTAACTGAGAATTGCAGTTGATTTCATTTTTTTTTTTTTAATTACCACAGGCTCTGGACCTGTACTCTAGTTGGCACTGTCTAGTTAATTTTGTAGTAAATCAATTGTCTCTATTATGTTCCTGTTTAAGGCAGCTCGCTTAAAATACCTGCAAAACACCCTCCCATCTTAAGCAAGGATTCTGCTCATAATTAATTTTGCAAAAGCTAACTATAACAATTTATTTTCTTACTAAAATCATATTCAAAGGTTATTCAGCTGCCAAGTTCATTAAAAGTGATGCTGTAGACTCTGGAGACCAGGTGGGATCACAACTAGAGTGGTTGATTGTGTTTTGATTTAAATTTATTTCTCCAAATAGCAAATGTGTCTAAAATACTAATCAGGCAAAACAATTTAAAAATAATTGAGAACAAGATATTACCTAGCAAAGATAAGGGTTTGCTTTTTTTTTTCCCCCAAGTGCTATGTAAATAGAATGTCTAAATGATGCTGCCTTTCTAGACTTACTGAGGTCTGAATGTATTGTTTTTATTTTTAAGTCTCTTCCTGTTTTCTCCTTAGACTTTGTTAGATCCTATTATGTCCTAATCCAATTATAAATGTCAATAGGTACACTGATATATTTCTGTGAGCCTTTAGGAATAGTAGTAGAAGTAAAACTCAGAACTCATGTGATGCCCTGAATTTTGTTTGGTTTGTGGGGTTTTTTGGGGGAGGGGGTGGTTTGTTTAGTTGTTTTGTTTTTTTTTTCTTAGTACTGTGACCCTTTTCAACTGAGCACTTAGCCAAAATTTTAAGTTCTTGCACATTCTAGGAGGTAAATTTGGCACAAAAGTCAGAAGTTGATTTACATTCTGGTTTTGTTTTTGATTAGTACAGCTTTCTTGAGTGCAGCAGTATGATCAGTAAGAGATAATGTTGGTTACAAGGTTTTGGGGCCAGCACGTGTCCTGGCATCTCCTTTGGGGCTTTTTGGTGCCTTGCTTTCAAGGTTTTTTTTTTAGATTGGATTTTGTGTCCATACCTTGGGGTTTAAAAATCATAACTAAGCTATACAGTGGGAGAAATCCCTGCTTTTATTTAGCCTTTTCTTCCTCCTTCAGTTTTATGAAGTGTCAAGTGATGTCCCTGCCAAGTGTGCTTTGAAACGGGTTTAGAGTATAAATGTTTTGTCCCTCAAGCCACAATTTTTACATCAGGGCAACAGATGACTTGCTAGTCCCCTGCTGCCTAACCAGATGTTCTCTCCAGCTCACTCTTCTAAACTGTTGGGGGAACAGGTGATCATAACTCTGTCCTTTCTTTTTTTTTTTTAATAGTTTTTCTTAAGGTGGGTTATAAAGTACCATAGCTCAGAAACTGCTTTTAACCCCACTTTCAGTGCAGCAGCATGTGTTAGTTCTGGTTAAGGTGGCCTGTTCCCCAGCTTGCCCCTCCAGAGTGGTGTGGGTCAACTGGGGCTTTTCTTCCCTGTCCCGTGGCCCGGCCCCATGGGGGTATCTTGGCTGCTCTCTTGCATGTAGAATGACACAGTGCTCCTATGTTTGGTTGCCGAGACTCTGACTTCTTCTGCCACCCAGTGTTTAAATCCTTCATTGACCTCATGCTGTATTTTAAGGGGGAGAAAAGGTCCTCTGATGTCCTCTTTGCTTTGGGATCTGACTCCTTAAAGACATGTCGATCTTCCAACATCTTCAGCACCCCCTATTGAGGGCAGTGTTTAGTTTCTCCTTAAACAGCTGTTCTTCACCTGAATTGTTTTTCTTTCTTCTGATTGCCAACTTTCCACATCTTTGTCTGCTGCTGATGAAATGTTATTAGTAGGTGGAAAGAATTGGAAAATACATCTTTCAGGGTTTGGTATTTGTTCAACAGGGCTAGGCTCATAATTCTCCTATAAGGATAGCTGTCCAGAATTTGTTTATGTTTTAAGGAGCCTACAATTCAACGATGACCTCTTCTAAATATCTGTGGAAGTGAAAGCTTGTTGCCTTATTTGGGAGCATCCCCGTGGATTGTAGCAGTCAGTTTGCAGGATGAAATGAATATGCTGTTATTCTTATCACTTGCACTGTTAGCATTTTAAATAGCTATAAGCTCTATGAAGCACCACACTATTAGGTGCCTTGCCTAACCTAAGATTGAATTTAAGCAAAGTGGGACATCAGCATGAGTTACAGAATGCAGATAACAAGCTATGGGTGTTCTTACCATCTGTCTCGGGGTCACTTTGTTCATGCATGTTTTAGAGTGCAAACATGGTACCGCTTGACCACAAACTTAATTAACACACACAAAGAATAAGTAGGATTTAAAAACTGTCAGTACACTCATTGCTTCCAAAATGACACCTGAAGAGACCCTGCTGGCCAGGAAGCATCAGTAAGGTGGGAGGAAGGAAACTGCCACTACTTGTAGCAGACCTTTGATGGTACTGGGTTATCTTCTTTGCTGTTTTGCACCTTTCCATGTTTTCCCTTTTGAATCCTAGAGTTCCTAACAAACCTGTCTGTCTGTAACTTTACCTTTCCTACCTGTTCTGAGAGTTCTGACAGTTCTAATCTAAAGACTTTTTTTCAGTTTTCTCTCAACTAAGCAATTTCCTTATAGGCTTAAACTACGCAGGTTTTGGGACACAATTGATCCCCTAGAATGGAGAGGAGGAGAGGGAAATCCAGCAGGGGAAGATTACAGAAGGTTCAGTGAATCATATGGGAAAGAGTTGACTTCCCAGAGTGTAAGGGCTGAAGTGCAGCTTCTGAGGATTTAGTAAGGTGCAGGTGACCTTTTTCCACCTGCGTTCGGGCACTAGTAATGACATCCAGTGGCATGCCATGTTTGCCACAAATATTGGAGAGATATTTTGGCCATAATTCCACCTGGATTAAAGGCAATGCAGTTGCCAATGAGCCAGACTCTCAGTCATTTGATATCTTTTTAGTTTATTGTTGGCTCTACGGTAATTACAGTAGGAACAGGGAGGTAAATTGTGTTTTGTGATGTAAAACATTCAGCTATGCTGATTTTAATTCATTTCCTGCCAGTCTTCCTCCACTAAATTAGTTTAGGAAAGCTCTGTATTTAAAGATCCCCATAATATACATTGCAATTTCATTTGGCTGGCAAAGATTATTTCTTAAAGACTGATTTAAGGAAGCACTGCTTGTAGTGTAATACTGAGACTTTTATTCCTCCCCCAATTCTCATAAATGTAATTATTTTGATTACGGATTGACTTTAAAAACGTTGCTTGCTTATGTCCTTAGCAGTCACCTTCTGCTGACTGGACTTTGATGGTGACTGTGAGAGCATAAAAGTACTTTGTAAAGTTTAAACCTTAAAGTTTAAGACCTAAAGGTCTTAAGTCTGAAAATATTTGTTTCTGTTCTCTTCTAAGTAATAGTTGTGAATGTTAGCAAGTGAACACTTACAAATATGGGGCCAATGCAGTTAATAAATTGCCTTTTTGAAGGGAATGAGTACTGAAAGCATTAATGGAAGGGATGATATATAGAAACTTCCTGCAATGTAATTGGAAAAATTAAAATAATAGTGCAAAAAAAAGTTCCAGCCATAAGCATGTGATTTATAGTATATGAAGTCTAGACCTGCTATAGAGTTGCTTTAATTTTTTAATTAAACATTCATGTAGAAGCTGAATTGTCTTACTGCACTTAGATTAATATAACAGACTGGGAGGCTTTAAATCTGTAGTTGCTCTAAAACTCCGAACTTCTTATAAGACTGTGGGTAACTTTCTTTGAAGTGTCCAGTTTCCCATATTAACCTCCAGTGTAGCAATCACAGCTTTTTGTGGTTTCAAAAATGTAGCTGTACAAAAAGTGGTATAGCAATAAAGCAATATATTGATATGTGAAGGAAAGGCACACATTTTGAAATATAGAGGTGACCACTTGTAGCCAATAAAATTCAATCATATCTTGAATAGTTGCAGCCACTCTTTCCTGGCGTCGATTATGGTATTTTGATAAAGATCTAAAATCAGACGAGATTCAACACACTGCAGAGAAAAATTTTGCATCAATCTTAATGCAATAATGATCTTTCATTTGGTAATCCACACCTGATTGACAACTTTCACAGCATTCTTAAATGATTGCTGCAACAGCAGCAGGTTACACGAGCAGTGTCTGTTGTGAATAGAAGATTGTGCTGGGGAAAACAGTGATGGCTGTATAAGTTTGAGATGAGGAAGAGGTTTTAAAGAATCCACAAATGAAATGGGGGGTGTTGACTTTCTTCTAACAGGGTTTCATCCAAAGAACTTCAAGGCTGGATGAAAATTAGGCATGGTACTGCTCATGGCAGGGAAAGAAGATGGGGTCATTAAGACAATTGTTTGGTTTTTTTTCCCCTGATTCTAGTGTGTGCATGTTGTATAATGTAGAGAACCACTGGAAATCCAGTTTTTGAAAGCTCACTGGAGAGAGAAAGAAAATCCATAACAGGGAGCAAAACAATTAACATCTGTGTCTACAAAGTAGAAAACAACAAACTACCAAAATGCTACGGCATTTCCAAAAGTTAGTAGTGTGTGCATGGCCAACAGGTCAGAAATAATCTGCAAATAATCACGTTGACCTGCTGTATTACTTACAGTTTTGAAAGGAGTTTTCTTGAGGAATGCCATTTCATGGGCTAGCATAAGGACTAAGTTCCTGTCCCTCGAAGTTGATTGAAGCTGAGGATGGAGATCAGTGCAGACAACAGAGCTGGCCAGGCTTGTTGCTTCATGTGGTGGCTGTCTCTGTCCTGCCAAATTGCTTCCTAGCTGTAGTCACTGACTGAGATTCAGCTTTGGATGGGACTGTGGTGATACTTTGATGAAAGTTAGGGAGTATTTTTAAGGACTCACTCAGCTGTATGTGAATGTTCTCTGCAGGGATTATTTAAATGCCAACATGACTTTGGAACTGATGTGTTATTGAGAGAAATTTTATTGGAGTTCATACTTACGAAATGATTGGTGAAATTGTAAAGAAGGTAAAAAAAAAAACCTGGTTCTACTCTTCCCATTATAAGAGTACTGGATGGACAGAGAACAGCTGTTGCTGATCTTTCTTCTAGGTTCTGTTCTGGCTGGTACAATTAACAGGACAAGTCTGAAGAACTGAAATAGTGTATCATGTCAAATGTGTCTTAATGAATAAGGAAAACACTGTATTAAAAGCTTTATCCCTGGGAACAGGGATATTGTTCTAAACAGTGAATTGTTCTAAACTAGGTCTGGAAAAAGAATTCTTTTTTTTTTTTTTTTTTTTAAAGCATACTACACTAGATTTGCTTGGCTGTTTTCCCCATGCATTTTCTTTGGGCAGTTCCCTATAAAAAGGTAGCTTCAAAGAATTCTCTCTAGTTTGCCACAACAGTTGCAATCAAACATCTGTTTCTCCTGGTTCATACCTGTATCTCTTCTCTGATTAGATCTATATGTATGTGTCTGTATTACAATTCCTTGTGGTCTCTTGAAAATTGCTATAAATTTCTTCAGAAAGAAAAGGAATTCATTGCCCTCATTATTAGTTATTAGGTTAGATAGTTGACAGAACTTTTTCTATGTTATTCTAGTACAGTTAACTTTCCTCTTATTTCAGAGAGAGAAGCAAGGGTGCAAGTAATACTTTGTAGACCTTACTCCTTTTGATTTCTTTAGTCTTAATTATTGGGCAGTAAGTCCTGTCAAGTGTAGTTTTAAGGATAGATACATGAACAAATAAACAAGAATGAAAAAGCACATCCACATGTAATAAGTCACTAGTATATGTTGTAGTAATTTTCTTTTGTAGATGACTCAGTTTGTTCAAACAGAGCTGAGAATGATGTTCACTGGAGAATTAAGTAAAAGTATGGATTTTTGGTATCTATAATATATTTATTAATTGCACTCAGGCTATTTAGCTGAGTTTATCTATTAAAGGACTTCACAATGAGGAAAAGAATGCTCTTTGCTGTCATTATTTTTATTCTATATTCCTTTTGAGATGTGTAAAGAAAGTAAAGTAATGACTGTTGTCACCTGCCTGATTAAATAAACACATTTCTTGGCTGGAGGGATTTACGTAGACACCACAGAATTTGTTACTTCATGATGTGGAGTAAAGCCATATTCCTTTCACCCTGTCAGAATGAGCATCCAGCTCAGCCAGACCCAGGGCCTGTGTTTTTAACTTAGAAAAATTCAGAGATTGGCATTTTCATTTGATACCTTTGATCAAGGCGTGAGTTTTTAAAGCACATTTTGGCACAGGCTTATTAGTTGCACTATATCTAAGTTTTCAAAGACAGTTCTCTAGTACAGTAAGTAAAAGAGAAATTGATGTCTTCTGAAGAAAGAATCCATTCATTATTAAACCACAATTGGAAATAAAATCATCCCTCCGAGTACTATTCAGTTGAGATATTTGTGTTGGTCAATGTTCATTTTCATATCCTGACCTTTAGCAAGCAGGTGGAGGCAGTGCTAAATTCCCCCTTGTCTTCCCTCTTCTCCCCTGAAGGGAAAAAGAAAAAAAGGAGGAAAAAACCATTTCAGTTATTGTTTCATTTATTAAGGCACCGAATTAGTCAGAATGGGAAATAATTAGAATAATAAATAATAATAATAAATAGAATTGTTCACTCAAAGGAAATATGCTATATACTTTATTGCTTCATGTGCCAAGTTTGTCTGAAAGAATGACCTTTTGAGGTTGTAAAAGTAGTCACAGCTACAAGCCAAAAATATTTCTTATCCTGAACCATGTAATTTAAATTTAATGGATTTCTTTTAATTTATTTAATTTGAAATGGATTTGGCTTGGACTTAATTCAACTTGTACAGAAACAAGTACTTAAAGTTGGTGTTTAAATTAAGGAAATAAATAGCATAATCTTTCAAATTGCTAAATATGCAGTTGATTTTAGGGACAACAGGAATAGGTCAAATTCCTTTTTCTTGTTGAAATTTAACTCTTGGCATGAGATTCTCTAGATAGTGTCTATGTTCAAGGAACTGGTGAATTGGAGTAAACAGTCAACCAAACATATTTTTTGGATAAAAAAAACATCCCAAAAGATTTCCACTGCTATATCTCCCCCTGGTTCTGGATTTGAGTGTTTAGTGTTTATTACTCTGGATTTTTAGACTTTATTCACTACCCTGAAATCTGAAATTCTGTATTTGTCTTCCTACAAATTAACTGGGGGCTTAAGTCTCATAGATGATTCACAAAGTGAGTGCTTTTTGAGAAAGAAAAAGGTGAACTACAAAACACTAAAATTTACATTGTTTTCAGGCTTCCTTTGCCACCACCTTCTTGGATAAGGGCATTGGAAAAGATGAAAAATCTACTTTGACTATGTTATAAGAAATTCCAGGGTAATTATTTTGTCATTGGGTTAAGTGGGGAGGAAACTGAAAGTCTATCAAGAAATGGATAAATTGAAACAACTTTAAGCTGGATGTTCTTTCTAACCCTTATCCAGCATTGGCTAACAAAGCTAGTGGCAGAAAGTAGAGTGAAATAGCATTCTTATAAACTAATTAATTGTACACTGGAAAGAGTGAATGTTCTGCAGGTTGCATCTCCAGTTGCTCTTAGCACAGAGCCATCTTCACCCAAATTTGGAAAAACAGAAAAATTTGATTGGAGCCCAAGATATGAGCAACTCATTTGCCTGCAGTGCTGAACTGTCACTATATGCAAAGGCAAGCTTGTTTTAAGCTATTTCAGAGAATCTTAGCTTTAGCTTTCTTTGTATTTTATCCTGGCCTAGATAACAAAATTTGTTTTTCTACAAGGTTATGAAGTTTCCACTTCAGGCTTATATTTTAATCAGAAGTTGCCATCATTCTGCTCCTTCTTAAGCCAGGATCAGTAGCAGTTGCCCTGAAATATGATCTGAAATAGGACATACCTGTAATAGTAATGGTTGCTTTCATTTCAATTAAAAATCATGGAACTTCAGGAAAAAACCTTACTGTTAAAAATAAATACATATTTCCAATGTATTAATTATACTGGTAGATTAATACATCCAAATGGAGATAGTAACAAGTGATGTCCCTCAGGAACATGGTGAATTGATGATGTACCTGCCCATGGCAGGTGAGTCAGAACTAGATGATCTTTGAGATCTCTTCCAACTCAAATAACTCTGTAGTTCTGTGATTTAGTATACAAGTTCTAGTGCACTAATCAGATGACATCTTTGAGAAATATAAGTTGATTTTAAAATTATCTAAACTTTCCTTTCCATTGTTGACTTGAAAATGTAAATACAGTACTCAAAGCTTTTTGAAATGCGGAGGAATGTTTTGTTTTTAAACAGTTTTCCAAATAAACTGTAGGCAGTAGAATATGCTTTTTGTAATTTATATCTAATAGAAGGACACTGATTATTCTCTCAATATTTTCAAAGTAATATCAGAGGTTTCCATTGTCACAGTTTAATTTCAGTGAATTGATGGAAATACAACTGAATATGTTTTGGCACAGTATCTTTCCCACCTGTCTTTTGCGGAGCTTACAAATTTGTTGGCTATAGAAAGATAGTGGGTATAATAAAATGTGTTCAGGTAACAGAAGGTTTTAAAATAGGTGTCTAATTCTTGGAAAATAGAATAATGGATAAAACAAAGTATATCTGTGAATCAATAAAAAAAATTTACATTGTAGCTATTTTTGCAAGAGACAACTCAAATAACTTTGCTATATATTTTACTAAACAAAGCTACTGTAACAATACTTATAAATGTGCTTATTGTCCTCATATTAATCTTCATGAAGCACAAATTATATAGTTGAAATGACAGTATCTAGTGGGAAATTGAGATTAAAAACTAGGTGTCTTTGAATATAAACCTGTTTTCCAGTTCTCTTAGATGAAGTATTTGTGAAGCACACAGAAAACATATTTGCAAGTTCACAGCTCTATAGGCACAGCATAATCTGAGCTAATATCTACCTTTAATTACATTTCTGAAGAATGCGACTTCAAAAAGTGCAGCAACGAGGGAAGTGCCGTGCCTGAGAACGGGTTCCTGTTTAATATGAACCCTTTACTTCAGATCTCCTGGGCTGTTTTGTTCGCTCTGCGTTTTGTGCTTGCTGGAAGATGATGGGGACTGAGGCAAGCACGGCTCGGTTTTGCCAGATGGCTGCTTACCCTTGCAGTCATTTCCTGAGTCTTGTGCTGGGAATGATATAAGACAGTTTTCAGGCTCTCTGAACTTTCCACTGGAAGTGGTTTTTCTGTGAAGGTAGGAATTCATTGTACAAACTTTTTGCCCTTCATGCTGAAGTCGGTCACGTAGCTGAGCAGTCTTGTCCCGTGGTGCTGAAAAGAAGGTTTTAGGCTGTATGCAGAGCAGTTGTTTATGCTGAGGAGTAGTAGTGTAAATCTAAGCTTTGTATTAGTTAATATTAGTATAAAGAGAACTTCCCTTAGATCCTGCTTTCCTTTCAGTAGATTACCATTCAGGACATGGAGTCAGTATCTCAGAAGCCTCCTGTGTTCTTTGTACTTGATGATGACTGATAATGAACACTTCTACTCATCTTGAAATTTTCTTCTTCTTCCATGGATTTGGCATTGCTACCAACTGTCTTGTTGGGAGGAAAGGAAGGATAGTCTTTTGGTCAATAAAATACAGACAGGCAAGTAAGTCTTCAGGGGTTCAATGTGCCAGTCTCTGAGGGATTAAAGTAAAAGGATATTCAGATCATATTTTCAAGTAGAAGTCCTAAGATGGTAAAATGCAAGAGCCACCCCCTTTTCAGTCTTCTTATGTGATAATAATTATTCCTTATGAGGTTGGTTTTGCCATTTTAACACAAAAAGTAGCTGACATGCTTTGCTTTTGGATTAATATTTTGATTTGGGATTTTAAAGGTAATTACTTAAAAAAGGTAACCTGTAATAGCATATGGACACTGAATGGTAGATTGATAAGGTTCTGTTAGTGTCTTATTGGTACATATGAACTTGAGCCTTACACCACCACAGCAACTGTGTTCTGGTGTCATCTGTACACAGAAAAGACTTCTCAATAATCAGTGCACTTAACTTTTACAGAAGCAGGTATTTGATGATATGTTTGTACTAATGTTGGAATTTTCTCAAGGCAGAGGTCTGGTCTTGCTTCACTTCTTTAAAGCTTTTACTTGGAAGTTTTCAAGATATTCTCTTTTATGAAGAATTTTACTTCTTTCCTTCTTAAATATCTATTTCTATTCATTAGCATTAGAAAAAAATCCACCCAAATTCAAATTAAACCAGTTTGTATCTTCATTTGAAAGGTACAGGCATGATACTAATGCTTTAAATATTTTAGTGTGTCTGTGCATTTGGTTTTAGACTGACATTCTTGCACTTTGTGTTTACCACCAGCAAAGAGAAGGACTGGTGCTTTGTCAGCTGTAGCTTTAGTTTCTGGGTGTTTGAGGGGGATGGAGTGTGCTCAAAATCCTACCTTGACCTGGGTAGGGGTCACAGCGGCATTTCTGAGCTGCAAATGTCAACCACATTTCTGTTTTGGTTCTTCAGACAGAAGGCTGGGAATGGGAGATCAGGTAGGAAACACCGAGGGAAAGGCAGTGAACCAAACACCACTCCAGTGTCCCTCTGGAGTCTCTTGTGTGAGCATGAATTGAGGAACCAGTATTTTAAAGTAATAAATGAAATTAGGTTTATCGAAAGCACTGTTTCAGGTTTCTAATAAGATGGTTTTGAGACAGTAGAGCTTAAAAAGGTTAACAATTTGCCAGGTAGTTAGTATTTTCGTCACTGCTAATGGAATGAATTGATTTTGAGTGTAATTTTCTTTTCCTATAGAGGGAATATAGAAGTTGAGGATAATTGTTTTCTATTCTTATACATGTATGTAATAGGATACTATTTTGGGGGAGAAAAAACACCTCTCAACAAAGTAGTTAAATAGCTCTTGACACTTGAATCTTCACCATCCCCTTCTCAACTCTGGTACCGTTTTCTGGGTAAAGTTCAGGATAATGGTCTGTTTAAAATCTCAAATCACCTCCTGTGTAGTAGTTTGTAGTCTATTTCTGTACTACATTTAGACTTAATTTGAAAGCAAACCCAGTGTTGAACAGTAAACTACTGTGAAATGCTTGAGATCTCTGGTTAATTATGGAAATCACCAATTGCATAAAATCGTATGCAGATTCTGACAGTACATCTTGAAAGATGTGGTTTAGTTGCATGTTGCAGAATAGTAATTTTTTTTTGTTAATTTGTAGGGTTGATTATACGACTAAACAAATTTAATATTCTCTAAGAAGCTTATTTTCAGAGAATAGAATTTTAAATGATCTCAAAGATTTTCATTTTGTTAGTGTATAATTTACTTGGGTTGAACATAAGTGGTACTAGTGCTAATTTATCCAAATCATAGCTGAAATACATGTAGGCTCTATCAGCACTTTAAAGAGTTTTGTAATTTTATTTTTGATACTTTCTCTATTTTAAATTGTGTGTGCCCTGCAGGCTCTGTTAAAACTGCAGGTAATTGTCTTCGGTACTTACTTTTTTTTTTTTCTATTTACTTAAGGAAACCCTCTGAGCAAAAAGCATCAAGAATATTAAATTTCGTTACAATAAGTACCAACCTGCTTTGCCTCCAAGGCTATTCTTATATTCATGTTTTGCAGAACATAACCTTTACTGAGTAGTATTTGAGTTATTGCTTCCATTTATAGGGCAAATAACTGAATGCTTTATTGGATATTAGTTTACTCTTACCAAGTGTAGGTAGGAGTAGCCTGAAAAATGTAAGCCTCGGACATTGCTGCTCACTTTGATATTTTAAACCCTTATGTAGTCCATAGTTCATTTTGAAGAGAGAATTTTTCTCCTTGTGCAAATGGCATTTCAGTAAAGTCGTGTGAATGCGGGACTGGGGCTCCTTCCACTCGTGTTTGGGAGGAATCAGCTGCCAAGGACACACAGCAGTGTGGTCCCTGGGATCACTCTGGGAGAACCTGCATGAAGGAGAAGGAGTTACCCTCTATCATCTCTCTTTTTCCTAGCCAAAATGTCTGACTATTCATCACTGTTTACCCAGCACATGTTCAGTCACCCCTAATTTAACTGGGTCTTGTATCATCTGTGCCATAACTCCTCAAGGACCTCACTCTATGGTACTGCTTTGCACCAGCAGATGAAGTAGAATTTTGAGGGGGAGAAAAAATTAAAATACTTTCTTGAAGACTTCACAACTCCTGGTTGTATATGAATAAAGGATGTGCTTCCTTCTAAGAAATCATTTTCCCAAAGCAATTGCTGAATAGGAGTCTATAAAGTCTAATAAATGCATATTGCTATGATATTGTTTGCAGCATATTGAATGAAAGTGCTTTGTCCTTGCATAACAGTTGACTTTTGGGGATCAGGATTAATGGTTCCAGAAGGGTATGGCTCTCTAGAATTCCAATTTAAATTAAAATAGAAAATCCTGTGTTTTCAAAGCTTCTGCTCTTGTTTACTCTCAAAAGAAAAACGTGAAAAGCTACATAGCAACCAGTGTTCTGCTTATTGGAATTTTTAAAAAGAAAAGTACAACTGCATAAAACACAATGTATGTTATGTATAAAATATATTAACATTATTATATATATATCTATATCTAAAAACTCGGACTATTTAGTTTGGAGAAAAGAAGGTTCACGGGAGACCTTCTCACTCTAATAGAAACCAGTTTTTGAAAGAACTTCAGATCTTTACTGAACAAATGCTTCCAAATTTGAAAATAGTCCTTTCACTTCGATTTCTCATGACTTTTTCATAATACGCTTAAATAATTAAAGACTTTTTTTCCTCGAGGCTGGCCTTGAAATTCTCAAATGCTTTTGAGCTTTTCCACTTTAATTCATGGAATGGGATGTTAACACTTTAACAAAGATGTCTTCTGCCACAACTGTTGGCAAAAGTATCCATTATTTTTAACTGTTAAAGGAAACTTTTAATCTTTCAGTGACTTATTTGATATCGTCTATAATTACATTTGATATAGTAATTGGCTTTCTATTTATAAATCCTCAATTTCTGTGGCTAAGAATAAAATCCTCTTCCTGGATTTAGAAGTGCCCAGGTCATGTATTTGCTATTATTTTCACTTCACAAATGTAAGATTCCAGAATTTCTCTTCAGCACAGGTTTGTAAATAATGGAGGGTCTCAAATGCTCATGACAGTGAGGCACTAATCATTTATTGGGGTTTTTTTTTAGTAATTTTACCTCATACACAGTTCAGCTTAATGGAATAATGTCCTGTAAAAATAGAGAAAGCAACCTTTTTCCTATCTGCCCTTTTAAAAGATCTGTATCCTTCTGTAGGAGTGCTCTGAACAGCTGGGAGTAAGAGGCTGTGATGAAAGGTCTTCCACTGCTATGGCCATCCATCTTTCAGCTTAGTTCTTTCTGTGAGTGAGAGGCATTTAGTAGTTGTGAGAACTACGTGCCTGGAAACTATTGTGTTCAAGATAAGCTAATACCATCTTGGAACATGGAAAGGTATAATCTTGACTTCCTTAAAAACCTGACTGGCTGACCCGCATCTGGTAATATTTGTGTCTGTTTTCCAGTTAGAAAGCCAGCTGGAAACTTCACTCTTCTGAGAATCAACTGTGTAATGACCAGCTGCTCTAGATGGGAAATCTGCTTAAGCACTTCATCAGAAGTCCATTCCTACTGGGAAAATTGATATCAGCAACCACTCCTACCTTTTTAGCACCCTTTTTGTTGAAAACAAAAGCACAGCAAAAAGCCCTGAGCTTTTGTGGTTCTGCGCAGAGGAATCTGTCCTTCCCAGTGGAAGTCGGATGCCAATCACTACATGTCTGAAGGGTTCACAGACACTGATCTGAGCAAGTGCTGGGGTTTTCTGTGCCCTCTCTTCTCCTCACGGCTGGCAGACTTAATGTGGGATTTGATATTTGAATACCTGACAAGAAACACGCTGAGAGTGACTTTTAACAGGTCCCATCCACTTTGTGTGACATTTTGTCACCTCACTGTCACCAGGGGTTTGCTTTAAGTCCATGAGGACTCGTGAGCTTTTTTTCATTGTCTCTTCAGATAGTGAAACGTTCTTGATGGCCACAGGGAAACTTGGCAAGTTTTTTTCAGGATCATACTGAGGCTCCATCCTGATTAGTGACTTAGTGTCTCAGACTTCTGTGATAGGAATTGCATCCCCTTCTGGCCTCAGGGTAAACTCTCTACTTCAGACCAGTTTAGAACACTTGCTGTGTTCTGGTGCAGACTCTGCTTTTCTTTGAGATTCAGTGGGATGGGATTTTCTAGGACAGACAGAAGTGGGTTAATGTTTGGCAAGTCAGATAATCTAGTGCTTCTTCAGAACAATGTTGTCTCTACCTCCTGAGGTTCAGATTTGGTATTTTTTCAAATGTCTGCATTTTAATACTCAATTTTGCTTGTATTTTCTCTTCTGTTATTTCAGAAGTGTAGTGTTCGTCTCTGTTCATTTACTTCCTTATAATTCAGAATTCTTTTATGTGTCCCTAATGTAGATCTTTGTTCCCTTACTGATGTCAGAGTGCTGTTTGCTCATGCATGAACCTGAGCAGGCAAATAATTTTGAAAGTTTTTTTTTTATTGCATAGCAATTGCAGTTTGTCAAAACCTTTCACCCTCTTGCAATGACATATGTGCATTTTGCAGTAGTGAATTCTCTTTGTTCCAAGGTTGGGTCCCAAGAACTTGCAATGTCAATCAAGATTTCCTAAGTGAGGACCCTTTGTTAGCTGTAAGGAGAGTTGACTGAAATTTTTAACCTAAGGTATCTAATTGGTGATTGAAGCTTTTCTAATAGTGTTTTCAGTGTCATATGGGACCTTAAAGCAAGAGAAACCTTGGAGTTCAAAATGTCTTTTAAAAGATAAAGCTTCTTTGCAGACCAAAGATCAAAGGTTACAAAATCTTTTGTTTGACACTGTCAACATCTTTGCTGCATCTCAGTATATAAATTATCAGCTTTTACGGTTGATAATTTTAGGATATGAATTCTATACAAGTAGCAAAGCAAACAGAATCTAATCAAGTGAAACAGAGAGGTCATGGTATGGATCTGTTTCTCTTTAAAACAAACAAACAAAACCTCACAATTAAGAGAGCAGAGGTAAAGTGACAAGCAATTGATTGTGAGCAGTAAGAAGGGAAGGAGAAGACAGTGGGGTAGTAATTAAGATATTTGATAAATTTGAGAAAAAACTCAGGGAGCTAGATCTGAATCTAATATTTATTTTAAAATAAATAACAGGCTTCGAGGGGAAAAAAATTGGCTATCATGATATGACTGAAAGAAATAATCTTTCATGATCCAAAATCCCTGTTAAGGAAGTTTTGTGCCAGTAGCAGCAAGAGACTTAGAGAACTGGGAACTGTCCTCATTAACTTGTCCAAGAAAGTGCAGTTCTAATCCAGGCAGTATGGGTAACATCTTTCCAAACTTTGTGTGAGTAAAGATCTACTGCTGCTGAAAGTTTTAATTTCAAGCCTCATCTGTGTGCAAAATTGTGATGGACAAGTAGTAGAGAAATTAGAACTTATGCACCTAACCTGGAAGTCCATTTGTGGCCCTCAGATCACCTTCAGAGTGGAACTGCTTCACCAAAGGGATCATGACCACAATGATTATCTTTTGCATTGGTTGCTTATGGTGGCAATGTTAAAAAAACAGTGTCATCATATTAATTTATTTTAATAACATCCAAAGTACTGTAGCACTCTGAAGAGTAATTCAAGAATATTGCAAGAATGTTGCAGCCATTCTGAAAGCTTTTAGCAGTCAAGCTCTCCTGCAACTAGAAACTGTAGTATAGACAGGAGACTGTCCTCAAGATTTTTCTTAGCTGTCTTCTATTTATTTTAAATTAACGTTAAAAATTCAATGCATGTTAAACTGAAAGCTTTAGTCTCCTGTAACTTGTCACCTTTTATATCTGTGCCACTACTATTAATTGTTTCCCAAATAAGCTTTTTCCTTAAGTTATTCTGTGTCCTAATACTAACTTTGAAATGTGAGCTGGCTTAAGATTGCTGAAATAGAACTGCCTGGGGAGGATTTTTTTAATTATTATTTTCTGGCTGTACAGGAGGTAGTCATGCAATGCACTTCCAAGATTCCCAAGTCCAGACAAACTAGCACTCTGCATCAGTGCCTTTGGTTGTTGCTGTGGGGAAAAAATTAATTCATTGCTTCTGTCTCTTCTTGGGACTGATAGAGGGGAAGTGACATGTTGCTGCTGACCCCTTTTGCTCACAGGTTATCATATACCCCAAGACGAGAGCTCTTCTTTTGTTTGTCATCTGCACAGTCCATTTTGGAGGCATAATGCTGTTTGGATTGCCAGGCAAAAGCTCTTTTGGTCTGTTAATAGCTTTATCATGTTCTATTGACTGACAGAGACATGTATATTCCCGTGGAATGCTGTTCGGAATAATTAGGAGTGCAGGTCTGGAGAGCAGTCTGGCAGCCTGAGTTAAAACACAGGCACCTCCTGCACTGCTTCAGCTTCTCAATCCCTTGTGACTAGAGACAATTTGGGATTTGGCAATGATACTGTGACAGAGAGGAATTACTTGTGGTAAATTAAGAAGGTTGAAATACAAAGGGTTCTATTGTTTCTGTTGTAGTTTTCCAAATAGGATAAGACCAGTTGCCCTCTTTGTATAACTGATTAAACAAAGTGCATCTCAAAAGCAGGCAAACTGATCTGTGCTGGTAAGCAGTGATAAAAAGAAAAAAAAAAAAAAATCTCTGTATCAGATCTAGATGTTTAGTCCATAAAATAACTTGTACCAGATTCACTGACAGTTAACAATATCGGACTGAATGCCAGTTTCTTTATGTTCAGCAATCCATTGGTGGAATTTAAGCCAGTCAGCTGTTGAAATGTTTGGGGATAGTTTGAGAAGTAGTATTTTAGCAATTCAGTGGTACTATGTGTTAAGGTAATTAAACACTAAGAACTGAAACAGGTATATCATCATAAAAGTCTCGATTCGTATAAGGTCAGCAGTTCTATAATATATAATAATAAATGCAATTTCTGAAGGTCAACATTAATGTGGTTCAAGAATTACATCTTCAAACTGTATTAGGTGCAGCCAATATTTTTTTTTTGTCGATAGTGAAAAAATTAACTGGTTTAAATGCATTGCTTGCATCTAAGTATTTCATGTTCATCATGGATTGGAATTTAGAATGCGTATGGTGAATCGTTATTTTGCTCTTTTTAGTAGTATAGAGGAAAAAAGTAAATAAAGGGTGTGTCTAGTAAGCAATTTCACAGGTTTTCTGCTGACCTGGTATAGGAAAACTGTTAAATTTCTTATCACCTCGTGAAACCGGGTCATCTAGGTAGATGTGCTCGCTTCACTTTTTCAAACAAGAAATCTGTTTTTAACAAGTGAGCTGTGGGCTCCAAGGGTGGGGAAAAAAAACAAACCAGCAATACTTCTCTGCAAAGGCCTTCTTTGTTTTGAATGATGTCTGAGTGAATTCTGAATTACTTAAATTTCTTGTGCTGTAAATCATTCTGTTCCTTAATGATGATACAGCATATATTTTCCTCTCTTTGATCATGCGTGCAATGAAAGAACTTTCTCAATTTTATGGTATGCAAAAATGCGAGACTTTTTAGGATATAATTTGAGATATGGCTTTTACCCAAAAGAAATTACATTCTTAATGAATGCTATCCTGTTTCCATATCTTTCTGTAAAATTACAAGAATGTGCTGTTTTAGAAATGTTCCAGAATTATTGCTTCTGCCGTGGATGTATTTCAATTATGCCTCTTCAATTTTGGCCTCTGCTGGCATTCTGCCAAGCTATTTGTTACATCTGTCAACTTCTAAGTCTAATGCTGCTGCTCCCATAAACAAATTGACTTGGATGAAAAAATGAACCTCTGTATAGTTTGTGTGATTTGCATGTTTCAAAAAACTGTTATTCTGGCTCTTGTTTTGGAGCTGTGTATTTCTCTCTAAAAGTCAATATGGTTTCTAGTACTTGATATCTTTCCTAAAAATTATCCTGAATTTTTCCAAGTTTACGCTAGAATGAGAGTTAATATTTATTTATTTATTTATTTATTTATTTATTTATTTATTTATTTATTTATTTATTTATGATCTTCTTTCCCATGTGCAATCAGATGGTTGGAAAACATCTGCTGCTCCTGCTCAGGTTTTTGATCTCATCAATTTGCTACCTAATATTTTGTTTCAACAAATTCATCTTGTTTGTTCTTATCCGTAGTCACTTTTTCATCTAAAAGTCATTACAATTTATTTTCATAACCTGTTCTCCATCTTTTCCCAAAGTTCAATCTTCAGTGCCAACAACGGTGGAAATACATTTGTTATCTGTTTTGAGACTTCTGTGTGTGTTTTAAAAATGTAAAAATCCTCTTCACAGTCTTAAGGACTTTAAGGTTCTAAAGTCAAACAGTCTAATGAGAAGAAATAGCTTTTAAGTCTGGCTGGTGCTTGTAGTAATTAATGTACTCTTTGTACATGTATTATCATAATTCTGTGTGAGATACTATTTTTGTTGTAATACAGTTACTGCTTTGACTTTTCTCAGAGTATTTAGCTTGCAGGAAATAGCTTTCTGCAAATTTCATGCTGGGTCAGAAAAACATAAAGCAAATGTTTGCTCAAAGCTGTATTTTTGTGACCAGTTTGCCAGTTCGTAGGACTTTTTATATCTTTCTATTCCTTTTAATGTCAGAGTATTCTCTCTCTTGTTCATTCATTGCAAAGCATCTCACCTGAGAAATAACAAATATATAAAAGGTTCTTCAGACAAGCTCCTGAGATCATCCTCATATAGTGTTAACTTGGGAATTGGATGAATTGGGGAAAGGGGAGTACAGGGATGGAACAAAAAAAATCTTATCATGTAATGCATGCCAAGGAAAGGTATTCAACTGAGGGAATTCACAGTCAGCTGGAATTCTCATTTCCTAAATTTGGAGGGATTGATTTGGTAGTATTTCTGTCTTTATATGCACACAGTGCAGTGCATGCAATAAAAAGGAGAAATGTTCTAATGCTATGAAAATAAATAAGGATTAGCTATTTGATGAGATGAGGATTTGACCAGTTTGGGAGTGTTTTCACACATTTTTTTCATGTAATACAACCACCTCGAGACTTAAAGCATCCTGCATAGGTAGAAGCTTTTTGGAGGAAGGAAATTGGGCAGGTTTGTTTTGTCGAAATGGATGCCTGTTAAATGAAATGTAGAAAGGGTCCCCTTCACTGCCTTATGGCTACTGTGTGCACAAGTAAATTGGAACAGGGGTGCTGACTGAGGTGCTTTGTGCTGGGTGACCCCTTCCACCTCACCCACCAGAGAGTGGCAGGTGCAACCCTGCATCCCGCTGTGTAGCTTGCTCTCTTCTTTGAACAGAAACTTGGTAGGAAGTGGGCTCTTAGTTGTGCTGTCCTGGAAAATTAATTAGAGAGGAATCATAGAATTGGCAAGTGTTGAAGATATTGGCAAAAAAAGTTTCCCTGTGTCATGTGTTGGCTGGTTGAGATGGGGGAACTCGTAGGAGCTGTGGCTCGCAGGAGATGCACCTGAGGCAGCCCGTGCTGAGGGTGGCAGAGAGAGTTGTGCCCTGGAGGGTGGAGAGAAGAAACAAGATATGGGTGGTCTTTTGAAGCCATGGAGACCAGTGTCTCGGGAGAGGAGGTGAAGAATAGTAGGAAAACTGTTCCTAAAACTGTTTTATTCCTTAATATCAAATTCTGTTCGCAAATGTCTCTCAATGCTTGCTCACTTTGGAACCTCTTTTATATTTTTTATTTCACATCCATGCTTGCTCTGTGTGTGTGTGTGTGTGTGTGTGTGTTAAACCGCATTCCTGTTGTTCTGAATTTCAGAAAATATCTCCTCAACTTCCATAAGTTGGTTTACTCTTCAAATGTGTAAATTTGCAGAATAGCAGGTGATTTGGTAATCTACTGGTGATTTGTGATTTGTAAATAATCAGGGAGGGAGGTGGGGAAAGACAGCTTTTTTACTTTCTTTATTCCTAAAAATTGCTGTAAATCCATAAAATCTTGGGGACAAAATCTTACCTATTATAATTTTCTTTCCATTTCTGTAACATCTTTTCCTTAGGGAAGCAAAGGAAAATTATCCCAGCAAGTATGTAAAATACAGTACGTGTATTTAGACACTAGCCTTGTTAGATGTCTACATAGATAGTTGAGAGTTCTTTCTAACCTCCTATCTGCACTCTTAAAATTATGTGCAATAAAAGACAAAGACTTAAGAAGACAAACTTCTTAGGGAAAGGTCAATGAAAAATGGAGAAGAAGCCATTAAAATGGTAAAATGCACAGTACAAGTACTACATATGCAAGTGGGGAACATGGTATAAGGAATTCTAGTTGATCACAAGGTTTTTAAAGCTTATAAAATATGTTCATGTTGTTTCAGCTGGGAAGTTTTGAGATTCCTTCTGTCTAATTTGAGAATGTGGATTGAAGACTATCGCTTTGACGGGTTCCGGTTTGACGGTGTTACATCTATGTTGTATCACCATCATGGGATTGGTAAGTAATTTAATCAACTCTAATTTCAGCAGTCCTGTTGCAGCTGTTGCTGTGGAAATAATGCTATCAAGTTCACTGTTTCTCAGAGGGGGTAAAAGGGGTTTTAGAACAGGAGCTAGCAGGGCTCATTGATAAGCTTTAAAGTAGGTAGGAGAGGGGGAAAGGGATAAAACCAGGCTTGCCAGTGATGAGCAATGGGATGGCACACCAAAACTTGAGGAACTGAACACTAGTGGGATCCTTCAATCTGCTCCATGAGGTGTCTGCTACAACAAACCACATTTGAAGTGTTTCCACACCAACACACTCAGCATGAGGAACAAACAAGGAGCTTGGAGCTTTGGCCCAGTCCCAGGGATATGACACCACTGGCATAAATGAAACCTGGTGGGATGAGTCCTGTGCCTAGAGTGCCCTGTTGGATGATATCAGGCTCTTCGGGAGGGACACACAGGGCAGAAGAGGCAGGAGGGTGGTAGTATATGTGAGGAAGGGGCTGGAATGTCTGGAGCTCACAGCTGGCAGTGGCACAGTTGAGAGCCTCTGGATTGTTGGGTCCCTCAAAGGCCAAGAGATCCCTGCAGAGATACAAACTGGAGTGCTGGGCAATCACCAGATCACAAAGACAAGTGCTGGATTCTACATTTGGGGCAGAACAACCCTTGATATACGTATGTGCTGGGGAATGAGATGCTGGAAAGCAGCACTGCAGGAAAGGACCTGTGGGTCCTAGAGGATGGAAAGTTAAATCTGAGTCAGCAATGCCCTGACAGACTGGAGGGCCAACCATGTCCTGGGGGCATCAGGCAAAGCATCGCCAACCAGTCAAGGGAGGGCATTGTCCTGCTCTGCTCTGCACTGGGGAGGCCTCACCTCGAGTCCTGTGCGCAGTTTTGGTCACTACAGTATAAAAAAGACACTAAGCTATTAGAGAATGTCCAAAGGAGGGGAACAAAGATGGTGAAGGGCCTGGAGGGGAAGCTGTGTGAGGACAGGCTGAGGGCGCTTGGTGTGTTCAGCTGGAGGAGAGGAGACTGAGGGGAGACCTCACTGCAGTTACAACTTCCTCGTGAGGGGAAGAAGAGGGGTAGGCACTGCTCTGTGGTGACCAGTGACAGAGGACCTGAGGGAATGGCCTGAAGTTGTGTCAGCAGAGGGTTAGGCTGGATATCAGGAAGAGGTTCTTCACCCAGAGAGTGGTTGGCTGCTGGAACAGGTTCCCCAGGGCAGTGGTCACAGCACCAAGCCTGACAGAGTTAAGAAACAGTTGAATAGTGCCTTCAGATGCATGGTGTGTTTCTCGGGGCTGTCCTGTGCAGGGACAGGAGTTGGACTTTGGTGATCCTTATGGGTCCCTTCCAACTTAGCATGTTCTGTAAATGCTCAAAAAAATCCAGATTTGCTAAAAGCTTGTTTTGCTGCTCTACAGATAGATCAGAAATCATCAATAAATGTGGTGCTTATGAAATGGAATACTGCAAAATATGTTTCCTAACAAGAACCTGACTGTGGCTTTTAAATCTGTCTGTCTTATTAGGCACAGGGTTCAGTGGAGATTACAATGAGTATTTTGGCCTACATGTGGATGAAGATGCTTTGTGTTATCTGATGCTGGCCAATCACATGATTAATACCTTGCATCCAGAATGCATAACCATAGCAGAGGTAAGATCAGAATTTGCCATCCTCAATGACATTAATATTGGTTAATTTGCTTTGGGATGTGAATTTCTTATTAATTATCAAATTGCACTTTGGGTACTCAAGAACTGACATGAGTTGAAAACTATTAATTAGTGGACAGTCTTTGCCTGGTGGGGAAAAACAACTTCAATATGCGCTTTGGGAATTTTCTCTGCATTAATAGGTTATTAATTAATGCGGTGATTTCTTTTTTTTTTTTCCCTTCATCACCTTGAACTTGTAATGAGATTTGTTTTTATTAGTTTATTTCTTGTGCATGATAGCCATTTGTCGCTAGTGCTTCAGGGTACTAAAGATTAACAGCCCTAGTGTGGTTTTGCATATTTGGAGTTATATTGGCATAACTGACAATTCCCCTTCAAATTAAATGCAATAAACTTATAAATGTGGAATGTATAGGCTAATTTAAATTTACTATTAAGTTTCTCCAGGTTTCCAAGGGAGTTAATAGACTTTATTATTTGAGTTGATTGAGATCAATTAACTCTTTTGACAGAAAAATATTGTTGGCATATGGAACTTATAGTATGAAACACCAGAGCATTAAAATTCTATGAATAGGTATGTTTTCACGGATATTTTGTCTTTATCTAAAAGAGAAAAAACACGCAAACATTGAGGATTTTTTTTCTGTTACTATGTTTCAATAATTCATTTTATTTAAAAGAAAAAGTTGGATCGATCTGATAAAAGCAGGGACTATTTGTATTTCTAATAAAACTTATTGTGTTGCTTAAGAGTTCCCTATTTATTTTCAGAAAACAAAATACAGCTTAACTTCGTTTCTTACTTATGGTAAAGTTTTCTATTATAGACAACCACTGCTGAAAGCTAAACGACAAGCTATCAAAAACAGCATCTGGTGAACAATTACAAGTAAACTTGAGGTGGTTTCATCGGCTTATCTGAAGGGAAATCTGTTAATTTTCTAGCTGATATTAGATCATAAACATTCCTACCAATGAAATTCTGAGTTCAGTTGTCTTGTAATACCTGTCTTAAGAGTTTTGGTGGTTTTGTTCTTGTGGGTTTTGGTTTTTTTTTTTTTAATAAGGTGTCTTCAGTTTCTCTTGCATAAGTTGAAAGCTGCTTCTTTTTCAATACATAATTTTCTGCCTCGGGGAGTTGCTACACAAATCATAGAATTGATCAATGTGCTGCATGGTTAAAGGAGAATTTCAGAAGGAGAAACTATTGACATAATTGAAAATTACAAAAGTCAATGAAGAATGTCTGCTTGCCTATGGAAGGAGTGCCATGTGAGAAAAATGTTTTTCTCTAGCCATAATAATTATAATATATTCTTTAATTAATATAATTGATGATTTTTACAGCTTTTTAATATTCTGTTTATTCACTGTCTCAGTAATTGTGAAGTTTTTAGGTGTTACTGACTATATGCTTATTTTTTTTCATTTTGGTCTTCCAAATAAAGCTGTGATTAAAGTTTTTTATAATGAGAAGGAAAAGTATTAAGTGAAATTACATCATGCCTGAAGTATTATAAAAGCAAACAGGCAAAAAATCACCTGTGGTTTCTACTGCTGAGGTTTCTGATTTTATATGCAGCTCATTTTAAATTTAGGTCTGAACAAATGTTTAGAAATTAGCTGTTTAATTGTAACACCACAGAATGGCTTGGGTTGGAAGGGACCTAAAAGATCATCTTGTCCCAACCCCCCCTGCCATGGGCAAGGACACCTTCCACCAGAACAGGTTGCTCAAAACCCCATCCAACCTGGCCTTGAACACTTCTGGGGGGGGGCATCCACAGCTGCTGTGGGCAACCTGTTCCAGTGCCTCACTACCCTCACAATAGGGAACTTTTTCCTGATATCTTATCTGAATATATTTTCTTTCAGTTTGAAGCTATTCTCCTTTGCCCTATCTCTACATGCTTTTGCAAAAAGTCCCTCCCCATCTTTCTTGTAGGCTCCCTTCAGGTACTGAAAGGCTGCAATTAGGTCACCATGAAGCCTTGTTTTTCAGGCTGAACAAACTCAATTCTCTCAGCCTTTCCTCATAGGAGGAGTATTAAATTTAGAATTTTACTTCCTAAAAACCTGGCTTTCAAAACTGTGACTCAAATAGATGTGAGCTGCTTAAATTTCAGACTTGGATCTTGTCCAGGTAGACATCATGGCATCACAGAAAAAGGCTCTTGTTTCATATCATCATGCCCTGTATAACTTGGAGACCATTAGTCTGTTTTTATCCTTTCTGACTGATACAGGAGAGCTATTGAACTTCCTTTTATCACATCAAAAAGTTTGGAAGGAATTTCCACTTAATTATTTGGTTTTTACAGCATGTGGAATGTGGATGCAGTTTTCTGTGTGATCTAATGACTGCTGACTAAAGGGGGATAATCCCTTCCTTTGATCTCCTGGCTTTGCTGTTCACACAGCCCAGGATGCTGCTGGCCATCCCAGCTGCTAGGGCAGGCTGCTGGCTCATGCTCAGCTTGCTGTTGGCCCAGAGCCCTAGGGCCTTCCCAGCAGAGCTGCTCCCCAGCCTGTGTTGGATGCAGGAGGTCGCCCACCCCAGGGACAGGATTTGACAACTGCCCATGGTGACATTCCTGAGCTTTCTGTTGATTGATTCCTCCAGCCAGTCAGGGTGCCTGTGGATGGCAGCCCTGTCTTCCATGCCATCCATGAGCTTCATGGTGATGTGGTTGATCTTACTTATGTCAGTGTGTGTGTGTGTATGTGTATAACTGCAAATATCTTTTTCAGTAGTCCAGTGCAGCAATTGGATTGAAAACTGGATTGAATCCAGAAAACCAGAATGAGCTGCCTAATTAGGCCCTGGTTCTAGTCAGTATTTAATTCCATAAATTCTCATGTGTAGATGCGAGAGGTATATGATAATCCATAACCTTTGTCAGCGAAAAGTCGTTCCACCACATAAGTTAATAACATCGAGTAATGATGGATATTTTGTAATTATTGGAGACTTGCCTTTTCTGTCCAGATAAGCTAACTTTAGCAAGAGAATGCTGTGCGATAAAATTGCCTCAGAACATGGTGAAATAAATATTTGGAGAACTTGCAATTACAAATTTAAGAATGGTCAGCTTCCATCAACATGAAGATGAAAAATTATGCAAAGAGCACGTCACTTTCCAGGGCTATCTTGATCAATTATTCTGGTTTTGCACAGTGGGGAAATAGTAGGGATCGTATTTTACTTCCTTACTGTACTTAATATTTAGCCTTTTTTTTCATGCCATTCTTTATGCAAAATATCAATAAACAAAATGAAGGTTTAATTTGTCTTTTGTTGACTACTTTGTACTTTCTATTGATTACGTGGAGCTCAAGAGAGCTAATTATTTCGAACTCTGCATCTACCGAGGTCTCTTCCCCTTCAAATATCTGCTCTATTAAAGTATTTTGAGGTAGAGTATTTGATGAGCAGTCATAATGCTTTTCCCTGTAGCTTTTGCATTCAAACAACAAATCTGGGTGTAGTAATGGCTGTTTTTTATTGTTTTTAATCTCCCTTAACCAGGTGAGTCTCTGAAGGTGTTTATAGAGTTGTGTTTAAAGAGCGTTTGTATACAAGTATTACCGTATGATAGAAAATACAAGCTAATAATTGAAATGCCATAGAAATTATGCTGTGGGTTTGTTTTTTTTTTTTTTAATCTATTTAAGGATGTCTCTGGAATGCCAGCACTTTGTCGTCCTGTGGCAGAGGGAGGAGGGGGCTTTGATTACCGGCTGGCCATGGCTATCCCGGATAAGTGGATACAGGTGAGAAAGAACTTCTTCCAAAACACATTCTGCTCTTCAGAGCAATGTCTTTCTCACACACAGACACTTCTGAATCCTACTGACAAATGTTACTTTCTCTGCTGTTAATGTCCTATTGAAATAAATTCTGACAAGCTTGAGCACAGCTATTAATGGCTGAAACGAGAGCTGTCAGATATCATGGAGGTTTTCAGGTGAGGTATTTTCAGGCTGGTATTTTCACTCTATCTGATATTTGTTTTCTTCATACAATACACTTAAACTCAATCTGTTTGAAATAACCTCTATCTTGCAACTGCTGTGGAATCTATGTGGAATGTGAACAGGTAGACAATAAGTTAATCATATGCATATAAATATTGAAGAATCACCCCCAAAACATGCAACAAACCCTCCTGGCACTGTGTGTGTTACTTGGAATAGAATATAGAGCTGAAAGTTTTAACAAAAGTAAACCCAAGGGAATTATGCAAACACCTGCAATTGGTACAGTGGGGCTACAGAAAGAATAATAAAAATCTGTAAGTGCTCTTCAAGAACAATAATATACTAATAAACACTGACTACAACAAGGATTTATATCACGTTTTCCTTAATACAGAGAATCACAAAAAAAGAAAAAAAAACCAGTAAATGATCTGAAAAAGATCTCAAATCTGATGTTTTGGAGAAGGTTTTTCAGTTAGATGGAAGATAACATTGAAATCCCTTGGGCTATCATGATGATCTGAAAGCAATAAATGTTTTATACTGCCTCTAATACTTCAATAAATACAGTGAGTAGCTAAAAATAAAAGAACAAATTAACTTATCTTCAGCATCTTTCAATTTTGTAACTAGGAGGTGAAGAGCCAATTGAAAAAACAGATTTCAAACCAATTTTTTAAGGAGATAAACTTGGCAACTTTTCCAGCAGGGACAACATCCTTAAACTTTGGAATGTCTAATTTACGTATTTAAATATTTAGATCTTGGAGTGCAGTGAGGACTCAGATTTTTGTAGCAACAAGACATACTTTGTGATGTTTCGAAGTGGGGGGGTTTGTTTGCAGGGATTTTTTTTGTTGTTGTTGTTGTTTTTCTTTACACCTTCAACTTCCTTATCACGCTTTAGGATAGGTAAAGATGAACAATTTCCCAGGTAGGCAAAATGCAAGTGGCCAAGTTCATATTACATAGGAAAAAAAACCCCAGACTTTAGAATTTTACAAGTACAAAAAAATGGATAATCTGATTTAGCAATCTCTGCTCTGGTCTGCCTATTTTAATTTGCAATACTTGGATAGGAAACATAGTTATGATGCAGTAAATTCTGTTCTTTAATGGGAGAAAATCTCACTTCTTCCAGCCTAAACGTGTCCTTGTCATGGGCCAGGCGTGGGATGCTGATGGGATTGCAGGTCAGCTATGGTAGTCTAGCCTGTTTCCCAGCAGAACTCCAGTTCTTTAGGAATGTGCTAATTGCACAAGAATGTTGTGTGATGTAGGCAGGAAGCTTTTAGCTAAGGAAACTGCAAATAAGCAGCCACAATATAGAGAACATGGAGTTGAAGAAAGGTGATGTGCTTAGTTTGGTACCACATTTCTTGAGGGGGAAAAATAAAGCTGAAATGATCGGAAGGGAGACACTTAGAACCAGTTGTCTATCAGTTGTTATCAAGCTCTCCTAGACTGCTTGCTCTCATTTCCCTCCAGTTTTTAAGTGTATACCTGTTAATGGTAAGTTTTCTAGGTAACTTTTTAAAATCAGTTTTAAAACTGAAGGATTCCATTAATTAATTCTGTGACTGTACTAGTTCAGTTTAAAGATATGTGTATTACATAATATGGTGCTGCTTAAGGACCTGGATGTATTCAGACCCAGAACTTATGGACTCAGGAAAGAAAAAACAACAAAAACCCCCAAAATGCAAACAAAAAAACAACAAGGAAAGGAAAACACGACTGTTCAGGAGTACATGGCCAGTTAGAATCAGAAAGTTAAATTTTACAGCATGATATTAGCCATCTTGGTGTTATTGCCTTTTTATCACTTTTATTTTTATGTCTATATATTTATGTGTATATACTTAAGTTGTAGTGATCAATGGAGGTTTATAAAGTAGTATTGAAAAAAAGAAAGGGCTAACACTGAAATAAAACCAGATTTAGAAGAGGGAGGAAATAATGTCATATGAGGCAGAAAATTCCTATTAAAGGGACTTAATTTAAATTGCTGAAAATCAGGAGGCACCACACAACCCAGTGATTAAGAAGTATTTGGAAGCTCTCGTGTGCCAGGGTTGCATCTCCTGATATTGTGGACCAGGTAGGTGTGTGCCCACATATTTTTCCCTAGTTTTTGGTGCAGTGCTTTCTTGCAGGTCCTATCAATCACATTACCTGCTGTATTGGAGGATTCATGCAATAGAGGGCAAGTTATGTCCATGCTTCCACATGGAAGTATAGGAGAAACAAATTATTCTAGTTATTTATGTAGTAGAATTGAGAAGGAAAAAAGAAAAATCTTTGGATGGTCAGAGAAAGCTCATCACTTCAAAAAGAGAACAGGACAACTTGAGTTACTACAGTTCAAAATCCACTGGACATTTCTGTGCCAAGATAATGCTACTGCTTTTAGTTAAAACAGCAATAAATTTTCAGGGATCTTTCTTCTGTTTTCCTGCAGATAATTAAGGAGCTGAAAGATGAAGACTGGAACATGGGCAATATTGTGCATACATTAACAAACAGACGGTATGAAGAAAAATACATTGCTTATGCAGAGAGTCATGACCAGGTATGTTATCTGTTTGTTTATTTATAAGAAGTAAAAGATAATGTTTATAGGTTTGGTGGGTTTTATTTTTCAAAGTGAGGCAAGAGTTGAGAAGGATGGCAAGCATTTCAGAGATAGGTAGATGTGGACTACTGCTCATTTTTTTACTATTTTTTAATTTTTTGTTGGGTTTTCTTGTGGTTTTTTATTTTGTTTAGATCCTTCATTTTAATAAAGGAGTCCTGCCTGGAGTGGGTGGGTAATGTTGATTTTTCAGTTGTGTTTTGTTTTTAAGAAATGAGTGGTAGCATCTTGTTGTGTCTGTCATGAAACATAGGAAGGTGTGTAATCCATGCTTTTGAAAATCTTGTTTCCATTCAGCAATCTGGAGCACTGTTTATGATAAGCATAAACAACATCCCAATTTAGAAAATTTGTTCGTTGAATCAGTGTTTGTGACTGTTGTATTCCCTTCATGAAGATCTTTCCTCTCTAAAAGGATTGCAAACATCCTCTTTTGAGACCTAAAAGAAATATTCTATAACATTTTGGTTCAAAACACAGTAACAGTAATAGTTCTGTGTATGGAAAAATGAAAAAATAATGATGGATTTGGATAATACTCATCTCCCACAATCTTTTTGACGGTTCTTTCTGAACAGTCAGAAAACATTAGTCAAGAATTATAAAATTAGGAATTTAAACCTTTCATTAGAAATTAATATCTTTTTTTTTCCTTAAGTAACTACCTTCAACTTTTTCATTACATAGAAGTTGATATTCTATTTCCTGTGCCTCTATAATAAAAGTCAACAGAAGTGTTCCAAACAAAGTCTGTATTTTATTTTAAAAAGAGAATTCTGCATTTATCATTCAGTACATTCATTTTGTTTACCTATTTACATTGTAATCTCAGACTCTTACAGTGTTCACTTAAGGCATGAGACAAGAGTCATGATCCTGGTAAAGAACTTCAGAAATTACTTGGAAATCTATATTATTGTATGATAATTTGCTTTTATCAAAGCTGGTTCTTCATCCTAAAGCATGGCATAAAGCATTACTGTTGCCGTTCTTTTATTTTATGCTGATTTTTATTAATTAAGTTGTTTTCTATATCGCTATGTGTTTTTGGTTTGGAATCTCATACTTGGGAAAAATCTATTTATTTTTAATTAAAAAAATGATTGCAGGTTCATACATGAAAAGGAGGGTAGAGAAAGAAAATGGGAGTGTAGATAAAATCCAGTCTGAAGATGCTGGAAGTGACTCATGTGAGGGTACAATTCTAATTTCTTATATTTTATAATGGGCTATGAACTGACTATTACCAGTCAGAGTACAAGGGCTTGTGGTTATAAGTGTGTGAAAATAGCAGCTTGAAGCTAATTGCTGTCAAAAAAGCAGATGCAGTCCTGGAATTATTATGAATGGAATGGAGAACAAAGGGCACAGTCAGCACGCCTGGAGTCTTTCATGGTTCGTGGGCATGTTGGAGGCAGATTTGGTCCTTTGTCTCCAAGGATATACAGCATATCTGGAAAAAGTGCTGTGAGAGAGTTGGTAAGGTCAGCAGGTGTGGATTGGTTTTCATCAGAAGAAAACTAAATAGAGTAAGATTCTTCAGGGTAGCAAAGTGATCACTGAAGGGGGAAATATATCTGGTAAAATCATGGCTGTCATAGAAAACAAGAATAGGGAACATTTACCTTCTCTTTGGATAGAAAGATTAGGGGATATTAAATGACACTAACAAATGCCACATTCTGAGTCCAGAGAATAGTTCATTGCAATCTTCACTCTTGTCATTGTCATGTAGGAATTTTTTAATTTTTTTTTTTAAAAATCTGTTTTTTACCTAAGGGAATAATCTGTAGGTTGTCTCTTATATTGTCAGTTGGAAATCTAAAGGATGATTGTGCTTTTCAGCCAGACCTGCTTACAATTCATCTGTCCCTTTGGAATTTAGTGAGTTTTCATGCAAGAGTATAAAATGAAAATTAGGCTAATTGAACAAAAATTAGCTATTTACACGTAATTGCTTCAAAACATTTTCAACTACCTGCACGATGGTATATTAGAATAGCATTTGTGTGGCCTTTCTCAAGTAGAAGTAAGCACGAGCAAGTTGGTAATTCAGTCACTGCTTTTAGACAGAATTACTAGTTTGTTTTTTCTCTTGTGTGAAATCACAGGAAACCAATCACCTTCTTGATTGCATATAAATGAATGCTTCGTACTCATTCTGCATCTCTAAATCAGGAGCTTTGTTAATACCCTTCTATTTCCACATTCCAGGAACTTCACTTGGGGTGCTTGCTTTCTCATTTTCTGTGTTTTCTATAAAAATTCCCAAATGGTAGGTCACTTGTGACTTACTGAGTTGATGCTGACATGTCACATTTTGTTATCTGTAGGCAAAAAAAAAAAGTTCTTAGAAGTAATGATGCAGTTTGATCTCATCAGGTGAAATGTAGGACGTCAGAGGGGGTTAGACAGCTGTTTATTATCATATAATAACGATAATAATATTATCCTGTCGGTCTGGGGAGCCCCAGTAACCACATGGAGGGTTAAAACAGACACTGGAGTCTGACATCCAGTTGAGGCTCAGCTCATGGACATCCCTGCCTCAGTTTAGACCCTTCCTCTTTTTGACCTCAGCCTAGATCTGTGTCACACTCACACGATTGCACATCACACAACACACAGGGTCAGTACTTAGAAGGTGAGGTTGCTGTGACCTGGTGATCATAGGCAGTGGCAGGAAGGTTTCTTTAGGAACAGGGACTAGATCATGCACCCTGAGCCATGTCCTTGGCTCCTCACCCATCTTGCAAGTCCTTCCCTTACAATATAGAGCACCTGCTGTAAAAAAAAAACAAAACAAAAAAAAATTAGAAACACTTCTGTCTTCTTGAACTGTTCTAGGCACTTGTGGGTGATAAGACCCTGGCTTTTCGACTGATGGATGCAGAGATGTACACAAACATGAGTGTGCTCATGCCTCTTACGCCCGTTATCGATCGCGGAATACAGCTTCATAAAATGATTCGTCTCATTACTCATGCGCTCGGAGGGGAGAGCTATCTGAACTTCATGGGTAAGTAATATTGGCAGCAAGGCCCTCGTTTTCTCATCTGCAGAATGCTTGGCAGGGAAATAAAATGATCTGACATCATCTTACATCCCCGATATTTATCACGACGCTGAAGTTTAGAGCACAAATGCGTTTACAGATTTAGTAAAAAGGTGATATGCGTTGTTTTTCTGTCTGTAAGTTGTATTGTAAGACAAGAAAATAAAATCAAGATGATTCCTAACTGTAACAGAAGTAACTTTTAAAAATGTGGTAAGCTCTATTTCAGGGTACTTTTATTTACAGCTCAGGTATTTTAATTGTTGTTTTGCAAGTTTGTCAGGTGGTGAGCCATGGCTCATGCAACTGGGTTGTATTTTGCCTCTATTCTTTTACTTTCCTAAACTTTTTAGGATCACAGTGAATTTACTTAAGATAGCTCGTTAGTATAGTGTTTATTTCAGTTATTAATTGCCAGGAAGCAGTCTGGGATTAGTTGACTTGTATTTCATTGCTTCTTAGTGAAAAGCAGAGGCTTAAAGAGGTAGGCAAGGACAAATCACAGGGACAGGAGGCACATTCTCCTATCAAATCACAGAAATTATAAGAGCTAGTAGTACTTTCTTTTTGTCCATAAGCTGTAAAACACAACTGTTGCCTTTCTTCTTAAGCTCAATTTTTACAAGGAAGTTCAATTGTTAATCTCATTTAATCAACCAGTTACAATTCCATGTGGTCATCTTAAAAGTGGAATGTTGTTCTTAGTTTCATCCAAAATTCTGAAGCTACTTATGCTTGCTGCTCTTTACCGTATGCATTCCTTCAATTTCTTTGCAAAATAGTTCTTACTTTATACTAAAAATCACAATTTCATCATGTGGTGTGACAAGTTCTGTATAGCAGTTGTGATAGTTTCGTGGGGAAAAAAAAAAGGCTGAAAGTCTGCTGTAAAATCATCATTTCAGTTTTCTGATCATAAACCACTTGAAAAGTATAGACATTTTAGCACAGTATTTCTTCTACTTTTGTTGTTAAATAATTTGTTTTATAAAGTCAAAGTGGACTGTTGAATGTGTATTGCCCTTCTTCCATGATAGTATATTTAACAACATCTTTTTCTGATTAAGAAACTAGAGAACATATGGCAGTGGTGACACTGGATTTAAGCATGTCTGTAGGGGTATATGTTCTCTTTCTTGGTATCAGAAGAAAACTCAAAAAAATGCCATGTTTGTTTTCTTAAAAAGAATTAAAGCAAGTTCAGTACAGAACGAATTAATTCAGTACATGCAACACTAGTAAAACTATTATTTCCAATAAAATACCGATTTTTTTTCTCAGGAGCGAAGAGGAGTTAATGAAATAAATATTTATGAAGTGTGCAATCAGGCACCAAAACGTGCAAGGTGTGAGGTGTATGCATCCATTCAAATTAGTGATACTACAATAGTTAAGGAAGCAGGTGTTTAAAAAATACTCCAGCTAAACTGCAGATGTCTTTGCCCCAGATTGACTTGGTAAGATTAGAAAAATGATCAGTAATTCAATGTGGCATGTTAAATCCAGTGTGTCAATGCAGGTTGATTGAGCAATTAATATTGGGTATCTTTGAGTACTGCAAATGTTTCAGTAACTACCTAATAGTTTGCTATATGTAAAGGTGAAAAGATTGTAATAAATGTTGGCAGAGGAAGCATATAAATTCAGAATGCTGGTAGCCCTGTGTACTTAAAATGTGTGTTTCATCCTGCTATCTAGTTCAGCAAATACAGTGACAAATGAATTCTTTAACTTCCAGTTTTGTGTGAATGCTGGGGGTAAGAAAGAAAAGCCTCCTGTAGGGTGGGAGAAGAAGTAGAAATCTTATTTCACAATACCTGGAGAAGACATTCCAGGTACCTCTGTGCTTCCCTAGGTCCTCCCATAAGCATCTTATACCTTCTTTTTCTGAGAATAAAGACAGCACTGCTTTCTCAGTGCCTTGCTTGCCTTGTGGGAAAACAAACTGCATCTACAGAACATTGTGTCAGGAGTGGAAACTTGTGTTCTCAAATGTGTCCTGGAACTTCTCTTTGAAAATCTGGAATAATATTTAGTTACAGTTTGTGTTGGAGCAACATTTGTGTTTCATACACACGTGCAGTTCCCTGCTGAGGGAAGTTGTGCCCCGTTGAACACCGAACACTGACTGTGTCTTTCTCCCCTCTCTCACTCTCCACACTGGGTGGTTCTCTGTCCTTCTTACATGTATTTGTAGGAAACCACTGCAAAAATCCTGAAAGTTGTGGTTCTTATTTTTCGTGTTTGAGGTGTTTAATTTTCACCAAAGTCTTATTTTTCTTTCCAGTTACTTGTATCCTGGTATTGGCAAGCAGTGATGTATGCAAACTTAAATGTGAATAGGAAAGTTTTGTCGTTTCAGTAAATTGGTTTGCTTGTAACAAAAACCTTGGGGAGCATTCTTTCCTCCAGTCTGTGCTTTGGTTTTCTGTGCAGCTTTACAAGTGATCTCTGGGGCTTCATGTGTGCATCTGGCATGGAAGACTTAACCCAGAAAAGGAAAAACTCTATATGCTTGGCTGAAAATGAGAATAACAATGATAAACATCCTGCTGCAGTGAATGAACACTCTGGAAGGCCAGTTTGTTTCATAGTAAACAATAGTAATAGTAAAAAATTAGCAATTGTTTTGAAACTTATGCCGTGTCTAGATTCTCTTTTTTCAGAGCAAGTAGAGCTCAACAATCCCCATGTAGGTGTCAATTGTTCAACCCAACCCTTGTTTTAAGCAGAGACTTCAATACTGAGACTGCCCAGTACTGGTCAGAGGATGTCATGGGACTTTAGGAAGTTAAAAAAATTCCAAGTTCTTCTGCACAATATTTTAGTAGGAGCACATGTGCTGCTTCTTTAAGGGTTTATCTCTTCACATCTAATTTTCCGTGAAGACATCAGCATAGACAATGCACATTTGATTGTCTGAACTTAAGTGACACTTAGGACCTCAGCAGTTACAGTGTGTGTCTATATTAAATAGTGAAATAATCCTTTAATTGTAAATAATATGAAAAAAACCTCTATTCCTACTGAAGTATTTTTCTTTGTAGTTGTAGTGATATCGGAATACAATATGCATCTAATTAAATTAAAACCAGAAAAGTACGTGGAAAAATATTTGGGGCATAGATTTTTGCCCTCCGTAATATCAGGATTCGAAAACAAATCCAGAATGAAAACCCCGTATCTGACTAAAATTCCTAATTGTCAATTTTAGCCCTCTACGAAATAACAAAGGGGCTTGAGATTTGAGTCTTAATTCCTCGACTGCTAAACGAGGACTAATAGAAGTTGTTATAATACTTCTACAGTATTACAGGAATCTTCTGATCTCAGCTTGAAAATAAAGCAACCACTGTTGTTAGCCACTGGACAATGTTTAACTTCAGTGTAAAGGCTCACATGTATTTCCTGAAAATAATATTGAACGTACCACTACAAAACTGTTCTCTCTGTGTATCCTTCCATTTTCCTTTGGCTTCATTTTCTATCTGACCCCTGAAGAAAAGCTGTAGACAACTGTAAATTGTTCCTTTCCTCTAAATTTTCTTTTTCTATTTTCTTCCTCATTTCAGCCCTGCAGGACATGTGAAGAAGCTGTGCCAGTTCTGTGAACTTGTTTCCAAGTTCTCTCCATATATTGCAAGATACATCTGCTTGTCTAGATTTAGACAAGCAAGGGTAGTTGTTTTTTTACCTTGAATATACATAAGATCCAACCCAAGGGGCCTTAAATAGCATTTTGGGTCCTAGGGATCCTTCATAGCACCAATACTTAATGTTTTATGCCACTGTAAGGGTCTTCCTTTTCAGCTTGCTAACAAGAATTTTCTTGCTTCCATTTTCATTTGAAATTGGCTTAAACTCGTATCTATTGGTTTAAATGGGGATTAGTTCCTACAAGAACCTCTAGCACTATTTTTTCATTACTCTTCTACAGTAAAACAACTCTTAATTAGGACTCCAGAGAGCAATTCTTCCTCCCTACAAAACAATTTTTGTGATTATTTATATACACATATATATGTATATATATGTATCTCCATATATAGCTAGAAAGTTATTTGCAGTAACTAGAACATTTTCTGCAATCATGAGCATTGACTGATGTTGTTACTGTTTGGGTTCACATTTACCTGTTTCACTAACATCAGATTTGTTAAGCTTCCTCTTTCCCACTTGCTAGTTTATTTACACAGTAGTTTTATCCACCTTCTCTAGTCATCAGGGTTTTTAGCATGCACCAAAACAGTTTCTTCTCTAATGCTTTGGTGTGATGAGACCTTGTTCTTTCTTTACCCTTAAAAGTAAAATGCTATGCATCATATATTCCTCTGAGTATTTCAGAGAGAGAAACTTGGATATTTTTTCATTTATTTACTTTTAAACTAAGGGATTTCGTAACAGAAGGCTTTTGAAAAAGTATTGACAAATGAGAACAGGAACGGTGCAAAAATTGTATCAGTAGCACGAATATCAGGGAAAGGAAGGTACTATTTACTTTAAGAATATCGATTAAAACCTGAAATAAAAATTATACAGCATAACTTACAATATAAATGGGAATGTTGCTTTAGACAGAATCTGAACTACTACTTTTATTGCTGCCTGTTCTAGATAAAAAAGAATTTTATGAAGAACAAGGACAATTAGCTTAAACCTAAGAGAGTTTGGTTCTCCTAGGCATTTTGCAAGCAAATCACTTGCATTTTTACACTTTTTTCTGTACACTTTCTAATGCTTATTACTCCTGTGCACTGGTGACTTTTTAGACTATGACCTAAAACGTGGCCTTGCAAGAGCAAATGCTCCTCAGACTTGCTCACTTCAGTCGACTCCTCCTGATAAACAACCTTGAAGAGCTCAGTTGGTGCAAACTGCAGCTTTAGGAGAGGCAGTTTGAAGTCATCCTTCTTAATATGCTTCCTTGGTGCAGCTGACAAATGTGCTGCCAGTTCTGGTGGGTGCTTTAATTTCACGGCAGTCTGACAGAAAACAATTATGTTCATTTTAAGGTAGGAAACAAGAAGTGTGTAATCTGAAATCTTACCTACAGTTTGTCAAAGACTTAGTGGTAGATCACCTACAATTTGGTTGTGTGTTACACCATGTGCCCCTACTCACAACTTGGCTCGGGCAGTGGCAGTAGGAAGAATCCAGATATATATATATTAGTCTTCATTAATCACTTCAAGAGTTTCTTCTGCAAGGTCTAGAAGTGCAAGCTGTTAATATTTGTTGTTCATTAAGAGTTGATTGAAACATTTCTACACTTGCTCAAAACACATTAGACCAACTGGGAGAAAAGCACTTAAAGAGAAAGACTGTCTCAGAGTTTGAAACTAAGCCACACACATGCAAGCCTATCTTATTCCACCTTCACTTCACAAATTATTTTGTCCAAATACTAGGACATACTGTTGTTGTGGGAGTGGATTGTACATCCTCCTTGAAAGAATAGGGAATAAAGCTCCATAGGTCTATAAGTTATTTAAATACATCAGTAAAAAGGTCAGTAGCAGCAATCTATGTATGTGATGGTGTCGGTGTCCACACCGTGGCTTCTTAAGTCAGGAACCTTGAAACAGAAACCTTCATGGGCAGCAGCATCCTCAGAACTGCTGAAGAATCAACAGTTCAATCACTGCCTTCATGGAGTGAAATCCAGGTGGGATTTTCCAGGACGGGAGGGAGAAGAGTCTAAATCAAGGTCTTTCAAAGTAATCTTGATGTTCCCTTAGTTTGTTCCCACATGTGCTGGGTATCAGATATGCCAGAATTATCAGTGGAGTAGGTTTATAGTGTATCAAACCATTCTGACATTGTGTTCTATGGATGGGACTCATATTTTTTATTTGTATTTTATTTATTATTATGCCATCATTTAACCGTGGTGATATTGTTATTGGAACTTCTGCTAATGTCTCAAGCTTTGTTCCTAAGACTCCATCTGTTGACTTGCATGTTGTGTGATTTGTACAGCTCAGAGTTGAGGCTTGGAACAGCTTTTTCTGTCACCATGTATGAGTGCATAAAGCCTGGTCTACTGATGTAATAGTTGGGGTGACGGAGTTATTAGAGTTTCATGTCTGCTTCTTTGACAGCCTTTGTTTTTGCTTTATTGTTGTTTTGAGGAAAAATCACAAAAACAGGCCTCTATGTTAAAGCTTTACAGTCTATCTTATGATTATTACACTTTCAGCACAGGTTTTTTGAGGAATTTCTCTTTTCAGTTTTTCAAAATGATAATTTATTACAAAAATTATGACAAAGTTAATATCATTATGAAATGCTTTTTTCACATATTCTGGATTTCTAACTCTACAGAGCATGGCTGTTATTCTCTCCTTTCATAATTACTTTTTTTCCCTCCATAGCTATAAAATTCAGAATTTCTTTTCAGTAAACGATAACTGAATTATTTACAGATGACATTTATTTAGTTTTACTTAGCTGTCTTTTCTGAAAAAATAGATATAAGGACTACAATATTCTTACTAAATTATATTTTGCTTTCAGCTTCTTCACATGGAATCCAAATAAATTTTAAAGCAACAGGTTTAGTTCCCTTTCAGTTTTATTGCTATTTTAATTCAGAATGTAAGCACTGTAAAAGCTCTGCCATAAAAATGTATCTCAAATTTCTTGGGAGGGCATATAAATGTACATATTGATACATGAGTCTTCAGATGTTGTCCAAACTTAAGATTTTTATAGAGGACAGTATATTCTTGCCTGTTAGTATGGAATTTTGATAACTTGTGTAAATTTGATAATATATTGAAAATTTATTTTTATATCTACGAGAGAGATTTCTTTGCTCAATTCAGTGTGTAAGCAATCAAGTGTAGCCATCTTCCATGTTCAGTGCTGTGGTTAAGTTGGATTCAAACAAAATGCTTTGAATGTTTTCTTTTTACATAATCTTGTGCTTTAAAATGTTACATACTTATAATTATCTTTAAAATCTTCTAAAGCTTGGTTCACCCTACAAACAATTTGTTAATCATTAGGGCTTCAGAAGAAACTCAGCCTTTCAAGGTATGTAAAAATGCCATTGTGAGATGACTTTGCTCAAAATGCCTTTTCAGAGAGGAAAAATTATCTAGCTGGTTCTCTCTTCTGAGCAGAGAGCACTTTTGGGGATATGTATGTGATTTTCTTATTCACATGAAGCTTTGGTCTGTCACTGTGTTCAGAATGACAGCTTGAGTAGACTTGCTATATCTGGTTCTCTGGGTCCTTGTTGGAAACACAATGCAAAACTTAAATAAAAAAAGTATTTTCAGATTTTCAAGTAAATGTGAAGTTGATCTACAGATAAAACCAAAGTCCATCATTCAGGTCTCCATTATAATTTGCCTTTTTTGAGAGAGAGAGAGAGAGGGTTTGTTTGGAGGGTTTTCCCTCTGTTGTACCTCCTTCAATGTGTTCATGTAATAACATGTAGTTTTCACACAAAACTTGGCTTCTGCCACGGCACAGAGCAGAGGAGTAATGTTTATTTCCAAGTTTCAGTGTCACTAATGAAATGCTTGGTGCAGGAGGTCACTCATTTCCTGCTGCCAGGTGTCTACAGAAGTGATATACCTGATAAAAACTAAATCTGTGCAAGAACTTTGTGTGTAAGGGCAGGAAAAAAGGCCAGACATGCCCTGTTCAAATGGTTCAAATATGATGTTCATGTTAAAGCTTTTGCTTTTTCTCCCTACTGGTCACTGTACTTCATGCAATTTTGATGTTGATAATTTGTCAGTGCTCATTTTAAGTTGCTTAATTTCTGAAACCCCCCATGACAAAAAGAAGCTGCAGCAGAAACCTCTTACCACGCCCAGCTGTGTTTCACTTCTACTTTCTGCAGCCTGTCTGTACTCCAGGTGAGCCTGGAAAGGGCTCACCAATTGCCTGACTGAGAGAAAAATGGAGTTATTTGTCCAAAGCCATCTACCAAAGAGCAAAAAATTTCTTCCTGATTATACTTTGTAGGCTGGCTTTTAAAGAGAGACAGAGAGGTGACACAATCCATGTTTTTCCTTTACATCCAAATCAAGTAATTTAGCAACATCAAACTATAGTGAGCTGGTGTAAGAGGCTGCAGACGAATCTGTTAATCAGCAGCCCTTCCTTTAGCTGCATATTGTTCTTTCCCAGACTGGTTTTGAGTAGTGCAGAGCCAAATAGAATTAAACCCCACATGTTACTCAGTAAGGAATTGTTGTTTTGAGACATGACTGAGCAGGTGACATTTTGTATTTGTAAAGTCTGAATAATAGATCCTTAGGCATATATTTCAATTTGGATTTTAATGTGTGCAGTTGTGGTAATTTGAAATGAGTTTATCTCAGTAGTGTCATTAATTCCCCAGTCAATGTAGTTTAAGCTGAGATAACACTTTGTGATGACATTGGAATAATAAAAAAGATATCTTTATGAGTTCAAGAGCTTCTTATTTTCACAAGGTCTTATTAGCTTAAAATCTTCTCATTGTCCTAATTTTTTGAGGCCATCAATCTGACACACACAGAGGAATTTACTAGAATCAGAATTTTAACAACATTATAGTTTAATTTGTATTGATCTTCCAGGGGTAAGGTATTATCTAAGCAAATTTTCATGAGAAGTGGTAAAGTCTGCACAGCAAAGCATATCAGAACGTCTTTTATAAATGCTGACCTGTCTTTCTCAGATCTCTTTTGAGATCTTCAGTTTGAAATTTCATAGAAACATAGAATTGTTAGGGTTGGAAGTGACTGTCACTGGAATGTGTCACTGCAAGCACTGACCAGGTGCTGTGATTTGGAGTTACATTTCTGTTGTAATTTATTACAACCTTATTGAAGTTTTTTTTTAAAAAAAAAAAAAAAAAAAAAAAAAAAAGCCTGAAAGCACCCTAACCCACTTGGTGTGATTCCATATGGCAAAATATTTAATGGAGTATCAGTCATAGAGAGGCAGCTCTGTATTGGTGTTGGAGGGGGGAAATAGGTACAAGGTAGGAAGCCAACCAGGACGATGTGGGGGGGAAGGAAGGACACAATCAAGTTGGAATTGGAGTGGAGCTGCATACTCCATTAACCCAGGAAAGTGTCTTTATCTTTCTGGCTAAAAAGATGTGTTCCTTTACATAAGTCAGGGTAAATTATTTCTGTGAGCTCACGGAAATAGATAAAAATACAGTGAAAATGAGGTATTTTAATTTTACTTCAGAGTAAGTGTTATGAGGTTAATCTTGAGTATGAATATAGAGCTGATTTTCTTCAGCTTTCGAGAAGGGAGAGGCAGAATTTATAGTGGAGTAAATTAGAAAGGGAGTTTAGGAAGACAATAAAATTAATTTTGGCTGAAAAGAAAATGAATTTTGTTAAGGGCTTTTTGGTTGTGGGGGATTTTTGGTTTGTTTTGTTGGGGTTTTTTGTTTGATTTTTATCTTTTTTCCAAGTATAACAGGTGCCTTCTGAGTTGGAAGGTCTTGTTGAATATAAAACATTACTTCTGTCTTAATGTATTACAGAAAAGTGCAGGGCAGGAGGAGTAACAAGAGAGGTGACTAACATCTTAAGGAGAACAGAGGATTATTCAGGGTTTCTGCAGTCTGTTTACAGCCAGAAGCCTAGAACTTTTACTGAGTTGAGATAATTATTCAGATCTTTTTGTGAAATTCAGAGCAGGTCCCACAAGCAAGGTATTTCCATTAAATATCTTCTCAAGTGGTATTTTTAGAGAGATTATTTAAAAGCAATCTGGTAATCCACTCACTCCTGATTTAAGAGTCAGTCCATAGACTGTGAAACAGCTCCCTTAAGCCTCTCATATTTTATTTTTTTTTTTTAATCTGGCTAGCTGTTAATACAAAGTACTGCAGGAAAGCCTGGATCATCTGGATGGCTGTATTATAGGTCAACTCTTCGTGCAGCCTAAGCTCACAACCTTTATCTTCATAATGGAGAAATGTATGGTCTTATTTCAAAGTATTAATGGAAAAAAAGATATCTGAAGGAAACCATTAACCTCTGTTAACATAGTGTTGGGTTGACAACATGTTTTCCACTGTTTATCTTAGGCACTTTTAAGTTGTGAAAAGCACAGATTTTAGAATTATGATGTGTACTTCTTACTAATTGATATGTTATAAGCACCTCTTTTGGTTTTCTTTCTCTAGACTTCTGAATATGTGTCCTTTGTGCATGCATTTTCTCCAAGACTGGGGGAATATGCATATATGACTTTTAAAAAAACAAACAATCAACTTTGTACGAGCTGAGTTTTTGTTCTTACATCCGTTTATGTTCGTGATTTGTTATTTATTGTAGTTCCTAATGGCTGCCACCATTTTAGCAAGAGAGGAATTGTAGATAGTGTTGCTTGAAGGGAGAAGTGGAGAAATCTGAACATAAATGGACTTTCATAAATCAATTTTTTTCTTTCATCTAATGTAACATAGTGAAAGTGCTAGTTATTTATAGATACCGAAATACTGTGTAAATGGATATTCTATTTTCCATATATCTTCACTTGTGTTATTGTGCTTTTTTCCTCCTTGTGTACTATTTAGCTGTACTTAAGCAGCTTCTATGTATTATCTTTTGGAATATGCAAATAGTTCATTCTTAAAATCTATTTTTCAATGTATTTTTAAAGTAATGGAGGTGCTATTTGGGATAATTCTTATTCCTGCCTGCAGGTGCTTTTCAATCAGAGAAATGTGAAGTTAAGCCAGACCAGTCTCCAAGTTAGGTTTTATTTCTGGCGTTGGCACAAGGATTGCTACTCCCCTTCCCACCCCCAAGTTTTATCCTGAGTTTTAGAAGCTATGCTATAAACTGTGCAGTGCCTTTTTATGTCAAATTTAATATGAAGGGTGGAGAGGACACATTTTATGAGGAGTGGCTGAGGGAGCTGGGAGTGTTTAGCCCGGAGAAAAGGAGGCTCAGGAGGAACCTTATTGCTCTCTACAACAACCTGGATGGAGGTTGTAGCCAGGTGGGGTTTGGCCTCTTTTTCCCAAGTAACAAGAGGAATTGGCCTCAAGTTATGCCAGGGGAGGTTTGGATTGGATATTAATAAAAATTTCTTCACTGAAAGGGTGACCAGGCATTGGAGCAGGCTGCCCAGGGGAGTGGGGAGTCACCAACCCTGGAGGTGTTTAAAAGACATGTGAATGTGGCTTTTGGGGACATGGTTTAGTGTTGGACTCTGCAGGCAACCTTAATGATGCTATAACTATTCAAACTCCATAAATTGATAAATATGCCAGATTATTGACATAATAATTTCAATAGATGTAAAGAAAACTTGTCTTGTTTGTGCAGACTTCTCCAGTGCATTAAATTTATTGTTTTGTTTGGAAGGGGAGGGAAAAAAAAGAAAAATCAATATTGCACTAAGCTTCTTACAGTGCTGACTGTGACTAGTCTTAGAAATATAGTAGCTATTTATTAATATGCTGCTTTTCTATGTGTGGGAGGGAATGGGGAGTCTCGACTGAAAATGAATCAGGGAAGTATCTTCATTTAAAACAACCTTCGTTTTCTGGAGTTCAACCTAGACATAGCTGAAGTTTTCAGAAAATTTATGAAAGTCCCTTTTCGTATTTACTAGTTGTTTTTATATTTGTAGGCCAGAAAGACTGTATTTTTAGGTTTTTATTGCCTGTTGTTTGGTTTGTACACTACACATAAGAATTTAGAACTAAGTCTGTTGCTCGTCTCTGAGAACTTAAATCCAGGAAGAGGCCTGTAGAAATAAGTAAAATTTATCTTAGTAAAAGAGCTGACTACATGTTATATTCTCTGGGTAAGTTTTTGATTTGTGCTGTTTTCTGTGGTATGAAAATGTTGAGAACGCTTGAGAGACCAGGCACTCTAGAAGAAGGGATGGAAAACAGGATGATGAGTGACTTAAGGTTTCTGTTCCACTCCTCAGTGCCTAAATGTAAATGTGGAAATGTTTGTGCTAGGAATGTGTACTGAGGAAAGCCTGTAGAAAGCAGCAGCAACCATATTTGGTTTAGAAGTTGTAGCATATCTTTCTGTAAGGAGACTTTTTTTCATCTGCTGGTTTATAAAGGGATGATGCGAGATACCAAGAGACGGGGCTCAGGGACGTGAGAAGTTTTTACACATTACAACCCTGTCTCTCTGTTCCTCCCTCTTGCTGTTACCATGAGGTATCAAGTTTTCAAAGGATATGTTGTTTTCTGACAAGAAAACGTTCCCATTAAGATCTAAATAAGAAAACAAGTAGTGAAATAAGCTACCACCGTAGTGTGGCTGTGTAAAGGAATGAAATGGAGCAAAACAGAATGAGTAATGACATTGGCAAATCATTTTTTGCAGATAAAGGTGTAATTTGACTTATTTCAGAGAATTCTTTTCCCTTTTTTTTTTTTTATGTATGATCCATGTAAAGCATTTATCAGTTGAGCAAGTTTATTTTTTTTAAAAGAAAAAACCCACAAAGGAATAAAAAATCATCACTGAGAAATATTGCATATGCCAGATTCAAAGTGTCTTTGTGCAAGTAATCTCTGATGGTTTTTTGTCTCTGTTTTGTGTTTTGCTTTTGTCACTTTGAGTTTCCATACGGCGTTGCTGGAGGGGGAGAGGAGAAATCATCTTAGTGTTTGTACATATTTGGTTTTCCTCAGACAGTTGTAACACAATGATTTTCAGACATTGAAGCAGGTTTGGGTTTTTTTTTCCTGAGATCAAAGTTTGCTTTTTCCCTTGACAGAGAAGTTTTCTCTCAGAGGCACAAAAAGCCAAATAGAGCTGCAGTACATTTTCAACTTAGGCCTTAAGAAAGTTGTGTCACTCCTTTGTACACAGTGAAAAGACAGCATGAAGCGTAGCACTTTGACTACATGCGTATCTCAGTGAAATAAAATGCTATTTTTGGAAATAAGATTTTTAAAAAATTAATGAATGCATGCATACAGAATAAATTCCAGCAGTTATGTGAAACTTTGGGGTAGGGAAAGGAAAAATACATATGAAAATATGTTCTTAGTAAAAAGTTGAAGGTGGCTACTTAAATGACATTGCTTGTATTATTTTATACACTAATCCAGAAGTATTTATTTCAAAACCTGAAAAACAAATTAAAATTTTATCATGTTTTAAGCAGCCATAATGTAATCTAGAAATAATTTCTACTCTGATTCCCATTTATTAATGTAAATTTATTTTGTGTCTATCAACTTGGTGTCACAAGAGAAATCTAAACTTATTAGTTACTTATGCCTTGAAAGACTCACAGCTTTTTTATGCCTTCAGCTGATTCAGGTCTTAGAGCTAACTTAAATATGTTTTGAGTATAAGATGAATATTTGCCTCTGTGTATATAGCAAATTGTTGAATTTCAAAGCCAGAAGGGATAGCTCTAATCCTCAAATAAAGAGGCATGAGATAATGGAATGAAGAGAGGGGACAGCTCATGGTGAAACTCTGTTTCTTGAAGTTGAATCTCAAAGGTTTGGAGTTCTAGACTGTTCATTTTCAACTATTTACTTGTTTCCTAAACTCCTTTGAACAAAGTGATTTGAAAAAACCATGAGTGTGAAGACAGATAAGCAATCTGGGAACAACTCTAGGCAAAATTTAGCATTCTGATCTATGAAGACACTTGTTCAGAGTCATCCCTTCCCCAGCTGTCACAAGAACACACCATCCAAAATGCAGCTTTTCCTGACACCCACACCATGGGGCCAGGAAGAAAGAGCACTTGATCTCTTCCCAGCAAAGCCCCCCAGGAGGAGTTGGTTCGATTCCTTTTTATTACAAAATCCTGTTTGACTGGTTCTCAAGTTCAAGAAGTAAACTGGAGTTGTAAAAACCCATATTTTTCTGGTTTATTGTGTATATGCCCATCACTTTAGGCAAGTCACTTTAGTCACCCTTAGTTTAGTGTCTCAGTCATAGAAAGTTCTTAGACATTTTTTAACTCTTCTGAGGCTCTTACAAATTTAAAAAAAAAAAAAAAAAAACAAAAACCATCACCAGTAGTTTGAAGTCTAGCAAGTGTCCTCTGCTGTGGTTTGTGAACTCCTGCTGCTTGGCTCATGTGCCTCATACCAGCATTCTTAATGCATGAGGTGATGTGTACCTGGAGTTACATAGGTAATGTACCATCATCAGGAAATGCTGGAGTGTGCATTAGGGTGTCTGGGATTTCCCAGTCATTGGAACAATTTTCTATACTGAACCCTGCAAACTGGTAGATGAAATAGAAAACTGGCAGAAGCTCTGCCTGATGTCACTCTGAGTACCTCTTAAAAGCCCGTGATCAAATGACCTGTTATTGGGGAGCAAATGGCCAAAATCTTTTCTCTAGTCTTTCTGGCTCTAGTGAGAATGATTACCTGAAGGAAGAGGAGTGGACTAATGCCACTTAAGCCAGAGCACATTGTGGCTCTTCTCATGTCTCTTAAAGCAGTTTTTGTAAGGCATGTCCTGTTCAGAAGTACAAGGGAAGGAGAGTGTGAAGGATTAACTAAACATGCAGAAAGGGCATTTTCTGCCACAACTGATTTTTGAAAGGCTGTGCTAACATGCAGTTAGCCTAGTTTGTTTCCCTCTTTTATGTTTTAAATTTCAACAAACAATTTGTTTTCACCCAGTTCTCCCAATATTGTGATTTACTTTTTCCTGTCTCCCCACATGCCAAAAAGCGAAAAAAAAGGCAAAAAGATGAAGGCCTCGCTGGACAGTTGCGCTCATATCTTACAGATATCAGATTTTAGTGGTTATTCTATAACTCACCTGCTATTTGCAGCAAAGGTGCCATCAGTATCAATTCTTCAAGTCCTTTTTTTAATCTGAGGAACAATGTTTTGCTTCAGGCTATATCTATACCTGCTAATTTTTTTTCTCCTTTACTTTATCTTTCCCTGTATTTCTTTTTTTCTTTCACCCACTTCTCAGTTGTGTTGACCCTGATTTAATGTCCAGGTGAGTCAAAACTATCTTCACAGTGTGAATCCAGACCATTTGTTCATCAGTCTGCTTGCCAGGGTCTCTGTAGCCTTTGCTGTAGTTGCAGTCTCCATGTGGCCACTCAGACTGGAAGCACCTTCCTCAGTTACCCAAACAGAGACCTGCTTCATAAAGTTGCTAATTCTATGTTATGCAAAACCATTTGGTTTTGGGTTTTTATTTCATAGCCTAAATAACATGGCATCAGAAATTTTCGGTGTCTAATGTACTAATTGTAGATTAGTATTAGAAAGGGATGCTCTTCAAGGCTGGTTCTAAATTACAGCCTTTCTTTATCCCATTCTGGTGTTGTAAAGAGTCACAAAAATATTTCAACAATATGCAAGCATTATATTGTTATGATATTTTAACTTTTCCTTCGTGTGCTCTGAGATGTGACTGAAGATGGCTCAAGGATTAGGTTTGAGCTGCTTAAAAATCAAATTTTGTAACACTTCCTTTCATATAAGACATGAATGCGTAATGTCCACATGATGCAATTGCAAATCTAGGAGCAGTGAGCTTTCCAAGACTAAGTATTTTTGTGGGAGTAGCACATCTCAGTGATTTTAAATGAATTCTGATTTTTAACATCATTCAGGTGCAGTCACCCTGTGACAGACACATAGTATCTTGCTGAAAGTTCAGAATAACTCTTCAGAAACTGTATGAGATTTGGTCCCTATTCTAGTAAGAGGGAGAGAGAGAACACCAGGCCATGCCTTGAACAGGTCAGAATTACATCATCAGAGATTTTTCTCATTAATACACAACTTTTGTGCATCTTCATTAGTAGATCTCATTTACAGATAAACAATTCATTTCAATGCAAACTATATATTTTCTGCTTCAGGACTGAACAGTCAATTCCTTAGTCAGTTCAATGTACTGACTGATGGTCATCAGTGCTTCAGTTAATTGTCAGGCAGATGAGACTCTTCTTAAAACCTGCCCCTTTTCTTAGCATGACAAAGTGCCAAAGACCCTGACTCCTGATCTCTAACTGTTCTCTCTGAAAAAACTGTTCTCTCTGAAAAAAACCCCAAACTTTCCATGTTTTTCACATAGAAAAACCCAACCAAACAAAAACCCCACCAACAATACAAATAATCTTGCCCTAGACATCCTGGTTATGATTGACTCTAATGAACAGAGATCTTGCAACATATTATGCTGTCACTATAAGATTATTATGCTAGCAGTCTTGAAATATGCTAAAATTAATAAACATCACTTAGAAAAATCGCTTTCAAGTGTCTGGTTAGAGGCTTACATAAACTACTCATCATCTTTCATTTCTTATGTAAGAGTATCTTAAAAGAGAAAATCCCTCAGAAAACAAAACAAAACAAAAAAAACAACTCTGAAGCTAAAAATGAACAAGTTGAAGGAAACAAAAGACTCCAGAACAATGAATGCAAAAAGTACGTAAATTGATGGGGGATGTTCTTCTGATACACACATTAATTATTTTTATCGTCATGTCATGTCATTTTTATACTAGCATAAATATTGACCATCCACTGAGGATACTGCTTTTCAAACACAGTGCAAAGCAGCAGTTTTGTTCTTCGGAATAACAGTATATTTTAAAGCTAATTTTCTTTCCAGATTAAAAGTCGAATTTTTGTTAGAGGAAAAATCAGGAAATTATTTCCTCTTGGCAGAGTTTAAACTGGTTATGGTCCTTGTTTCATATATTTATTTACAAGTAAGCAGAAGTAAAATGAATCATAATGTAAATGTACTGTTTCATTTTGCACAGGCCAAATGAGAATGTGAAACTTCCAAGGCTACCTCTTTTTTCCTCAGGTTGCTCAAAGTATTCACACTTCCACAAGGAGGTTTTTGGCAAGCTTGTATTTTCCTAGCTTAAATAGTCAGTTTTGATTTCAGGTACTGTCATTCTTTGTTAACCAGTCCAATCTATCTGAACTACTGGTAGATGGTTTTTTGAACAGCCACATGTTTTAACTTGAGTTATTAGATAAAGATTCCTTCTAAAACCCAGCAGAGCATCATGAAGCACTGTGTTGGTTTGAGTGGAAATGCCGAAAAGTAATGCATGACACTGTGTTGTGCTCTGCTTTGGGGCTGATGTTTCTGCTGTCTTTAAACAGAGCTAGAAAACACCAAACCAACATTTGTCTTAGTGACCAGACATAGTTATCACTCTTTCCCGGGATAATATCTTATGCAGAGTTACTCTGCTTGAAGTGGGACTGTGGGCTACCAGTGAGAACATCGCTGCTCCTTTTTCAGTGGCATGTTGCAGTTTTTAGCATGACAAAGTGCCAACATTTATCAACAGCTGGGCTTGGAGAACTTGCAGCAGCTTCTGCTGCTGGCTGCTGGCAGTGCAAGTGGGCTGGGCTGGGCTTGAGCAGAGTTAATCTTTTCCCTGTGAGGAAGCCTAGTGCAGCTGATGAGCAATAGGAGGCAGCGAATACCAGCTCAGAGCTTCAACTGGATTTTTGGCCTTTCAATCTCTGCGATTGGCAGGGTAGTTCAATCCCTGCTACCCCTAAACTCAGCAAGGGCCACTACCCCTTCTGATGCAGCATCTTGACTTTTTTATAAACATGGTTGTCCAATTTCTGCTGGATCTGATTCTCCCTTTACTTTCTCCTTTCCTCCAACTCCATTGTTGGTTTAAATAACTCCAGTCACACAAACTAGCCACCAACTCAAGCGTACGTATCTGGGTGATATTTTGGGCCCTTTTACCTCTTACAGTTCCTGCAGTGTATTGATGTCAGAAACTGGTTTAGTATGAGCATTTGAAAGTGGCAGAATGAGGTGTTTGGTTTTATTTGTTGCCCACAGTGTCTTTTGTCTACACATAAGAAGATTCACAGAAAGAATTTTATCTCCTGTATCACATTTACTTTAATAACTGTATAGGAAAATAGATTAGTCAACTGATATATCTCAGTATTATTTTAAACTATTAACAAAGTGTATGACTCTCAAAATGTGGATTCTGTGTTTACATTTTCCCCAGCATGTTTGAATTTTACAGATGGCTAATATTTCCTTCATCCCTCAGCAGTAGCCCTGATGCAAAAGGAATAGTTGGCCAATCTTTTCCAGTGTCAGTAGCTGGCATTTATTTTCATCTGTTGGGTAAAAACAAAGACAACCACATAAACTGCAAACAAAAAAAAAGCCTAAACAACAACAAACTAACCTGATCTAACCTTGAATCCTCAGTACATGATTATTTAGCATCAGTCTCTTACATGCTTTTGCTGCAAGGCAGGAGGACAATAAAAATTTAAATGTTTTCCTGCTAAGTAGTGGAACTGAAGTAATTGTAGAGAGAAAATGCACAGCTGAACAGTAGGAAGTCTGGATTTGCCAGTGCTGTGCTTTTTATCAGCTCACTGAGGCAAGTCTATTTCTTGAAACAAATTATTTGAGAATGTTCTGTAAGAGAAACCTGACTTTAAAAAACACTTGCAACTCTTCTCATTCCGTAAGGCTTTCTGTATTCTGAAACATTGCTAATAAGCAATTCTGGGTCACAGCACTTGCCTTTCTCCTTAACGAGCAGTTTGGGTTTACTGACCAAGCACCCCATGCATTATGCTGGAGTGATGTTGCCAAATTCCATAATAATTGAACACTTTGAAAAAACATCTGTATCTTACCCATCTCTATTTTCTGAACAGTATGTAATTGGAAGATGTGATTATGGTCAAAAACTTCTTTGCCATATGTTGCCATGATGTTTAGTTTGTGAATAAGGAACCTAGAAGGATTTTAATATACACATTTTCTTATAAAATATGATGTGTGGCTTATTTCAGAATCATTTCACTGTTTTTTCACACTTCAATGTGGTGAAATTCTCTGCTAACATTCAAGATGCATGAGAGTTCTATAAGTTGATATCAAAATTTGTATTCTTTTTTTTTCTTTAAACTTTTATTTTGAGATTAGGATATTGAATTTTATTTTCCATGCTGATTTCCACATATTTGTTGTTGTTGTTGTTGTTTTGTGCAAGGACTCATAGAAGGCCTTTGAGCTTTACAAATTATCTCAGAGATAAGTCTTGGAGACTAAACTGTGTCCAGACCTGATTATACAGGGTTTGTATTTGCTCACAGCAGGTCAGTTCATTGTACACTCACCAGAACTGTGCTGGATGTAAAGTGTGGGCTATTTAAGCACTGAAAGTTCACGTGCCATTCAGCTGGAACCTGACACAAATATGTCAGGTTATGCTGTTACTCTTTCTTCGGTCCTGTGCATAACTTTCCCATTTGTTTCATATCCCAAAGCCAAGTGTAGTGCTGGGACGTGTCATACAATCCATGTCTCAGAGACCTGCTGATGACCATGCTCACAGATGGGCATCTCTGACTGCAGGATTACTAAATAGGTGAAGCAGATCTTTGAGTGAATAGATATCAATGAAATGCGATCAGAGAACAAGAAATAAGCTCCTCAACAGGGCTGTCACAACCCTGCAACCTTGTGTTTGAAGTGCAAGCCGTGTTTCAACCTGGCTGCCCTCATAAATCTGGAGGATGTCCATTTGAAAAGAACACTGATAACCTACCAACATGAACTAACTATCTCCTATATATTTTCACAAAGAGATTGAGGAGTGAGCAGACAGGTAGTACAACTCAACTTGTGAGTGCACTGCTGAAAAATATATGGATAGCGTGGTCTCTGTTGTAGTGAAGTCTTCTGCAGGGACAATGTTGCACACTGGAATTATTTCAGAAAAGGACTAGCTCACATGCAATGTGCTTGGCTCTATAGCTGGTTTCTGCTTGATTTTACCATTTTTCTATTTGTTCCAAGTAATTCTTAGGCAAATATCCTTGCATATCTAAAGTCTGGCTCCAGTTAGATGTCAGTTACACCTAAGATTTCAGCCGTTGTATCAAACTGTGTTTAGAAACAAAAATAAACCATTTCATTACCCTTTTCCCTGTTATGTTTATATTTGTCTATATGCAAGTTCACAATGATGAGACGTTACAGTAACAGTTTGCTTCGAAACAGGGCCAAGTCCTGCAGGCAGAATACTGGTTGTCCCTTCACAATTCACAAATCACGTATGTAACAGTTAGAAAAAAAAAATAATTCCATTTCCTTAATTGCAGTAAAACACATTTGATATGGGAACTTAGAAATACCATTGATTGGTTTTCTGCATCAGAGGAGTTTAACATTGGCAGCCACAACCTTGAGACTGAGCACATCAAGGGCAAGTCTCTGGACTCTAAGAGCTGTGCCACCGTGCCCAGGTACCACTTGCTTCAGGTGCTGTGGTGGCTGTTTGGAGTTTTCCATTTCTTTGAGGAAAAGCCAGTATGATTCTGTTCCTTTTCAAAGACATCATTCTGGTTTTGAAAACACCTGGGTTCACTGGAAACAACAGCAAATGAGAGATGGTTAAAACCGTGAAGGTCTTGAGAAGATGTTTTTTAAAGCAAATGTTTTCAGGAAGTTTATAAATACCTTCTCGGCATGGCAGGGTCAAGTCAGCCTCAGATGGAGGGCAGGAGGCAGCTGGCAGAAAGAAGCTTTAATGTATTCTCAAAGCAGTGATATGTGAGTCTAGGAAGAATCTTGGGAATGTACATAAGGACATAAGGTAAGAAAAGGTTTAGACCTGTAACCAGAAGTATACTTTGATGGCTGATTTGTACTGTTTCAAGAAAACAAGACCTTTCAGTTCTTTTGTTTGTTTGTTTTTTCCTACTTTGGCATAAGGATGACCTGCCTGGTGTGTAGACAGTGGAATAAGTTTTCAACCAGTGTTTTTTCTGCCTTTTTTTTTCCTTGTTGTATCAATTCTGTATATGAAGTGTGTGTTGTGTAGCTATAAATATTCATAGTGCATATAATTATTTATATAAAAGAAAGAAGCCAGTCTCCCAGAATGGATGATATGCCAGTTGCAGATGGACCTTGTGTGCATTTGAGTAGTGCCTGAAGACAAGAGAGTTGATGCTCTCTGTGTGTTGTTCTCACCTTTGTGAGGGTTGGGGTGACAATACCGTGTCCAGTCAGGCTGGTAGGGATACAATAGATGTCTCTGCATATGCAAAAAGAAGTAACAGAAACCACTAAATATCTTTTGAGTATGACTTCTCCCTTATGCAAACGTACTTTACTACTTCCCTACCTTTCCCTCACCCCAGATAAAACCATTTAATTTAACCATTGTCTATCTGATGCTTTGCTTTGTCTTATGATACTTCCCTCTTCTCCATCCCCATGTCTCTCTTTTCCTTCAAATTACTTTTCCACAATCTGCAAGGCTTTTCACAGTCCATCTCTTTCTGTTTTGCTTACTAACATTTACTTTAGGATGCTTTTTCTTTTTTCCCCTCTCCTTTTTAAGAAGTTTTTCCCAAACTTTAATTTAAAATTTTCTTATTTTGTGTTGTTAACAAACTCATAGTTATTGAAGTAACTAGATTTGTTCCTATAGCAAGAACAGAATAATACTGAACTTTAATTTTTTTATTTACTTGACATGAAAAGCTTTAATTTTCCTATGCATCAAATATTATTTATGTGGTCTTTTTTTTACAGTTTACATTTTTTTTTCTCCATCCTTTATGTGCTCTTTCAAAGTTGGACAATGAAATTCTGCACTTACTGATAGCAGTAAGTAAACTGCTATTTATTGAATATCCTTCTTTGTGTGACCTCTATCCTGCTCCAATCTGGTCCTAGATTCACTTTTCAGGCCCTTTAACCTGTTAGTTGTGGTTCCAGTCAATACCCAGAAATGCACCACATTTAGCTAAACTTCTCTGACTGCATCTTCTGTTCAACAAAGTTTCTTGACATAGGTTTTGTACGTTTTTGTTGAATTTTGGTTTTGTTGGTTTTATTCTTTTTTAACCTTTGCAGTGTGTTGTGCAACATTTCTGTTCTTTAATATTTTAGTGAGCTCTTGGAAGTGGTTACCTAAATAATGTATGCTGTGCATGTACACAGAGCCTGGTGGAAATGCCACAGCATCAAAGTTGGTCTCTTGTTTTTACCAAGTTGCAGCTAATAGGAAACAGCAAAATGGGAACCGTTTCAGCATAAAAGCTCCACAAATAGTTTAATTGCTACTTTTATTTTTTTTTTAAGTGCTCTATGAGGGCATGGAGTAAATTTAAAATCTGAAATATTGTATTCTACACTAGGAAAGGGGTGCTGAAATGTAAACTTTCAGGACTGAAAGTTTCTAAAAGTAAACAAATAAAATAACCATCCTCTCAGGGCCCCTTCTACTTTAAGTAACTTCTCATGGTACTCTTTATTTCTTGTGTGAATTGCAGAAAGTCTTGAGCTCTGCTCAGTAAAGCATTCAAGGGAAAACATTCATCTGCCCTTAGGAACTGAGTACCATTGTCAGTGACACTTACTACTATTTCATTGAGTACTCATTTATTTTCTTTATCTGGAATTATTTATTCCAGATAATTTTTTTTTTCCTCTGTAAATCACAGAATATGCTGAGTTGGAAGAGATCCATGAGGCTCATTGAGTCCAGCTCTTAGCTCTGCATTACAAGCATGTTGACATAACCATCACACACACAGCTTCTGATGAAAAATAAAGTAAATCATAGCAGAATTGCTCTTTTCTTGTTACTTGTTGTTTTTTTTTTTATTTTATTTTTCTGTAATTGATCTGAAAAAAGAGAGTTGTAGGTTTGAAATATGAGAACAGAACAATGCCATTTAGTGTGGTTGGAATTTTTGTTGGGACAAGTGGGAAATTATCTCCTTTAAGAGCTTGGAACTCTCTTATCCATGTTATAAAATTGTATGGTACAAAAACTCCTAACATTTAAATATCAGTAGGAAATGAGTGAAGACAGACCAAACTTGATAGGAAGTGGGAATGGGAGGGAAACAAGTGAGACATTCCAATGGAATTCCTCAGGATTTCATTCTGTAGCTAGTCTGGTTCTTCTTTATGCAGGAGTTACAATAGAATTTTTTGCCTAAATTGATTTTGCTTGTCTTTTCTGACCCAATATGTCACTGAATACAAGTGCTAGAGGATTAAAAGAAAATATGAATGTCTTGGAGTCATCTAGCCCAAGTGTTTTGGGAGGAGCACGTTTGGAATTTCACTTTATTTTAATTTTGCGTGGATTACAAGACTAAATGAGCGCTGGCAATGAAGCTCATTCTCTCATCATTTGAAGGCAATATAGTGTTTCTTATTTGGTTTTGGTAGTAATGAATGTTAAGAAGATTTGGTACAAATATGAGTAAATGCAGAGTATCAGAAGCACTTAAAATCCAAGAGCTTCACAACTAGGGCAAAAGAGGATTCATTGTTTGAAGTGCTTATTTTTTGAAATAACAGTAAATATCACATTCTATCTAGATCTGACTTACACTGATTCTATTTATAATCTGCAGATTGTTGCACTGTCATCATTGTTCACAAAGGCAATGACGTTAAATTCATACTTAAGTGTCATACTTAATTAAGAATTAAGTGTCATATTTAATTCAAAATACAAACATCTCTTGACACTGCCTGCTCCATCTTTTAAATATCCCTTCAGTTCTGCTTAGCCTGAATCTTTGAGAGGGAGTTGCTAGTGAAGATGTCTAAAGAAGAGAGATCAAGAAAACTTGAATGACCTGTGGGGCAGAACCTCAAAGCAATCAGCAGCAGTGTAACTTCTTTGTGGTGTAAATGCATTTCTAGCCTAATAAACAGGCATGATAGAAATTTTTATTATGGTAATAGGTAGTCAGTTTATTTGTTGTAATTGTGATCTTGAAATCTTTTACGTAGAAAGGTTGTCCAGTATGTGCAATATGCAGGAAATAGCAAACTTGAATTAATTCCTAGATAAAATTAGTATGCATTGCACTTCAAGGATTTGTCTTTGTTTTGTTTCTCTAATCAAAATTTCCTAATTTTCAGCTTTGTTCTCTGCCCCCTCCCCCCGTTAGTTCCATTGTCTTGATTTGCATCATTTGTGGCAGCCAGCTCCTTGTCAATCTGTAGTTTGAACCTTTACATCAAACAGTAAATTAATTAGAGGAAAAGAAATCCCAGTAGTACTTCTGTGCTTAGGGACTTTGACAAGAATGGGAGTGGAATGTGGGGAAGGACACAGAGCACACTTCACAGGTACCACCAGTAGTTATCTCCAGAAGTAAGTCCTGGTCCCTTACCTGTGCCTTCCCTTCCCTAGTCCCTCCTGGAATTTGTTATAAACTTAAACTAGGAAAAAAATAACAAAAAAAAAAAAAAGAGGTGTCGGATGTGGGGTTTTTTTAAAGGATGCATAGCCTTAATGCATCTCAAGTGCAGAATCATCTTGGGAGTTTATTGATAGGCCTGCTACATCCTGCATGTTAGTTCCTTTTCCCTATACCACATTTAAAAACATAACCAAGATAGCCTACTTGATTTCACTCAGTTATAATTTGTGGACTTCTGTTTTTCTTTCTATAAAGAGAAATCAAAAGGCCCTCTTAAAATCAAGCAGCTTATGCAAAAGTCTCATGAGTATGTGGTGCAGAAGTTGCCCATAGAAACAGTGTCAAAGTGTGCGTGGTGTTTAGACCCTCAACATGCTTTTCTGACCACAGCAAGTATTTTAGTCTTCTGTCAAGTTGTTGCACTGTGCTAAATTCCCTTTTTTTCTTCATAGCCATTAGTAATAGTTAGGAAATTAAGACTACGTTTTTGGTTTTTTCTGCACTTGTATTGTTTTTGTTTTAAAAAAAAAAAAAAAAAGAACAAAAAACACAAAGCAGCAAAACACAGCATTGGAACAACAGTAGTTACTGTGGTGGGGAAATAGGCAAAGCCAGTGGAGGAAGTATGCTCTACTTACAGTGAAATAATCTATGGAAATGATGAGCTAGTTTAGTCTAATGTATTTGCTATCTTCTGTTGCTTATTTCCTCCATTTTCGTTTTGCTGTGTTTTGTTTTTTTCTTGAACAAATAGGTATGCTTTCCTTGGCTGTTGTTTCAAGATATGTATCATCTCTGACTTTCTGATGTTTTTTCCTGTCTTTACCTGAGCTGTCTCATGTAGTGTATCTTTTCAATAGTGTGCAGATCACGAAAGAAGGTAATACCTTGCCCAGCTCTTCAGAGAATATTGAATTTGGTTAGATACAGTGTCTGTTTTGTAGCAATATCTTTCCTCATTTTCCAAACCGTATTGTTAGCACAGTTTAAGAGCTCAGTCCAGCATTATTCCAAGGTCATTTTGAAAGCCCTGCTGTGGTTCTGATTCTTTTATATTTGTCTCCAGTTCTGAGCTGAATATGAAATTTAGTGGTTTAGCTTTTGAATGAGAAATTTAATTTACAACCTGTCAACTCGTTTACAAAGCGGATACCACTCTGAAGGATTCTCCTAAATATATATATGAGGCTTTTTTCTTTTGTTCTCTGGTCATTTCTTTGTTCCTATGAAGCATGGAATTACACAAAAATCACTGCAGAAGTATAAGTCCATAGTTGTCACTGCTCCAGGCCCTCCAGGCAGTGCAGGCTGGGTGAGACAGCAGAAGCATTGGGGCTGCACATGCAGGGTATCCATCCAGGCAACACTTGCCTTCCCCCAGCATCCCTGCCCTTTGTCGGTCCACAAACCTCCAGTTTGTTGATAAAACTTGAGGAACAGCTTGTAGAAATGTTTTTCCTTACATATTTCTGGGTACACCATTATTGTCTCTGTTTTATGGTGAGGAGGTGTTGTGTAATCTCCAAAATGGTTTTCGTGAACCACCTGTTCATAGGTTTTGAAATGAGCGTTTAACTTTCAAAGTACTTGACATATTTTGATCCTGTGTAAAATGAATTGTCCAAAATGACTGAGAGTCTGCTAGGCAGCGGGTTACAGCATGAGTTAGGATCATCAAATCCATTTGAATTTATCTCAGATTTAATAATGGCAATATATAAACCAAGAAAAGTTTGGATACATGAAAATCACTCAAATACTGAATCCCAAATGAGGTCTTGCTGTGAATCCTTAGCTTTGACAGCTGAGATTTGCTTTGGAGGTTCTATGTAAGAAAAGCTAATCTTTTTCTTGATTAAATGACAATCTTTTCCCTTCTTTTTTAAAGGAGTGTAATCCAAGCCTGAATGAACCTTTGTCTTCAAGTGAAGTCTGCTCAGTAGTGTGGGCAAGATAATCAGGATGAGACTTATGAAGCATAGTGCTGTAAAAAACCAAATTTAAATATAATGGCAATTACACATGTGCAAAGGGACCTTCACTGATAGGCACACAGAGGGACACAGCACTCAAACATCCCTCATCACAGCCTGAAATGTGTCTCTGGTGCTCGTGACAGTGTGTTATGTTTGGAAAAGGAGCTGCTCTTGTAAGGTTGCTGAATTGAGACATACTGTTGGATCCCCAAATAGTCATACCCCTTCAGTCACTGGTTTTCAGTATCAAATACTAAATGCATCATCGTGAAGCATTGTGCTTTGCTGTCTGCTACCTAGGCTGCTGCTTGATCTGGAATGTCTTTTTGAATTTTTCTAGAAAGCCAGGAACTGAGATTCAAGTCATCTTCTTTAATAGTTACTTTTTATATCACTGGAAAATATAATGAAAGTATTCATTGCCAAGATAAAAAGTCTTGAAAAGGTGGTCAAAGTGCATGCAACTGGTCTTTTGATTGTTTGGAGTTCAACGGATAAAATGGGAGGTTTCTCTCTCTATGGTTATGTGAATGGCAGCTCTGATTTCACAGAATCATGGAATGGGTCAGTTTGGAAAGGACCTCAGTGGGTCATCAGGTCCAACCTCCCTGCTCAAGCAGGGTCATCCCAGAGCACATGGCACAGGTTTGCATCCAGATGGTTCCTGAATATCTCCAGAAAGGAGGCTCCACACCCTCTCTGGGCAGTCTGTTCCAGTGAGTGGTCACTTGCACAGTCAAGAAGTTCTTCCTCATGTTCAGATGAAACTTCCTGTGCATCAGTTTTTTGCTGTTATCTCTCATTCTATTCCTTAGTGCCACCAAACAGAGCCTGATCCATCCTCTTGCCACTCTCCCTTTGGGTGCTGATGGACACTGATGAGGTCCCTTCTCAGTCATCTCTTCTCGAGGCTGAACAGGCCAAGCTCCCTCAGCCTTTCCTCGTGAGAGAGATGCTCCAGTCCCCCAAACATCTCTGTTGCCCTCCACTGGACCTGCTCCAGGAGCTCCATGTCTTTCTTGTACTCAGGAGCCCAGAACTGGACTCTAAACCAACAGATTTTTACTATTAAAGTGATGGGTTTAGGTTTCACAGTGACTGTAAAATTTGTATCCCAGATGACTGAATTTGTCTTGCCTCTGTTGAGGGATGGGAATGGGAAATTTTTAAGCATGGCATGATAGCATGGAATTTATAGTTTATTCATTACTTTTTTCTTTCTCTAGAGTCCATGGATATTTTGCTCTGGCCAAAACAAGTCTGCTAACAAATGTGGAAGTTCTGAGAGACATATTAATAATAAAATTATCGGTTTATATAAAGAAACATATTGTTTGGAATTCCTAACTTGTGGAAAGTTATACATTAATATATTTTACTTCTGCAGGTTTAGTGTATTTTTAGTGTGTAATTTCACAGATCCTTAATATTTTTAAATACAGGTAACGAATTTGGACATCCAGAATGGCTTGACTTCCCCAGAATAGGGAATAATGAGAGCTACCACTACGCCAGGAGACAGTTTAATCTTACTGAGGATGATCTTCTTCGCTATAAATTCCTAAATGCCTTTGATAGAGATATGAATAGATTGGAGGAAAGATTTGGCTGGCTTGCATCTCCCCAGGTAAGCTGTATAGACTAAATGATAAGTTCTAGTCACCATTTGGGTACATGTTCAGAATAACAGCAATACCAAATTTGCATGCAGAAATTTTAAACAGCACTTTATTATGCGTTGCTTAAGGCCTCACCATATATTTCAAGTTGTCAAAACATGGCACTGAAATATCTTCCACGGATAATAGAAATCTGAAACAGTCTCCTCTTAGCTTGATGGCAAGGTCTTTTCCTATTATTTTTCCTATGTTTGTTTAGTAACTGTGGATTGGATAAAGCAGACAATGAAATTGTCCATCATCCAATCCAAGTGTTGCTTTGGGAAAGTGTAAGTTGTTCTGACAATACACTTTATAAAAATAATTACTCTGGTTCTGAGAAAAAACTTTCGATAATAGTCTCCCACTCTTCAACTTGCCTTTTTTGTATTTGCATTTTTTATTTAAGTGTACACTGTAACTTTTATGAAAGAAACTCAACTATTGTAATTTCTCAGTGTTTAATTATTTCATATTAGACATAATCCACTTTAAATAATTTTTAAAAATTGATATCTAGTTATTTAATAATGGCTTTAGGAAATAGAAAAAAGGTGGCATGTGCAGCAGTTTAATGTGGCTTAGCAAAGCTATTTCTGACAGAGGTTTCTAAAAAAACAAACAAAACCCCTTCATTTTCTAAGTTAATAACAGTAGGTGGGGTGCAGATCCCCATAACAAGTAGGTTGAATATTTCATTTGATAAAAGGAATCCATTTTTTTACTGAAGGAGAGTGTGATAAAAAGACCATGAACCTTTGAGCAAGAATTTGTCAAGTGTTCTATGCCAGCCAGGTATCTACCTCTTTAATTTTTTATTACCTTATAAAAACTGTCAGCTACACTTTAGTAAGCAAAAACTTTAGACATCATTGCATAGGTAAACAATTTTGGTTTGCATGTTAACATCCATGTCTTTGTTTTTAGAGTCTTTAAGTGCGTTATTGAAATGAGATATGGAAACAGTGAGAGAGTTCTTGTTTTTGTTAATTCTGTTAGAAATTAAATATTTTAAACTTTTTTTGTTTGGTTTGTCGTTTTATTTTTTTTTCCTTTCTTTCCCAGGCCTATGTGAGTGAAAAGCATGAAGGCAATAAGGTCATAGCGTTTGAGAGAGCAAGGCTTGTTTTTATTTTTAACTTCCATCCATATCAAAGTTACGTGGACTACAGAGTGGGTATTGAAACTCCAGGAAAATATCCTTTTCTTTACCATTTTGCTTGTGCAGAAAAGTTTTAGAAGTTGAAAGCTGATTTTATTTCTGTTTTCTAATGCAAATGCAAACTGTAGTGAAAAGGTTACTTGTCAGTATAATCTTGCTTTAATTGTTTACAGCAAAAAAAGTAATTTAGAAATTTATCTTTTTTAATAAGAGATACTTTTGAAGATAGCATGAGTAAAAAAATTGCAGTTTGAAGACTTGTGATTCCTTGCTTCCTGGAACTGTGTTGAGGCATGAAAAAGCAAGTAAACTTAAATGCAGTACAGGGAGTGACCACAGTAAGGTAATCCTGTGCACGCAGTCACACAGGAAAATGCATCAGTGTAAACCTTCATCAGGAAGGTTGCACAATTTCTGTTTTAAGACTGGGTGGACTGAAAATTTGCTCTTGGATCAGCTAAGCAGTAAATGATTACTCTTGAGTAATTGGCTGGGTTTGCATTTGTGTCCAAATTCTTAGCATTGAGGGAGATTCAAAAAATTAATGCCGATTTGCTGGAAGAATTTTGTTTCACAGAATTACAGAATATGCCGAGTTGGAAGGGACCCACGAGGACCATCGAGTCCAACTCCTGTCATATACTGGTAAAGCAAGAAAAAAAGTCATGGGGAAAAGTGGTTTCTTTGTGTTACACATTGCCATTTTTACATAGTGTAACATATCTCAAAGCATTTTAATCCTAGAGAGAATGAACTCCGGAGTGCCCTGAATTTAGGGTGCTTAAGAACATTCAGGCAGTGATCTTTCCTCTCTGATGACCAGTGACAGGACCCGAGGGAATACTGTGAAGCTGTGTAAGGGTTAGATATTAGGAAAGGTTAGGAAATATTCTTGGTTAGATATTAGGAAAAGGTTAGGAAAAAGTTGGACAGTGGAACAGACTCCCCAGGGAAGTGGTCACAGCACCAAGCCTGGCAGAGTTCAAGCATTTGGACAATACTTTCAGGCACACAGTGTGATTCTTGGGATGTCCTATGCAAGGCCAGAAGTTGGACTTTGATCCTTGTGGGTACCTTCCAACTCAGGGCATTCTATGATTCCATAATTTGAGGTCAGAGTTGTCCATAAGCAAATAGCCAGGCGAGGCTTGGGGTATCACAAATACTGTCATCAAAATGCAGCAAAAACATACTTAAGGAAAAAAAACCCCACCACACATTAATTCAGGCTCTCTGACATTTACAACATGCACCTAGAGCTCCTAATGAGCACCTAAGGTCACTTAAATGAGTCACTGGCATGCAATTGCTGAAGGCAGAGAAGCTGCTTCACAGACTGCTTTGAAGTGCAGTTGTGTAACTGTCCCTGCCTGTTAGAATTCAGGGGGTATCTGGCACACTGAGACAAAAAAAACCCTTAATTGAGGATCAGTCAAATGCTAAATTCTATCAAGGTAGTTGATACCTAAGGTTAATAGGTGTGAATGAGAAATACAGCATACTAATGTGGGAATGTATCTTTGATCTGCATGGGAAAAGACACAGGTTTGCAGCATTGTGAGTCGGTGTAACTAATATTAGAGTGGCATCTTCTATTGCCCAGTTTCTGTGTCGTTATGTGAAGGCAAAAGGAAAACATTTCTGTGCTTGTGCTGGAATTTTCCTTCATAAATTATGCTCTTTCAGAAGCCTTTTCACGAGAAACAGGCAGCTTGAACTTCCAAATTATTTTGGCCTAATTTGCTTCAGTTTTGAGGTAGATGAATAATCAACATCTAGGTCAGCTGTCTCTAGTTCTCTGATTGTAGATAAAACTTTGAATGTTAAAAGGAAAACCATTCATAAGTTTCCAGTTTTATGTTTTTAATACTGACTAGGGCCTTTCTGTGGGGTAGTGGTTGGGTTCCAAGGCCAGTCTGCAGTAAAAATTCAATATGGATACTTTCTTTCCTCTGTTCAAAAGGAACGTGGCTGAAAGGATGGAGAAAGAACAGAACAGGAAAGAGGCTTAAAGTCTTCAGAAATTACTCCTTTTCCTTCCTTAAGGTCCCACACTGGCTTTTGTTGAACAATTTTTGTGCTCTGTTGGAAGTCTATATGTATATATCTCCCCCCTTTTTAAGCAAGGTTTGTTATCTTGGCACAAAAATAAATCTGCATTTCATGTTTGATTACTAACCAATATGGATTTACATATCTCTAAATTTGCATTTGGTTTAAGCAAAAGACATCCATATTTTGTTGAAGAAAAAAGCTACAATATCCCCTTTCTCCTCAGTACATGTTCATGAGTTGAGTGCTAAATAGCTTCCTCTGTCTTCTAAATGTTCTGAGCTGAATTTCATCAGGACAAGGTGTTTAATTTCACTGCAAAATTCAGCCAAATATCCTCAAATGCTTTCTGTCAATTAGTCTCCTCCAAAATTAGCAGTGTGTGGAGAGGAGAAACAGAGGTGCCCTTCGTCTTGAAATTAATTATGCTTGTTTTTTTTCAGTGAAATTCAAGAATTATTAAAAACAAAATGGCCTAACCATTTTGGACTCTTTACAGTCCTACTTGAAAGTGCCTTTTCCTTCATTTTCCCTGGTTTTATGGGGCATTTAATGACCAAGTTCTTACTTTCCTTAATGTGTCTTAATGCATACATTTTGTCCTTTTAGCTTCTGTATTAAATGTTTCAGCACAGTTTTTTATCTTTTTTTGCTCTGTACTTTTATCTTCATCCCATCTCTGTTGCCAGAACCATATCCTTTGCTTTTAGCCAAGCAATGGTAGCAAGAGATAAAGATGAAATCTTAATTAGGTAATCTTTTGTATATTGAATTGCAGTGAGAAAATGAGAGCTGATTTACATGTGAATTTAAAAGAAAATAAATATTTACATACACAGCCATGCTCTAGTTGCGTGTCTGGAAAGCACAGAAAGACAGAAATATGGATGCTTATTTAGGCAACACATGTCATTGTACAATATACAGCAGTTCCTAATCCTGATTTTAAAACAGATTATGAAAGGATAGACATGAAACAATCAAGATCACCTGTAATCTTTTTGAATATCTTCCTGAGTCCTGCTCAGTTGTGCCCAGACTTTCTAAGTTGATGGATAATCTCTGTAACAGGGCAGTTGCATATAATATAGAGGACTTAATTTATTTAATATTATTTGAATGTATTTGATTTGTGATAGATGATTGGGTAAGCCAAACCAGACTGTAGAGAAAAGAGGAGTTTCTCTATAAATAGTCAATAAACCTTACATCATTTTACAGCTGGTCAGTAGAAATTCTTACCTCCTTTTCTGCAAAGCTTTAAATGAAGCTGAACCATCACCCCCTCAAATAGCACTTGGATTGTTTTATAAATATAAGGATTGAGGAACAAAATTCAAATTATCCTATTTTGTGATTTGCATTTACCCTGCAAATATGTTATAAAACATGCATAAGGTTATGTTAAAATTACACTAAAATATTTATTTCAAAATAATGTAAAAGCATAATAATTCAGTAAGTAATATGGTAGATAATGTGTCAGCTTTTCTATTTGCAGCTCTATCCATACAAGAGTTCATGGATTTTGCTGCTCTCCTCCCCTGTATTGGGCAATAAATTTAGTTAGAGCACCAAACTGAACACAAATCAGCCTTTTTTTTTTTTTCCAATGAGAATACAGGTTAGTATTTCCAACAATCTGTCACTAAAACAAGAGAGCTCACTGCAAAAGGAAATACTTTTATTATGTGCTTAATTAAAATGCACAACTATTGTTTAATGTTTTAGTGAAAGTAGTCTTCAGAAAACCAGATGCTTGTAAAATTCTGAAATGTGAAAAGTGACTTTTTTGTGAGGTTTTAAGTTGGAAGGCAAATGGGCATGTTTACCAAACTAGTTAATTCTTTTTCCAGCAAAATACCCAATTTGTGAGGATCTTGAAATCCTTTGTTCAGGATCTGGTTAACAGTATTTACACGAAATATGCTATACATGTGTGAAGACACAGTGGTATTAACTTTAGCATTGCTCTCTAGAAATACAGACACAATTTTATAAATTGTTTTTAAAATACTGTAGCCATAACAATGGTATTTGCTGTAACTAGTTTTAAGGGAATCATTAAACATGTCAGGGCTTTCTGCAACATTGATAAATTATTAAATTTAATGTACAGTGTCGATCACAGAAGCAAGGAGTGAAATGCTTGACACAGATATTCTCTTGCCATGTTAATAAAATATACAGGATATCATTTTATATATATAGGAATAGTAGCAGACATTGCTGATGTTAAAAGGACACTGAAGTTGTAGCTTGTGGTTTTGTATGTTGTGCATTACAACGAAATGAATGGTAATTTGCATGTGTTTATAAAATAGAGGGCAGAGGTGCATCTAAAAAAGCCATTGAGGACTAAAGTTGGCAAAGTAGAATTTTTCTAACTTATGGGGTTTTTTTTAAAAAAAAAGGTAACAATCATGAAGATTTTGCCAGAGAATGTGGTGATCTTTGGGCACCTGCCCTGTAGAAATCAGAAACTAGCTTAGCAGTTTTGGACCCTTCTCTCATTGTGCTGCAAATACTTGTGGGGAAGGGATTAGTTACCATTAGTGATTTGGTAGCTAATTGACAGCTTTGCTTTTTTCCCTCCTGTGCATCTGTTTTTCTTTGTTGCCTTTGTCAGCAAAACCTGTGCAGTCTTTTATACTCAAGTGTCTCAGAGTAAATTTGCAGTTACTTTTGTGTTATGTCATGCTTCAGTCTCCCTTGTCACTGGAGATTTCAGTCAGTAAGGCTGGTGGCTGGGAAATTTCCCAGCTTATCTGAGAGTGAATTGTGTAAAAGGACTGAAAAACAATTCTGTTAATATCACATTTTTGAGCAGGTCTATTTTCAAACAGGTTGAGCAAACGCAGAAGGGCAAGAGCAGTTTAAGAACCACTGACTTTGAAAGAATGTTGCTTCACTCATCCCTAATCCTATTAAATACAAGCTGTAGAAAAATAAGATTCTTCCATGGCTTAGAATTGAGGAAGCAGATTGTGGATTTTGGAGCACTGTTATTTCCCTCTCTTTTTTGGGTGGTGGGGAGTAGAGATTGCTTTCTGTTGTAACTTCAGGAGGGAAAAGGATGCTTTAATTATGCCCAATCAAGAAACAAAAAGGCACTGAAATAATCATAAAATTAAAATATTCTATTTGTTGTTGTTCTAAATAAGAAGAAATTCACTTTTGAATGTGAGTTAGCTCTTTGTCTCCTCATTTATTCCCTTACGCTTTCTGATTTTATTCTTTCAACTTTATCTTTTATTATTTGCTAAATCTGTTTGAATCCTTTTAAGTATCTGTACAGATATTTCAACTCATTGTTGCACTTCGTTAAATAGTTCACACCATTGTAACAACTGCAGTCAGAATGTTTATCTCTTAAAAAGTCTTCTATTAAATATACTTTCTTTTTGTTCCTCTGTGCTATAAGAACTCAAACTCTTTTCCAGAAAACTCTCAAAGGAGTTATGGGGTTTTCTTATGTAAAATTATGTTTTTCTCATTGATCAGATTCTGACAGACCATAAAACATTGCTGAATGCAGTCACAATTATGTTGCTTCTTAAATGCAACTCAAATGCATCATTTTGTTTAATGGAGCATTTTTTTGTCTAGTTCTTCACCTGAAGTGCTGGGCAGAGCTACTGTAATGCTATAAACTTACATGGCAGATTGCAGAAGAGACTGGAAGGTACTTTCTTTAATATGAGTTACTATACTAAAATTAAATTTTCAGGACAAAATGTGATACAACTTCTATATTTTTTTTGGTTTTCCACTCTTTTCTTAAATGTTATTATTGTTTGCGCTTTATATTAAGTATTTTAGTTATATTAGATATATTAGTTACTGCAGTTCTTCTAGATTTTTTGCTTTGATTTCTTTCCCAATTTAAAGTAACTTGGCATAGTTCCTTAACAGTTTTTTTTTAAGTATAAAATCCTTCTGGATTCTGATGCTGGAGAATATGGAGGGCATCAAAGGCTGGACCACAATACAGAGTACTTCTCTGAAGAATTTCCTCACAATTATCGACCTCATTCAATTATGGTAAGCAAGATTTATTTTTTTTTAATTCTACTTTCATCTGTGTTAGTTTTGCTTTTTTGTTTGTTTGTTTGTTTTTCACAAATATGGAGTCTATTCTAGTATTTTGGGGGGGGTTGTAGTTTTAATTTATTTTCTGAAGTCAGCCTTTGTGTAAATACAGGAGAGATAACAATGTTATGGTTTGATTATAACTAATACTGTTAACTGATTTTTCTTTTTCAACACTACTTTTAAATTTCTGTGCACTCTTTTAGTGTCTGGCACACAGTGCTCCTTACCAACATGCATGAAAGCCTACTGATATGCTTTTGAGTTGCCATTTTTATTATTATAATTTGCTTTATTTTCATGCCTAAGAAACTCCATCTTCATGCTTGCTTTTGATTTAAAGCTCTGTAGAAACTGAATCTTGCTTGGCTTTCTTAAAGTCATGTTCTTAACTCCACAAATACAAGTTTGAGCAAATCATGCATTTCTCCTCCTCAGTTTACAGAAAAAACCTTGCAAAATGAAACAGGATTTCTTGGTTCACATCAAGAATTTTAAGACTTTCCAGTCCTAAAGTGATATGAATAATGGATAAAGACTTTCCCACAAATCACTTGAGATGGAGTGGGAAGCACATCCTTGCATACAATTTCTGTTAGCTGAGATGATCACTAATAAAACTCCACCTTTCTTAACTACTCTTGAAATCAATCACCACAATTAACAATTTTAAAATGTCATTTTTCCTATTCTTTATATATGTATACGTATATGCACGTATTTCCCACTCTTTGTAAGTTTTCACATTATGTGTATGTGGTTGTATGTTCACATGCACAAGAGAACAAGATGCAAAAAGGCTGTGAATTAAGGCAAGAGATCAGTGAAAATATTCTGAAAATGCATATATCACTGAGAAGATTTTTATATCTAAAACATATATATGGGTGAAGGGGTGTGTGTCTCCATGCATAGGTATATTGATACATATAAACACTTATAAATAACTTACACTTGTAATCTTAGCCTACAAAAATGGAGTACAAAAATGATTTGTGAGAGCCACTCCTCTTCCATGACAGAATGGAGACATGAATTTCTAGTGTCACTTCTTAACGTTTCTCGTAAGATCTAAACTCCTGAGAATTATTGTCACTTTTAATCTCTCTCTTTCTTTCATTGCATTCAGAATATTGGCATTTCTTTCATTTGCTTGATTTAAAATATAGTTTCATTACATGAAAGAATTCTTGTGCTTTTGTTGTGCTTGGTGTAAAGGATTTTGGGAATATTTTGGGGTGTTTTTTTTTTTTTAAATTGTATGCATGTGACAATGCCCTCAAAGTGTGGGTAAGTATTTGTGCTAATTTGCAGGCAAAGAAACGTGAGATTATGTAGCAAATTAATGCCTCCAGAGTTCTTGCTTCATGTGTCCAATTCAAATACCTTGCCTTGGTGATTGGAGAGCATCTTAATTATCTACCACTAACTGAACTTTTGCGAGCCAATTAACTGGAATTTGGAATGTTCATTTCACATTTAGTCTGTTAGATGATGAGTGCAAGTCGTTGAAGACAGGGGAAAAAAACAAATGTGAAGGTGCTGTTTGCCAGGAGCATGTGGAAGATGAGGCATGTGACAAACGAAGCAGCAAATGCACTTTTGCAGCATAAGCTGTGGCATGGCAATGGCAACCTGTAGATTAGAAAGAAACCCAGCAGTGTGGGTCAGGTAAATTTTCTCTTGTGTCCTTCAGCAATTCAATTCACAGACCACCTCCAGCGACCCCCCCAGAGGATGGCACCAAATAAAGGTAAAATACTCACAAAAGGACACAGAGCAAAAGTAAGCGAGTTGAAAAAATCTGGAAAACTGGACTAAATTCAGCAGGATAGATCTTCAGCTAAGAAAGAGCAAAGGTTACAGTAAATGCCTCCAGCAGCTGTTTTGCAGTAAAACAGAGATGTTTTATTTTAAATAGCAATTTGCATCCAAGTTCTTGGGTAATTTGTACTGCTTGGGAGTTGCTTTAGTCTTAATAGCAGCTTCTAAAATCCAAGTAGAAGTCTTCCCTTCCAATTTCTTTTCAAAAAGCATATGATGCCACCCCAATAAACTCATAGAAGTTCTTTTCCTGCTGTTTAACAATTATTTTATTCTTTTTACACAATACATGAGACTTTAGTTTATTGCTTCAAAAATTCTAGTTCTTCCTCTACCACAAACTTCAAAGAAGTAATTTTTTAATGACAGATACACCTCCCTTAAGGTGTGTAAGTAAACATTGTCAGCAAAACATGCCCAGGGGGTTGTGACAAAATGAAATCACATGCAATAATTCTGCTTCTCAAGTCAAGCTTAAATAGCACACAAATGTGTTACGAAAATAGAAGATGAAATGTGACAGGATTCATTCTGGAAACATCACCTAATAAAAGAAATATTCAAGGTGACATAGCAAAATCAGAAAAGAGAGATGTGAAATTCTTGGTGCAAAGAACCCTGGATGAAGAGGAAGCTTTGTAAGCACTGCTAGGCCTTTCTCTGTACAATTTTCAGGCTTGTTTAGTGAAGCTCTAAAGGGCCAGATTTCAAAGTCATCAGACAAACCTTGAAAACTGCATAGAAAAATGCACAAAAAAGTTCTTTGTTATATGACTTATGTAAATAATTATTATAATTTTTTTTCCATTTCACTGCTTGTTCTGTTCTTGGTTATTAACAAATGTATGAAATGTGCATAACTTTCCACATTATCAAACTTTCTAATAAGCTGTGAACCGTTTTGTCACTGTAAGAATAGATTCTTTTTAGCACAGCTTTATTTCTGTTTACATCTCCACTGTGTTATTCTCATAATAGCTTTTTGGGGTATGTTTTATAAAAGATGTGTGCTTTTTTCAAGGCTTCTGTTTTTTTATGTCTTATCATCTCTTTGTAAGGTGTAGATTAAGTGCTGCACACACATTTCAACTCCAGTCAGATCCTAGTGCCCCTTTAGGGATGAAGTAATTTGTTTAGTTACTTTGCTTTCATAGTTGGATGTGAAACTTAGATTTGGGGCAGGAGGAAGAAAAGTAATAATTTTTTATAACACATGTCATTCCAAATATTTTGTTGTTTTTTTCTGAAGTCTCCAACTTGACTGAATTTTGCTGTAAAAAAGAACTAGATATCAATCTGTGTCCTAGTAATTATTTTTTTTTTTTTGGATCACACCAGAAGTTAGGATTTATGTGAAAATAGTGAGGTTTGTACTTCATGGACCAACAGACTTGAGTAATAAGAAGATTAAATGGAATATTACAGAGTATGTTTTGTCACTGGAAAAGTATTATATGGTTTATCAAGAAATATAATTGTTTAACATAGTTCAACTTTTAGGTTTACTTTTTCTGTCGTTCATTTCAATTAGTTAAAAAACAAATAGATGTCAAAGTATTCTTTTTCTCCTGTCTCCAGTGCTGTCTTTTTTCTGATTATTTTTGGAATTCACTGATATAATCTTATCACATTAAATGAAATTGAAATTATATAGTTTATTTTAAGAGTATATTTATTACAGGGTTGGGTTTTTAACCTTGACTTTAATGTATACTATTCAAGGTCAAAGTGCAACTTCCTGCTTCCTTGAGTCTATTGACAGATTAAAGTACTCACATAGAGTGAAATGATCTAAAAGCTTTTAGTGACCTTAGCTTTGAAAACTCATTTGAATAACTTTCATGATAAGGATTTATGTATTGAATTTTAAGGGACTGATGTAATCTTTAACTGTTTTCTCCCCTGCCATGCACAGATATACAGATTAAATGAAAGAATGTTTGTAGCTAGAAACTTAACTGTTCTAACTGAGGGAATCAGCAAGACTTTATTACCAGAAAGGTCTTTTGTTGTTTTTACCTCTTGATGATTAAGACTTATAGATTCATTTGCTCATCTTCATCGATCGTTTGGCCTCTTAAAACCACCAGCAAATGCAATGATTCCAAAGTTACTCTGCTGGTAATTTTGTTTCATCCTATCTTATTTTACAGTCTACTTGTTTGTCAGGGGTTTTCGTTGTCTTTTTTAAAGTACCCTTTCATAAACTGGAAAAAGAGTGCAGAAGATAATAGAGGAGAAATTCTGAGATGCAGCCTGTGCAGTATATGGTCTTCTTTTACATAAATGAAGCAAGACAGTCTAAGAAATTATTTTCTGCATATTCATTCTGTTCAGCTGTAAAATTGAAAAAACAAATTGAAAGGCAGAACTTCACCTTATTTTAAGCATACCTCCTTTGTCATGTGCAATACCTAGCAAAATGATAACCAAAATGTCTGAAGTTTTGTATAGTAAATTATAGTCAAAAAGCAAAAGCTACCGTCTATTTTATTCATTGATGGTTAATTATATTCTCAGAATAGTGTCAGTGTCTGACAATTAGTAGTGATACAGAGACATGAGATTATCTAAAGCCCTCATTTTAATTAAAAGTTTGGAATAGTGTTGGCACAGACTCTTGTGACATTGCCTTCTGCATCTACCAGCTGCAATATGTGCTATCAAATATTTTTCTGCAGTGCCTGATCTAGCTCTGAGTTCTAGTAATTCTCCCATCTGTTACAAAATGACCTTGAAATTATTTTTAGGACTTGGTGTTTTCCAGTCCTGAAAGTAGGATGAAGAGGAGTTCGTTGGAGTTCCAGCCAATTTCAGTTGTGCTTGCAGCTGGTCCTGAATTAGTCTGACAGATCTGAAAGTTGCAATTGTAGTTTGCAGAACCTCTTGCTTGTGGAGCTTTAGATACATTTGGACATTGCTGTGTCTTTTAGTCCTCTCCTAGAATATGTAAGGTGAGGTTTCTGCTTATAGTTGCTGCTGTTCACAAGTGCTCCCTACACGTGGTGTTCCTGTATTCTTCTTAGCTTTTCTAATTGCTTTTTTTTCTTGAAATTATCTGGATATTCACAGGGAAAAAAAATAAGAGTAATCATTTGGCTGAAAAGCATCTTATTTTTCTGGCCAGTAGTAGTACCAGGGTTTTTTCCCTGTTTTTGAATTAGCCATCATGAATAGACTATGATCTTAATAGAACTCCATATGTATGTTGGTGGAAAACAGGTTGATTATAATAAACCTCTTTTTGTTTTTTTTTGTTTTGCCTCTGTATGTGGCTATGCTATTTTAGTGCCAGAAACCTTAATATTTGTGGGGTTTACCTAGTTTCAGACAGTGTAACTTACTCATAGCCTAAATGGACATGCAGTATAAAAAAAGGTCAAAGGGGATAACAAAAAACAGTTTTGTATTTGACTTATAAACAAGATTCCTATCCTCCATCATCCTCTCTGGTAGCACATCTGCTGGTGAAGTCAACCACAGTTACTCTACTTCATTCCTGCCAAATATTCCATTGAGGAAAAAAGAATATTTCAATATTATTTGATGACTAAATGTTTGAACATTAACTTTGTCAAAAACTTCATCTTTAAAGCTGAGTCATACTAACTGTCCCAAACAGACCTGATGTTTTCCAGTCTCCATATTCTAGTCCCCTATCAGAAAAGGCCTTATGAGGCTTCATATGTGTGTTTTTAGATGTCTTTATGGCTTCCTAAAATAGCAGATTTTACGTAACACCTTAGAGGACTTGAGGTAATAATTAAGCAATCGGTACAGAAAGTAGAGAGATGATTCACTGAGATGTCTCAAGCCCTGAATAACCTGGTTTGACTTCAGAGCTCAAGGAATCTGGGCCTCCTGAGGCCCTTTCCAACATGGGTGAGCCTGAAGGGCAGGAAAGCGCTGAGAAGGATGTTCAAGATGAACTGACAGCTTGAAACAGAAGAGAGCTTGTGAGGGTGGTTTGATTGAATGATAGTCAAGACATGGGTTGGTTGAGATTACGTTCTCTTTAGTACTCTGTTCTTTGGGCTTTCACTTCTGTCCACGTTCATCAAGTGAGCCTTGTGAGATGGTGAAGGAGACGTGAATGAGAAAAACCTTGTGATCAGAAGCAGCAGGTTAGAAGAGCAGAAATCAATAGAACTGAAGCAGGTAATTGAAAGTATGTAATTCAGCAACAAAATAAACTTCTGAGAGAGACCCTCTTCCCAGGGTATGGGAAAAGTCAAAAATTGCACATCTCTCATAATGTCTCTTGCTGATGAATACTGAGATTTCCTATAATGGTTTTAATCAGGACACCTCTATATACTTTTACTAATCTATTTATAGATAGACATATATCTCCCTCAGTCCATTGCACAAATGTTCTGAGTTCTGTCTGTTCAAATAAATGATAAAGCCCAGAGCACATTCACTGTTGTATTTCTTGAAATACCAGTGGGCTGGGAAGGAGAAATACTACCTATATATTTGTAACAGGAATTACCAAATACTTGTGTAGTATTTTTCCTTTCTAAAAAAATTTACACCAGTGTAATGAATAATTAATCATCTTATTTGTGAACATTAATCAATAATTAATGTTTATTCATTGTTCATGCCTTAATTGTTGCTTTTTGTAGTAAACAGCCTTGGAGATGGTTGCACTGATCAACGAAATAAGTTGAGATTAGGAGATAGTGCCATATGTAGCTATTCTATGATTTAGCAAGGAGACCACCAAGACAAAAAAAGACACTAAAATGCATATTGAATTTGCCTAGGTAAGGAAGAAACAGGTGACTAAAGTAATAAGCTGGCATATACATACCTTCATGGCAAATGGAAAACATATCTGTCGTTAGTCTAAATACAGTCATCTGCACAAGTTCTGAAATTGTGCTTAAGCCAGTTTTAAAATTCTGATTGGCAGTGAAGTGGTTGGAGTGGGATGCTTCCACACTGCTCCCAGATTCTCTCTCAGCTGATGTAAATTGACTTTAAAGGAGCTGGGCTAATTTACTCCTCCAAAGATCTGACATATTATTGACCAGAATATAATTGAGAATTGCTGTGTCCTGTATTAATGTTAATTTTTATTCCCTTAACTGAAGTAAAATTTTGCAAATTCTCTGTTAGAAAACTTATTTCTGTTTGTTCCTTCTCCCTTCTCACTTCATTATCCAAACCCAGAGCGCTGAATTTCTCAATACACAATTTCAAAATCTCTCCTTTATCTATATGTTTTGAGGTAGTTGACTTCATTAAGTATTTCCTCTCCTGCACAGATTTATAGAAGCTATTTATCACTGAAACCTTAAGGGGAAATCATTATGTTCACTGCCTTTCAAGAAGCACTGGACGTAGCTCTGTCTGGTTCAATGAAGATCAGCTGTTCTTTTCCTTTTTCTCCTTTTCCTAAAGCTTTTTGCTTCATTGCTTTATTCTGTTTTGAAAACAATGAAAGCCTTTCATGCCATCAGGCTCTAGTTAGCAGATAACATAGCTGGAATTGCAGAATATTAGGCATTCCACAGGGATGAAGGGTAGCCTGAAAGAGGACGTTGTCAGAATGAAGCCAATAATCTTCAATCTTGTGTTACCTTTTATAATTGCATTTTTATTGACTTATTCAGAGAACACATTCATAGACTTGACAATTGATGGAGTACCATATATCAAGGTAATTGGGAGATAGTACATATCGGTCTTGTTTGCAGATTGTGACTCTACTCTGCTTGGAAGGAATGTCATGTAAAATATATTGCCACAAGTTCTTCTGTGTGATCTATGAGGAGTTTTTTGATTATATGTGTTTAGGTTTTTTTCATGGTATCCAGGAAAAATGGCAAGAAAATGCAATTATTTAAATGGTTAATTTTGATTCTGTCCGGTCTTGAAAGTGAGTTTTATTGCTCGGACACTGACATTCCATAGGTGCCAAGAGTGAGAAGAATATGCTGCTGTGTCATGTTGCTGGTATTTACCTGTATGAAATGACATCACAGACCTTGGGGCAGCTTTAATTCACAGCAGAAGGGTGTTGTGAAACTTTGTCATTTGTCATCGTACGGTCTATTGACCTACACGTCCTGAGGTTTTTGAAGCTGGTCACTGTGAGTCAATGAGGCCCTCTACTGGTAGCCACCTAAAATAGACCAAGGTAAAATACATGCATTAAAAAAAAAAAAAAAATAGAAAAGAGGTTGCAATCAAGCTGTCTTTTAAATTTTTAGGTTATCTTGTGTAATTCAAATGCTGGGGACTAAGCAGTCGTTCTTTAAAAATGTGATGACCCACAACAATGCACAAATGACAGATTTTGAGCAGTTAATTTTTTTTTAACCAAACTGTTATTTCGAAGTTGTCTCCTGTAAAGGTTTATGCTTTTTTCAGCTATTCTTGTTCTTGTCATATTTTCACCAGGTGTACATTCCAAGCAGAGTGGCTCTTGTGCTTCAGAATATGGATATCCCAAAATGAAGTTCTCTGTAACTACCACTGAAGAAGCAAGTCATAGAAGAAGTGCTGAAACACTGTGCTAGTACTAAGTATAACAAAACTTGCTCTAAGGAGGCTTTCTGAAACTGAGTATAGTAATATTAGATGTTTAAAATGTAAGATTAATATTCACATATAATTGCAGAGCTCTTGACTTGCTAGATCCTCTTTTGAGGAAACTCTACAAAGAGGCAGAAAGGAAAATGTTGGGTTTGTAGTTCTAGTAGTACAAAATTACACTTAAGGTGTTGCAGAGCAGCAGGTATTCTCAATTAAACTGTTGTTTACAGAATTTTATCAGGAATAATAAGAGTGATCCTGCTCCAAAGTTTGTAATTTCTTGTGATCCTCATTTTGATAGTGAATTCAAATGTTCATTATATATGAATTCTTCTTACTAAAAGTAAGTAGTTTGCTTAAATAAAACAGAAGTTTTTGGCTAAAAGGCAGCCTTAATGGTTTGTGGGACCTAATTTGAGGCTCCTCTTCTTCAATGAAGTCCAGCATGGAATTAAAAATGTTTATCCAAATGGATGAGAAGGTCCTCTGAGAGTATCGTACTTTGCCATTTTTTATGTAATTAAAAATGCACAAATAATGCTGAACAGCAAAGTGAGCCGGCCGATCGACTGGCGACCTGGCTGATGCTCTTGTGTGTGTTGCTTATTTGCTCCCACCCAAATCACTTAGTTTGTCCATCTCACTTGCTACAGCTGGACAAAAATTACACAGCTATTTTATTTAAATCACTTAAATGTTCAGTGAGAAGTGTGTTTTGTTCTTACTGCAATGATACCACACTGGAAGATGTATTTAAAGTGTAGTTCTTCCCACTGGATTTATTTCACTGACATCAGGACCTTGCAACACTGATTTCACTACTTCCAGAAGCTGCCTTTCAGCTTGGAACATGATGATGTTCTTGCACTTTTATGACTTTTGAAACATTGCTTCTCATGAAGAAGCAGTCTCAAAATACAGTGATCGAATTAAGGTGTTTTTTTGATTAAAATTAAGATAGTTAATTATTGGAGTGCTGCTAAGATAATTCAAGTGAGTTCCTTCATGAGCTACAACTTTTTTTGTAAAGAGTAAGATTTTGTATATTTGAAAATGTTACAGAGTATTCTGGAAAATTAATACCAAATTAACGAGACATGCTTTATTTTGTTCCATTAATTTAAAAATTTGAATTGGTTCTGAAATGAATGTCTTTTGTACAAATCTGAATTTTCTAACTTTTAAAACAACCAAAGAGGAAGATGTCCGTGACCATTTCCAAGTCATAATTTTACCCAGTTTCCTTTGTGAACCATTGTGTAAATTACTGAATAGTTGTGCCAACACTGAAAATCTATCCACAGTTCTTGGAATGCTTACTTGTGGCTTACTTCTTAAGCAAAATAAGGGATGGAATAATGCAGCATGATGGAAAACAGTCTTTTTGCAGAGTTAACACTGAAAGGACTTTGTGAACATCCCCAGTCTCATATGTTCTGTGTGACAGAGAATCTTATATTGCAGTTGAGTACTATAGGATCATGCTTCATTTTCCTCTACACCAGTTTGATCATTGTTTGGTTGTGGGCTAATAAAAGCATTCCTGTTACGCTATGACTTTAAATAAAATATACAGAAATGTTTTAGCAACTGGAACTGATTATCTTTGGTTTTTTTTCCCCAGATTGTTTTCCTTGTAGTGAAATAACGAGCAACTTCTAATACATGTTATATTTACATTGTATTGATCTAATATGTTTCATAGGGTGGTTTGTTTTTTTACTGGCACCAGTTCCAGGTTTCAAAATGTAATGCAAGGCAAGCGTCTGTGTCAAACCTTTTTTCAAGACAAGGAATAAATGTATGATGTGAAGTATAAACTGTAAAATTACATGCAAAATAAACTCTGAGGAGGAGAAAATAAATTCATATACGGTTTCATTGCTTGTATTGTAAAACAATTGTACAGTAGTCTTAACACTGGAAGACAGATTAGATTTTACTCTGTCTTGAAATCAGGAACTTATCCTGGTCATAAATACTCTGAAACTGGTAGAATATTTGTCCTGTGCTCATTTTCTCTGATATAGTGATAGATTAATAAAAGCAAACTACAAAATGTGTAAGCTGAACATGTAAATACAAGAAATATAATAATTAGGGCTTTTTTGGAATCCACCTCTACATTTCAATGGTGAGTGTACTCCTACCTGTCTTGCAGGACTGGAAAATTTTTCCTTGTAATACCCATGGAAAGCCAATTTCTTGCTTCTGCTCTTTGAATTTTGATAGATTACGAAGAAAAATTCAGCTTTCACCTTGTATCTGGTGCCGCTCAGATTGCAACCAAGGTCCTTCCTTGCCATCATGCACTGAGGTTTGTAGCTGCCTGTCACCATGACTGGTTGAAGCCTCAGATTCCTTCTGAGAAGCACATGAGCTCCAGAGCTTTATCTGCTTGGGTACACCTCAAATCAGTCCTCTTTGGCTGTGTCACAGGAGTAAATTAAGTGGCCCATGGTGATATATCCCAGGGTACCAAACTCTCCACGGATATTTCGATGTAATGAAAGAATCCTCATTAAAGTTAGCCTCTCTTAGTTGAAAGGGCTGGTAAGGATTTATATTTCAACATTTAGAGATATATACTTCCCTGTCACCTGTAAGAGTACTGGTAATACTTGGTAGCTCTGTCCCCAGAAGTTGTTGCTCCACAGTCTCTCTCACAGTCAATGAGAGCTCAAGCTCGTCTCCACCTGCCAGTTTATCTGAAGATTCAGGCTGACCTTCCTTCCATCTTGCATTGTGTGTGCTGAATGGTTCTTTGTACTTAATAATTCAAGTTATTCTCTGAACCAGGTGGTTATTGAGATAACAGAAAGGCACCCACTAGACTAGTGTATTCTGTGAGCAATAAGTTTTGATTTCCCTGCTGTTTTCTCCTCCTCCCACAATTCAAGCCTTACTATCCTGAGGTTTATTTTGAAGATGAAGAATGAAGTGGTTATTTAAGCTTGGTGAGTACTTCAGGAAAACCAATTTTAGTGGAAAAAAACCTGTTTGAGCTTTCTGGTTTTTTTGTTTGTTTTTTTTTTTTCCCTAGGAAATTTTTCCTGCTTTTTATATTAAATTTAGTGAGAAGTTTGTTAACTATGTGCTCTGTGGTGTATCTGATACTCTGCCAAAAGGAGACTAGCTGTAAAACAACAAACTGGGTAAGCAGACAATGGAAGGTGATATTTTTCTGTGTTAATCTGTCAGTCACAGTTCTGCTTTCAAATGATGTTTTAAGCAGCTTGAAATAGTTTTAGTTTTCCCTTTTTTTTTTTTTCATGACTCCAGGTTCTTAATGGCTCAATAATGGTTAAAGGAAGAACTTCCTGTTCCTTTAATTCTCTGTTCTCAGAGCTTAAAAGGAACTTGTTAGTAGTGAAGGGAGAGGGTTAACTGAATGAACAGCAGGAATTGTTTCCTTTAACTTAAATAGATGTGGATATTCTGTTCAGGATATGTTAAGGTGTATGATTTGTCTGTCTTCTGTTTCATAAATTACCCCCTTTCTGAGGAATTTAAGTATTCAGCATTTAAGAGTTTTATCTTTGACTGATGTTTCCAAACTGGGCATGTTGTCATCATTGAAGTACTGCTACAGAGATGAACCAGTATTTTACATATTTTCATACATCATACCCTATCTAAGATCTGAATTTCATAAAAATCAGCCTATAAGTGGCATCTTTGTAACAATTAATTAGAAGTTTTTTACCAAGGATATGTGTGTGTTCAAACCTCATAGTATATGGTGCAAGTCTTCTGAAGGGGTCGAGGGTGAGGGTTTTTTGCTCTGATGGAGCGCTGGCTTTTTTGCCAAACTTATTTTTTAATTCTGTTTAAGTTTCCAGATTATGTAGAGTTGGCTTTAAATTCTTTAGAAGAAAAGCAACATCTTTCTGAAAGCCTTGTGAGCATTGGGAAAAAGAAAAAAAAAAGAGAAAATGCAAAAGTTTTGGTCATTTTGCCCTTATATGGAGAGAAGTATTTTCTTCTTCATGCAATGTTTCCTTTATGTAGGCTTTTCCATTTTTGATTTATCTGAAAATAAGCTTTAGTAATAGTGATGGTCTGACATATGACTGATCTTATTAAAAACAATTACATAAATTGTTGGGTAAAAATAACTCCAGTTGATTACGTTAAAAATATCCGCTTATAGAAAGGTAAAAACAAAAGCTAATGGTGACTCACTGGATGAGACAAATTGTATTTTTCATGCCTGTGAGTACAATATATACCCTGTAAATATAAATAGGTCTTGGATATTCATGATAAAGTAAAACCTAAAAAAAATAAGGAGAAAATGTAAGAACATGTATGTATTGAAGTAAGTCTCCGCTGATGTTTTTGCACATTTACATAGCCATTCTGAACACTGAAAAAAGACTTAAGTGTTTAATTGAACTAGGCCTGAAAACTGTCTTATAAAGGTAAGACAAACACAGTGCTTTCTCAATATTAGGAGATTGATGCAGCACTAATCACCCATGCCATTTGACTCCGAGATAATCTTCAGCATTGTTAAAAGCTAAGAGGGAACTCTCTCTAAACTTGCTTGTTTCTTCTGACTGTGCCTTGCAGATTATAATTTTAATGTATAGAACAAGGACAGTCTGTGACAGAATGATGTAAATTTAATGCATTGAATATTCAATCTCTGCTAATGATATGAGGTTTATGACAAAAAACCCTCTTCCCTTCTTAGGAAGAAAGTCTGTCTGCAATGTCTTCAAACACTGAACTGCAAACACTAAGATGCAAATGCTGTGATGTTGTAGCATTTTCCCTGTGGTCATTTTTTTGTTGTGCTACTTTCCAGTAGCAGTCTTAGTCTTTTATAAAAAAGAAACCAACTCTGCTCTGTTTTCTGTTCTCTACTGGAGAGAGAGTGTTTAACCCCCGCCAGCAGCCAAGCCCCACACAGACACTCACTCCCCCACCAGCAGGATTGAGGGAAGAGAATCAGCTTAGGGTAAAAGTGAGAAAACTTGTGGTTGAGATAGAGACAGTTTAATAGGGGAAGCAAAAGCCATGCATACAAGCAAAGCAAGGAATTCGTTCACTGCATCCCACAGGGAGGTAGGTGCTGAGCCACCTCCAGGAAAGCAGGGCCCCATCACGTGTGTAGCAGTGACTTGGGAAGACAAGCGAGATGATTCCAAATGTCTCCCCTTCCTCCTTCTTCCTTCCCCACTTTATTTACTGAGTGTGATGTCATACAGTCTGGAATATCCCTTTGCTCAGCTGGGGTCACCTGTCCCAGCTGTGTCTCCTCCCAGTTCCCCATGCACTCCCAGCCTCCTCACCAGCATGGCAGTTAGAAAAGCAGGAAAGCCCTTGGCTCTGTGTAAGCCCTGCTCTGCAATAACAAAAACATCTCTATATTATCAACCCTGTGTTCAGCACAAATCTAGAACACAACCCCTTACCAGCCACTTTGAAGAAAATGGTCTCTAGCCCAGCCAAGCCCAGCACAGAGCGACTGGGGGCAAGCAGCTGTCCTGGAGTACTGGGTCTGGTGGTGTAGGTTTGTGCCTAAAATAGTGTGTTGATAAAATACCAGCATTTTGGCTGGTGCTGAATGGTACTTGCACAGTGTGAAGGCTTTCTATCCCCTACTCTGACCTCACTCTCCAGGAAGTGGCTGGACATCTTCCTGATGATGGGAAGTCATGAACGAATTCGTACTTCTGCTTTGCTTGCACGTGCACCTTTTGCTCTCCCTGTTAAAGTATTATCTTCATCCACAAATCTTCTTCCCTCACTTCTGTTTCTTCCCCGACCTGGAGGGAGGGAGGAGTGGGAGAGCAACTTGTGAGGGTGTTTTATCTGTTTACTGGGATCAACCCACCACCTCCAGCAAAAAACGAGTGAGCTCTTCACCTCAGAAGGAACTTGGCTGTCAAGATGAAAGTTGGTGAAGTCACCCGAAAGTCCTTTGAAGGGAAAAGATAGGGGATAAATCCCAACCTTCCTTAGTTGCCTTTCACAAAACATTGTGTGTGTGTCTTGTGTTATAGAGTAAGATAAATGGAGTAGGTTAATTTTCCTGCTGTTAAAGTATCACCTGTGTGAAGGAACAGACAAAGTCTATGTATTCAGTATATTACATGCTAAAATTTCTCAGACCTGTTCATTTGCAGTAGAAGCACATGATTATCCCTGTAGAAGAGTGTAAAAATACTTCTCTACTTCAGAATATAAGTGCTTTCTAATGTAAAATCCTTTACAAAAGTTCATTCACTATTAAAAGAGGAGGGGAGGAGAAGCTTCTATCAAAAGGCTACCCTCTGGTACAGTAAAGATACAGAAAATTAACTTTAATAAAAACCTGAACTTTAGAATATATGGCATTTTTACTCTTGTTTTTGCACAAAGCTCCTTTCAGGTATTGACTGCTATTCTGTTTGTTGTTTTTTTTCCTTTGTTCATAACAGTGGTATCAGACCAAATGCAGCACTTTGAGTCTTTCTGGGTTCTGAAACCTGTGTAACAAAGTTATGTACAAATTCAAGTATGAACAAATTCATACTCATGAATGTTTGAGGCAATCACAGTTTTCAGTCATAAGCTGGGGTTAGCTTTGGTTTGGGGGTTTCTAGGGTAAGAGGGGAAGCTGAAGATGTATATTGCTTTTTTTTTAAATACCACTTAAATTCCTGCCTTTGCAATTCCACTAATCATTTTAAGTCTTTGACTATGGCAAGTGTTTTGTCAGAAAACAGCTAGCCCTGTCCAGCACCAACAAAATCATGTCTTTAGACTAGCATGAGAAAGCCAATTATGTAAACACATCGTGAAAATGAAATGGGTTTTTCTGTTCAGGTTTGTTTATCTAAAGTACCTAGTGTTGATCACTTCATGAAATGAAGCAGTAGACTGTATGGCATAGAGAAGAGCTTTTTGTGCAAAACCTGCTTTCTGAAGGCAAAAAATATTCCAATATTTAAAATGTTATATTTTTTCCATGAAAAATGTTGGATTATTACAAGTGAGCATTTTCCTGGAGTTATATTTATCAAAAAGTCTCCCAGAACAGTTCTATGAAAGTAAGAATACAAAGCAACATCAGTGCTTACACAGTATGCAAGGCATGGACACTCACAGCTCCAACACTGTTCGTGTAAGTGGCTGCATGGAGGGGCTTTCGTTAAATTCATTGTGTGAGTGAATTCCTGTACCAGCCTTCTGAAGATAAGTGACTTAGTTTTTAATGAGTGTGTAAAGTGATGGGGCTGTTGGGTTGGCTTTCCACAGGCCTCCTTGGGCTTCTAAAATTCAAATCAGCCAGGTAACTTCGTCCTGGTGCCTGTTGGGTAGGCTTGGCAGGCAGTGGTTTGGCCAGGCTGCTGCCTCAGCATCTTCTTTCTGTCCTGGTGGTGGTCCTGGCACAGATGCTGGTGATGTCACGTGATGAGCTGGTCTGGAGAAGTGATTTTGGGGAAATGTAGCTCTCTTTAGTGGCATAAGCTGCCAAGATGTGTAGCTTTAGAAGGAAAATAGACTCTTTACAACTGAGACATCTCAGTCTTCCTGCAACTTATCAATGGGGACGACTACATTGGTGCATCCAATATGTGCGTTTGTTCTAGTTGTGCTGTGTAAAAGCTGGCTATTAAACAGAAATAACTCTTCCTTCTGTTTTTCAATAACCTTATGGATATACAACCCCCTGTTCCTAAAATTATCAGACAAGTGCAATACAATACCCCATATTCATGGATTAACACAGTGGACACATGTCCTTCATGGCAATGAACTGCTATTTCAAAAATCCCCAAGGAATCATTGAGTAGGTTGATTAAGTATTTAAAAGAAGTTGAACGTGGTTTGCCTCACTGAGTAGAGCTGGTACAAAACATGAAGGGACCAAATATCCTGGAGTTATGCATCTGCTATAGAAGTTCTAATCAGGAATTTCTTGCCTTGCACTGCTGCTTATTATAGTGGTTGATTGTAATAGTCCCATTTAAACTTGAGTGGTGATACACACCTTGTTATGTAAAACACTGTGCAAGGTTGTTTAAACATGAAAGGTAATTGCTGATTTTTCATTGGCAGCAACTCACAGGTAGGCATTCCTGTGACTAATTAAATACACTGACCTTTAGTGTTGACATCTTTGATGGTTTTCAACCCATGGTATGCTTTGCCAGGCAAAGCTTTCAACTTGTCTTGTCTGCTTTTAATTTTTTTTTTTCTGAACAGAGCTTGTGAATCTTCCTGTTTATTTTGGATGATGTTAGCAGGTGTCTGGTGTGCTTGTGCTCTCTACAGAGTCCTGCCTCCTCACAGGACTATGCCATGGTGAGCCCTACATGCCTCTAGCTATTTACAGTCTACTGCATCAAGCCATATGGATCTTCTGAGCAGCCTTTGTGTCCTTATCCCTTCCTATTTCTCTGTCTCCCTCCCAGCAGGGTGAATATGTTGATGTGCAGGTACTTGCAAGGTTTGGGCTCATTGGCAGATTTATTAAGGCCAAATCTCTCAGGTGCTTGGAGACAAAGGGGACTGCAGCACAAATAAATGTGTTGGCCGATGTTCTACTTTATCCTTTGGTCATGAGAGGCCCAGCTTCTAACTCCTAACTTCCCCAGATTTTACAGGTTGTGTCACTCTGGTTTGGGGGCCCCTTTTCAGGGCTGTCCCTGACCTTTCAGGATCAGTTAATAGTGTTTCAGCTGTTGCTTTCACAGCAATTACTATAACAGCACAGATGTAAGCTGCAATCAGAGATGTGCAAATGAACCATCTTCAGCTTCTTAAATTTAATCCTTCGTGTCATCTACTGAGCACTGTTTGCGTGTTATGGTTTGGGAATTCTCCCCATGAGGAAAAACTGTAAGTCTGAGCAAGTCCATTTCCTTTGTGCCCCACACATGTTAGCTCTGAAAAGCCAATATGTGGCAGGTGACTTGCCCAGAATTTGAGAGAATTGCTCCAAAACTCACCAGGTATAGCCTTTTGCACTGGGGGAAGCAAAGCAAAGTAGGAAGATGTGAGGGGCTTGTGATGACACATCACCTGCTGAGGTTGCTCTGATGCCCAGAGTATGAGTCAGACTTGATGTGAATCCTGCTGCAACGTGCTGGATTGGTACAATCAAATCCACCCTCTTCCCATCTCTTGCAGGGGGCTTGGTTATATCCATACCAGTGTGTAGGGATTAGAGGCACAGTGTCAAGAACTCAGATGACAGAATGACCAAGGCAGACAAGGATATAAAACCTCAAGCACACAACACATACACCCAGAGTTTACTGTTTGTTAACTCTCTTCCAGCCCTTGCTAGAATTGATCCTGTGCTTGTCTCATCTTTCACAGTGACTGCTGCTGTGAAAAGACACAAGCAGCCAGCAGCAGGTATCTATGTGATAATCCAGCTTCTGGGGAAAGCAGGTTTTTCTGGGGATGAAGGGCCCATGATAATGGAATCTTTGTAAAACAGGGAGGGACTAAATATCTAGATATCTCTGATATGTTTCTGTTTTAAATCTCCTGTTGATATATCTCACAGAAACATGAGTAATTGGGCCTTATTTTTTAAATACACATCCTACTGTATTTTATACCCACTTCTGTTTCTTTTTGCATCTCTGAGTTGCATCATTAGCAACAGTAACCTACTGTTGCACAATATTTCTGCAAATTACACTGCTTAATTAACCAAGTGATGTGTAATAATACTACATGACATTCTTCTAGAAGTGTTACCTAAAAGGCCTGAACCTCTTAAAGTGATAACAGAAAAGTGGCAGTAGAGTTCAGAATGATAAATGTACTGCAAATTGTTTGGTAGCTCTGCAAGTCTGTGTCTACAGCAATGGTCCAGATCAGAAAGGTGAATGTTCACTTTTGAAGTGAGTCCCCTGATGGCCTCCACTTACCATGTGCTAACTCAGTTCCCAGAGGGGTCTGGGGACAAAAAAATGAAGATTTTTCAGAGGTGGAGATAAACAACAGCCTCTTCTCCAAAGGCACTCTGAACATCCCCTGGTGTGTTTTGCTTTGACCCCCAATATTTCCATACCTGGCCTCTGTAAGGACTTCCCATGTGCATCTAATAACTCTTCCTGTCAGGAATCTTCAACACAGGAGATAAGACCACCTCTAATCCACAATGTACTGCCCCAAACACATGGAATAGAAGTGTGAGCAGCTCAGCAGCCACTTTGACCCAGTCCTAAAATATTTGCTAATATAGAAGGAACATAATAGCCTAATTTCTAAATTTGCAGGACTTCACTATTGTCAATCCATATTCCTTTGCTTAAGCCCTGTTCTTTATGTAACGCTGAAAACCAAATTAAGGGTACAGAAATGTTTCTGGAAATGTTTACACAGAACTGATGTTGTGAATCTACAATTATTTTTACAGTTATCTTAATGTAGCTGTTATGGAGTAATAACAGCTTTTAGTCATTGTTTTTCTGCCTGCTAAGGCAAATAATGTCCTTGTCTAATGCAACAGAAACTGCAGGCAGTAGCAAAATCTTTAATATCTAATTTCCTAGACCTTACTTTGCACTTTTTCATCTGAAATGCAGATTTATAAATTGAAGTAGTATACGTAATATTTCAGTGAACAAAATCATTACCAACAGGATATTTGGATGGCAGTTGTAATTTGGTTTGGGAGGTTTTTTTAGCTGAGACTAATTTGTCTTCGTGTGCCAGAAGATTTTTAAAACTTAACAAGTTTTATGTTGCAGTTTTTATGTGAGGTGGTTTTTAATTTATTTAAGAGCACACAGTGAAACAGTTAATTCAGTTAAAACAGTTAAGTCCCCTGTTTCATTTCCAGTCTGCTGCACCTGAGGGTTTCCATTCCCATTGGTATTGACCATAAATTCAAAATCAGGAATTGGTTCTCAGGTTTGTTGGGTTTTGTGCTTCCTTGTGCCACAAACTACCTGAAGGGAACCTACAAGAAAGATGGAGAGGGACTTTTTACAAGAGCAGGTAGTGACAGGACAAGGGGGGATGGCTTTAAACTGGAAGAGAGGAGGTTTGCATTAGATATTAGAAAAAATGTTCTTTACTGTGAGGGTGGTGAGGCACTGAAACAAGTTGCCCAGAGAAGCTGTGGCTGCCTCATCCCTGGAAGTGTTCAAGGCCAGGTTGGATGGGGCTTGGAGCAACCTGGGCTAGTGGAAGGTGTCCCTGACCATGGCAGGGGGTTAGAACTGGGTGATCTTTAAGGTCCCTTCAAACCCAAACCCCTCCAGATTCTGTTCGCATAAGGGATTGTGGGGGATGATTTGCATCCTCAACAAAAGCTCGGGAGAAGTAAAAGTGATATAGGCCCAGCTGACAGATAAGGATCTGTCACATAAAGGATATATTTCAGGATATTCATTGCAGTATTTGCTCGTACGAAGATTCACTACTTTCAGACCTTACAATGCATTTCTCTTACTAAATTTTTCTTTATTTAATTGCAGTAAGGAAAAAAGCTCGTCTGTGATATGAATGGAATGAATACCACCCTTGATACCCTTCACATATTTATTTTGCTTATTTTCTGCTGCATTTTGTCACTGGGCTGTAATGTTGCATTCTGCAGCAAATGCAGTAATCGAGAAGGGTGTCATGTCGTGCAATAAAGGTACGTGACAGGCTCAAAAAGGCATAAATGGCTAAAGTTGTATTTTTGGAGTAGGGAAACGAGGTATTTATTATCCCAGAAGTCACAGGGGAGAACTGTCTTGGAGTCACAGGGAAAATGAACACCCTCCCTCCCACCTGCTGGCAGTTGATAGGCGAGAAGAAGAAATGTGAGTATGTTTTCTTGTGCCAGTTTTAAGTGCCTTGGAGGAAAATTACATCCTAGCACATGGAGGTTGCCGAGGCTGTGCCAGGCACTCTCATCCCACTATCCCTGCCTGTTCCAGCCGAAGGCAGCACAGACAGGTCATGGCACAGGAGTGCTGAGTATTTCCAAAGCACTCCAAGTGTCCTGCCTTCACTTTCCTGGCCTTACATAGGAACTCCAGGGAAGCTGATGTGTATATATAAGTAAATATCCTATTAAAGGATGTGTTTGCTGTATACACTGGGGTGTATAGCTACTGTGTTCCCTGGCTCTGCATATGAGACCTTGTTTGATTTCCCTTAAATTAACATTTTTTTTTCTAGGTAACTACACTCAATGTGCCTACTGAAGACATCCATGCACTGTCCTGAAACCAAATATACCTTTATTTCCAAATAGTAGTCAATATAAGCAAAAATTAATTTAATTATAAATTAAATAATTAAGATTATTCAAATGTCTCTTTTTCTTTGTTGTTGTTGTTTTGTGGTTGTAGCTCTGTGCCAGGGACTAAAATCAAGATTATGGAAGGACCTACAGGAGGAAACATTAGTCTTATTTTTCATTGGAAAACCTCACACAGGCATCAGTACTGTGGTAGTTACAGTGCTCCAATGAATCTGATGCTTATAGAGGGACCCTGGCTGAATAACAGCCATGCAATAATTCTTGTTTGTGGTTGTTGTGAGGAATCCCAGGCACAAAACTGTCCAATATGGTGTCAGGTTCTGGCCTTGCTGAGTATAGATTGCAGCATAGAAGTTGAGAAATACTAACTTCAAATAGATTTGTTGTTTATTGAGTAATCCCTGTTTATGTATTCATTTGATATCATAGAAAGCAAAAATTATTTATAAATGCAGTTTAACTTCCATTAGAGCTTAAAAAAAATCATCTTGAATAATTTTTAAGAGGGCTAAGCAAAACTATTCAAGTATTTCAGTCCTCCAGGAAAATTCATCTTTCAGTTTCCATAAGAATCCAGCAATAACTAAAATGGATTTCTCCATCTAATCTCAGTGTCTCTTTGGGCGAATAACTTAATTTATTGGGTTTTTTTCAGCACACCAATAAGGTACAAATATCAAAGGATTTTATTTAAGGTACAAATATTAACAGATTGTTTTTCTTTAGTTACTGAGGTGAAACACAATGTTCTGTAATGCTTGAAACACTTCACGTGTGCTCAATCACCATTTTTAGAGTTCTTGGTGTTAATGTCATGTGAACCCATGTACATGAATGTATGTGTGGCATATGTATGTGCACACAAATATGTATCTCTAATTCTTCTATTTGAGTGCAAATTGCATTGATACTTATTAGATTTCGTCCTTTTCAGGGTCAGGAACAGCTTATGTTTGTGTACCTGAACAAACCTAACACCAAAGTTTCAGTTTACTTAAGAAATTCCCAGAAATTTCTGCGTAACAAATAGATAATGAAAACTTTCTTAACGTGCCATCAGACTGATCATTTACAAAGTTGGTTTTTGGTTTTTTTTTCAGAAACAGGATGAAAGATCTGATCTTTTTCTTGTGGAATTCTGCTAATGAGCCTTTTTTTTTTATAGGCTCTGCACTCATTAAGGAAAATACACAGATAGGCAAATACCACATGCCTGTATATTTCTTTCACATTAAGTATATTTATTTAAATATTAAATGAAACTGTTGTCCTGACAACTTGCTAAAGCAGCCATGGCGTCTGTGTAATCCTAAATGTTCTTGATTAAGTAGTTTCAAAGCTGTTTGTTCAGTACTTTTCTCTGAATCTTTCACTGAACTGACTTCACTTAAGCAAGTGAATGCAGTCCATCAGGAAAGTTCTGGGATCACAAACTCTTTGTTGGTGGGAATTATTGTATTTCCTCCTTAAAGCTGTGTTTTTGTCTTTGTAATACAGAGAGGCAGTTACCATAACTGATACCTCAGGGTCAGAATGACATGAAGTGGAAGGTAGGATTCCAGGCTGAGCATACTAAATTTGCAGGGGTGTTTTAATATTGTAAAATAGCATTAAAATTCTGCCTGCTTAATCAGGCTGCATATGAATTATGAAACAGAATTTGGGTTCCTGATATATACATCTATACATCGTGCTTTCTCACCTGGTAATTACTCCATGAGAGGAATGGGGAGAGGGATGCACAGGATCATGCAGAAGGGAATGAACCAAATGAAGAAGTCTTTATTCTCTTTGGCCAGTCTAGACAGCAATTTAAGCATCTGCTTAACTGAGGGGTGCTGGTGAGATAAAACCCTTAAAGCTGAGTTATATGTGGTATGGTTCTCGTTTTGTGCTCTTTTTATTTCTGGTCTGGAGACCTCAGTATCATATAGAACTGAGACACATATATGCAAGAAATCACTCTGATTTACATTAAATCACGCTGGACTTCCCACATTTTGCTTCTGTGAAAAAAAAATGGAATTACTCTGTAGGGAATGTGGCAAAACTCATTTAAGGTCATTGAAAGCACTCACAGTACTGTTAGTGGTTGCCAAATCCAAACCATGCCATTTATTTTCTGGCTCCCTTTTGCTTATCATTTGTCAATTATAAATGCTTTTTTCCCCCTTAATTATTGTCAAGTGCAAACGCTTTTATGCTCTCCAAATTTATATATATTTTTAAATTAAATTTTGAAGGACCGTGGTGCTTATGATGAGAGTTAAACACATTTCATATCTTAATAAGCCTATTTTTATATTATGCTGCTTGAACTACAATCATGCTAAGGGATGGAGTGGGGGAATAAAATTAATGGGTTACACTTGAAGTAGAAAAACTTATTCATATTCGATAAAAGATCTTTTGATAATTTACTCTTGACTTCACTACTTGATTTATCTCCCCACATTAATTTGTTTTAAATTTTTTTCTCTTCTGAGGTTTTCTAGCTCCAGTAACAGCTCTGAGATGGTTGGATTGATGGACTACAAAAGTTAACATTTTTGAACTAAAAATAAAAAGAGCTTAAACACTTGAACTAACAAGCGATATAACCTTCACATAATAAAATTCAGTTTTCCAATGCCTTGATTTAAAATGCTGGAAATTGAGTATTTAGTTCACCTACTCCATCTAGAGTAGACATGAACTATTGCTGGTAGGCCTTTCCCTTCAGTTACCATTTACAGGCTCAAGGTTCTATTGCTGACAGGAAGGTTTTTGGCTATTTCAGCCTCTATTTCCTGGCACTTTTCTCAGTGCATTTCTTTTTTTTCCCCCGAGCTGTTTAGTTCTTTCTTCAAATCTTACCATTGTATCTTCCTGAATCCTCATAAAATATTAGTTCTATGCAAACTTATCAATGTTATTACATCTCAACAAAGGCGTTCTCAGTGCATGTTTTTATCTCACTTTCAGCCTGTTGTTGTGCTCTCAGAATAAACTAGGCTAGGTCAGAGTTAACAATCCTTGTAGGGCAGTTATATTATTTAGTGTAGAGTTAAGATATTACTTTTACAGCTGCAATGATTTTAAGAACCTAACATGCAGCTTGCAGCAAATACAGAGCAATTAGAGTAAAAAGAAAAAAAGAAAAGGCAAAGGAAAGGAAAAAACCCAACAGAGTAATTGGAAATATTAAAATTTCCCTGGAACTGAGCCCCTGAACTGAACCTAGGCCTGTGTTTTGAAAGGCAAGTGCTTCAGCTCAGATCATGATCCCTTCCCCATGAGCTCATACCTGGAACACACGTGGACGTTCAAAGTACTCCAGCACGATGAATGCTGATGGAAAATGGTAGAAGCTGAAGACAAACTGGCTTAACCCTGGCTACAAAAATTTTGACGAAACCCTGGACTGCACTTAGGACTGTGAAAGGAAAGAAAAAGGAAAGGAGGATTCTTTCTGAACTAGCGACAAGTCGGATATAAAACTTACCGAAGTTAAAGGTAAGTAATCTTCTATCGTATTGTTCGTAAAAATTAAAAAATAACCAAACAAAACCCAAAAAACACCTGAGGACAGGGTTAAATAAACTTGGGCAGATCATCTGGAGTTCTTGAAAGAGGAAGGATTGTGACTCCATACCCTGAAGAATTCCTGCTGCTTTCCCCAGTGCCTGTGTTGTTTGTTCTCACATTGCTTTCAGCCACCCTATTCTCCCCCTCGTGCAGCCTCGTGCATACACATTTCTCTGTTTCCACCTGTGTCTGAGCCAAGTTTCCCTGACTGTGCACCAAAACAAAGCCAGGCAATTCCCAAACAGCACTTAATAGGCATCAGAAAACCTGCCGAGGCACCAAACCTGCCCAGACTGAGCAGGTGATAGTCTGGGCCAGACGGCTGCAAGGAGCAGTTTTAGCTGAGATACACAATGTCTGCTTTCATGGATGATGGATCACATTTTATCCTGATATATATATATAAAATAAGCACTTTCCCCTTTACTAATCTCTTGTGTTTGCCTGTGTTGGCAGCAACATAGCACAGATCAATTGGGATTCAATAAGAACACTGTTTCTTTCTTCTTTACTAAGAAAGATTATTTGATGTTCAACAATCAGGATAGTACCAAATATCCACTCTCTAAAAACATAAATCTGATAGCTTTCAGTAAATTTATCTTGTGCAGGTGTTCAATATCAACGTCAAATTGTCACTCTATAGTTTCATTTTTTCCTTAATGTGTTCTAATTTTTTTTCTTTGTTATATTCAAACTAATAAGTTATTAAACTTTTGTTATTAAACTTTTGCCTGTTCTGTTTTTGCTGTTTGCTATGTTTGTGAACCTTATATGGCTGCTAAATGTTGTAAGTTAGCATTAAGAGAATTGTATATGTGCTCAAAAAATGTAAAGATGTGTTCAACCTGTAGAAGATCCTTATGCTCAGCAACTTACAAGTGCTTGGGCAACAGCACTTTTCAAGTCACATATCTGACATATCCTTCTTTAACATTTTTTTGGTTGAGTAGTATAGATGGTGAATTTAGTTTTGAACAATTAATATTTAGTAAAAAGCACTACTTAAAATTCTTTCTTCCATAATCACGCCTTAACTCTTTGGTGTTTATATACAAACATTTTTAAAGCTTTCCTATTCAAAATAAGAATGATTTTTTTTAATTATAATTTAATAATGAACTCTAAATTTGTGTAGCTTTTATTTTTATTTAAGGCTGTCTGAGAAAATATAAATTTTCCTCCTCTTTACGTGCCTGTAGCCTTTAGATGTTTCCTATTCCATTAACATATACCTACTTTCTTTTCCACACTTTCCTCTTTAGCCAATTCTTGGCCAAATAGCACATTTTCAGTGATTTTTTTTTGTCATTTCTTGTTAATTAGTTCCTGAGCAATCACTGATGATATTCCAATTTTCTGAGATATTTAGTGGTTTGGAGTTGTATGTGGCATTTAAAGCACCTGTCCTAGATTCTAGGCTTTTCTAGTGTATACTGTGATTAAAGTAATGAATATAAATGTGAAGGAGGAAAAAAAAAATCAGCCTGTTCCATATTATAGCTTTTTTAGTCTCAGCTCTTGCCTTTTAAGTCATTTTTCCATTTCCATGAGGCAAGGGAAGAGATGAGCCTTGCAGCCTACTCTGGAAGGTCAATGGCCTGAGGCTGCTCAGGGGAATGAGGGGAATGAGCCCAGCACTGTGGCTACCTGTGTGGCAAACCCTATTCACAGCTGTCCCTGTGCCTCTGACTACAGCTGGAGTTGAGAGGGGCTTTTCAGATCACAGCAAACAGCTTAAATGGGGTAACTTTTCCTGTAAACTTCCACGCAGTGATGCATGTCCTGGAAAACTTGTAGTGTTTTCACGGCAGGGGGAAAAAAGGCAAAAAAAAAAAAATCCCCCAGTGATCACCCTTTAGCATTCTTTTCATAGTTCAATTCAACTTAGTGTGTTGCATTTTTGTTCTGGAACGAGCTTAACGAGGGCGTGTAGTTGTCTGTGACGATGCAGCAGAGAGGACCGCCAGGTAAAGTTTGAATTTGTTTGGCTGTTACATTTCAGTGGGTTTTGCTAAATGATAAGGCTTTGAATAACTGTTCAGAAGAGATGTAGGCATAGGCAAATATCAGCTCCCCGGGCTCAGGTGTTCATTTTTGTCTGCTCAGCTAAAGCCCTTTGACAGCTCTCCAGGTGCTGCCTGTGTGCTGTCGGCAGGAGCTCAGGAGGGACCGGCTCGATCAGTAGAACTGTGTTAACTCAATCTGTATTTGACTGGAATTTGTGCAGCTCTCCAGCAACCTTTACAACCTCATGCCTCATCTATTACATCCACTGGCTTGCTGAAATCTATTCTAATTGATGAAAGGGATTGTTCACTTGTTGGGAATAGGCTTTGGCTTGCTTGCTTTACTTACTGTAAATCTCCGTAGGCTGGTGATGGAGAGGAGCAGATCTATTGCTCGTTAAACTGTGAGGGAAGGAACCAACACTTTGTTAGGCTTTGGACAATATTGGTAAATAATTAAGTAGGAGCACCTTGTAACTTTAACTGGAGAGGGGAGTATGAAGATATATATGTTTTTTAATAGCTTTAATAGCATTTTCCTTTTTGCTTCTCCAGTGGCTTCATTTTCCAGGTGATGCTGGCAGCTTCTGGGAGAGACTATCCAATTCCCACATATAAACACAGCTGAATAATCAAAAAAGTTGTATTCATTTGCCATTGTTTGGTTTCTGTAACACTTATTGTATACCCAGACTTAATGGAAGAGCTTAATGCGCATCAAAATAATTTTTTCTTTTCTCACAACTTTAGAAAATCAAAGTAGTTACTGAAGATTTTCCAGTTGTACAGTGTGTTAGTGAGGGCTATATTTGACTTTAATGTTAGAAATCTAGTTGGAAAAGAGCAAAATGTTAAATAACAAAAGAAAATACTGAAATATCGGGTGTGTCAAAAAGGGTACGAATTGGGTGGATTTAGATCTTACAGTTTTGGAAAGCATGTTGAATTTTACAAAATTTTCTCTCACACATTTTTAATGAGCACGAGTAATCAGAATGATTTGCGTTCACGGTGGAAGATTATGGCAACACTTTACACTTTAGCTTTTTACACTTTATGTGCTTTACTTCAGTAGATGTTCTGGCTTTAAGACAAGTCAGATGCAAGAAATGCCCTATAATTTTATGAAAGAAAGAAGCCTGTGAGCATGGGCTATAAAGAGGTAGACTCAGTCTTCCCCAGTGAAAACCAAAGATGGAAAATGTAATCTTCCCACCCCCAGTTCAGCTCCATCAGTGTTTCAGGAAGCCCAGAGAAAGTGACATCTGGGTTCAGAGTGCAAAATATTTGCATTGTAAAAATTGCAACAATTTTGCTAAAGCATCAGAATAATCTCTTCCTTTTTTTTCTTTTATTCAATCTGCTTATTCACTTTTAATGATATGCATTTTGTAGTTTCATGCCGTTTTAATTTGGGGAAGAGTTATTTAAAAAGCTAAAGCTTAAGGTTTGGGTCAGGTTTTTTTTTCCTTCTCTTTGTTTGCTGGGTTCTTTCTTTGCTTTCCAAGAGGTGGTGATGGTTAGGGTTTCTTTTTGCCTAATTACCAGAGGGAAAAGTGGCATCTGAAAAATCAGAGCAGTGCTTGTTTCCTGTGTGATCATCTGTTCCTGCTTCACCTGGATACCTAATCCTTTCAGCAGTGCAGAAGATTATGAAGCTACAGACAAGAGATTATGGCTCCAGGTGAAGGATAAGCAGTTGATCAAATGAATGAAGGAGAAAAAGAGATTGTTTCAGTGCAAATATCTCCAACTAATTAGGACTACGGAGAAGAACTTAGACAAAATATGATTAGGAGTCTCTCTCTCTCAATAGGATTTTTTTTTCCCAAGGAGAATGCCATAAAATTTTCATAAGGAGTTAAAGACACTTAAAATACAGTTATTCAGGAGATTGATATTACCTTTACAGTTAGTACCACACTCTTCTATCAGCTTTGTGAACTTTTTTCCATCATTTGTTATATATACTTGTTTTAATCTTTGTATAAAAATTTCACAGGGTCAAGAGCTAAGGAACAGGGGGAAGGATCTGTCAAGGGTGTGTGGTCAATGTTTGCCATGGCTTTGCATGCAGAAATAGATATTACCATGTCATTTTGCTTTTAGCATCACATGTATTTCTGAGTGACATTTCTCTTCATGAACATAATGCAACCAAAGTGTTCCTCACCGCAGGGTCACTCTTCTCAGTTATGAACATATTGGAGCCCACAGTAGCAGCCAGTGCAGTCAGGTTGTTTGTATGTTTAACACTTTCTTCTTAGTGTGTTCTGTGGTCTGACTTGTCCACAGAAAATCTTCCATGTCTTGTGTAAAACAAAGAGTAAACTAAGATACTAATTAGCTAAATAATACTAGAGCTACTCCTTTCCCCCATCCTATCCCTGAGAGGAGCACGTCAGAACAGAGGTAGTTTTCTACTGGTATTACCTGGGACCTCTGGGTCCTGCTGCCGTTCAAATATTTGGATTTTTTGTCAAGCAATTAGTCATCTTTCTTCCCATTACCTTTGCAGGAAGTTGTGACCACCATCAGAAATTACTGGATTGGATTTTGCTTAAGTTAATCCAATTTGCAAATAGAAAGAAATCAGAAAATGCGTGCTTAATTTTATCTTAGCATGAGTTGGTGTTTGGTCTTCTACAAAGCAGTCACAGGGTATTTTATTCCTGTGTGGGAATTTTCAGTTCTCAAAAAAACTGCAACAGAAATGGGAAAATACTTGTCTCCACACCAATGCAAATGCCAGACTGAGGGTGACGTGGCTTGTCCAGTCTCTTCATGTTTTAACTGCACAGCTGAGAAAAAAACTGAGTTATCCTGTTCTGCTAAACCCTGGCCCATGCCACTTCTACTGGTACCAAAAGACCATTTCTCTGTGCTTTTCCTTTTCCTTGAAAAGATAAAAACCCAAAACAAAAACAAGCCATGTCTCAAAGACAGGAGGTGTGGGGTAAGTAAACACAGAAAGGAATGATTTATTATGTGAGCTATGCTGTAGACTCAGAAAACCTCATAAATTGTTTCCCAATGTGTATGTATAAGACTCAATTAAATGCAGGTAATTAAAAGCTCTTCCACAGAACTGACAAAGTGACTTCCCTACCTGTGGAGACATACCTTCTGAAAAGAAATTACCAGTTCCCAGACATGCCTGGGATTAAAACAAACTTGCTAAGCATATTCATATCTTTAAGAGGGACACTCTTGATTTACTTGTAACAGGCATGTGATTTTACAATGCTGTTCTCTTATTCAAGCTAACAATAAAATTCAGTCGTGTTCCACACAAAATAACAGAACAAAGAAATGCAAAAGAGATTGTTTGTCTTTATGGATGATTTAAAAGTTTTGCCACCAAGCACAGTTGTTTGAATAAGTGTAATAATGTGAACTCCAAAGACACTACACAGTCCACGATAGTAGAGAAAATAATTTGCAATTAAATTAGGTGGCCCATGCATGCTAATATATTTCTCCTTGGAAAAAATATATGGTTGCGAATCCTTGAGTCAATATTTCAATCTGAAAGTTGTGCTATTAATAATCAAATTCATTAACAAAGGTATCTGCAGTATATCTAATTAATTGACTGTTGCACAATACTAGTCTTTTCCAGCTTTTGAAACCAGCCAGTATTTATAGCAAAAAAATGCTGCTAGGGACTTTTAAGTTGTAATTAATAATTATTACGCCTCATCATTTAAAAGGCTTGTCCCATCAATATGTTGCTTCAGTTTATTGCTTGGGAGTCTTGCAGTAATTAAAGCTAAAATGGTGGAAAGTAAATTAAATTCTACGTTATAGAGATATTAGTGGGGAACAGATACATCTTGTACAGTTAATAACAAAAAAATCAAGTATTTATTGAAAAAAATTAAGAGCTATACTTCTACTGAAATATGTGAAAGATGTAAAATACGGGGGTTTAAATCAAAATTGAATCCATCAAATTTAATTATGACAAATTGCAGGTTAAAAGAATAATTTGCAGGTTTTAGATCACACCAGTATATAAAACATTACTAGATCTTTAAGGTCCCTTCCAACCCTAACCCTTCTATAAGCAGCAACTCTCAAGATGCTTTACAGGTGGGAAGGCAAAGGACGGAAGGGAACAAGTGACATTTTCAAAGTCACAGTTAATGGCAGAGATCAAACTGATGACTGAAATCAGGTGCTTTTTTGGAAGAAAAAGGCAGCTCTGCTTTGATCTCGCCCACTGATGCTGATTTCTGGTCCCTCCTGTGTTAAGCACATGTGAGCCCTTCAGCACTTTGCTGGTGTGGCAGCAGAGCTGGTCACGACCTCTTCTGGTTCAAAAAAGTACAAGATTTGGGCAGAACACCTTTCCTGAGATAAATTCAGAGCAATCAGTGAAACTGCACTGATGTTTTTTCCACGAGCTGATACTCAGGTCCCAAAGTTGTTCATGGGATGAGAGAGGATTTTCCTGCTGTCAGGTAGAAGCCCAGGATGTGGGCCCTGGTGGTGGCCTCCCTCCACGCCTGGGTGCTCCTGACCCTCCAATAAGCAGCAGTTACAAGGGCTCTGTTCAGCTGCACTTTGGCCTTTAGAGGAACAGTCCTTTCTTAATTGGCTTTCTATAAAAAAAAAAAAAATTCTCTCCAGTTACTTAATCTAAATTATCTTTACGCTATTACTGTTGGGAGAAAACCATCCTGTTTCAGAGAGTGGAAAATGCTTCATTGGTCTTGTGTGGTGGCTTCTTCTGGTGAAATGGTATTTTCTGAGTAACACAGAATAGTTGTCTGATAATTTTATGTTTTACCTTTGTCCTCCTAAACCTTATGTTATGGGAATACCGATAATCCTAAAGGCTAATTTTTCTTCACAGGCTTCTTAATTTTAATTTCATTCTCTGTATCACTGACAATATCAGCGTCCCAGGAAGAGATTAAAAAAAAGAGCCTGCTCAGAGCTCTTTGAGAGAATTTCCAAGGTTCATCTTACATTGGTTTTCTGGAGGCCAGAGTACCTGCTCATCAAAGGTGGTTCAAGCTACCAATAAGCCATTTTTCTTGCCTCAGTTTTTTCTGCTGTAACATGTTTGAATTTTTGGTAATGTTTAATTTCTCTAGAGAAGGGAAGTACTAATGAGGTTTCAGAGTCCTTTGACATGCAGACTGAGGGAAAAAAAACCCAGTCCATCCACTGTTTTTTTTATTTTTCTGCCCACTTCAAAGCATGGCATATGAGTTACACCATATTCTGGCAAACAATTGATTCTAGAAATGTTCATTGATAATCTCTGTAGACACTTCTTTTAACTTCATCCCCAGGGTTTCTACAAGACCATGGGAAGCCTTGCATAATGTAGCTGAGGAAGTTACTGCCTCAGCTGCAGGGGCATAAATTCTTCTCAGCAACTTCTTCAATTTACACTGAAGTTCTCTGAATAATGGTTGTTCAAGGTCTGCTTGCTTATCAGCTAAAACATCTTTGCTGCGATGGCAGGGCGAAAAAAAATAACTGTGAACTGTCCAAAAATAAAGCATCCTGCTTGTAATTAAACCCCCTCTTTGTATTCTTTGCTGAATGAATTTATATGGCTTTTCTCTCCTCAGTGGCACATTCGTTACAGAATTACTGTGGTGATTTGAGGGGCAGCAGCTGAGATTATTACGACTTCTCCTGGAATGGTGGGCACATGCGGCATGGAGCATGAGTTTTCTGTCCAGCAGCATTTAGTATCTGGAGGAGACAGATTGATGCTTCTTGGTGTTCCTGGCTGCCTCATTCTGTATGTGTCTGGCACCTCAGGGCAATTGCTTTGGATTAGAGATGGCACTGAGCGCGCAAAGGAAAAATGGCCCTTGGTTGTGCGGTGAGAGAGCGCCTCACAACACCACTTTGAAGGAGCTCATTTGTTCTGGTCGCTGGCTGTGAGTAGTATGAGTTTATCTGGTACATGCAGGCATGAAAAAGAGAGGAAAAAAAAAAGAAGAGGCTACTTATGCTCAAGGTCGTGCACGTTTGGTCTGCGGGCCAGTTTTGCGGTGTCTGAGTTATGCTGTGAACATTTGTCTATCCAAGCAGTTATCTGGTCACCTGTGTGCTCCCTCTGGTAACCACAAATAATGGTCACTCCTCATAAAAGCCTAGGCACGCAACTGCATGGTTGTTTTAGTCCTCTGCAGCGTGCTTTATTTTTGTTTTGCTTCTGCAAGTGGCCTCCTGCACACTGAGTAGCTTAAGCTGCCATTATCTGTGACTAGCAGCAGTTATTTAGATAAATGAAATCATTGTATTTGCCTTATTGGCAGCCTAGTGGGTGGAAAATCTAATGGCCTAGTTTGCTGGAGCATTTTGGCATTCACTTTTAGCATCGTGGGACCTCTATCATCCATTAGCTTTTACTAGTTAATAGTCTTAATATTTATTCTAGTTCTTAAATAACTCTGTTTGACTTAAGAATATAAGATAAAGCCGACAGGAGCATTTGAATGTTCTGAATATGTTATTTTTTTAGAAGAAGAAGAAACAAACTGATGGATGAATTTTGCACAACACAACTCGTAGTTAATTAGCAAAATCCCCTCAGCTGGTGGCTTGAGCTTGTGGCAAAAAAGTTGTGATGAATTGTTACAGGCTAAGAAGGATGATTTGTTCCTACAGAAGAGACAAAATGTACTTTTTTATTGTGCATCTAATTTTCTTAAATGAATAACAGAGGTCACCACCATAATTACCCATTTTCCTATATGTATATATGAGCATATTTACAGTAGGAAGGAAGGAAGCTTTGTTCCACTAAAGAAATGACATACAGAGATTTAGGCACATGTTTCTGCTTTGTATTACCAAAACAACTCAGATTTAACAGTTTTCTCATGTGCACTTTACCTTTTCTTTGTGAACGACTAATAGTGAAATAGAACACTTTACAGGGAACATGGATGTCATTCATTTTGCAGAAAAAACCTTTCCTATCTTTTTAATTCCTGAATCTGTAACCTCTCCCTTGCAATCCCATTTGCAAGGTGTGTTCGCTTATCCGCTCCTTCCCAGCTAGGCTTACAAGAGATAACAGGCACTAGGTGGATATTTTCCAGACTGCTCTGGGTGGGGAAAGGAAAATAATTCATTTATAATATGTGTCTTTGGAAATTTTTCCATTATAAATATGTATATTTTTGAAATCCTCCTTCGTGATATCTTTGGTTTTGAAATGTTCATATTGTGCTGATGCAGTATGACTGTATTTAGGACTGTGTTTCATTAACCATTCTCACCTAAATTTTCCACAGCTTCCTCAACCAGGTCCCTTCTGGTTTGCCAAGTTCCATGTTAGGCTTCAGATCTGAAATTATATTTCTGAGATTAAAGAAAATTTAGTTAGCTTCGGTTTCTCTATATGTTTTGAATCAGAAGACCTGCAAAAATGCAATTTAATGGATGATGTAGTATTTGATTTTTAGATGCTAAGAAAAAAGCAAGTTGGTTTTGAATCCAGAGCATTTTTTAGGTACTCGTTCTGAAGATGTTTGATTTTTAATTGTTTCCTGTAATGGAAATCTGCTGTTATTTTTCATATTCTGGAATGGATCGGCAAATGGGCTAAAATCTCACCAGATTTTTAGACCTCTAGTCTCACCTAGACCTTTACCTTCAAATGCAATCAGGCACACTCTGAATAAACTTCCATTTCTATGCCGACTATAATAAAAGTCTGTACACTCACATTTCCATCTACATTATAGATGCATTTTTGGTAGGCAGGCAGATGACTCCTAATCTGATTCCAGGGGAGCGAAGCACTGAAACTTCCTTTCCCTTGCTTTGTCAGTGTGCATGAAGAGAAAGCTTTGAATTTCAAGTTACATTTAGAAAACAATTCAGGGAACACTAATGGTGTCTCATTACATGCATGTATTTGTGTGTATATATATGTATATTCTGATATAACAGAAGCACAGGCCTAGATGATTTCTAAGCAAAAATTTGAGGTAGGAAAGAATATTTTGGTTACTTTAAACATGATCACTGTGAAACAAACACATAGTTCACTTTTATAGTCGACAACACACATTCTGGTTTTGTTGCCCTAAGCCTCAAATATCTGGATGGGCTGTTGTACCTTATGTGAGTCCACGTTGCTTCACAAGTTTGATTCAGTGAAATGGGTCTCAGTTTTCAAAAATCGGCCACGGAATAACCAGGAAAGGAGAAAATGTACCTGATTTTACCTTTGATTAGATACTTTCCTGTGGTGTAGGCATAGGGAAGAAGCTCCCTATTATAGCCTAGAACAGCAGAGAGAATCGAGTAGTTTCAATACTATTAAGTCCCTTGGTAGTAATCCTTTAAACACCTCCAGCAGATTGGGAAGTTGATCTAACATTTGTTGTCAGTACCTATCAGCCAACCTTGCACTCAGTAAATGAATGAGCTGAGCTGGGACAGTGTTGCAAAGTCACTGTTTATTCGAAGTTCTTGCAGTAAGTGGTGTCTTACTTTAGTTTCAGAGTTTTATGTTGTTGCAGAATCTGTGTTTAGGTTTGTTTTGGAGGGGGTTTTTGTGTTTGTGTTTTTGTTTGTGGTTTTATTTGGTTTTGTTTGTTTTAGTGTTCACTTTTAGAAGGGAAAAACTTAAAACTATGACTTGTTTGTCCACTGCTTCAAAAGATTTTCAAAGCTTTTTATTTCAAAGCGTTTGAATTTTTTTTTGTATGACTTGAACTTATTAGCACTAGAGGAAACCTGTATCTCTGTTGTTAGCCTTCTGAAAATTTAAATTGTGTCATGATCCAATAAATGATTTTTTTACCCTACTTATGCTGCTTTGAAATTAGAGGACAGAAACACTGAAATGCAGCAAGGAGAGTTTTGGTTATTGTCCTCAACCTTTTCTGCACAGCCAAAACAGGTGCTCTTTCACCTTTTTGTGACAGAAGAGGTTCCTGTTGTTTTGCACATCCCAGAGCGTGTGTCACAGGTTATCAGGAGTTATGTAGCTCCTCCAGCTCTGATGATACTTTGAGACATACAGTATAAAAAAATAAAGCATGTAAAATGGGGCACAAGTACAAGAGTGCAGTGTACAGAACAACTCTCTTGATACTAAAAGGACTATGAATACCTGTATAATACCTGTATTATTTTAGTGGACTAGTCAGGGTGGCTAAAATTGAGGTTTTTTTCAATAGTGTAGTAGGATTTCTATCTTTTTGAAAAAGTATTTATTTGTCTAGTCTTGATTTAGCTTCCATTGCATTATAAACATGTCTGGAGGAAATGGAAGGGGGTTCCCCAGACCCAAAACATATCCCCTGTGAGGGTCTAAGTCTTAATTAATTCTCTAACTGAAAATGCAGCCCCTTGCTTGTCTTTTCCCATCAAAGTATCCTAATTGTAAAGCTGGAGGCTGGATTGGCCAGTCTGTAAAAAGAGTGAAGGATTGTCCCTGTAATCCCATGATAAGGGCATTCCCTGGGCAAGGAGAGGGCTGGAGATTGATCCATGCTCCCCGTATCAAGTGCAAAACCCAGTGGAATCCTAATTACTGCTCTGCTATGACACATTTATCATCACTCTTCCCTATCCACTCTCTCCACTCAGTGTTTCACGAGACAAGAAGCAAGTTGAGGATGTCAGTCCTGTCATTGCATACCTGGTGTAGAGAGGGACAAAGGCATGGCAATGCTTATTTGCTTTGTCCATGAATGAAATGCACTGCTCCGAGGTTGTTATAAGAAGAAAAATAGCAGCAAAAACTTCCACTTCTATTTCAACAAGTTTCTATGTTTTTAAAGGAAAGTGTAAATTGTCTGCCTGTGTTAAAAGTGTTTCTGAGTCCTGCAGGGCTGTGGATCCTGACTGAATAAAAACAACTAACACTGATTGCGTAGAGACACCTGAGGAACATGAAATTTTATGCACTTTTTCACATTTCCTACTGGTTAGTTAAGATGATCTTTGAATTATACAGAAACTGAGTGCTTAAAATAGGGCTTCTTTAAATTCTGGGGAGGGATGTGGGTGTCGAAAAGCCAAGCATCACCATGTTTTAGTCCTGGCTGCAGTGACAATGCTGGCATTCTCAGCTTGCTTTTTTTTCTTGTGAATTATTTTAGTAGAGCCAGTGGATAAGAATGAGTAATTATGGAGGTGTCACAGCAGCACAATAATTAGGATTGCATTGAGCTTTGCAGTTAAATTTTATGCCTAATGCTCCCATGCTGTCCCCCATCAGTGCACTGCATTTGAAGTACAGCTACAATTAAACCATCATAAAACAGAGTACACAACTAGACAAAATGATCAAAAGGAACCTGAATCCATGTGGTCTTAGTCAGGAATGACTTTCTTATGACATTGTCTGTTCTTGCTATAGGTTGTAGGTATCCAAGCTCTTCAGTTTTGTAATTTCCCACTCTGCTCCTCTATTAATGTTAAAGTATGTCACCTTGGGCCCTATTATTTGTCCAATTGCGACATCCCATATGACACAGTAGAACTATAAATAATTTTGGCTCTGTTTATGCTTGAATAGATCAACATGCCTGAGATGCCTAGACACAGTTTATGAACACAGCTCTGTAATAATCCTTGGGATATAAGGCCAGTTCTCTTTTTGAAATATACATTGGGCTTTTTTCCTATAGATTGGATATTCACATCAGTGTTGTTTTCCAGGAAGCCAGCAGAACATGAATGAAAAAGTCTCACAGTGCTGTTGAAGTCCAGAACAACTGCAAAATTCTGCTGGTATTTGAAGTAACCTCAGGGTATTTTTGGCTTGGGCTTGTTTTGTATAGCATTTGTTCATCTCTTTTTTCCTGTGGTATTCTGCATAAGGCAAGCAGTAGCATCCACCTGCTGCCATACAGACAAGAGGGAATATATGGCTTAATTTGGGGTGTTAAAAAAGTAAATGAAACACCTATGTACTTATTGAATTAAACATAAGTGACTAATGATTCAGGTTTAGAGTTTAGGTTCTCAGGTCTGCTTGAAACACCTACATTCCCTATCAAAGGATGTAGGGTTGCAGACATACCCCAGAGCAATTATTACTAGGTAGCTTTGTGTGGGTCAGGATCTATAATCCAGCTCAATATTCGGGTGCTGCCTGGGAGGGAGGTGGAAAGGCTTTCTCTGTTGTACTTTTTTCCAAGCATTTAGGACCCGAGCAAGAAGAGGAAGGAAAAGATGAGGAAGGGAGGAGCGTGGCAGCTGAAAGAAAGGAGTGCAAGAGGTGACTCGGGAAGGGGCCCTAAATCAAGTGGAGGTGAGAAAGCAGCAGGTGTCCATGGAGAAGGCAAGTTGTGCAGTGGTGGTCTGGGAACAGTCAGCACATTGTTGCCTGCAGCCCTCAGTCCACACGGCCCTGAAGGAGGACTTGGAAGCGGCGCCGGCGTGAGGGAACCAGCGCACAGCTTGCACTGCTCAGCAGGAAACCTGAGTGGGCACAAGGATGTGCCCACTCCATGCCCTGGAAAGCCTGTGCTAGCACTGATTTTCTGTGAGTCAGGATTCCTCAGGTAGCTCACAGCCTTGGATAAAAGGGAAGTGAGCTGTTCAGTAACCACACTGTTTGGGTCCAGTTTTCGTGTGCTGGCATGGAAGGGTCTCAGTTCATGTGTGTATCTATATCCACAGTGGGACATTATCACCTTGTTTGCTGGGACTGACAGTCAGCATCTCCTTAACTTGTCCTTTTCCAGACAGACTGCCTTAGTGCTGGGATCTACTTCTGCAAAGTTGTGGGGCTCCATGCAGCAGTAACAGAGGGCTTGTACTATCCAGAGACTGACATTTGTGCGTCTGCTACAAATGAATACAGCATCCTGATGTAAGGCTAAGCAGGGAACCCAGCAGCAGGTTTTCATTTTATTTACTAGGTGCTCTGCTTGTAAAACTGTTCTTGCCTTCAGAGAATCCCTACCAGATAAACTCTTCAAACTTAGTGAAGTTCTCATTTATAAAGACCTTACTTCAGGAGGAAGATGGGTTACTACAGTATTTGCAGGCACGTGTTCTGTTCCAGAAGATATTTTATTGCTTGAAAATACTGTTTCTTTTATTTTCCCTATAGCCTGCAACACATTGCAGACAAAAATATATTTTGTTCTATGATATTTTATAATAAATTAGATGTTATTTATTCTATTTTTCTTACACTTTGCACTAAAAAAGCACGAATATCTTCTAATAACTCATTAAATTGACAATCATTACAACAGATTAACTTAAAAACATTAGTGAAAACACTGTAAATTGCACTGAGGCCAAAATGTGCACAATCATTAAAGTTTACCAAAGGATGCCATCTAGAGGACTTTGATAGAGCAGAAATAACACTTCAGTGTCTTCAGAGAAACATCAATACAGTATCTCTGTAAGTATTTTGCCTTAACTGTGCATAACTTAGTCAAAACTCAGCTTTCTGCATGAAACCATGGGCAGGTGTGCTGGCGACAGGGAATAAACTGAGGTTAGTTTCATCATTTTTTTGATGAGAAAAAGCAATTTAAAATGGTGTGCAGTTAAGAGGTTAGAATTTTTATCTTCTCTGTATGCAGCAAGACTTTCAGTTTTCATTCATCTTTTTGACGTAGAACATAAAAAAGGCTTTTCAAGTGGTGGTGCATAATAAATATTTGCATCATCTTTACAGTAAAGAGGAATAGGTAAATGTCTTCTAGTGAATATAGATGAGTGAAACTATCTAAAACGTGAGGAATGATTTTTGCTCCTAGGCCTGCCTGTGTCTTAACAGGCAGTGAAACAAAGCATCATAACTTTGAAAGCAAAGAAAACAAAAAAAATAGAGTAGCATTAGTAGTGTCCATGAGGTTCATTCTGTAACAACCCTACAAGAAAAAACATAGTCAAGTCCACTTTTTTTTTACTTTCCACTAAAATATATATAATTTTAATTTAATTCTTCATCAATTAAATATGTGAAGTCTTTGTCAGGTTGGCAATTGGCATTTAATTTATGTGGCAGCACTGTAGTTGTGTTACTCCCTTAGAACCTGGGAAAATGGGCTTTGGAACACGTTTCATAGGGTTGGAAAGAGGAGGAGTGCCAAGTAAACATTATCTTTTGGGTTTGAACTCACTAATGCTGTTGATCCAGGGGTTTCCTGTCACAAAGACAATCTTGAACCTCTGGGTGAGAGGGGGAAAATGAATATTATAGCATGTATCCTACTCTGTCTTCCATAAGTATCTGCTGGGCTGCCTTTTAAATTGAAGTTTTCTGATGAGAAATGGGGAAAAAATTCCATTTTCTGGGAAGACTTGAATTTATACCTTATAACTCCTGATGGTTCATTTCTGAGAGGAAGAGAAGGAGAGACTGGGAAATGGAAGGAAGTGACCTCTGGTTCTCTATTGAATGGGTTGAGAATTTAAAATGGCACAAAAGTGTGTCTGTCTCAATTTCCTTTGTATGTTTAAAAGACTGTAAGGCAGAAATTTGGTCCATTTTAATCTTTATTTTTAGGGTAGAATTGAAGCAAGTAATCCCAGCAGGACCCTCCCTGTTCCAACACAGAGATGTTATGCAGGGACATGTAGAAATCTGTCTTGGGCAATTCTGAGCTTTGATTCAAGTTTGAGGTGACTAATTGTGAACTGCTTTCACCTTGTCATGAGGAATAGAAACAGGGAGAAGATTGATTATGAAAGGATTTTCTTCATTTCCTCTTTTCTTTCTCACTTTGGCTTCAATCTAAATGATGTAGTTGAGTGCACCCGTTATTGAGAAGGGATCAAATATTGCATTCTGATAATAAAAGTAGAGTCGAGTCTGTGATAGAAATCCTAGCTGATACAAAAGAAGATTTCTGAGCGTGGCTTTGTAGAGAAAAAAAAAAAAAAAAGAAAAGAAGCTTTTACGCTTTCGGGAGTCTCAGAAATAGGCAGCAGGGAATAAATTGTGATGGTTGTTTCAATCTAGATTTCTGTCAGGAGAAAAAGCAGTCTGAGACACTGAGGAATAAGGCAGAGAGAAGCTCAGGTATCCAGTTGGGTTTGGTCCTTCCTAACCAAAGAAAGAAGCCAATATGTGTTATTTGGATTGCAGTGCAGCATGAGAGTGGAGGAGATTACATGTGTGCACAGACTTTCTGGTTTTATGAAAAGTTCTCTAATATTTCTCCCTCATTTCAGCAGATCAGTATTACAAAAGCTGATGGTCAGAGGTTCCCGAAAGCAGCTGACACAGAGGTAATGTCAGAGAGGGAGGGAGTGATGTTCACCCTTGGATGGAATTGTGCTTCTGGAAGTGCATGGAAAGGGCCTGGGAAGCAGCAGAGCTGCAATCAGCTCCACAACCTAGATATGGATATTAACAAGTAATTAAAACTTGATTTCCTCCTCCACCTTCCCCTGCGCTGTTCCTAACCTACCTTTAAAAATAGCCTTAAACACTGGTTATGAATATTAACCTTTCTGCTGCTACAGAGAAAAACACAACATGTGGTGGTGGATTAATAATTAAAATCAGGAAACTAAGAGCACAAGCACTCGAGGGAGCCAGCAGCAATAATGTTATTGAAACAGGCAATTTAAGAGTCAGAATTTCTCAAATAATTTAAATGTTAACTTTTAAGATGACCTATAAAAGATGAAACAAAGTATAAATCATCAGCAACTACGCTAACTTTTTGCGTAATTGGAAGTTTATAATTTTCCTCTTTCTCTGCCTCTCTGTTTTAGGAGGAACAGTAAAGCCTCAGAAGCTCAGAAACCTTCTTAAAGGGGGAGTACACAAATAAATGATACTTGAGCACTTTAAGTAATATAAACATTGCAGCCAGAGGAGAAGAGGGGAGAAAAAAAGATAAGTTAGGGTTTTCCCTACAACCAGTCCTGCCCTATTATAAAGTGGCCTGAGTGTCTCTATGGTGTATTATAGGCACTGGTGCATCTGAACAATTTGTGAGGACTTGTGGGAATTGCTAACCTTGTTCTGAATTTGTGGGTTTTTTTTATTTTTTTAACCCAGGCAATTTTTTTGTTGTTGCTGTTGTTGCGTGTTTTGGTTTGCTCTCATTTTTGTTCTATCTCTTACTTTTTGAAGAGAGTTTGATCTGCTGGCATTCCCCTGTAATAAATTGTTCTCCAAGCCCCTTCCTTGCTTTGCCTTTGGACTGGGCACCCAAGACCCTTCAGATCTTGGGAAAAATCTCCTCTGGGACACGTGTCACACACTGGGTTCTCAACAAAGCCAATTTCTCCATAGAGAAAGATTGTTTTAACCTTACTGCATGGTCCTGTCTTGTACAAAGTAAATGTGAAAGTCTGAGCCAAGCTTATCGTCTCTTCTGAATCTGAAGCTGCATCCATGACATTTTCTGGTGACAGCTCTTGTCAGGTTTCTATTCTTTTTTTTTTAATTTGGATATGGAGGTCATTATCAAAATATTAATTATCTCTTCAGTTTTCCAGGTGCTGCCTCTTTGAGTACCTGTTTGCACTGAGGGGTCTCTAGATGTGCTTCAGAGGAAGCCTGCTAAAATTTCACAACCCTGCTGTTTCTCAAAGAGGACAGACCTCAGTATCTCTCAGATACTGAGCTCCATAATAGAGTTTTTTCATTAATAGTGACTAACAATGGGAAAGGCATTAAATCTCAGGGATCTAAAATGAAAAAGATGAGAAGTAAAAAGCTTTCACACGGCGAATTTTACTCCATGTATGTTAAACAAGGATTATTTTATCCTCTACATTATTCTTCTGAATTATTGTATCCTTCTGGTTACCCACAGAAGCAAGAAAGCAGGAGAGCTAGTGTTTCCCACCAAAGCCCTGAATTCTTCAGGAATGCTAAAGAAGCACCATAATTTTTCCTCTTTCTATAAGAGTTGAATATTGCTTATTTGAAAGTTGTCTCCTCTGCCTTTTCCCCTGTCCAAATGGTCTTACTGTTGTCACATAGATTGAAAGTAACTAACCAAGGTAAGTCCCCATTGTCAGAGAATTGAGGGGCAACACTGTGCAATGTTTTCTCTGGAGTTTTTTTAATTGGGACCCTGCCTGTGTGCTACATGTCCTTTTGATTTTCAGCAAGCTTGATTTAAATCATAACACTGGAAGAAAATGTGTATGTGTGTGGGGGGGAAGGTTTTTCGAGTAGTTTGAGTAATGAAAGAATTTATAATAGAAAATAAAACCTTTAAAATTTCTTTTTCCCTCTTCATCATTTGTGTGGTTAGTCTGCTGCTAAAAGTATTTATGCTCCTATCTCTAGTCTTTCTAATTGTGAGCATGTTGCCTTTTCCCCCTGCCATGCCGTGCTTTTTAATTCTACTTGTTGCTGTAGCATCCAGAAGGAAATAACATGATGAAAACCTCTTAATGCACTTTACTGTACAGCAAAAGAGGAAGACATAGTTTTTCCAGTCTCCAAAGTCCCTATCCTTTGCTATCTTTTGGAGGTAACTTAATATATTTCTTACAATATTAACTATTTAGCTATGTGCATATATTATATATATATATATATATATATATATATATATATATATATATATATCACCTTCCATCCATCTGTCTCCTCCTCCACCAACCATCATCAACTGTTTGAACTCCTGTGGTTACAAGAGCAAAGATCAGGTTTGAGGAAATGCTTAGATGAATAAATGTGAGAAAGAGGTAGAAATATCAAATTTTAAAACTTAATTGATGGTAATTTAAAGTCTTGAATTCTCTCCACTTCCTCCATCCTACTTCTAAGTGCCTCTGGTCACCCTGCCTTCATCTCTCTGCTCTCCCTTCTTTTCCTTCTCTGTTTAGTTTCTTCTCACCCTGTTAGTCTGTTATAACCCTCATTTGTATACAGGGTATTTTCCTCCCTTTTCCAGCAGTTTCTTCCCCTTGAGCACTCTCATTTCCCTCTCCGTTGCTCCCCCCAGTTGCCCGAGATTTTCAATCATCACTTCATGGCAGTGTTCCCTGAACCTCCCCGAGCTCACACTGCTGTACCTGCCGCGGAAAGAAAAACACATTACTTGATTCATTTTAGAAACGATTTTACAGTACGTCAAGGTAAAAAGGCTTGGGGATATAAACAAGCTCAGAAATGTTTCGAGATCAGGTAGATGTAATTAGAACACAGGCTGTTGATTAGATTACTTTATTTTGCAACAATGGGAGTTTAATCACGTTGGAAATTGGTTACAGGATTTCTTGTGGTGATTAGGTATTTCTATCATATTTTAGTCATCTTTAATTACACAAATAAATACTAGTTGTTTACTTTTTTGGCTTACTTTTTTTCTGTCAGTGTGCAGACAGTGACTAGGCCTGCTGCTCAGCAGCCACGGTAAGTGCAACCAGCCTCCTCACGGCATCCACAGAGAGAGGAGGAGAGAGCTCAGTTCTCTTCCTTTGAGAGAGGATTGCTCATTACCTGTTTCACAATTCATCCCTCACACTCATCAAAGCTCTGTTTGCTTCTGTTTTAAACCTCAGACAGCAAAGGAGAAGTTATTATGTCCAGTTCAGGCTATGCAGAAACATCCTTCTTGAGCAAACCCACAAAGACAGCACCGCAGTCCCTGAGCGGCTGAAGGGAAGCTTGGGGCTCAGTTGATGCACCAAGCGGGGTCAGAGCTGAACTTGGATGTCACAGTATATCCTTCTAGAGCTCTGTGGAGATGCTCCAGGTGCTGTATTCCCCTGGGGATGTGATGACAGTGCTGAGGAATACATTCAGTGCAGGTGGCTCAGGGGTGCATGTTGAGCTCTGGGTGGGAGCCCAAGACAAGAGGCTGTGAACTGCCAACCCTTTGCACGACAAAAGGCACAGGGACCACCTGTGGCACAGCCAGGTGAGGGACACCCAGAGACAAGGCAGGAGCCCGTAACTCGGGAAGAAGAGCGAGTCTGACATACTTGGACTAGGAGAGAAAAAAAAACCCAGGGATTCCTTTGTTCAGAGACCCTCCTCAGAGGCACCAACTCGAGCTGTTTCCCTGTTACTGCACCATGAATAAATTGCTTTATGGAATGAGTCGTCTGACACACTAATACAGGAAGCTTGTAGTCAAACTGATGAGGAACCGAGGAGGCCTGACTGTGTGAGGGGGGTATGCAGGGAGTCAAGAGGGGACCTGTTGGGTCAGTGGAGCCAATGCCGTGAAAGGGCCTCAGTCCCAGCAGTGAAAGTCTGTGGTGCTTGGAGTGTGACTGCCTGAGAGTCTCGTGAATGGTCACACTGGGAAGGTTCCTTAACAACAGGACTGGAGTTTAAATGGCTGTTCCTGAACTATGCAGTGCTGTGGTGGCAGAGCTGGCCCCGGCTCCTCTGCACTAATCTGCTGTGCAGATGCACACACACAGATGCACCATGTCCCTTTACATATATATACACATATATATACATATATACACATATGTATATAGTGCTAGGCTGACAAAACTGATATGGGAAACAGCACAAACTTGTCAGCTTTCTTCCCTTGGCCTGTGGGGCTGCAGCCCCACTGGACTAAAAGTTGCCTGCTCCCTGGGCAGTGCACATTAGCTCCCCGATGGGTTCTGTATCACCAGTTTGTTCCCAGGGGAGGGAGAGCAGAGCTGGCAGTCGCCTGCCTTCGCTGCCACAGGACAGGGCTCGTGGCAGTGGGGGATGGCCACGTTAGGCAGATGCAGACTGCCATTCCCACAGGTCAGGTTTGATACTGTGGACGCATCAAGGTCAAATGAGAGGAGATATAAACACTCCTCTTTAGGCTTCTGCATGCAGTGTGAGAGCTTCTTGTCCTTCAGTACAACAGAGGGAGTTTATAGGATCCCAGGAGGCTTAATGCACCAAGCTGGACCTGATGATAATCTTACAGGAAAACAAATTCTTTTTTTTTCTCCCAAAAGCCTTCCACTTTTTTGAGCCTCTTGGATTGGCTTCCCTCAGCTACCTGGTCACACTGTGCCTGGACTACCACCCTTTCACAGTTTATATGGCACCTAAACCCTCAGAAGGCTCAGCAGACAACACTTCTATGGCTTTAATAATATATTATATAATATATCATAACTATCCTCCCATAATTATTTCCCAACTGCAGATAAATATTTTTTCTTTTTCTTTTTTTTTTTTTATTCATCTTCCTACATCCACCCTGATGTGTTAAATATGTCTTTGGTGATGGAGGTCTGCAAGCAGTCTGCTTCAAAAGTTTAGGCTACACATTGTCTTTAGGTAAGTGGCACAATTTTCAACTTTAGTGTTCCTGTAGCATTAAGAAGTAGATAACTCATTGTGCGATCCAGTATTATTGAGGCTTAGGAACCACACTGGATTTATCTGCAAGACTAAATTCTATAAAGTAAACTTTAAAAGTTGCTGTTAACAGAACATTTGCCCTGTAACACAAGTCTGTTACACTTTGGGCAATCTCTGTGTGTGTGTGTATATCCAGACAGCAATATTGTTACCTTGAGCTGTTGTTGCAGGGAAGGGAAAGTGTGACAAGTAGAGATTTTGTGTCCCTTTACCCTGTAGGTTGATTTTTAAAACTTAATTCTAATGTGTATCCTATCCTGCTGGATTCAAACTCTGACAATATGAGAAACTATTCCTGAAAATAGGTCAATATGGTGAGGAATGAGAGGGAAAACACTGAGAAGGAAACAGAAAAATGAATTGTGTGATCCTAAGATAGTGTTCATGAGCAGACCACAGAAAGAGGTGGTACCAGAAAGATAATGATTGTATTTGCAAATGCAAATTTGAAACATATGAAAACCTATGGAAAAAAATAGAGGAGATTTGAGCAGTAAAATCAAAACTTTGATTAGTTCTTTCAAGACATGAATAGAGAACGTGATCCTCATAAGGACAGCTCTTACTTTTTCTATTAGAGTGAATTTTCAGTCTTGCTTCCTCACTTTTTTTTTCATTTAGTTGAAGTTTTTCTCTGGCAATATTGCAAACTTTTCAACCAACCCACTGTTGCCTTGGTCCCGTATAGCTCCAGAAACATCAACAAAACTTTCTGTGGCCCATAAGCCTGTCTCTTAATGGTGGAGTTGCCTCTCAGAAAGAGTGGTCTTATATTCCTGGAGTAAGTGCTCATACAGTCTTTCTTTGGGGACCAAAAAAAATAATGTGAGGTTCACAACAATCTCCAGCTTATTGTATTTCCCCCCTCCTCCTCGTTTACCCAGTTTTCCAAGAAATCAGTCAGGCAAAGCTGTTCAAATCTGATGCTGGTAAAAGTGTGAAAGTTTAACATAAAAAAAGGAGAAGCATTTCTATATGCCACGGTGAATACCAAAACATATTTGATAACACTGGCTTAAAGTAAGTGTGATAAAGCAGTTTTTAGCATAACATTCTATATTATCTCTTTGCATAATACCTAGCAGATCTTTGGCAGTGTGATCCATTAAGGCAAAATAATACATAAAAGATGCAGTACAAAGAAAAATAAATTGAGGGCATAGATTTCTTTTTGAGCTCCAAGCTGTGCCATGTGGGGAAGCACATTCAAATAACTTCTGTCCATCCACAAAAGCCAGAATGCCTCATCCTTGCAGTTTTGAAACTAAATTCTTGTCACTCTAAGTGATGCTTTGGCTGGGCCATGATCAACAGAACACAGAATTTCAAGGTCTCTGGGATGAACAAGTTCTTATTAACCTATCCATTCTTGGGTTAAAGGCACTGAGAAGTGTCTGTGTTGTCTTGTAGGGAGGTGATAATGACTCACCATGTACCACCAGCTCTTCAAGCTTCTCCTTCCAACAGTCTCTGCTCACAGTCCCAGTGTTTCCAGTGTTCAGTAAGTGATCGTGGGGGATGGTTTGTAGCATAAGAGCAGTTCCCACGGAAGTGTTACAAGAGGTTATTTCCATTGCCTATCTGGATGGAGCACAGTGCCTAGTGATTGCCTACCAGTCCTCTCTTCTGAGAGTTGGCTGCACTTTCTGAGCAGGACTTGGGAGTCTGAAGAAGCTCCCAAGTATTGTTCAACATTATTAAGCAGTAATAACAATGTTCTGCTGTTCCGCATCATTTTCAGTCCAGCAGTGTCAAGATCCATGACATATCCCTGAGACAGAAAATCAGTGTCCTTATTTTAGTGATGCAGATGATGAAGCAGAACGTGGTAATGTGTCTGTCACAAGGACAAATGCAGTAGGACTGGGGTAATGGCAGAAACTTTAATGGGATTTTTCTGTGGTAATCAAAAGATGGCATTTCCAGCAGACCAAGGACTACACTCTAGGCTGAGAGTGGATCTGGGAGGAATGATGTACAATGATTGTACTGATTCCTCCTCCCCTGCCACAGGCTTAATGTTATTTAATGATTGTTATACAGCAGTGCCTCAGGGCTCTGTTCTGCTAGGCTCCTTGTACACAATTAAAAAAAGGTATAATCCTTAACCAAAACCTAAGGTTATAGACTGCATTTCATCTGTTATAACTTTAAAATATCAAGGATTTCCATGGGGAAAAAAATAAAAAAATAACTAAACTGATAGGTGTATTTCAGCCAGGACACTGCATTTGGGGAGTTTTTCCAATGCTCTCACACAAAAAGGAGATAATTTACTAATAAGTTACATAACAAATTTCAGGAACTTATACTAATGATTTTGTCCTTATTGTCATCAGTCCATTCAAATCTTCTCTGCGAGGCAAACTGTAAACGAAAGGGAAGGTGAGATTGATGTGGGATTTTTTAATTTTACTTTTTTAAACTTTTTTCTATTTCACATCTGAGGTAAATGTGCTAAACAGTAAATCCCAAGCTGACAGATTTAGACAGGTCTCTGTATAACAAGCACTCTTTTTCAATCTTTAAATGTCACCACTGCATAAACCTTTTCTATGTTCCCTCCCGTTCTCTAAACCTTTTATAAAACCATTATAATTTTAAAAAGATTTTATTCCTCACAGCTACTGCATAGTGGAGGTAAAACCAAATTTTTCTTTTCCAGGGCGCTGTAACTTGAGATAATATCCAGAGTGCTTGAATTGAAACTTCTATGAAGAATACACACTCGTTTGTCCCCGAACAAGAAAAAATGTGAACATATACATTGTGTAAGTTGCTAGAGATAAAAAAGTGCCCATAAATATGGTTGTGTCACTTTAAATATTTGAAGTATACTAAAGAAAGTAAATAACACTACAATTTTCACTGCAGCAGCCGACAGCTGGCTGGCTTTAAATCTTAGTGGAAACAACATTTCTGGATGCTCTGAGCCTCCACTGTTCCATTTCAGCTAAAGGCAGGATTACTTGAGCTGTATTATATCCTCCATCTCATTTTCAGCTCTATTGCACCAATTATGCAGCCTGGAGGCTTATAGAGGCTTATATTGAGTTTCAGATAGATATAAGAAAGTCGTCTATATTCTCTGTGATAAAAATAGTCATTAATTACTGAGATTTGTAAACCGCTTAGCATCCTTCTTAATGTGGTACATCAGGCATTTTACTCCTTTCTATTGCTAATCACCAAAAAATGTGTGGAGAAAAATACTTCAGGAAGAATGTGATCTTTCTTAGCTGGAATTGAATGCTGGAGTTAGAGGGATGTACAGAAAAGGCTTAGCCACTTCAAGTATGAATTTGGTTTTCAAGGGCTTCATTGTTTGTGTCTATAAAATCGATTAAACGCTGATATTGAAGGCAGCCCCTTGTGCAGGGTTCACCAATATAATCAAATGTCTCCCTTAATCTGCACAGTGGTGTGATGGCATATTAAAAAAAAAAAAAAAAAAAGAAGCCTTATCTAAATGGAAAAGATGTTTTCAAGTGAAGGAGGGTACCAGGGCAAAGTAACAAAAACGCCTTTAGACTTTTTTAAAAGGGCAAGAACAACAACAAACAACTGTTAAATTTTCTATACATGTGAATTACATATATAGAATGTATAGAATGTATAGAACATGTACCAACAGCTCTAAATATGAAATGGCTACTTATCATTCATCTGTTGGTGGGCTTTCATAAGATAGAAGAAAACTGATCAATAATAATTTAAAAAACCCATTCAAATCTGGTTTTAGATCCCCAAACTTCATATTCTAAGTCAGACAGAATAGACCAAGTGAGTACTTAGTGAATAACTTCAGTTTTCATGGGTTATTGTGGTGATTGTTTCTTTTCGGTTTGGGTGTTTTTATAACAACAAGATATTCAGTCTATTAGAGGAAAACCCATTTAACCTGTGTAGTTTTTAAACATTCATTTCCCACATATTTTTTCTTAATTTGAAAAGTCTCCATTTGCAGGTTTTTTTCTTGGTTGTCCTGAGATGGATGATTTAATTACAGAAGCAAATGGGTTTAGGTCTTTTATGGCTCCCATTACCATAGTAGAGAAATGCCTCTCTGGGCATAACTTATCCACATAAACCTGCCTGTAGAGTTGGGAAACAACAACATGGCATCAAGATGTCCTGTGCCTCCTGTTATGTGCCTCAGCCACAAGCCAGGTCTACCCAAGCATGTGGCTTTGCCATGGCATGAGTCTTCCTATGCCCCATGTTTTTGTGCTCATGAAGCCAGGGAGGGTCCTGGCACTGGTGGGCAGCCAGTGGATCTCCTGCCAGGTCGGTGGCACTGGCACTGTGAGCTGGCCCACTGCATGAAGCTGCCTCTCAGTTAAGAGTGAGTACAAGCACACCTGCTTTTCACCCAGAAATAGTAGTTTGGGACAGCTCAACATCCAGCCAAGGAAAAAAAAAAAAAAAGTGTGATTTACTCAAGAGTCCTCTGACTTTACACCAAGGAGAAACACAAAGTTGATAATGCCAGTTTCACACCAGCTTCTCTATGGATAAATAGTGCTGGTGGAAATAATGGTGTGTAGATTACTTGATTGGACCAAAGAGAGATAATATTAATCCTAAAAAATTCATCTGTCTTGCGTCCTTTAATCACTACAGCTGCAAAAGCACCATCAGGAGGTTAGTTTTTACAATAGAATTAGTTAATGTGTATTCACTGGAAGTCCACTGGACTGACTAGAAGTACAACCAGAGTCCAAAACAAGGCAACAGTGAAGACTAATATGTTTAGAGGCATTAACTGAATCATCTATTGCAGAGCTGCACCGGGCTGCAGCTGTGGAGGATCATTAGGAGATCAGCATTCATTGCTCACTGCAAAGTCCTTCAGGACCAAAATGAAAACAAATTCCAAAACTTTTCCGAGATAGAAACTTCGGACAACTGAATTTAGGGATCAGTCCTTGGGAATACATGTTTTGGAACATTTATATGTTGCAGCACCCCCTAAGAGCCCAGTTGTGAAGCAGACATACACACCTCACAGCTTCCAAAATAATATTCCATTGCTGACAAAAGGCAGCCTATTTATTTTTTTCACAATTGACAAATTTCAGGAAAAGTTTCAAATATGTAATCTCAGTCTGATTTTTCTAATATTTTCTTCTTACTTTTCTTCTCTTAATAGTAATGACAAGACCAGATAGGGTATTACCTCATTTATTTCTGTTTGTCCATGGCCCTTTTAGGTCTGTACCTCTGATGTGATATGGGAATCTTGGTGATGGAGTATCCAAGTACTGCATGTGGTTCTTGAACTTCTGTGAGCAAGCAGAGGTGGATAATTCATCCTGGCAGTTTTGAAGTGCAATAAACACCAGGAACCTGAAAAGAGGTAAAGTTTTTCAAATTATTTACCGTTAATTATTTTTTAGTGAAGAGTACACTTAGCATTTTAAAGATGTAATGAAAATCTTATGCTGACTGAGAAAAGCATCTGCATGAAAAACAATTTCTTGTTTTCTCCCACGATGTATTCTTATCTTTTAAACTTTATCCGATGTTGTTCCTGACCTTCATATTTTTGCAAGCCAACAGTTACTATTCATGGCATTTTCCATCAGATTTGTTCGCTGTTATGTATTGCTTCTAAAATTACAGGTCTCGTCCAGTTTTAATTTTTTTTTCATTGTCACCAATAGTATTAAAGATTGTGTCATGACTGGGCACCAAAAGTATTTGCAATGCTGTGGAAAGGAGAAATAAGCTTGTTAAAAAAAAAAATCACATCCTGATTTAACGCTTTTATAATATTCCTCTATTTTTAATAGGAAGTGGGACAACCTGCAATACAGATTTCATAGCTTTTAAACACTAATTTACTCTTGATACTTTTTTCCCCCCAATTTGCCACAACAAGATAATTGTACTGACTGTGCAATGGTGAGTGAGAAAAGATTACAATGTGTAGCATCCCAGTGTTTTTGACAGCCTGATGTATTGCAGCTTGAAACATGTGAGTCCTTTCAGTGTTATTCTCTCATGCTCATTAAAACTGAAAACAGGGTTTTGGAGTCTGACACTGCTTTTCCTGCCTGTTTCCAAGGAAGAGCAGAAATAAGCCATTTGCACTGGTGACACAGGTCCCATTCACATGTTCATACTTGTGACCAAGGGGCTAATTTCCTGTTTCAGTTTCATTCTCATTTTCAGCCTGAGGCTGAAGGGAAATGATGACGGAGATGGCTAAGTGGCACCTCAAGCATATCTGTGCAATCACACGACAGCATTCTGTGCTGACTACAAGTAAGGGCAATACCTGGCTCTGCAACCATTAGTTCTGTGAGATGCTAACCAAGGAGAAGGAATCACGTGTGTTTAGTGAAGAAGATCAAGTCCAATAGTTTTTGTTTAATATGAGCTTTGAACACACTCCCCAGTGCAACCTGAGCTTTCTGTCACCAGCTCAGCTGTTATGTGGCTCTTGTCCCTTTTGCAAGTTGTCAGGTAGAAACACAAGGAGTAGGGAGAGAAAGCATTTGGCTTCTTTCTTCGGAAGAGAGTTAGGATGTTCTAGAGTCAAGCTTCTTATTTAGGGCAAACAAAGCCCCTTTAGACTTAGCCATCAGAATACAGAGAAACAGCATTATTGGTGGGGTTTCTGCTAAGAGACTGAGCCCTGAGCAGTTGCTCAAAAACAGGTAACTTGTTTCATAACAACTCATTTCCTCTCTTTATGGAAATATATCTTGAGTTTTGGTAGAATTCAGACCATGTCCTGCCTTCTTCCCCATGAATCACCATGGATAACAGAGCAGGAAGCTTCATATAAGAGAGAGGAACGGGTCACGCAGCAAAAATATCGGTCCTGGAAAGAAAAGGATATTCCTGTCAAGTATTTAAACAATATATGCCCCTTTTTTTTCTTAAAAGGGGAAAAATAGGTGTTAATAATTCTGTCATGTGCCTTAGGATCTCTGGGTTGACACTTGACATTTGCCTTGTGTTGCTCACATACCCCTGTGGGCATAAAGGTTTGATTAGGACTATGGTAGTTTAGCAGAACACGGTGAAAGGTGGATTATCATTCCAGCAGAGAAATGCCTCAGCAAGTCAATCTGACTTTTGTTCTTTGACTTTACTATCTATTTACTATCTATATCTATTGTATACTAGTCAAACCAACTTTTTAGATTTAATAGGACAGTCTCTTCACTTTGTGAAAGTTGCAGTTCACTGGGCATTATTCCAAAAAGCATCCATTTCCAGCACTTTCAGGGTCAAACCGTTCTTTGCATCTCTGGTTTACATTAAGATTGCACTGTAGCCATTATCCTTTGAAAACTAAAGACAAAGTAGAAGTGGCTTTTCCCTCTCATTTAATCACCACCATTAAGAGTTACAGTGGTAAGGGCAGTGCCCAGTGGCAAATTTCCACATTATGAAATACTGTGAGAACTACCAAAGCCTGACATAGGACATTTTAAATACTGTCCCATGAAAAATATAAAAAAAACAAAGTTTTCTATCTGCTCGGCCAGCTGAATATTTAGAAGAAAAATTAAGGTGACTTTTAAAAGGTTATGTGTCTTAGTGAAGGTGCAGTGTTTAGAGTAGAGTAAGGATTTAAAGCTCAACAAACTAAATGGTATAGTTTCTATTTTTTTTCCAAGTAGACAGAGCACTGCTGTAGCCTACCTGAAGAGAACTCTTGGGTTTTCCCCTAAGGGCTGTGAATAGTTGGGCTTTAGGTTCAACTTAAAGCTGGGCAAATAATAGGAAAAAATAAATCAAAAATATTTGGAGTTATGTTGAAAGGGAAATGCCTGGCCATGTCCTATTGATTTTTATGTTCATCTCTTCAGAAATATTTCTATTCATGTGAGTGAAATTATATTTGTACGAAAGTTTGAGAAATAGACTTTTAGGTTGTAGGCTGAAGTCAGTTTGGTAGTATAGCAAATCCATTTCAGGTCAAAGTGAAAGTAATAGATTTCTGGTTTTAAATTTGTCAGAAGGCTCTTTTCTCTCTCTCTTCCCCTTTTCCCTCTCTCTTTCCTAGGAAGCACTCAGAGTAGGAATGGCTCATGATATAAGAAAACATGCCTTCACCGAAAGAGTGGTCGGGAAAGTGATGGAATCACCATCCCTGGAGGTATTTAAAAGATATATAGGCATGACACTTAGTTTAGTATCATGATTTAGAGATGAACTTTGTAGTGATGGGTTAATGGTTTGACTCAATGGTCTTAGAGGTCTTTTTCAACCTAAATGATTCTATGACTCTAAATGACCCAGTTCCTTGCTGTCCCAGGTGCTGCTGTTATCTAGCTTCAAATACAAATTCAACACTCAGTAGAACAATTCAGTATCTCCAATAATGAAACTCTGTAATATTTTGCTTTTTAGAATCATGATAGAATAATCTTTAACAGCCACATTGTAAACATTCTTTTATACCTCACCCTGGGGTGATTGTTGATCTATCTGAATTGGTTTTTTCTCTCTCTTTCTGTCTGTCCGCTACAAACTTCTTCCCAATCAGTTATATAGTTCTTCCTAATTAGAACCACCCTGAGAAGGACATGCTTTTGAAAACAATTTGAATCTTGTCCTTGAAGTTCTAAACAAGATCTAGGGAGACCTATTCAAAGAAATTTCCTCTTTCTTCCTGCACATCCTGCTGCCCTTGCAGTTGTCTCTCACTTCTGTGCAGGTGATATCTGCCAATGAATTAGGAAGATGTACTGAGACTTCTTTGAAACAAGCAAATCTTTGGTGAAACACACTCTTCCAAAGGTTCAGCAAGAAGATATTATTCTTGTAGTGCTAACAGTAGGATTATGAAGACCAAAATATTCATGCCTGCTCTTCGTAAGCAAGCAAAGAACTCTGCTGACAGAGGGGTCTGCGAGGAGGGCAGCTGAACCAGAAACCTTTGAGGCAGGCTGGATTCCATGGCACACAGCCATAGATCCTTGCCATGAGGGAAAGTCTGGCCATTAGGTTTTGTAGCTAACTTTCTTAAAATGATCCAAAATATCTGGCCAGAGATATTTAGAGGTGCTCAGAAACACACAAGTTTTGCAATATGTTAAAAAGAAAACTCCCAAACACTCAAACTTTTTAATCTGTTAACCTGTCTTCCCATAACTGCCTTTGCTTCAGTCTGTCTCCTCCATGAATGTGTTTAAATATAATGAAGTGTACCATCAAGAAAAGGGAAGAGCAGAAACATACCCCAGGGTTACCTACTACAAACAACAATATTAATTCTCTAAACAGATTTTTCAAGCATGTCATTGGGCAAATGTTACTGACATAAGATCTCCAAATAATTACAGACTGCAGCAGCATTCGGAAAAGTGAAAGTATCTTTGTGAACAATAAATTCATTTATTTGTTCTACATAGATTATATGTAGGACAAATGGCAGAGGCAGATGTATAGTTCATGTGTTACTTAATAGGCAATGGTTTCCTTCAGTAGTAATGACAGTACCTTGACTGATGGTGCACAAGAGAAGAGAGTGTGGTCAAATTAGCAGAGAAAATGGGTTTCATAAATGTAGTAATATTGAACATATTACAACATTGGTATTTGGTCAAATTCTTTCCTTGGCTAGCAATCAGATAGGTAATTCTAAGAGCAATCAGGCAACTCCAGAATCCTCTAGAATTTTTAGGTGGTGTGGTTTCTTCATTTATTTCATCTGACCACTGGGCAGTCGTCACATTCTCAGGAAGGGAAGCAACATGGTATGTCAAGGTATGGTAGTTGTTGGTATACATACAGCCCTTTAACTTATCCTTTGTTGTTTTTCTTTTTTAATAATTAAATCTTTGTGTGATTCTTGACTACTTATGTTTTATTCAGACTAAATATTACTGTTTGAAACTAATAATCAATAAGGATGTATGAAAACAACACAGGGGCTAGTAAAATTGATTACAAATCTAATATTGCTGTAGCCACCACTGCCTCATGCTAAAAAGCATTTATCATACTAAAATCAGACAGCTCTTCTGCTTCACAAAGGGACTCTAGCTCTGCGTTATAAAACAGTTCAATGTATTTTCAAATGCTTTGCAAAAAGATCACTATTTTCAGCTAAAAACTTCCTAGGAGATTTTGGGAAGTTCCTTGCATGAGGACCCTTCCCCATCTTGTTTCTACAATGCCCCTGACCATTGGGTTCAGTGGCACTCGGGCTCCCATACACCCCTGTGTTTCTGCACAGACCCTCAGAAAGCTTTTCTTTGTGCTGGTTTCTGAAGTTTGTAATTGGCCTCGTTGCCTGTGGCGGGCACACGGCATGGAAGGAGCTTCCATTCCTTATTTTGCATGTGGCTTTTCACCTCCGTGGTGTTGCTCCCTGCAGCAGAGCACACTGGGGGACAGTGAGTGCTGAGAGGAGTCAAGTGTCTTAGAGGTTAAGATGCAAACTCTTCACCCAGACAGTGAAAATTACTCTGTTGACAGGGATTACACCTTCAAGCATTGACCTTATGTCTTTCAACTCAGTACAAGATGCAGTTGTATAAAAGTGCTTTATACATAACTCCATATTACCTGTGGAGAGGTTTTTGGTTGTTAAACAACGAGGAGGAGGAGAAGCTGCATGAAAGAATCGTGTGTTGCCAATATTTTTATGCATAATAAGTGCTAGCTGAGCTTGTGGGTTGTTTCATTTTCTGTTCTTTACTGAGGCAGCTTCTCAGCTTGCTGGAAAGCTGTTTGTTGTCTTGAACAGGAAATGTTTCAGATTACACCTTTCCCAGGACTAATGGTGGTGTGGGTAAAGTGGGCTGCGTAAAATATAGATGTATGGGGGAAAAATATTGTGGGTTTTCCTAGCAATCAACAGGAGACTAAACTAAAATATTTGCTCAGCAACATGACTGGGCTGGGGTTTTTTTCTCCTTGTAGCCCTGTGGGTTAATTATGTGGCTCCAAATGAAAGTCTTTTGGGTTTACACACCCTTAAGTGTTAGCCTTTATTGTATCCCTTGGAATGAGAAAGTGGATGTGTGCAGCAGATGTTCCCAGCCTGCTTTGCCTCATTGTAATTCCTACATTACTTGGTGCCTTATCTTTAACCCATTTCTGAAATCGATGGTGTCAAGCCTCTCTGGCTTCACATAATCTAATATGTTTTAAAAAATGATTTTTCTTGCCATCTTATTCTTTCTGCCTCGCTTCTGCATCTTCCATCGACTTTAATTAAGCTTTCCTTGGGCCTGTGACCTTGGTGAGCTTTCAAAAATAAAGTGAACTGACTTGCAAAGTGATTTTTCCCAGTCTTTTTACAGCCCTGCTGGAAATTCACTTTGTGTGGCTTTTGAAAATATAGGCTGATCATTTGGGATCACCATATGTGTGCAGAGTGGCAAGAAGGAGAAACCTCAGCCTTCTAATTACTACATTGTAGTAAATAGTTCATTTCCCTATAATTTCTGGTTTGACTTTTCTAACCCTTTGAGAACTAACTATACACTGTTGTTTTTAAAAAGATAGAAAAAAATGTGTTCTTTCAGATAGGCAGTATTGAAAGAAAAGCTTTTAAAAAAATTAAGTACAGAGTAGAAGATGTGTAGAAATGCCTAACACAGATTCTCAGCATGCTTGTTATATTCTGGACCATTTTTTCCACCAAAAAAATCCTAGAATAGATGGGTAGAAGTAGATGACTCTTCTTAATTCCATTTATAATTACATTTGGCTGGCTTCCACACAAGGTCTGAATAGTCATTCTTGTCCTGATTTTCGCTCCTATAGATCTACATGTAAATCCCTGCACACTGAAAGGCTGAATATGAAATACCCCTGAATCTGACATTATAGGTACTGATTCTACTGTGATTCTTACATGCAGAATGATTTAAGGGGGATAAAACTTCATAGGATTTTTTGTTTCTTAGCTGGGTCTACTCTTTCTCACTTATAATCATTCTTTTTGTTAGCTTCTGTTCCCTTTGTGGATGGTAAGGAGTGTAGGACTCCACACAGAGCTTTATGTAGCTTTATAATTACCTGCCTTTGCAGAGACTTCTCTTCCTGTGGTCATGGGAGAGCTGGAGGAATTTGCAGAGTGTGTGTGACCTGCCCAATCGTGGCCCTGTAGTAAAAATCACATCTCTCTGGTGCACACACAGGGGTCAAGTAATGGAGGCAGTATTAGATGTGACTAATGCACACACAGAGCAAACTCCCAGTAGGAAAGGGAAAGAAAGCTTTTATGGACATTACATAATGCAGCAAATAACACAATACAAATGTTAGTGAAGGCTGGCATTTGAGCATTAGTTCCAGGTAAACACTGGAGTGAAGACTACAACGTTGTTTGACCTAATGACCTATAGTAGTACAAATCCTCATTTGTTTTTTCTGAAATATGTTTTGGTTTAGCCGTTGCTTGTTACATGTAAGCTCCTTTTTTTTGGAAAAAAACCCAACAAAACAAAACCCAAAACCAACCAACCAAACAAACAAAACCCACCCAAAACCAATCTCTTCAAAGAGATTATGCTCAGTGTTAGCAAAAACTAAACCTTGAATTAACCGTGACAATCTGACATACTGCTAAATTTAGCAATCCCTCTTGATATGATGCATTTAATACTGTCCTAATTCCTAGTATTCCTCAAGCCATATTCTAGTATGTTATATTTTCCCACTGCAAACAAGACATTTACATGAGGTTGTTTTGTTTTTTTTTTTTTTGTTTAGATATTTAATGTCCAGCCCAGAAAATCACATCAGATCCCTGCAGAGGTGTTCAGTGCTCTGGTTTTAAGCCTGGAAACTGTATATGAGATCAGCAAAGTGTGATACTTTCCTAACACAGAAGCCAAGATTCTGCAATCCAGGAGCTCTGCAGAGGTGTGTGCTGCTCTTGGAATGAGCTTGGATGTCTCTGATGTACTGCTGTCGTGCTCCTGGTGGACAAAGCCTCAGTGAGTAAGAGGGGATGACTCATTGCCATGAAATTAGGCATGTGCCCTCAAGTGGTATTAGATCAAGTCATAACCCTGGTTCTAAAAAGCATTGATTTAGTCATTTATGTCAAATTTAATGGAAGGTATTAATGATGTCATAAAATTATTAACATCAACTCCTTGCCATCTATGAAAAGTGGGTGCCTCAATCAACTATGACATTCAAGTCACTGCAGATTTCTTTTTTTTCCTCTTTTTAGTTCTTTGGAGTCAGTCTATTGTTGCTATGAGATTTAAGAGAAAAGTTAGAAGAGGAATGCTAAGAGCAGATAGGTTGAAAACAATTTTTCACATGCATTTTTCTTCATGAAGTATTTCTTGGTATTTTCAAAAGTATTTGAGTGGTTTTCTGCTCCGCTTTGGAAAATAGTCAATTAGCCTCCACTAGGACTTGCAAGCCTTGAGGCTTTTAAGTATACTTGTATTGAAAGATATGAGTTGATGAAGAAATAAGAGAGCTGCTCCTCAGAAGAGGCTACACAATATGGGTACTGCCTTTTGAACTGAAGGGACACTGAGGTGGGATGAAGTGCATCCTTTTGCCCGACATTTTAGCTAAACAGAAGCTATTGATGTCACAGAGTCTGTTGCATTCTGTACAGACATTCTGCTCTTAAAAAAAACCAAATGCCTTTTTTCCACATGCCTTGAATTAATTCACAGACACATTTTGCAAGTTGAGTGGCAGTCTGGGGGGGACGATGGAGTTCTTTGCCTGTGCTAGAGGGACACAGGGATGCAAATGTTTTCCTAGACTTACTGAAGAGGAAGGCAAGCTGTCAAATTTCTGAGTGTAGATCGATGTTCAATTTGATAAATGTGGTAGATAAGGGTGAGGCTTTTTTTGTCATAATCTGGAATATGTACAGCATCAGCAAGAAAACTTTCAGGCAATTTTATTTTGATATCAGAAACTCAGCATCTCTTAAGCCACTTCAAGTTAAATTACCACTTTTCACAGTCCCCTTTGGAGTCCATATTTAGTCAATGACACTTAGGATTTAGGTTGAAATAATTCATTGCTCCCTGTTCTGGTGGTACGAGCCACTGTTCTTGTAGGACAGATTTATAAGTTTGATTTCCAAGCTGTATTTTCAGGGATGTTTTGGAAATTTCCTTTTCTCATACAGGTAGATCCAGACCAATTAATAAGATCTATGATTCTGGTGCCTTAAATTCATTCTCCATTACAGTGAGTGGCTGCTCAGGGTATACTCCAGTAGGTTCAGATCCATTCTAAGCTTCTCTAATAAGTTTTAAAATAGACAGTGTCAGGTTTAAAATGTAGGCTATTTGTATTGATAAATAGATCCTGGACTAGAAGTAGATTCCCTGAGTGCTTTATTGGCCAGAATATGAATGTGCCCAAACTGGCAGGTTGGTGTTCTGCTCCCTCTGATTACAGATCAGGGCAGCAGAGAAAAGGGCCAGTGGTGTCATCTGTGGTCTTTAGCCTGCAAGAGGTATCTTGGATTTAGTTTGTTTTGACACTTGTATGCTAGCCCTCTAGATTTTCACAGGTTAAAATACATAGTAAACCAGATTTTTGGAATTTTAGCTATTTGAGATTGATGTAAAGTAGAAGTTCATTATGAAATTTCTAAGCAAAATTGCATAAATTGGGATGGGGATGTTGGTGATATTGCTCTCAAATTTTTAGACTCCTAAAGTGAAAATGATTTGTATTTCCACATATAAAGAATCATAATGACACACTTAAGTCAGGATGATACTTGAATCATTTTGCCTTTATCATCTTATGGTAAAATAATTTGACTTTTCAATACATATAAATTTTCATGTTAATATTTGATGAAATTCCTTCTGTTTTGAGATATGAACTGAGACATTTTTTCTTGTCATACTGCTTATTCCTTTAGATCAAAAATTTATCTTGCTTTCACTTTTATTTCAAATGTGCTCTTAAACATGTCTGAAATTTGATTATGATTCAGTGCATACACAGTGCATTTGAAATAGTCCCAGCAGAACCTGATGACAAAGCATCCCATCTGGAGTACAGTTGCTCATAAGACATAGATGGGAATTAAACTTACAAGTTGCTGACAACTAACATTTTCCAGGTCAACCTCAACCTCATATTTCATTTGAGAAATCCATCAGTGGTGCTCTGGATTTATCATCTTTCCTGACATAAAATTTGATGAATAGAATGTGCTTCATAGTTAGTTCTTATCCTGTCTATGCTGGCCATATACAGTCCTGTGGTTCTGAAGCAACTCATGGCAGAGAATGCATTTAAAATGACACATGCATATGTAGAATATCTGAAAGTTTGCTTTTATAGTCTGTCTGATCAATATCAGTAACTGAGGAAAAAGGGATTCTCTGTCTAGGCACACAAAGATGGGTATTTGTTGTGCTACAATAATTTTTAAGGCAAGGTGCATCTTGAGAGATGGTAATTCATTGTTTAGAGCTTCCTGATTCCCTCTCTGACTCCTGAGTTGTCATGATCAACTTGGCACAGTTCTGTGCCTTTGTAGAAAGTTACCTCTTGTGACAGAGGAACATGTGTGTTGCATGAGTATGTATACGTGTCTTAAATCATTATTGTATAACACTTCCTCAGGCACTATTGCTTCTATTTGCAGAATATCTGGGCTTATTTTTGAATTTTAATAAGTCATCCCTGACCAAAATACCTGAGAAGCCCTCTACTGCTGGAACATCCTCTGATACGTGCTCCTAAACCTCTCCTGGGTAAAAGATCAAATGGGTTGAGAACATCCAACTAAGAAGACCAAGAAGAGATGCAAAGGAAAGAGAGGTGGTCTCAAGGAGGAGAAGACTGAACAGTTACAGTGTGGAGAGCTGAAGTGCTGCTAAACAGGGGAGGCCAGAATTTCTCCAGCTGTGGCAACTGAGCCCCACGACTGGAGCTTGTTCTGCCAGCTGTTGGTATTTTATTTGTGTTCAGATGGTGACAGAAGGCCTCAACAATGACGAGTTCAGCACCAGGAGGTGTTGGACAGCACCTGAAGATTGAGGCTGTTCCTGAACAACCTTCGAGCTAAACAAACCAGTTGAGTTATCCCACTTTGTGATAATCACTAGGAAGTAAGTGCCCAAACAAGATTTATGGAGCTGTGTCAGCATGCCCAAGAAGGTCAGGTGGGTGTGTAGGGACCATGAAGAACTGAGCCCTGTGGCCTCAATGTGTTGGCTGGAGTGCAGGCATCACTTCAACTGGTCTCATTCCTAGAAGACTGTGAAAAGGGAATGGAGAATTTAATTGCACGCTTCCTAACATTTTAAACAGTGCAGGAATATTTTTGGTACACGAGGCAGTAGAGTAAAAGAATCACTTCAGCACTGCTTACTAATGGGGGATGCCAAGCAGGTAACTTTCTGCCCAGTTTATGTCTCATGTTTTGAGCACACCATAGAAATATATATTACTTTCACTACAGCTGGTGCTGCAGTCATACACTTTGGGTAGCATTTTTACTTGTCATTTGTTAATGAACTCTCTGCTAAGACTATTGTTTATTATAGTAATTTGATATATTAAAGAGATACAAGGGGAATAAAAGCGGTTCAGTGTGCCAAAATAAAACAGAGTGAGAAAAATTCAAGTCACAGGAATTGAATTGTAATGATGTTCCAATCAGCCTTGCTAATGGGGCAGAGGAATTCTAGGAGGAATAGGAATACAGGGAATCAGATTTGTCTCACAGTATTGAAATATTACCGATGAGAAAAATTTAAAAGTCTAAAAAATTTGCACCTTCTTGGATTTCTCCCTGGCCGTGACTATCTCACATGGAAAAACTGTTCATATGAAAAAATCAGTATGATTAATCTAAAAATGGAGAACAGAAACAGGAGAGTTTGGAGTGATTAATTGGAAATGTTCGTGGTGTGTTCGTTTAAATTTTGTTTGCTTTCCAGCCTTGTTGATGACAAAAGTTTCTCTCTTCCTTATGTTAATATAAATCAGAAATTGTAAAAGTCACAATTTTATGGTTTTATTTTTCTGGCAGTGACTTTTTCTGCCTTTCTTTCTCAAATATGAGATGTAATTAAAGGCAAAGATTGTCCCTTCAGAGAATCTTTGTGGAAATTTATCTTGTCAATATTAGGGAAAGTTAAGAATCTATGGAAAAAAAAAGTTTATGGCAAAAAATTCCCCTTTCTAGTAGTGTATTAAATTAGTTTTCTCTGCTGCTATCTTTACTGTTTTAAGTAGCACCACAATTATATTAGTCAGTGAGTGAGGGTGCTTGGTACCCTGCCCCTGGCTGAGCTCTCTCACTGTTTTGCTTTCCAACTCTAACCGTAGTGGTAGTTCAGATCAACTAAATTTGTGTTCCTACATTTCATTATGCTCAGTTAGAAATATGAGTCTCTCTCTCTCATAAAACCTAATGTAGACAAGTAAGAATTTGGACCAGTGTATTTCTGAGAGTTGGTGTTTCCTTCAAGGGAGTTGTTTGCAGCCGTGTTCCAAAGATGTAGCCCCTGTTTTCAGAGCTGAAGGCGTGTTGCCTTAGTAAAGAGGAATTCCTTGCTCACATGTGTTGTTTTGGATGGTTTGGTTTTTTGTTAATGGGAACAAGTGTACAAGGTCATAGAATATTTGCCTTTCACAGACCTGAAAGAAAATTCAGCCATAAAACTGCAGTTGGATACTGTTTAACACTTTGGGAGGATGCCCATCCAAGATCTGTCCTTCAAGGATGCCTTTTTGCTCTGGCCTCCACTATACTTGCTTAAAGAAGAGTGGGGGACAAAAAAGACAAAACAAATGGCCCACAACAGGTTTCTGGTTGGTAGCACGGATTCAGGAGAGCTTCTTAGGTGAACAGATATTACTTTCCAATAACTCTGCAATAAAATTTTGCTCTCAGCAAGAATCCATATTTTTACTGAAAAATAAACCAAGATTTTTTAGCCAGATGTATTACAATAGACCTTGAAGTATGACAGGGGAAGAGTATATGGATAATAAAGAAATAAATCTTTAGGTTAAATGTATTTATTGCCAGTTGATATAATTCGAGTTTTATGTACTGCATCAACTTAAATTTAATGTCTAATAAAAAAAAAGCAAGCACTTTGAAAAAGATAATGTAAAAAAAATAAAATAAAATGAGGGAGAAAAGGAAGGGAGAAATGATTAAAAATCTGTGCTAATAGGCTGAGTTCTGCTTTGCTAGAGGCATGTTTAGGATTGGAGAACAACCAGAATATACAAATGAGATTAAAGCTTCGCAGTAATAGTGGGGTTGTGCAGTCAATGTGCATTTCCAGAGCTGCAGAAAAATCAGAATTGTGATCATTTCTTAAGGAGGTTTGTTTTAAACTGACTTATACAGCTATAGGTTTTTTGCTAGATATGAATCCAAAGATAAAATAACCTACAGTCTCAAACGTTTTAAGATTCAAAGATTTTCTACATACTTATTATACTTACTAGATAAATCATCTACCACAGTGCCAAGCAGTACTGGCTGGTTTTTTTAGGGGTTTTTTCCCCCTTCTTTTAATATAATATAAATGCAAGTGCCTCTTGTTTAACTGCATGATCTTCTTACCTTTCTAAAACTCTGGCAACTTTGAATCTTCAGGGAACATCAAGGCAGATGGTTCCAAACTAAGTCTCTCACTTCAGCCATGTGTTGAAGGGTTTTTTTAATGCTGTCTCCTCTGTCTTTCCTGAAATGGTCCAAATTTGAATGAAAAATAGTGTAATAGAAAGCTTCAAGGATTATTGGTAAAATTTGATAGAGGTGTGGGCTTCTATATAACAATGCCTTGGGTTAACAAAGGGCAAATCAGTGAGTTACAGACACTCTGCCTTCTTTTTCTGTCTTAAGGATCATAGGAATACTTATTGATTCCAAACACATATTGAGAGGCTTCATAAATAGCTATTTCCTTCTACAGGAATACAACTAATGTTTATCAACTAAGTTTGTGTTGGCTGAAAGCTAAATACTGATTTTTAAGTCAATAGTGACAGACTATTGCATTGAAGGGATTCTTGATATGATTTGGTAAAATGCTAAGGTTTAACTAAATTATTAAATTTAATTAAAAATTTAATTGAATTATTAATATTTTTTATGTTCCTAAGTGTTGAGTATAAGATTCTTGAGAACTGTAAATTACTGTTCCTTATTACCCATTCTGCTTTCTGCATGTTAGTTCTGGCACTTGATCAAAAGTAGCAGAAAATTTCCAGTAAAACAGTCCTCTTTAATTTTCTACCTACAGTATATGAAACAAAAGACATTTCTTGCAGTTTAATGATCTTCAGTGTAAGAGTTGGTGTTTTTATTAGGTTTTGCTTTTAAAAGAGGGACAATCTGCAGCTGACTTAATGTCTGGTACTTGGTTAAACTGGCAACTAAAAGGTAAATCTGCCAGGTGGGAGCAGATAACCATTCTGCATTGGCCTAGGAGGGGTGTAGTTTCAGCAGCACTGTGCCACAGATGCTGCCACAAATGAAATTAAAGATACTAGCAACCATGGTTTCCTGTTAATTGTCCTGGAAATAATGCTGGAAATTATTTGGATGCTCCTCATGGAAGTGATTAATCTGCATTCAGAGGGTTTGGGCTTGCCTTTATTGAGTTCAGAGGCAACTCTGAAAGGGGTTAATGTCAGTGCTAAGAGTATGTTTGCAGTATCTGAGCACAATTTTACCCATCTCCTTTCTTCCTTTTTTTTTTTTTTTTTTTAACAGCAATTAATTTCAGCAATTACTCTTCCTCCTTTCTGGTTTATTGCTTGGATACCACTCAGACCAGTGTTGCAGCAGTAGTACCAATTTTCCTGGAGGTTTACTGCCCAGCTCCCACGAAACCTACCAATTGCTGGTGTGGGGGGTACTTGAGGAGCACAAACAATATAGAAAGTACGAGGGAGGGGGAAGTTTAGGGCTGGAGCTGCTGAAAGGAGCATTTGTGAAGCCCTCTGAGGATGCCTGTTCCCAGCCAGCAGAACTGACTCACAAGCAGGCTACAAACACACAGCGTGTGTGTAAACTCAGCATCCTTTTCAGGGAGTTGGTATTCCTGTGACAGCAGCAGTCATGCATCCATTCAGCCCACACTCAGAGAGGATCAGCTGGGATCTGGAAGCTTCTCAAGTGCATGGATTCAGGGCTGGCCCTGCCACGAGCTGGATGAGAAACACTGCATTTCAATTTGGATTGAACTCCACACCACTGTGGCTTCCAGACTAGAACTGGCTTGTTTCTTGTGGATTTGGAGGACAAGCCGCTAGAATTAGTACCCGTGGGGAAATGTGTTCTGCTGACTGATCTCACTGGTAAGAGTAAAGTGGGGATAACATCGTGCAGCATGTAAAGATGCAAAGCTATTAAAAAAACTCAATGACGTCTTCAGTGAAAAACAGTGTAAGAAATACTTTTCCCATTTGCCATATTATTTAATGTGTTGCAGCTGAAAAATATTTACTTTTTACTAATGTGTGAAATGAAAAATGTTATTTTTAGTCAAAAGGTTTATACCTATTTTTATTCAATCTTTAATTAGCTGCTTTTTTTTTTTTTTTTTCACAAATTCCTGGAACAGGCAAGTGGTAGAAAAATCAGGCTCATAATGTTTGGAGAGCCATCTTAAAGTTTTCATTCTGGGCAGTATGCAGTGTGGAGAAAAATCAAGGCATGTTAGTATTTTCACATTGCTCCAAAGGTTTTTAAGGTCAGAATGGATTTTTCTGATAAGAAGGTGACCTCCTGTCTGCAGCATGTGCCACAAAACTTAACCTGTCAAAGAAGTTTCATTCTTTTTTCTTGCTGCCTTTAGCTCACCTTGCCCAGCTTACTGTGAGTGTGAATATTCAAGATTTGACAGGCTTCAAGGAAAATATGCTGGATTTTGGAAAACATATCCATCAAATCAAATGGGTAGATAATCTGAGTCTAATATTATATTTCTGGGGGAATCAATCGCTACAATACTGTTCTTTGCTTTAGGGTGTATATGTGCACAGACTTCCTAATCATCCTGAGTGATTAAACACTTAACGAGAATGGCTGACCTCCTCATAGACCTTTCTGACCCAATTACTGCAGTGGATGAACCCACCTTTCTAAAGATTTTTTTCTGCACATCTCAGGTTTTTCAATTGAGTCCCATATTCTGCTTTAAAGACATCCATCATGGGCCTTATGGTACACAAAACACATAACCAGAAATTGCTAGTTTCACATCAGAAAGGAGGATATGTAGCAAATATTTTGCAGTCACCGTCACCCGCTCCCACTTTTTAATGACATCTCTTGTCTTCTCGAAAAACAAACCCAAACAATGAACAAACAAAAACCCCACACCCCACAGCAGGCAATACTCCTTTTTCAGGTATCATAGAGTGTATTGGCTGGATGAAGGATTGCAGTTGAGATCCTCTTACTCCACTAGTTTCTAAAGCCACCTTTACAACAACTAGGTTTTTTATAATGTTTCATAATGTTGCTTATATTTTAGAGCTTTTTGTGCCAAAAGGTTTGGAGGAGGGTCTGAGAAGAAATATTGTATTAAGTCAGGTTAGGTAGAAGGGGACACTTCTCGCTAAATTATCAATCTTTTAGTCTCTAATGTTTTCATTGGGGGAAAAAACAATCATTTGGGCAAGCTTTTTTTAGCTATTCAGGTGTTGTTTAGGGGCTTGTCTGTGATGGAACGTGATATGAGTGAAAAGTGGAACAAGCACCCTTGGCCAAAAGCATTGACACAAGTAGCCAAGTTACCTCTTGGCCAAGCCCAATTCTGCTGATACCTGAGAAAAAAGTGACAAGATTGTCAGGCTGGTTTTGACAGCATTTAGCACAAATTGGCAGCTTTTGTGTCTATTCAGGGCCTGCAGCAGAGATGACCCAGTTAAGGGGAGTGCCCCAGCTGAACCACACTAGCGCTTCCCATGTCTGTGAGAGGAAAACAAGCAGATCCCCTTAACTAATCATGTTAGTGCTGCTGGCAGCCTCCTCTGCACCTCGAGGATTTTCTAGCTTTGTTCCTTTGCCAGTGGGGTTGTATGTGGGGGCTGGTGATAGCAAGTGCATCTCCTTTGGTTGTCGAGAGCATGGTGGATTACTCTCCTTCATGTCTCGCCTCCACTTGCTGAGAACTTCTCCAGCAGCTAAAGCTGCTATTTTTAAGCAGCCACAAGAAACTGGTTTATCTGTCAGTGCAGGGGAATGTGCTTTGCAGAGCAGTAAGCTAGATATCTGGGTCACACACTGCATGGAGGGAGGCAACTGTGTGCAGTTCAGTCAGGAATTAGACAGCGATCAAATGCTGGGTTTGGGGGAGAAGGAAAAAAAAATTCTCAAACAGCAGGGAAAGAGTCTTCCTTGGGATAAAAATCACTGTATGCTAAGCTACTTTCTTGCCACCAGCTAGACAGCTGTACTTTACACTGTCTGGAGGAATAAAGTAGACCAGCTTCCTTATTTCACAATTTTTAAAGAAAAAGGAAAAGCACTTTTTCACTGGTTGGTCTTCATCAATAACAGGAGAAGATACCCATAAGCCGCTTTCTTAAACCATCCCAGCCTACTTGCATTGTTACTGTAGTTTTAAAAGTGTTGGGGGTTGTGTGTATGTGTGTATTTTCATTATAAAAAGAACCTAGCCTAGCATTCTTTGGGGTAAGAGAAGGACAGAAAAGTAGTCTGTACCTCTTGCGAGAGTCTGAGACAGGCCTTGATCAACTTCACTGGAAAATAAATTCCCTAACCATTAGCTACACCAGAATAAGAAGGGCAGGGTTGTGTCCCTCTGCTTCCACAAGGCTCCCAACCCCAAAAGCAATACAAAGCAGAAACAGAGGGAATTCATGACTTCACCTTTCAGGATCTTGCAGCAGTGTGGCAGTAATGGTATCATTGACATGGTCAGAGCTCAACTGTCCATCTGAAGACAGAAGGAGAAGCTATGGAATACCAAGCTCCAGCAGATGATGAAGTCCCATCATTGTGTCATCCTTACCTGGCATGGCCAGGGCTGGTGGGCCCCAGACACCACACACCTGGGAGGAATTTGTGTCTCCAAAAAGTAGCTGTACAAGGGATGGGTATAAACAGAACAGAACATGGCATGAGAAAAAAAAGTGTAACTGCTGGATGGTTGAATTCTATTGTCATCCTATTTTTCTTCCTAATTTTCTTTAGTGTAGTGTATTATTGTAAGGTTTTACCTTGTGTGTACTCTAATACAAAATCTTTGAGGACAAAGACATATCAATTAGGTCATGTCTACAAAGGTAATGAACATTTCCTTTAGAATTTTTGAGTTAAACTGTTTGATTGGTTTGGATAGGAGTGAGTTGGAAAAGGTAGGAGTTTCATTTATTTTTTCATATGAGCTCATCAGGCTGTATTGATGTTAATTGGTCTATGCAAAACAAAAACAAAAACAACCAAACAAAAACCAAACTACGCAAAACCATGAGAAGTCCTGCATGATTATTTTCAGGAATGTTTTTTTACTTCTTTATGCTAGTGAAATGGCAGTGGACTAAATTTAGCAGCTGCAAACTAAAAACTGTATTTCCTATGTTCAAGGCAGGTACGTGATAGCAATATATCTCTTATGAATGCTTTATTAGAAAATTGTTTTTTTCTTTACTTTTTCTTCCCTTTTCCCCCCTCTTTACTGGTCCCTAGTCAATATAGCCAACTTTTAGCTGGCAAGAGCACTGACATGTGGCATTATGGTGTCAAGACTGTGGGTTCTGAAGAGGCTCATTAGGTACCACTCTGTTCTCCCAAATACACTCACAATATTATACCCTTCTTCTGAAGTGTTGGGCTGAATTGAAACTCCTGTTTTCACAAGGCCTGGCTCTCTGAATACAGTCCAAGGCTCATTAGCAGTATTTAACTCTTCAGGG